>NC_086073.1:6632005-7284137 GCF_948474715.1 Cydia amplana
AATTGCTCTAAAGACAGTAAAATACCCAAGCCGCCTGCAGGTCATAAATGGAAAGAAGTTCGCCACGACAACACAGTTACATGGTTAGCATCATGGACAGAAAATGTGCAGGGCCAAGCAAAGTATGTTATGTTGAATCCTAGTTCAAAGTTGAAAGGTGAAAAAGATTGGCAAAAATATGAAACTGCAAGGAAGCTGCATAAGTGTATTGATAAAATCAGAGACACTTACCGCAATGATTGGAAAGCCAAGGAAATGCGCGTCCGTCAAAGAGCTGTGGCGCTCTATTTCATTGATCGACTTGCATTGAGAGCTGGTAATGAGAAGGATGATGACCAGGCTGATACTGTCGGTTGTTGCTCACTGCGTGTTGAACACATTCAATTATTTAAGGAAAAAGACGGCAAAGAACATGTAGTTGTATTTGATTTCCTGGGTAAAGATTCCATCAGGTACTATAACGAGGTGCCAGTAGAGAAACGCGTATTCAAGAATCTCGAATTATTCATGGAAAACAAAAAAGACAGTGATGACCTGTTTGACAGGCTCAACACGCAGACGCTAAATGAACATCTTAAAGATTTGATGCCGGGACTAACTGCTAAAGTGTTCCGTACCTACAATGCGTCTATAACACTACAAAATCAATTGGATGAGCTTACTGATGGTGACGCGTCAATACCAGAGAAGATACTGGCGTACAACCGCGCCAACCGAGCCGTGGCCGTGTTGTGTAACCATCAACGTGCTGTACCTAAGGGTATGTATATATTCACCATTGTGAAACCTATTGTTATCACTTTTTGCATTATACATTAATTGCCACATGCCATTTTATTTTTTTAATAATGTAATCGAGGATATGAAGTTATTTATTCTCTATATGTTTAACATGGTTTGCCAGTTTAGTCCGTTATTAATTTTTCTATCTCATTTTAGGCCACTCTAAATCAATGGAAGCTTTGAAAGAAAAGATTCAAGTGAAGCGTGATCAGGTTGATGAGGCCGAGGAAGAATGCCGGGACGCCGCCAGGGCCGCCAAACGCGGCTCAGCCAAGGAGAGAATTAACCACGATAAGAAGAAAAAGGCTCTTGAACGTCTGAAGGAACAACTGAAGAAACTAGAGCTTCAGGAAACCGATCGTGATGAAAACAAAACTATTGCACTTGGAACTTCTAAGCTCAACTATCTCGATCCACGTATTTCTGTGGCTTGGTAAGTGTTAAACATATATATCGAAGTATGTAATGCCATAGAGAAATATAGTAAGACAAGAGTGCTCACTCCATACATCAGTTCAGACTATTAATTTCAGTGTCTACATCTAGCATCGAGTAGCGGAACTATCAGTACTGCTACATCTATTGTCAAGTAGCAGTACTGATTAGTTCCGCTACTCGATAATAGTCGATGCTAATAGTCTTTTTGGTGCTAAAACTGATGTATGGAGTGAGCACTCTATGTATTTTTTCTCTATGGTAATGCATAAAAAAAAGCGGCCAAGTGCGAGTCGGACTCGCCCATGAAGGGTTCCGTATTTAGGCGATTTATGACGTATTAAAAAAAAACTACTTGCTAGATCTCGTTCAAACCAATTTTCGGTGGAAGTTTACATGGTAATGTACATCATATATTTTTTTTAGTTTTATCATTCTCTTATTTTAGAAGTTACAGGGGGGGGACACACATTTTACCACTTTGGAAGTGTCTCTCGCGCAAACTATTCAGTTTAGAAAAAAATGATATTAGAAACCTCAATATCATTTTTGAAGACCTATCCATAGATACCCCACACGTATGGGTTTGATGAAAAAAAAAATTTTGAGTTTCAGTTCGAAGTATGGGGAACCCCAAAAATTTATTGTTTTTTTTTCTATTTTTGTGTGAAAATCTTAATGCGGTTCACAGAATACATCTACTTACCAAGTTTCAACAGTATAGTTCTTATAGTTTCGGAGAAAAGTGGCTGTGACATACGGACGGACAGACAGACAGACATGACGAATCTATAAGGGTTCCGTTTTTTGCCATTTGGCTACGGAACCCTAAAAAAGTTAATTAATTCATTTAATTGATCGATTTGGGTATGCATAACACACTGTACAACACAATGGTTCGAAACCTTTGTCTATTAACTAATAATTCTTATAATTATAGGTGTAAGAAGCATGGCGTGCCGATTGAGAAGATCTACAACAAGACTCAGCGCGACAAGTTCCGCTGGGCGATCGACATGGCCGGCCCTGAATACGTTTTCTAGGTGCATGTAATGCATTATTCGACAAGTGTTAGCTTCATTCAACCTACAAATGCAGCTCGTCAAGTCCATAAGGAAGGCCATGGATTTGAAAAGGGTTCCCAGGTTCAATCAACTTTCAAGCGTTCCAATTTTTTACGTACCCTTTTATGAACTATTGACCATAAAAATTAAGTGTGATGTTTTTGTAGTATTCCTAACGTTTTGGACCCGAAATATCGAAATATTGTTCCTGATAAAAAGGATCCAAATTAGAAGTCTGATTCTAATTTATTTTATTTAGAAACATTAGTTTCAACATTATTTTTAGTATAGGCTTAAATAATTTAATATTATATACCTTCTTGCAATCTGTTATCATATGTATATCTTAGATTTTCAATATTTTGTATTTTAAAAATATGCCTTTTATTGGTGTGTTTCAAGACAACATAGACTAGTGAGTATTCAATAAAGGCAGTTGGAGACTTTGTATTTTTTTATCATAATAACAAAATGCGTTGAAGCCGTTGAATTAAGCAATAGTTTTAAATGCTTTCGTACTTTTAATTATTTAACAGCGAATGTATTTAAGACTAATGCTATTATATAGTATAAAGATATGTATATCAAAAATATCAGCGTGATAAAAACGTCAATGCATTGTGTATGAAGATTACGTACTTTGGTTGGTGTATTGAAACTATCTATTTACTTAATATGTAACTATTTAATGATATGTAATAGGTAATTTAGCGTACGTGCTTTTAGAGTTAATAGATAGATTACATCATTCGGAGTTAAGGATAATCTTCATACAGTTGTGTGCAATATAATAGCAGTTAATAGAAAAAATTAAAATTAGGGGAAAACTATAACTTTGGATCAATTATATTGCATCTTTTTTATAACCCTTCTCCATTACTTGACATTGTTTCAAAGTTAACTATAACCTTTACTGTCAAATAATGCAGAACATTTACAAAAAAAAGGTCCAATATAATTGATCCGATGCGTTATAAGTTTTCCCCTAATTTTGATTTTCCTATTGACTGCTATGAATTATTATATTGCACACAACTGTATGTGTACAGTCAAAGATAAAAAGAGTTGTTTTATATTTTGACGGCTCGATGTGTAAACATGTCACCTGTGATAAGGCTAACTATTCACTGCTGAAGATGTGATTGCCGTACGTGAACATGCACAATGTGCAGTAGTTAATTATCAGGGAAATACACTATGTATTTTATTTTTATATTAAGATCGAATACAGTGGCAGAACAGCCGGCAATGTTACGAAAGGTACAATGTTATAGATAAATTTGTAATATTACTTGTGTGTGTCTTGTAAATAGAACATTTTTACCATGTCATGCGAATGTAAAATGAGATTATCACAAATAAAACATTGACTCTAGGAATACTAACTTTTATTTTAGTTGCAATTTATAAGCTAACCCCCGCCCTCGTCGTCCCGAAAGAAATCCACATCCTCCATCCCTTCCGGCATATACGTTAGACCCGATTCGTCTTTGTGAAGTAAATTATATCCTTTCCCGTATCCTGTAAAAATAGTTATTTGTACAACAAGAGATCAAAGTTTGATATTTCTTCGAGTGCTTGAGTCCCGTGCAAGCGAAAGATTCTATACTAGATTCACGAGCGTAGCGAGTGAATCTAATATAGAATCTTGAGCGTAGTAAGGGACTCAAAAGCGCACGAGATGTAAATAACTTTGATCTCGTGTAGTTCACAAAACTTTTCACCTCGGCAGTGAGAACATATTAGAGAACCCGAAATAGTTATTTGTACAACAAGAGATCAAAGTTTGATATTTCTTCGAGTGCTTATTTTGAGTCCCGTGCAAGCGAAAGATTCTATAATAGATTCACGAGCGTAGCGAGTGAATCTAATTTAGAATCTTGAGCGTAGTAAGGGACTCAAAAGCGCACGAGATGTAAATAACTTTGATCTAGTGTAGTACACAACATTTTTCACCTCAGCAGTGAGAACATATTAGAGAACCCGAAAAATGTATTCCTTCTTCATCACTTACCTCTATTCACTCATGTTTTCTTAAGATATACCAACAATTAAATTTTCACCTCAGCAGCTCGAACAAGGGTACTTTGCTACTTAAAAACAGTGAGCAAAATCGCATTTTGCTCACTGAGTGAGCAAAGTCGCATTTTGCTCATTTTGTCCCACTCAGTGAGCAAAATGCGATTTTGCTCACTGTTTTTAAGTAGCAAAGTACCCTTGTTCGAGCTGCTGAGGTGAAAAATGTATTCCTTCTTCATCACTTACCTCTATTCACTCATGTTTTCTTAAGATATACCAACAATTAAGTTTTCACCTCAGCAGCTCGAACAAGGGTACTTTGCTACTTAAAAACAGTGAGCAAAATCGCATTTTGCTCATTTTGTCTCACTGTAGCAAAGTACCCTTGTTCGAGCTGCTGAGGTGAAAAGTAAATTTTCACTAAGGAATGAAGGTTAGTTCCCGATTCGCTGGATTCTTGTTTCGTCAGATTCTCATATACTCTGATTGTGACGTGCTGTCACGTCCTAAAGTAAATACGGCGTTGGTGGCCCGGTAAGATTTGAGACTAATGCGGAGGTCGCGGGCATAGATTAGTAGTGTAGATGTGTACCCCGGTTCGCAATAATTATTTTTTCGGAACTTGTGTGATCTAAAGGTCTGTCAAGATGAGGACATGGTTTAGTTTAGATGCAGTATGAGAGCTCGCTTTATGATAACAAAATACACAATGTAGACAAACCTATTTGTTTCATAAGTTTCGTCGTCGCATTTCTCAAGTGTAGAGGTATGGGTGGCAGCGGCCCTTTAGCATCTCTAAGAGATTGTTGGCAACGTTTCATGGCTTCGTACACCTCCCGGCTCTTGGGCGCCCGCGCCAGCCGCACCGCGCACTGCACCAGCAGCACGTCGGCCTCCGGCATGCCCACGTGCTGGCAACCCTGCAGGCACGACACGGCTTCCACTATAGCATTCTGATCAGCCAAACCTGTAAAAGGCAACGTGCTACTATATCATGGTAATCTTAGTTAACGAGCATTGAAGACCAGTAGACCTGATCTACATGGGATTTCGTCTTCAAAGAATCCTTGTTAATCTTTTAGTTAAACCCGTAGTTAGCCATAAAGTATATTTTTTATTCGGTAGACTAAAATGACATTTCATAGTATGAAACAGGGATGTTGCGGATGCAGTTTTTTTGACATCCGCGGATGCGGATATTTAAAGGCTCACATCCGCGGATGCGGATGCGGATGTCAAGATTAGGTACTTAGAAAACGTCAAATATTACATTTTTAGTATTTTTTATTTAAAAAAACGACACGTTTAGTATTTGAGCAAGAATATAGGTGCGTTATATTACTTATATTTAATAAACAGTAACTTGGCCGACTTTTCTGGATCTAGCTAGACGTTTTCGTTATAGGTAATGACGAAATTACCTAGCGCTAAGACGTTCCTGTACCGACTTGTTAGACATCCGCATCCGCATAAGCTCCGCATCGATTTTATGCGGATGCAGATGCGGATGTTGAAAATAATGCGGAAGTTCCGCGGTTGCGGATGCGGATGTTCGCAACATCCCTGGTATGAAATGACACATGATGTTCATACTATGAAATGTCATTTTAGTCTACCGAATAAAAAAATAGACTTTAGGTGATGTCATGTCATGGTCATGATTATTTTTCAAAATTCTAAGCTTACAGCGCTTATTACCTGCTTATTGTATAGATTTGTCGAGTTATTGTGGATAATTTAATTTGTAGTTGACGTGATTATTCATACATTTAATTTTCAACCTTAACACTAGTAAAATAAATTCGATATTTAAGTTTTAAAACATGCCCATAGAGTGCTCGGTCGTTCAGCATAAAGCCGCGCTGATATTGCCCGTGTGAATGTTGTATCCGAGATCATGGTCGCGCGTGGCCATGTGGCCTGTAGGTGTACTCACCGACATCTTCGCAGGCGACCCTGACGAGTCTCCTCGCGATATAGAGCGGGTCCTCGCCCCCGTGCAGAGCCCTGGTCACCCAGTACAGTGCGGCGTTGTCGTCGCTCGCGCGGATGGACTTGTGTATAGCGGAGATCGTGTTGTAGTGTTCCTCGCCGTGGTGGTCGTACACCATGTGCGAACGCTGCGGACACAGGAACGGATGTTGAACACTTGGTATAATGGAATTGAAAGTTGATACCAATGGGGATGGAATAAGAATCACATGTGGTATATCGTACGCATCATCATACGTCAGCATCGAAAGTAGCGGATCAGACTCAAACAGCTTATCAAACATAAATACATCTCTCTATGTAGAACGATTAGAGAGCACTGGTGGCCTAGCGGTAAGAGCGTGCGACTTTCAATCCGGAAGCCGCGGGTTCAAACCCCGGCTCGTACCAATGAGCTTTTCGGAACTAAATATCATTTGATATTTTCCAGTCGCTTTTCGGTGAAGTAAAACTAACAGATACTTTTGAACAACTGTACTGTAGATATTTATATCTATGAGGAAAACTTTTAGCGCGTTGTTTCATCCGCTACTATTGATGCTGACTGACATTAAGAACATGGTCGCTAAATACGTGCATAGCTCTATTACGCTCACACACCGGAGCGACTTGCAGATACGCATAAGTGTGATATAAGCCGCGTAAAAATGTACAATTCGAGTATGGCACGAATGCTAATTTACCTTGATACCATTCTTAATGTCGTCAAGCGTGAGCAGCGCGGGCCCGGCCTCGAGCACGCGCGTGGCGGCGGGCGCGCGCGCCGCCAGGGCCAGCTCCAGCGCGCCGAGCGCCACGCGAGCGTCGCCGTCGCTCACCTCGGCCAGCCAGCGGAGAGACGAGCGCTCTACTAGACACCTGCAAACGTTATTGTTGTTTATAATCTCTTTGGTCGAGTTGGGTTGGCAAGAGTAATGCGGACAATCCATCATGCAAAATAGGCCCAATTTAAGACGTCGAGCTGCGAGAAGCAAGCCCGCGAAAACCTATAACCTATAATCTGCCAAACCAATTTTGTATATAGCATGAAAGGATAAAAAACGATATTCATCCATTTTTTGGGATGATGTTGATGTTACTAGCATGAAAGAGACAGTATGACTCCTTGTCAATGCTCCAGTGGCAAGCTACCCTTGCCAAACTACTAACTAGTCTGGTCAGCAAATTTGTAAGGTAGCTGTGTGAATGAGTAGGATCGAATCTCAGATGACATTAGCCATCTAAAGTCTATTTTTTTATTCCATAGACTAAAATGACATTTCATAGTATGAACATCATGTGTCTTCATCATCATGACTTTAGTCATGCCTGAGTAATGTTGTTTACATTTAAGTTCAAAAAGCAGTACAAATGGATATCATTCGACAATTTAATGATTATTATCAAATCACATCACGGGTAATGTTTTTAACTCACAATAAAGTGGCCAGTTTATTTACCTAGGTATATCACCATCTGAAGGACATTCAAAGTTGCTTTCTGTGTCCACTAGAAGTGCATCTTTATTTTTGTCCACTGCCCTCTCTAGTATCAGCACCACGTCTTCAACAGTCAGTTTTCCCATGACCACAACCTTACATCGGCTGAGCAGGGCATTGTTCAAACTGAATGAAGGGTTCTCAGTGGTTGCACCAATGAGCATTATAGTTCCATTTTCCACATGAGGCAGAAAACTGTCTTGCTGAAGCTTGTTGAATCTGAAATCCAATTTACAATTTGGTGTCACCTTTTTAACTTTTATTGTAATTGCAAAAAGTTCCATGTGTTTGTGTCATACACATTCCAAAGGTACATGGATTAGGACAATATGCTTGTTAGAAAATATATTATATCACCCACTAGCTTAGACAATAAAGGCAATCCTGCATACCTGCTGCTAACATGCATGTGGTGAATTAATATTCAGTTAGCTGAAACTGGATTAATAGAACCGTTTTTCCCCCGAAGGGTAAAAAACGGATATTTAGGTTTCTGCCGAAGCCTGAACCAACGATTGAGATTACACCCTTGTAACTCAGCCCTAAATTGGTGAATTCTTTGTCCAGTAGCGCCGTCTATCGCGTGTTTAAGTTAACCACAGAACGCGCGACGCCAGCGCCGGCTGCTTGCTCTTCAGTACCTTAAGCCGGCAAGGCCCTTAGGCGTGGTTCAGGCTTCGGCAGAAACCTAAATATCCGTTTTTTACCCTTCGGGGGAAAAACGGTTCTATTTAGGTATTCTTGCCTCTGCCTGAACCAACGATTGAGACGTGTTTAAACCTCTGCCGGCGCTGGTCCGGGCGTACTGTGAATGCTGTGATATATATATTTAAAAATGGGATTACAAAATAAGGACCAAAAAGAAATTTTTCATGAGATTCGAATGGAATGTTTATTTGAGAACTGAAATAACTAAATTAATCTGCTACAAATAGTAACCTATAGAAAATTTAATGCTCTGCATTATTAGACTTTGGTTTGTAATTTTTTTATTGAATCAACACTTAATCAAAATGTTTATTTAAAAGCTCAAAGAACTACTTAATTAATCTGCTACAAATAAGTAACCTTATGAAAATATAATACCCTGTATTATTAGTCTTGATTTAAAATCTTATATTCAATCAACACTTAAAATATTTATTTAAGAGCCCAAAGAGCTACTTATTAATCTGCTACAATTAAGTAACCTAATGATAATATAATACCCTGTATCAGTCTTTGATTTATAATCTTATATTCAATCAACACTTAAACAAAATATTTATTTAAGAGCTCAAAGAGCTACTTATTAATCTGCTACAACTAAGTAACCTAATGAAAATATAATACCCTGTATTATTAGTTTTTGATTTATAATCTTGTATTGAATCAACACTTAAACAAAATATTTATTTAAGAACTCAAAGAACTACTTAAATTTGCTACAATTAAGTAGGTAACTTAATGTTAAATTGGATCAACACTTAACCAAAATACCCTGAGCGAGGTAACTATCAGCTTGCATGATTGATTTTATTCATACTCTTATATATCAGCTCTCAACTATTTAGGAGATACCTAGAAACTTTACTAGGCTAGTTAATGGGAGAAAAACAAATGTTTAGATTAATGCTATTACTAGCTGCCGCGGCTGATTGAATTTCCCGAAAGTAATGGTTGAAAAAGGTGTTTTTGGATCGCCAATTTCCCCTCTTCATGACTTCATCAATATCCATATTCTTGCAAGTCCAATTCTCAGTAGCAACACCAGCTCGGATGCTTCCAGCTGTGGCTGATATGCTTGCTTCTTTGAAAAGGGTTCTTATCCACCCAGCTATGACGGCACGTGATGCGGCTTTCACAACACCTCGCGTGGTAATAAAAAGGTTTTCTAGCTGCTTAGAGTTCCGGCGTACTTGCGACAGGGCTATTACTTGTTTAACCCAATGAACTAGATTAAATCTTAATTCTGGCTTAGGTCTCAAACACCACCCAGATTGCCTGTATGTAGAGCTATCAGTCTTCGATCCATATTTTGGCCAAAATATTAACTCGTCCCCTTTTTCTTCGAAGTGGCCCGGTTGTATGCTCAGTAACGTTAAGTCATGCACTCTTCGTCCTGATGCAAGGAGTAGTAATGTTGATGCGTGACGAGAAACAGCAAACAAACTTCCTTCATCGAAATTATATGACTCCAAAAAGGTTAACAGGTCTTCCAATTTCCACAAAAGAGGAGCCCTACCTATGGGTTTCTTGGATAGGATTCCTTTAAGCGTGTGAACCACAATTGGATGTGAAGTTAACAGAGTACTTCTGTTAGGGTTTGTAAACGTAGCTACTACCGACTTATGGACTAAAATGGTACTAGGTGCCAGCTTCACTACTTCCCACAAATGACAGAGGAACCGGGCCAGATCAGTTGGCCTCGGATCAGCTACGTTTACTTGGTTTTCGTATGCCCACATACACCATCTACGCCATGCTGGGCGGTATGTCTTTAAGGTTGAATTTCTCCAGGAAGCTTGTAACAGCTCTAACTCCGAATTGTCCCAATTGAGGAGTTCATCGGTCCAGCCCGTATTGTCCAAACCTGCAAATTGAGGTACTTTATTCCTGGTGGTGGTAGGTTGGTCTCGAGATCCACAAGGTGATGAGGGAGATCTGGAATTTTCCATGGCTGTTTGATCGCACGTTGTTTTATTGCTGGCGTCCAAAATGCTTTGTGCCAATCCGGAACTACCATTAGGTAAATACCTATCGACTCTTGGAGGTGATGGAGTACCCTTGGAATCAGTGCCGGAGGTGGGAATATCCAACCCAGTTCGTACTGCCAACTTCGGCTGAAGGCATTCGTAAACCGACTCCTCATGTCCGTAGCGTCCTCTGACACGTAGTTCGGCACCACTGCTGACCTTACTGACGCGAACAAGTCTATTTCCGGAGTGCCCAGGATCTGAAACACCACTTTCGTTATCGAAGGTTTTAGGTGCCACTCTGGTAAGTTTTTCGACCTCGAGAGACTGTCTGCCAGTCCGTTGTATGGCCCTGGAATGTAGCGAGCTATGAGGGAGCAGTTGTAACGGTCGCACAACCGAAGGATTTCTGTTGTCGTTTCTAAAAGCTTTCTTGATTTTGTGCCCCCCTGTTTGGTTACATAAGCCGCTGCCGTTCGATTGTCCGTTTGCCATATGGCCACCACGTCTCTCAGAGATGATCCTAACCATTTGATAGTTTCGTAGAGAGCCCACAGTTCTTTCTGGTTGCAGTGCCATTGTTGTTGTTCTGCGTCCCAGCGACCCCACAATTTCTGGTTGTTCGCTATTGCACCCCATCCGGCATCTGCCGCATCGGTGGTGATGAACGTATCTGGTTTGGATTGGTGTATGACTGTACTTCTTTTTATATTTCTTACCCACCAATCCAGTTCGGTCAGGGATGCATCTGATATCGGGCGTCTTGTGTGCCGCATTGACTTCAGAAGTTTGTTGGAGTCTATCTGCATCCATCGACAATGTAGTCTTCCTAACGGAACCGTGAACGATGCAAAGTTTAGTTTTCCTAGAAGAACCTTTGCTTCTCTCCAGCTCCAGAGTTTTCTGATGACGAGTTTTTTGATTAGGGATTTTATTTTCCCGGTCTTGGAGTCTGAGAGCATCTTTTTGTTCTCGAGGGTGTTCCAGATTATGCCCAAATATTCTAAGCACCGTGTTGGTTTCAGTTGGGACTTTCTCTTGTTTACTACCCAGCCGAGCCAATGTGCTAACCAGTTCGTCAGTCTTGAAAAGGCATGTGGCGCGCTCGACAGCCCGAATGGCAGGCAAGTCATTTCGTAAGTTCTTCCGTTGAATGCCAGAGATAGGAATCTGCAATGCGTTGGTACTATTGGCACATGATAGTATGCTTGCGAGATGTCTATTTTTGTCATGAAGTCTTTCGGATTCAGAACTGCTGGTACCCGGTAATGATTTAAGAGCTTGAACTTGGGGGCATAAACGTATTGATTTAGTGTCTTTAAATTGAAAATGGGTCGATTTGATCCATCGGTCTTTTTCCTCAGGAACATTGTTGAAAGAAACCCCCTTTTGTGTCTGCTTTCGCGAATAGCGCCGCTTGCTAGCATATCTTGTATTTCCCTTTTCATGTCTGTGGTAGGACGAATCATAAAGGGTTTTTGATGCCTCGACAACTCCACCAAAGGAGGCTTCTTCCGAAACGGGATTCTGTAGCCTGATATTATCTTTAAAATTTCCGACGGAGCTCCTATTTGTGACCACATTTTCAGATAAGCTGATAGTTGACCTGCCCTGAAGTCATTGTTTTTTGGGGGGGGCCCACTTGTTTCGGCCTCCAGTATTTCTATTGTTCTTGGTTCTGTATCTGTACGATAAGTTTTTCCCCGTATTATCATTGACTGTTGAAAACTTTCTGTAGGAGTTGTTGCGCTTGAAAGATTCTCTTCCAGACTGTACTCTCCGGTTATTGGCCTCGACTTTTCGAAAAAATCTGTTGTCGCCTTTGGCAGGCCGGAGTGATTTGAAAGCCTTCCTATACGGAAAGAATTTATGTATTCCCCCTAGGTCTTTTACTGTTTGTGACAGTTCGGGCTCCTTAAACAAATGCGTGTCTGAAGGCGGTATGCTGTGGAGTACTTCGTGGAGGACTTTATTCTTGATTTTATATGTGTTCCTTCTTTGCCTTATAATTTCAGCCCTTCGTCCACAGACATACTGGAGCAGATCATCTGAGCTTTGGCGAAACTTCGAATTGTTGGCAAGAAATTCTTCACCAACTTTCTGTTTAAGCTTGACTGGCAGTTTATCGCACAGCTCATCAAAAATTTTCCTTTGTTGTAAAAGACCATTGGTAACTGCTCCAAGGGCTAGATCGGCCTTCTCTAGTATTTGTAGTGAAGTCCAGTTCGGCGTAATTCCTGCAAATTGGTTGTTGACTTTTAGTGACGAGAACACCGGTGTAGCTTGGAACTTCTTTTGGACGTCCATAAATTTTATATTCGTCCAGCCGTCGGTCTCTAGTCTTTGACAGTCCTTTCCTTGCTGCGCCAGCACTGGGTCCGCTTTCGACAGTCTTGCCTCCGATTCTGTCGTATGGGGCTTGAAGTTAAAAGTCATAGCTTCCGACAAGTGTCGTCTTGTAGGTGAAAAACCGTTGGCCTTAGCTGACTGAAGTTCCTTCAAGCGCTGCTCAGTTTTCCTAATTTCATCTTCGATGACCTCATTGGGTTCATCATCGCAAACTGATTCCACCTCGACTTCGCTGCTTCCGAATTGACAGGGTTCCGAGGTAATATCTGCCTCTTCGGAGGCAACGTCTGGCCTTCTTCTAGTTTTTGAACTACAAACCGCGATTGGTTTTGCAGCGTGACTGGGTCCGGATGACTCAAGAGGAAGTCGTCTAGGTAAACTACCATTTTTATGCCTGCAGTCTGTCTGAACCAATGTTATGGGAAGACGCCTTGTCGTCTCACGGGACGACGCCGTGTCGCGTCACGGGACGACGCTCTGTCGCCTCACGGGACGACGCTGTCGTCTCACGGGACGACGCCGTCGTCTCACGGGACGACGCCGTCGTCTCACGGGACGACGCCGTGTCGTCTCACGGGACGACGCCATGTCGTCTCACGGGACGACGCCGTGTCGCCTCACGGGACGACGCTCTGTCGTCTCACGGGACGACACCCTGTCGTCTCACGGGACGACGCCGTGTCGCCTCACGGGACGACGCTCTGTCGTCTCACGGGACGACACCCTGTCGTCTCACGGGACGACGCCGTCGTCTCACGGGCCGACGCCCTGTCGTCTCACGGGACGACGCCATATCGAATTAAGGGACTATGCCATCGACTCACGGGGCGATGGCATGAGGCATGTCGTCTCACGGGACGACCGTCGACATGTATCCACATGTACACTTAATATCTGACGGTGCCTATTTGAGGTCACTGCGTCTCGTCGCTGGGCCATGGGCACCGAGCGGAATGTCCCAACAACTATCAATCTGACTTACCAAAGATAGAAATTTCTCGATCTTTCTTGCTTCACTTTTTTCCACTTTAATGCACGTGCTACCTGGCTGAGATACTGAAGAGCAAGCAGCCGGCGCTGGCGTCGCGCGTTCTGTGGTTAACTTAAACACGCGATAGACGGCGCTACTGGACAAAGAATTCACCAATTTAGGGCTGAGTTACAAGGGTGTAATCTCAATCGTTGGTTCAGGCAGAGGCAAGAATACCTAAATAACAACTACAACTATTAGTTACTAGTCACCAGTGGAACAAGTTTTAGACTAGAAATCAATATAAAATATCTATGATCCCTACACAGAGGAGAAGAATACTACAAAATTTACAAAATATCAATTCTATTAGGATCTTATTAGAATTCCCACAATCAACTTTGGCACAACATTTGTTATGTTTAAAATGTTTGTTAGGTACCTGTGAATTTCATCCATGAATAGAACAGTTTGTCTCTTAAACTGAGCTTCGTTTTTGGCAACTTTTACCACTTCTTTGACATCATTGATACCAGACATTGTAGCAGACATCTTCACAAAGCGCAAATTCTTCTGTTTTTTGCAGATTTGGGCAATCACATTAGCCATTGATGTCTAAAATAAAAATTATTACAAATACATTTTAATAAGTACACATACTTTACAGATAACTGTGTCTATGATTAGTTTACATCAACAAAATAAATATGAATAATAAGATATGTTAAGATATTTACCTTACCACAGCCAGGTGGTCCCCATAAAATCATATTAGGTATTTTGTTTTGTTCTAACATTGATCGCAGCATAGTGCCAGCACCAAATGACTCCTTGTGCCCAACAATATCATCTAAACTTAGAGGCCTCATTTGCTCGGCTAATGGGACACTCTTGCCCGTAATTTCTTCCTTACCATTGCTGTTAAGAGTTAAATTTGAAGGCTGAGGCTGGAAATAACCGGAAAGTTGTTAAGGGGCTTGTAGAAATATAACTCTAAGCTAAGTACATTATTTTAAACTTACCTCCATATATTTTGGTGCATTGTTGTTTATATTGTTCTCAGTCTTCAGTCGCTTTTCTTTGGGAGATATGCTGTTAAAAAACGAACCCATTCTTTTTGCGGCATTTTTCTCAGGCTGTGTGTTGAGAAACAAACATTTGTTAACATGATCTTCTATTTGGTCCTTTTTGAATTCTCGATTGCATACTGGGCATGTTACAGAGCCATCCATAATAACAGAATCTTGGAGCTTGAAACATATGCTTTCTCTAGCAATATTTTATGTTTCACTTTAATATTTATTGTGTAAATGTGATAATAGTTGAAAATTGTCGCAAATTTGACCGCGAATTGATGTTGACACTGACATTTGAATGAATGTTGCCAGTCAATTACGGTGCGTTCACATATTTGACAAACCTCTTAAATTTCTAGGATACAGGATCAAGTTTTATAAAACATAGTGCGTGGTTCAGTTCGTGCGTGTCGTAGTACCTTAAGCAGGTACAAATATATATTTTTTTAATCCTAGGAAAATACTCTTCCTTTATGTCAATGTCAAACTGCAACTTCGAAAGTTTGACGAAATGTACCGTTGTTTTGCCAGCAAATTAATAAATAATACGAAATACTTAATAACTCAACATGCATACCATTTGAAGAATACTAGTATTCATTTCTGAACAGTTTTTCTTTCAGAATAATATAATATGAGTAATATAAGGAAACGTAAGGGCGAAAAGAAGTCGAACGAGGTCAGCGAACTTTCGGAAGAATGTTACACAGAGAATACCATAAAAGAAAGGGAAGTTGTAAGTAGTAATTTGTCTCTATCTTACTGTTATGGTGTAATTAGCACTCTATAGAATGTATTTTCTTAATTGGTTGCAGGAGGTCTTTGGAGCTTTATTATAAATACTGGAAGGCACTTTAGTTTGTCAATACATTATTTATTATTTAATTTATAAACTTTATAAACACAACATTACATGACGGCGTTTGGAAGTAGAGTAATTGACATTCTCAAGTTTGAATTAAACATCATTCAAACTTGAGCTTCTGTATTCAAATTAAATGTGTCAAGCCAGTGTCGATTGCATATACACCCTCTACATACCAACACACCCCCTCAATCGACTCTGCTTGAAGCATTAATTTACAGCGCTATTCTTTAGTTAAGACAATATTCCAATAAATAATTTCATATAAGTACAATAACCAGAAAAAACATAACACATCCTGTATATTTCCCTCATATTACATCACCCTGTATATTTCCAACATATTACATCACCCTGTATATTTCCCACATATTACATACATGTAATCCCCATTCAACAAATACATTACAGTAAATTCTCATTCAACAAGATAAGTACTCAAATATTCCTCCACTCGATACGTCACCACAAATTATCTATAATAAAAGTTTTATTCTTCCACTCTTTAATAAATCCTTTATTCTCCTGCTCGACTCATCAACAATAATCCTCTTCTATATTTCCTTTATACTCCCACTCGATTCTTCCATACTAATCATATTATATAAAATAAAACCTTTATTCACCGACTCAACTCTTCAACATCACTAATAATCTATACCTAATAACAATTCTAATACCAATTATAAAATATTAAAATACAGACTTAGAAACAAAAAACTCAAGGATATTTATCAGAAACGATGTAAAATGTACCTATTAAAGGGAATGTTACTCTTCTTCTTTTTTGGTGGATGAGGTTAAATAATGATTCAGTTACACTTTCTACACTTACACCCCCTTAAGTGAATCATTATTAAGCACCCCCTCAATTTTGAATACACTTTGTTTCTAGAATCCTTGATCCTCAAGTTTTCTTTCAATAAGTATATATTTCTGTATTATAATATAAAAGTTTACACACCCTATAAAAAACTTACATACTACGATATTATATAAAAGAAAAACCCCGACATTTATTCGAAATAATTATTAACGTTCACTTTAGCCCGCACTTATACTACATTGTCTACACTCAATAGCTCACATTATCACTAAAACACTAATCTTCGTTGACATTTTTCAAATTTTACAGCTGGTAAACTTTTCGTTAGTATATCAGCCAGCTGTGATCCAGTTGGACAGTATTTTACTGTAATCTGATTCTCGTCGATTTTCTCCTTTAGATAATAGTATTTTACGTCTATATGTTTGCTTCTTTTTCCCATGATTCCTTTCTTCATAAGCCAAATCGCAGACTGATTATCCACTCTCATCTCAACTTCGAGTTTTTCTTTGGTTATCTCATAGATCAGATCCCTTACGAACAGTAGTTCCTTACAACATTCTGCTGCTGCTATAAATTCTGCTTCTGTACTGCTTAATGCGACTACTGATTGTTTTCTTGAGCTCCATGCCACTGGTCCACCATTCAGCCAAATCACAAAACCAGAAGTGCTGCGTCTAGTGTCTGGATCTCCCGCAAAATCCGAATCACAATAACCCCTGAGAACTTTATCATCTTTACTAAAGTGAATCCCTTTTTCTGCTGAACCTTTAAGGAATCGCAAAATTGTTTTAGCATTGTTTAAATCATTTAAATTTGGAGAATTTTGATGCCTCGAACAATAACCTACGTGAAAACTAATGTCTGGTCGCGTTTTATTCGAGAGATATAACAATGACCCTATCATCTCGCGGTAAAGCTCATGAGACTTTGTATCAACTTTAACAGATGGATGTTCTTCTATCATAATTGTTGGGCATTTACATTCTTTTGCATTTTCAAGATTAAATTTTTTAATGATTTTCTCACTATATGTCTTCTGAAAAATTTTAATCCCCTTCTTATCTTGCTTTATATCCAAACCTATATAATTAGTTACTTCATCTAAAATTCTTAGTTCGAAGGATTTTTGAATTGTATCTATTATATGCAATAGATCTTCTTCTCTTTCTCCGAGTACTAATCCGTCATCGACATATACTGCAAGGATAATTTTCCTTTCACCTTCCATGACAAAGATGCATTGATCAAGTTTCATTTGTTTAAAACCCATCTTTGTTAAGAACTCTGTAAACTTGATATTCCACATTAGTGGAGCTTGTTTTAAACCATACAAGCTCTTGTTTAGTTTGCATACTTTGCCTTCTTTGTCATTGTAGCCTTTAGGCACCTTCATATATATACATTCCTTCAAGTCTCCATGTAAAAAGGCCGTTTTCACATCAAACTGCTTCATCTTTAGACCTTTCGCTGCCGCAATTGATAATAGAATTCTTAAAGAAGTAGTATTGACTACCGGACTATATGTCTCATCATAATCTATTTTGTACTTTTGTTGAAAGCCCCTTGCAACTAGTCTGGCTTTATACCTACCATCAGACTTGACAGTAAAAATCCACTTGCTAGTAACTAATTTCCTTCCTTTTGCTTCTTGTTCATCCACAAATGACCACGTCTTATTTTCTTCAAGTGATTTAATTTCTTCTTCTATAGCTTGTTTCCATTTGTCCTTTTCTTTTGATTCTATTGCCTCCTCGTAGGTCAACATCGATGCTTCAGTGTCATAATTCATTAAATAATCTTTATATCTATCGGGTAGTCTACGTTCTCTGGCAGGCTGAACTCTTCTATTTTCATTATTATCACTATCATTATTTCGATTACGATTACTTTCAACTCGATTTTCAACTAGTTCAGTATCAACAGGTTCTTCATTTCCATCATAGTATTCTTCATTACTTTCTTCTTCTTCTACTTCTCGGTTTGTTTCACTTTCATTTATTTCAACTTCATTTGTTTCATTGTTATTTGTTTCATTGCCATTTGTTTCGAATTCATTTGTTTCTACTTCATTTGTTTCATCTTCATTTGTTCCACCTTCAATTGTTCCACCTTCAATTGTTTCACCTTCAATTGTTTCACCTTCATTTGTTTCGTCTTCACTTGTTCTTACATCCCTGGCTCTTACAATTGTTTTCGTTTCATCCACCCATATTTTGTAACCATTTCTGATATAGCCAATCAGAATTCCTTTATTACATCTAACTTCTAACTTTCGTACACCTGAGTTTATTTTATAATAGGCTGTTGAACCAAATCTTCTTATATGCGATACATTTGGTTTGAAGCCAAACCACATCTCAGCTGGAGTTTTGTCTTTACCTTCGGTGGGGCTTCTATTTATTAGGAAGCTGGCAGTTGTAAGTGCTTCGCCCCATAGATAGTTTGGAACACGGCCATCGAATATTAATGCTCTAGTTCTTTCTAACAGGGTTCTATTCAGTCTCTCCGCTTTTCCATTCAGTTGCGGCGTGTAGGGTATTGTTAGATCTAGAATTATTCCTTTAGAGTTGCACCAAGACATTAGATTATTGTTCGAGTATTCGCGTCCATTATCGCATCTTATTTTTTTCACTTTTGAATTGAAATGATTTTCCGCTAAAGTCACAAACTGTTTTATTTTGTCAAAGGCTTCACTTTTAAAAGTAATTAAATAAACGACACAAAAATGTGTAAAGTCATCTAGGAAAGTAATAAAATATTTTTTGTTATCCCAAGTGGGAGTTTCTATTGGACCGCAAACATCCGTATGAATTATTTCCAAAGGGAATTTAGCTTGAATTCTATTGTTTTTGAAAGGTTTTCTAGTCATTTTCGCTTTGACACATATTTCGCAAAAATGTTCTTGATTTGCCCCCCCAATTTTAATACCGTTTACCAATTTAGCTAGACGCGGCACATCCGATACGTGACCGAGCCGGCGATGCCAGATATCGACATTCTCGGAGAACAATACCTCTCGAACGATATTTGCAGAAAATTCTGTTTCATAGAGACCGTTTCTAGTTTTATAACCAGTAAGAATAATATTATTATGTTTCTTTACAGATACCTTATTTCCAGCGAAGAGTACAGATGCACCGTGATCAGTGATTGAACTTACAGATATCAGGTTTCTAGAAATTGCAGGAACATATAGTACATCTTCCAGTTCAAAACCATTTGTGTTGACTGTACCTATTGCTTGAGCGACGAGGTTCTCTGCATTGGCACATCTTATATCTACATTTATATTTTCTGTGGAATTTATGATATCATTATTGTAAAACATGTGGGAAGAAGCACCTGAATCAATTATAGCTCTAGTACTAGTCGTGTGTTTTATTTGTTCACTCACCAGGCTGAACGTACGGCAAAACCTTTCAATGTGTCCCTTCCTATTACATTTCCTGCATATTTTTGTAGAAAAACATTCACTGGAAGTGTGTCCACTTTTATTGCAAATGGTGCACTTTTTATTAAAGCAGAATCTCGCAATATGACCTGGCTGATTACAGTTAAAACACTTCTTTTCATTACTTTTCATGGCCTCTTCTGTTTGTGGATGTATTTCTGAGGGACTACTATCAAATAGCTTAAGTTCTTTTTGAATACGTTCAATGAGAGTATGTATGGTTTGATCAGATTTTGGAGTTACCTCCCATACAGTTCTAAAGAAATTTAAATTAGCTGGTAAGATTGTTAAAATCTTTTGTATAAGCATGTCATCATTTATTTTATTTGTGGTAGACTGTAGTTCGAAACACATATTTTGAAGTTTGCTAATATCCTGAAGTATATCTCCGCTGAATTTATAGTTGTAGAATTCAATTACCTTTAGGTGGCTGTCTTTTTCCACTTTGTAATTAAAGACAACATCTAACTTATCGAAGATATCCTTTGTAGTTGAGCAATTAATAACATAATGTAAGATATTCTCATCTATTGATTTTAAAATAAAATATTTAGCCTTTGCGGCTTTACCTTTATCTTCGCTGTCTTCTCCAACTCCTTTGGCGTCCAGAAATAATTTTGCTAATTTACGCCACGTAGGATAGGAGGAATTTAAATTCAATTTATTTAGGCAGTCCGAATTCTCCATCATTTAAAATTACGTACGGTTTACTGAAACGTCAGTCTGGTTGCTAGCCTTATTTTGTAAACAACTCCGTTGCTAGGCTTATCTTCTGAAATATTTGTGTACGAAAGCTGAATCGTTTTCCTGAAACACTAAAATTACTTATTTTACTTTATCTTGTGGGCTCCATAACCTCTTAATTGGTTGCAGGAGGTCTTTGGAGGTTTATTATAAATACTGGAAGGCACTTTAGTTTGTCAATACATTATTTATTATTTAATTTATAAACTTTATAAACACAACATTACATGACGGCGTTTGGAAGTAGAGTAATTGACATTCTCAAGTTTGAATTAAACATCATTCAAACTTGAGCTTCTGTATTCAAATTAAATGTGTCAAGCCAGTGTCGATTGCATATACACCCTCTACATACCAACATATTTATTAGCCATAACCAAGTAAAGGGAGCCTATCTATACATAACAGGTACCTGGTACAAATCAACTTTTTTAAACTATTAATATATTTAAATACATTAATTGAAACCGCCGCAGATTTAGTTTCTATGAAACAATTTTCCCTTTTTAACACAGTTTACCTTTTTTTAAATCGTTACTTATATTATAAACTAAATTTATTATTCATGGTTTAGGGAGATGGAGCTCCTGCAGAATCAGAACCTGAACCGCTTTCTCATGAACAAACCAACAACATACTTATGAAGGATGCAGAAAGTTCACCCTCTAGTTGTTACCTACATATCAAGATAGATCTGGTGTGCTTGACATTGCTAGTTATAGCACTATGCACTCGCTTGTACAATCTGCAGGAACCAAGATATATTGTGTAAGTTTGATTAAAAGTTATTAAAATATCCATCATGTAGCTTTTAACAAATTATATTTTCTTACAAACACTTCTGTAAAATCCTAAATGATATGGACCTCTACCTAGTGGGTTATTAGCAGCCAAATTGTTAATATAATAATAAAAAATTACTTAAAAGCATACTATAGATACACTGAAAGATACTTAAAACATAGTTACTGTATATCTTTAGTTTAGAAATATATAATCTTTTGTTTTTACGTTTACAGATTTGATGAACTACATTATGGAAGATATGTGTCTTTGTACACCAAAGGCATATTTTTCTTTGATGCCCACCCGCCACTGGGCAAGCAGCTGTTGTACCTGGCGGGCAAAGCTGCTGGCTATGATGGCAACTTCACCTTTGACCGCATTGGCTCACCATATGCAGATGATGTGCCCATAGGAGCTTTAAGACTGGTGCCTGCAGTGGCGGGCAGTTTACTAGTTGCTGTGTCTTATCAGTTGATGCTTGAAATGTGTACATATCAATGGACAGCTATCTTAGCTGCTGTGTTAATTTTATTTGGTAAGTATTTTTAGATCGGTTACTATTTCAAACATTAAAGGTCTGACTGTTGTTATATATAAATTTTTGTTACAGAGAATTGTTTCCTAGCCCAGTCAAGATTTATGTTGCTGGAGTGCATTCAGATGTTATTTGGACTATGTGGAGTTCTCTGTGCTATAAAAAGTACAAAAAACAATGGTGCCTCTTCAGTAATTTGGCTGTGCATCAGTGCAGTTTCACTTGGCTGTTGTTTTTCGTAAGTAAAATGTAAAATAAAAAATATTCTGGTCAGCCAATCTACCCATCCCATTATGTAAAATTGTAAAGTATGTAAAGAGAATCAAAATCATTTAAATTACCGTAACCCTTTTTTAGCGTTAAATACTCCGGCCTCTACACATACTACCTGGCAGTGTTCATAGTGGGCCGCCAGATCTGGCAACGGATCGGCGAGACGGACTCCACCCTGCGACTATTGTTCTCTGCCCTCTGGCGCCTGCTGGTACTGGTGGCACTGCCGCTGGCGGTCTACGTGGGCGTGTTCTACGCGCACTTGGCAATGCTGCCGCGCGCGGGGCCGCATGACAGTGTGATGACGAGCGCGTTTCAGGTAACCTAATACTTTATACCTTGAGATTTTCCTGTAGTATCCTTCATAAGCAAAATTTTTATCGTAATTTGACTTACAGGCGTCGCTGCAAGGTGGGCTTGCTAGTATCACGCGTGGACAACCGGTGCACGTAGCGCACGGCTCACAGATCACACTAAGGTAATCCATGCCATTTATGTTAATGTTGCTCATAAAAATGTTACAAGTATTTTTCTTGTCTAGGCCACTGGCGCTCTAACCTCCTGAAGTAGTTTAGGGACTCAGAACTTTTTTTTGTAAAGATGGTAGCTAAATTTGCTCGCGAGCCAAAATACAGGTTTGCCGCGGTCGAACATTGCTCGCGCGGCTGCCGCGCGTAATGGAGACGCGGCTTTAAGCACAAGTTTACTCTGCAGGCACACTCACGGTCGCACGTGTTGGCTGCACTCGCACGCGCACGTGTACCCGGTGCGGTACGCGGACGGGCGCGGCTCGTCGCACCAGCAGCAAGTGACGTGCTACAGCTTCAAGGACGTGAACAACTGGTGGATCGTGAAGCGGCCCGACGTGGCGTCGCTGGCCGTGGCGCGTCCGCCGGACGCCGTACGGCACGGAGACGTGGTGCAGCTCCTGCACGGCATCACTAGTCGCGCGCTCAACTCGCACGACGTCGCTGCGGCCGCGTCGCCGCAGTCACAGGTCAGTGTACCTACAACTATTTAGATAAAGGACATAAATGAACTCCACTGGCCTTTTTTGTTATGTTATGATGATAATGATGAAAATAAATTGTTTATTTTACTTTATAGTCTTGATGTGAAAGCCCTAGCTGATAGTTTTAGTTTTAAAAAACAAAAAGTATTCCAATGGTCCAACAGTTGGTTGTCGTAGGTATATTGTGTAGGTACATGGTAGGTACCTTCGTGCTTTCCTTCAATCCTTATTTAATCGCGGTTTCGCCTGACACGGTGATACGCGGTCGCATGAATCCATACTTAAACATACATAAACCCTCAAGTCTAGATACACACTATACGAGTGCGTCTCAATCGTTATTCGATTTCACACAACCGCAGCCGCATGACAGTACTTAACTATGATATGGAAGTCACGGATTGTGGAAGTCTATTATCTAAATGCTAACCACTGAACTTGATCTTTAAACTTGAAAATTATTAAGTACGAGGTTTAGTTACCTAAACCACGGACACGCCAGACATCAAAAATTATTTGCGTTTATATGTGTGCACGGCACGTCTGTACACGCGTCATTGTGTATGTGTGGGTAAGTCGCTTACTGAGAGCACGCCAGAAGTCCGCCAGATTCATGTCGCGCGGGATGGTTGCGGGGCGAGGTAATGCTAGTCGGGGCTTCACGACGACGGGGGGGGGGGGGGGGTCTCTAGCCGTTAGCGCGTCATGTATATCTATGCTTGATTAAAGATTTGTTAATTAATAATCATGAAGTTATTGATAAGCTGAGTGGATCTCATTTATTACTTTTTAAAAAATATTTTTGATTAATTTAAGTAAATAAAAAGGTACTTTATAATAAAGTCTAATTCAAAAAATTCCTGACATTTTCGTTTTCCGTTCCCATTCCTGACAAAATTCCTGACATGTCAGGAAAATTCCTGTCATCTGGTAACCCTAGTCGGGGCGGGGCGGTGCGTGTCCGTTCTGTATGATAATACTACTTATTCTGTGCCTAAACAACATCGCAGGAGGTGTCGTGCTACATCGACTACAACGTGTCGATGCCGGCGCAGAACCTCTGGCGCGTGGAGATCATCAACCGAGCCAGCGAGGAGGCCACGTGGGACAGCATCCGCTCGCTCGTGCGGCTCGTGCACGAGCGCTCGGGCGCCGCGCTGCGCTTCAGCGGCCGCCAGCTGCCCGCCTGGGGCTTCCACCAGCACGAGGTAATGCCATAGAGAAAAAAATACATAGAGTGCTCACTCCATACATCAGTTTTAGTACCAAAAAGACTATTAGCATCTAGCATCAAGTAGCGGAACTATCAGTACTGCTACTTGACAATAGATGTAGCCACCGACCGGAAAGTCTTATGCTGTTGAGATAAGACTTTCCGGTCGGTGCTACATCTATTGTCAAGTAGCAGTACTGATAGTTCCGCTACTCGACTGAAATTAATAGTCTGAACTGATGTATGGAGTGAGCACTCTTGTCTTTATTTCTCTATGGTAATGCCGACATACTGGCCGAGCGAAATGTAATCAATTCGTACGCTAGTCGATCACGTCCATAGATGGGTGGACAGGAGGTCCGAACTTAGGACTGCATAAAGCTAATCAAATCAAAATACATTTATTTCAGATAACTATATGATCCATAAGTACATGATAATATTAAATAAAATTACAAAAACAATAATAATCACACATCACAATAATACAAATAAATGTTAAAATACAATTAAAAATTAAAATAAAAAAAATTAAATTAAAAACAGTTAAAATTAATAAATTAAGCACATAAAAATAATTAAAATTTTAAAAAATATACTATACTTCTCGCATCGAACTTAACGTAACAAACGAATACAACTGCGGCAACTTACTAATCCCAAGCTTTAGCTTTAAGCTAAGAGATTTCATCCATCCGTCTATTTCAGGTCGTCGCTGACAAGGTGCTCACGCATCAGGACACTGTATGGAACGTTGAGGAGCATCGCTATACTAAAGGTAAGTGTGTACCACTATATATGTAATATTTAAAACTTTCGCGTTTCGAACACATATTAACTCACATTTATAGACGGGTTTAACGCGAAATTTATTCACATACCTTTATTTATCGACGTTTCGACACAGGTTTCACTGGTCATGGTCGCGGCTAACTGATGTCGCAGCAAAATGACAAAACAGAGATTTGTGCAACTACCCGACGAAAACTACTACTAAAACTAAAAACTACTATATGCTTATGCTGTAGAAGTATACCTTATTTGTATCTTACTTAAAAGCTATTTTTTCTTTCATAAATATTTTTGTTCTCATTACTGTCATCAATCTCTCGGTCTGTAATGTTAATCTGACTGATGCCCGGTTCACATTATTCCAGTAGCATTCCAGTCCAGCAATCCAATCCAGTGCTGGAATGGTACTGGAATAATGTGAACTGACACTGGAATGTACTCATTCCAGTGAGCATTCCAGTCCAGTGACTGGAGAGACCGTCTACTTTTTCATTCCAGCTCACCCAATCCAGCGCCACTGGAATAGTGTAGACAGCCATTCCAGTTGCAATCCAGTGCTGGCTGGAACGTTGAACAGTGAGAAGACTGGAATATGCCCGGTTCACATTACTCCAGTCCAGTAATCCAGCGGGCTAATCCAGTCCAGTGTTGGAATAATGTAAACGATATGATCCAGTCCAGCACTGGACTGGGTTAGCCTGCTGGATTGCTGGAGTAATGTGAACCGGGCATGATTCCATACTGATAAATATTCGTTATTCCGTTTAGCTGAAGACAGAAAGGAGCGCGAGCGGGAGCTGGTTACCGCCGAGATGATCCCGCCGGGGAACACGCAGCTCACGTTCTGGGAGAAGTTCGTCGAGCTGCAATTCAAGATGGCGGCGCACTCGGCCGACGCGCCCGCCGGACACATGTTCGCCAGCGAGCCCGCCGACTGGCCGCTCCTGCAGCGCTCCATCGCCTACTGGCTCTCGCCGGACTCCAACGTGAGTTACCACTTCTTCATGGTTTCTCGAATGGATGAACGATTGGGACATTTGAGACAAATGGTCAAACCTATATCCTACTATAAGTATATACAAAGTATGGGATATGAAATATAACAAATATGTAAACAGCTATATATATTTGAAATATATAATACATATAATACATTCTATATGATATAATACATATATACTAAAACTACCTAACCTACTATCTTGTAGGATATTAAATCTTTTATCTTTATGCCGATTAGTACAGCTTTTATGTCTACCGTTCTCCAATTCTCCCTCAATTGCTCAAGGGTTAACTGGAAGAGATCCCTGAAAGGGATAAGTTCGCCTTTGTACTAATGATGTGTGTTCTTTCATGTTTTATGTTTCTTTTTGTACAATAAAGTATTTTACTACTACTACTACGAATGGTATGAACCAGGGATGTTGCGGATGCCGATTATTTGACATCCGCGGATGCGGATTTTTAAAGGCTCACGTCCGCGGAAGCGGATTTCAAGATAGTACCATAAAAAACGTCAGTTATTACATTTTAGTAATTTTTATTTCAAAATACCGGCCAAGTGCGAGTCGGACTCGCGTTCCAAGGGTTCCGTACATTAAGTCCCACTCGCGCTTGACTGCTCATTTCTAATAGGTTTTTTTGGTTAACGACTAAATTACCTAGCAGTCTAGCACTTACGCCGATGCTAAGACGTTCCTGTACCGATCTGTTCCACATCCGCATCCGCATTAAATCCGCATCGATTTTATGCGGATGCGGATATTCGCAACATCCCTGGTATGAACGATCGGTATATATAGACGAAAGAGCGACACTGAATGCAATGGTGTAAATATAGGGCCCTAGCCCGAGAAGCCGTAAGCACAGGCCCTCATTACCCAAGGGCAAGGGCAACTTAGGCAATTTTATTTTACTGTGAACTAATCTAGCTAGTTGAAAAAATACACTGCTGTCAGCAGCAGCAGCAGTGAACGAATTCCCTGTCCCCAATTGAACTTGACGGTAGTACATTTATGCCACTAACTGAAAGTAAAGCATAATATTCTGAGAGGGAGCTTCAATTATGGAGAGACAGAAGCTTAACTATGCGATTTATTTATATATATGTATATGGTTACGATATTACGATAAACGGTTATGTTACTACCTGTGAGTTCCTATAATTGGCTTCCTGTATCTACTAAAATTTATATGTTAATGTCATAGCTGTTGGATCTCCAAATAAAATAAAATAAAATAAAAAAAATGGTCAATACATGAATCGTTTTCAGGCCCAAATCCACCTGATCGGCAACCTAGTGACGTGGTATGCGGGCTCGCTGTCAGTTCTCGTGTACTCGGGGCTGCTGTGCTGGCGGGCGCTGCGCGGGCGGCGCGCGTGCCCCGACCTGCCCGAGCGCGCCGCCGAGCGCTTCCTCGCGGCCGGCCGAGTACTCTTCCTCGGCTACTGGCTGCACTACTTACCATACTTCTTTGTTGACCGCACCCTGTTCCTCCACCACTACCTCCCCGCTTACACGTTCAAGATCCTCCTCCTGGCGTACGTGATCGAACACGTGTACTACAGGCTGAGACTACTAGAGCGAAGGCGGCCGCTGGTCAACTTGTTCGTGGTGTGCGTTGCCGTGTGGCTCGCGTACGTGGTGATCACGTTCAAGAAGTTCAGCGTCCTCAACTACGGGAACGTTGATCTGACGGAGACCGAGCTCATGAATCTGCGCTGGAAGGACACCTGGGATTTTATATTGCACAAAAAATAATTGAATCTCTAGTTATATTATAAGTCTGACTGTACTGAATAGGTACGCGCCATTCCCAAAGTCTCATCACAACATATTTTCTTTAAGTTTATAATTTATTTTGTATGAAATGCATGTTTTATGGATGAAGGTATTGTAAAAATTCAGTATTAGAAATGAAATATTCTTGGAAGACGTGAACTAATGTTTGTATATTAAGTAATAAAATACTCTTAGAAATAGTGTTCCAATTTTTTTATTTGTAGGTGGTATTGCATGTGTACTGGAGTCACACTCCCAAACTTACAAATACAATTATTAACTTCTGTGCATTGTAAGAGATAATGCCAATTCACATACAAAATTTGATAAGAATATTACCTAATTGTTTGTTAATGAAATATTTTTATATAATGTAATATATTCCATCAATTTTTATACTCCTACAGTTTTATTCTATAGTTCCAAATAATAATACATCTTCCCCAACAATGTTAAAAACTTTAAACAATTAGTCATCATGCATCTTCCTAGTGTTACTCTGGCATTTTGCCACGGCTCATGGGAGCCTGGGGTCTGCTTGGCAACTAATCCCGAGAATTGGCGTAGGCACTAGTTTTTACGAAAGCGATTGCCATCTGACCTTCCAACCCAGAGGGTAAACTAGACCATAATGCGACTAGTCCAGTTTCCTCACAATGTTAAAAACCATAGTAAATGATACAAAATTGTAATATGTTGTAAAATTTATTGTAGTTAATATAAAATAAAAAGCTTAACGGCGACTTCCTGAAGGCTCCACCTCCATAGGCTGCACCTGGTGAATGGTCACCGACTCCACCTCCAGAGGAATCACCTTCTGCCTCAGCACAGCAGTAGTTCCAGGGGCATATCTGTATGAACCTTGTTTCTTGCCCTGCAACACATAAAATGGGATAATTTAACATTGTAAGGACATCAACACACATCTGTAAAGCAACTTCATATATTATAAATGTATTTGACAAGCCTGCATCCTGCTCTAGACCAGCTGTTAAACATTCTCATAAGAGAGGGGGCCTGTGCTCATGCAGTTAAGTAGTGGGGAGGGACTTAAATAGGTTGATATGATTGAATTATTTGAAATTTAATCAATAAACTTAGATCATTTAGATGACAAAGCATATTGTTAAAAGGAGTTTTATAAAACAATAGTTTTTTTCTTATTGATAAGTTACCTTCACATTAGCTTCTTCAAAAGTCCTCAGATACTGGGCAGGCCCAGTGTTGCGGATGACACAGAGATCCACATTGGAACCAGAGCCCAAATCATTGAAAATACCAGCAGCAATGGCATCTCTGACCAATTTTTTGCCCTGCTCTTCATTCATGTTGGGCTTCCAGCCAGACTCGAATACTGCCATGGCTGCTAAGGATCCAGAACCTGAAATTGATTGATAAATATGTTATTGCCCAGAACCCAGAATAGTATGGAGTTATTAGTATCACACATGTGATACTAGGATGCTCCATGGGTTAAAATTCTTGCCTGACTAAAAATACAAGTTTTAACCTAGCTTGAGCAAAAAGAATTACCTGCAAAATATGAAGTGTAATGAAATAGTACCTACCCATAGTGGCATAAGGCAATTTATCAACAGATCCATGTGGATAAATGCAGTAAATGTGTGGTCCGGTGCGGTCAACACCACCCAGCACAAGGGCAGCACCAATGTGACCCTGGTAGCGGAACAGCATGCGCTTAAGCAGCGTGGCGGCGGTCGCCACCGGCACCTGGCGGCCCGTGTGCAGCCGCTGCAGCTCCAGCTGCGACGATACCGTCTGCGTGGTCATCTCCGTGTCCGCCGCCGTGCCAGCACCACAGCAGTACATATTGCCGGCCAAGTAGTGGATCTTCTCGCAGTTTTTATCCGACACAATAGTGTTCTCTGTGGCGCGGGTATCGGCACCCAAGATCACGCCGTCAGCGTAAATGATACCCACGATTGTAGTACCAGTTTTTGTGGCTGTGGGCGCTGGGAATCCTTTTGAAGCAAGGAAAGCATTGCTGAAAGTGCCAAAAGAAAGTAATGAATGGATTATGTAGGTCTAGTTAGTTACTACTGACAAAAACCTCAAAATGCGAAAACTTACCGCTGGAAATTTTCAAAGGAAAATCCAGGAGCCGGTATTTCAGGAAGTAAAACTGAAGCCATATTGATAAGGAATAGCTTTATAAGTTCAGATTCTGAATATTTCTCTTAGCGTAATTTAAATTTTAATGCAAAATTTGTGTGAAATGTGATGACTTGCACCGCTTGTCAAAATTTTGTTGTTAGTCGTCACAGATAATGAACTATACGGCATTGAGTTGATTGAGTGACTGAAGTGAACGTATTGATGGCGTGATGGCGTGTGAAAACCGGTGCCAAACATCTTTCCGAAAAATCTCCTTTTTTTATGCTGGCAAACTCTTTTAAACGAGTCTACACGTCATTGGTTCATTCGTGGAACCTTTTTCGCTTTTAGAAATTAGGCTTATTGTGCTCTACACAAGAGCTATTTTTCTAGAAGACATAATGGATATACAACCTTTTAATAATTGTTAAAATACAAATAACCAATAGACGGTGGACGAATTGTCTTTACACGCCTCTATTATTTTCTGTCATATATACGTCAAATTAGCAAGGCTAAACGCGATGTTTAGCAGATTTTTTACGTGAAATATTCGTAGTATTTAAATTACAATAGTTCCTAAGTAGCAAAATGTTAACGAATTCAGCGTATGTGATTTTAGTTTATACTTTGTCTGCCGTAGTCTTAGCACTAGCCGGTCGTGATTTTTATCAAATCCTCGGCGTGTCTCGTTCGGCTAACACAAATGAAATCAAAAAAGCTTACAGAAAACTAGCAAAGGCGCTACATCCGGACAAGAACCAAGATGATCCAAATGCATCGCAGAAGTTTCAAGATCTGGGGGCGGCGTATGAAGCGCTTTCGGACTCTGAGAAGCGCGAGCTCTACGACCGCTGCGGCGAGGACTGCCTGAAGAAAGACGGGATGATGAACAACAATGATCCTTTCGCTAGTTTCTTCGGAGACTTCGGCTTTCACTTCGGTAACGAACCACAGCAGCATGAGACGCCGCGCGGCTCGGACATCACCATGCAGCTCACAGTAACGCTTGAAGAAATTTATAATGGAAATTTTATTGAGGTAAGTAAATTTTATAACCTGTTCTGTGGTAAAAATCCACTAGTTATATTGTATGGTAAACCACCATTAAATAAAAAGAAACAAATAGCCTAGAAACATAAAAATAAAGAATTGAATAAAAAATAATTTTATGACCTTTTTTCTGTGAATAGATTACAAGAAATAAGCCAGTCATTAAGCCAGCACCGGGCACACGCAAATGCAACTGTAGACAAGAGATGGTGACCCGCAATCTGGGCCCCGGACGCTTCCAGATGATGCAGCAGACTGTGTGTGACGAGTGCCCCAATGTCAAGTTTGTTAATGAGGAGAGGCTATTGGAGATTGAGGTATGTCCATACAATACTTATCATTAATACCTATAGCAACCAATTTAAAAAACTGTATCATATTTAAGATGACGGAGTTTTTTTTTTTTTCAAATATATATAGATTTAGCCCTACTCCATACCATAGTATAATTTGCCCAGCTTTGCTTTTTGCTACAGTTTGCAACCTGTCTGTGGTGTGGAACATGTATCACTACAATCATTTAAGAGATAGGTTTCATGGCCACAATGTACCTGGTGGATGCGCGTGCATCTGATAGCTTTACATTTTGACCTGTTGACCTATCTAATCTTATCTTATACCTTTAAACAAGCAATTCTTGTATAATTATTTATTTATTTATATATATATATATATATTTCGGGGATCTCGGAAACGGCTCTAACGATTTCGATGAAATTTGCTATATGGGGGCTTTCGGGTGCGAAAAATCGATCTAGCTAGGTCTTATCTCTCTGAAAACGCGCATTTTTGTGTTTTTATATGTTTTCCGAGCAAAGCTTGGTCGGCCAGATATTTAAAATATTATGTACGCTTGTAGGTGGAAGTAGGTGCGCCGGACGGGCACCAGTCGCGGCTGCGCGGCGAGGGCGAGCCGCACATGGACGGCGAGCCCGGTGACCTCGTCGTCGAGTTGCACACCGAGCGACACCCGCGCTTCACGCGTAAGGGAGACGACCTTTACACCAACATCACCATTTCACTACAGGTAACAACTTCCTTTGGTTTGTTCGTTTAGCATCCTGAGATATCGATTTAGGAACCCCTATTCATCAGGTGTGAAGTCCTGAGCCCTGGATTGTTATAGTATTTTAAATCTTAAACTTGAGGTGATGTTCCATTACAATGGTATTGTACCTACAAGGTACATGGGAAATTGAATAGATAGAAGACATGACTAATGGCGGCTTTCAAGCTGATGGCATGAGGCGCCGCACCGACCTTGCCGACTCGAATATTACCGACCAGCCGGTCCGTTTTATTGCATCAATAGCAATATTATTCTCAAATAAAATAGAACCGTTTTTCCCCCGAAGGGTAAAAAACGGATATTTAGGTTCCTGCCGAAGCTTGAACCACATTATGAGATAACACCCTTGTAACTCAGCCCTAATCAAGCGAATTCATCAACTAGTAGCGCCATCTATCGCACCACTCAAGTACTAATGTCGCCCGGTTGCCAGCGTTCGGCTGCTCTCTCTTCAGTACCATATAAGCCGGCAAGGCCCTTAGGTGTGGTTCAAGCTTCGGCAGGAACCTAAATATCCGTTTTTTACCCTTCGGGGGAAAAACGGTTCTATTTAGGTATCCGTGCCTCACTTGAACCACATTATGAGACGTGTTTAAACCTCTGCCGGCGCTGGCCCGGGCGTACTGTGACTGATAATATTTATATTTATGCAAAAATCACATAATAAGAATATGGGCTTGAAATTTATCCCATATTAATCTAATAAAGAATTGTTTGCATCAAACTGTAACTAGATTTTCCTTATTTGTAATTATCGATAGATGAGAAAATTGTTAGCTTTGACTGGCAACATAAGTTATCCATTGCGACTGTTAACTACTTAATTTTTATATAAAACAAAACTGTGTGTCTATTAATTGATAAACTTTTCCTAAATTTATTATTAAAGACATAAATGGGTACTTGTAGGTTATACAATATTTAGTGTAACCACTATCTGAAGTAGTAGTTCTGATGCGTGTAACGTGAACCTCATCAAGTTAGTTTTACATTAACCCCGTCCAGACTACCTCTGATGCTTTCCTTACAACAGCCCACTAGGTGATAAAAAGGTTTTGTTGTATGAAATAATGATATTATTGTACAAAAACAAAATACTACTTATCTACTGCTTAACACAAATATAGCACTGCTGGCCCATCCAAAAACTGTTTAAAATTTGTAACTAATTGGAAGAGCTTGGGTCCTCTCTGAGTTATCGTATTTTCCAACAATTTAATGTAAATTGGTAAGTTGCATCATAGGTCAGATGTAATGAAATATGTGTTTTAATGTGGACGAATAACCGAATGTTTGTATACGTATCCACTAGAATACGATATTGATATTAATTAGATACTAATAGTTATTGACTGGGTATACCAGCTTTATTTGTACATAGTCCATTACATAAGGACAACATATTCCGTAAATGTGTTAAAAAATTATAAACGTGATGTGTTTATTTGTGAAAGCAATTGAAATTTATTTCGAGTCGAGTACCCCTCTGCCTGAAAGTAGCGTCCGAAAGTGAAGAAGAAAATACAACACTTCATGATTTAATGTATGCGTTACTGACTAGTAACAACTCTCAACTACCTAGCAGCAAGTTTCATCTGAGGCGATAATACATCCTTCCTTACTGAATGGTTTTAGGTGAGGGTTGCTTTAAAAAACAACCATAAATACCACATATACTAACAACCATAGTGAGCCATGAGTAGCTCTTTATTTCATATATGGAATGGTAGGCTCCTACCTATTTTAAGTGTCAACTATACTGCTAAATTTACTACTCCCCACAGATAACTGACAACCTGCCAATTAGGCTGATGCCGGGTCAACCAGGCTTATATTAGTTATATGTTGGTTATATGCTTGTCAGTCATGCAAGCGAATATAACAAATGAAAAGAATCACTGACACGCAGGTGACAATCGTATGGAGACGATGATTGTGAATTTAAAGTGATGCTGACAACTCCAGTTATTGTGAATGACATCTCTCCATGATATTGTGCGTTGACTGAAGATACGACTACAAAGTAGAATATTTTAGAAGATTTCCTAGTCTGTGTCATTCCAATGCCTTCACCTATAATTTTTAGGCTTGTAGTTTTAGGTTGTTTAATGGTCACTCTTTCTGGTGGCGAGCTGATAACCAAACTGAAGATTTTATGGCTCGCGCGCTGGTAATGGATTGTACGATGCTTTATTGTTAGACTTAGCAGGCTTTGTAAGTTTTTAATGCTTTCGTATACCTACATACGATCTTCTAATAAGAGTGTAAACACCTCTTGACTGAGAATGGAATAGGTACATACTTTTTGGAAGAGTACAGGAGGTGGACATATCCACTTTAAATTGTAGTGCAACGTATTAAAAGCAATTGCGAAACTTTCGTAACACCCAGACAAATTGAAACATTATTATTATTATTTGTATATGGTCAGAACGAGTAAGTTCTTGGCATATACCATTGCAGTGGCACAAACCACGGGTCAAGCCTCATGATGTCATCTAATCTCAAGTCATGCGCCAGCAACTGCGCGCGCGGGCGATGTTGTGGCACATTTCCTGTCAAAACTTAACACCTGTGCATTAATTATCAAGTATTAATTTGATTACTTAATTTATACTTTGAAGTCCCCAATCCGCATTAGGCCAGCGTGGGGACTATAGAGTCCGTGCGCGTTGGAGGGTCTGCAATCTTGTGGCCTGAATCGGAAACATATGTGCACGTGTACATTGCCAAAGCAAGTGCTACCATCTACCGTTCTCGTCGGTACGTTTCCTTGTGCATAGTAGGTTCTGCCATCTTGTGGGCTACATCGGAAGCATAAACGACACATTCACGCCTCGTGCCCAATATCTGACGGCTCCTATGCTGCCCCCTATATGTAGTTCATGCACGGGGCCTATAGGCTAAGCCCTCTCGTGAGTGAGAGGAGGCCTGCGCCCAGCAGTGGGACGTATATGGGCAGAATTATTATTATTATTATTAAATTGTATTTTTGATTAGAAATCTTGCAATACAAAGACGTTGTATGTTCTTTATTGGCTATTGTGCAATTAAGTTGTGTATCAGTTGAATTTAGACTGATTTTATTATCTTGAGGGAACCCTAGGGCCAATTAGGCATCATGATGCCCACAAATAAACAATTATTTGATGATTAAAGGCTTAGTTATGCGACATATTGTATTTATGTCATTACCTTGATATAACGCTGACATATGTCTACTGGCATCTCATAGTTACTGTATTTAATGATGTAAGCATATAATCATGAATATATAAATATATGAATTGTAGTTGTCTTCACAACTAATGTTCTACTTAATTCGATTAGCAGCACATCTGTCCTATAACCCAGACACGATGATTTTGTAGGGACACCTTGTAGGGAGTCAAGACACCTAGTACACCCTACAACTCTACTTGATTGGATAGACGATGATGATTACAATTACATGCCCTACGAGACCTGTTACAATAGTATGCTGTAAAACCTGGACTACTACCTTTCAGCTAAGCTTGTAGTACTCAGATCTGGCAATGACCGCAGAACAAGTGTTGATTTTCAGAGTATATTGCAGTCTGTATTTAACCGGTGACCAGATTTGTAGTTATGAGTAACTACAAGGATCATATTTCGCTTAGATCTTGCGTGATTGTTTGATGATGATGAGCGTTTTAACAGTAGTGTCATGCCTCTGATTCCGTGCACTGGCGTTTATTTGGGAGTTGACTCATCTTTTTAAGGATGTCCTATTTCGGGTACTCCTCTGAAAATATTACATATCTTCATTAAAGGGTGCATTTTGCCTAAACCACCGTAAGTTGTAATTCTTTTATAAAATCATGTGAGTACTTCCTTATCTGCAAAGGAAACCTCTCATCTGGAAATCGAAAGAAGGGTATTTCTTTTCTGACCCTTTCAGAATCAGGTATCTGCTATCAGTGGCTGACTATTTTGACTGAATATTTTCTAAATATTACGCATGTATGCACGATTACGTACGTTGTACGTTTGTATGTGCCTATATTGGCTTGCCCCGCAGTCCACATCAAGTTCAAGGATTCTGAAGTGATTTCATTTAATTTGTCTTTTTGGAAAAATGTAACAATCATCGTTTAGATGCAAAGCCGTGGACCGTGGCTGTTGGTTCGACGGTTTAGTTCCCTTAGTCGGCTTCACTTCTAATTTAATTCGCGATTTTTCAATACACAGCATCAGTAACTCCATTCTAACTGAACTGTCGGAAAATCTTTTCATAAATTCGTTATTTATTTACATAGCTTGGAGGCGCGCTTCATCATACATAGGTATAACGTTTATCACTAAAGAAACCGATGTTTAACCTCCTATTGATCAATCATGGGTAACAATGCGGATTGCCATACTAAATTAATATTGTACTAGTTGGTCCTTTTAGTCATTCTGTATTCTGTGAAAGGACCTCCTACAAATACCGTCTGTTTCCCATAGTTATATCACTAGTAGGAGTTAAATTCCGAAGGAAAAGGTAACGTTTGCGATCAACCTTTTATGATGCATGATTGTTATACTAACGGTAGGTCGATTGACAACCCGCTGCTTAGATAAACTTCCCAAGTGGAGCTTATTACTTACAGCATTTGAACCTGATTTCACAACTTTCTACCTGACTGGTGTGAATGGAGCATTATAAATGCTTTTGTCATTTCGATCTCTTGAACGGAATGTGATGGAAGGTGGAGTTGCTGTTTTCTACGTATTACTCGTAGTTCAGTGGTCTCTGTTTCACAGCTACTTACGATGAGATTTTAGTAGAAGAGTTAAAGTAAGTATAGATAATTTTTAGACTAGCGCAATGATTTCTCTTTGTGACAGGCCGCTATTTTGTAGCTAATGGTCAACATTTGGAGAGGATACAGTATTCCCAAATTCACTATCCACCTGACTAGTCATTCATCATTCAAAAGAGGGATTAAGTGCGATGATTTTTCCACTCATGTATATCATAAACTCTTTATTCTTTTCAAATTTAGAGCTGCAGTAAACAGATATATTTGTTGGCCTATGACAGAGCCGTAAATGAATTGGCATTATACGTATATTGGTATTCCTATTCAGAAGAGAGAAAGTTTTAATCTTCTTTCCTTCATTAAAACTAACGTCGATTTTCTTGCCTCCACCTCTCTCTTTTTGGTATTGAATCTAGTTGGGCTTTTAGCTAGCTAGCTTTGTACTTTTCCCTTTTCACAGTTTCTTAACTGCTATTTTTAATTGCCAACATACAGTTTAGGATCCTCAGAATGTATATTTTTGGTGTTTTGGTATCTTCCGGCAATTGTTTACTATCGAACAAGGCCAACATTTGTACACGACCAAAACGGAAAACTTCCTTTTTCCCGGCAGGTTGGAATAGTTACTGTAACTGCATTTCGTTATCAATTTCGTGCCAAAGTTGCCAAACCCGCTAATAGAAATTCTGCTGCTCGTCGTTCTAAAAGGTGGCACACAATTAGGTCGGCAACAATGATGATGACGTCTCCTAACTGGGTCGCACATTGGTTCATGACCAAGCAGATCTTAAATGCGAGTCTGACCGTGTAGACATCGAACAATAAAGTGACTAATAAGACGTCCGCTAGCGTATGTCGTATGGTAGGCCATGAGACAACGGTTTTTGTATAACAAGACAACGTCATTTCAGAGGACGATGCGATATCGTCTCATAGGACTGCGCATTAATATCTCACGATACGACAAAATGTCGTCTGTCAGGACAATTGTCACGAGAAGACGCCATGTCGTCTCATGGGACGACGCCATGTCGGCTCACGGGACGACGCCTGTCGACTCACGGGACGACGTCTTGTCGTCTCACGGGACGACGCCATGTCGTCTCACGGGACGACGCCATGTCGTCTCACGGGACGACGCCTGTCGTCTCACGGGACGACGCCATGTCGTCTCACGGGACGACGCCTGTCGTCTCACGGGACGACGCCATGTCGTTTCACGGGACGACGCCATGTCGTCTCACGGGACGACGCCATGTCGTCTCACGGGACGACGCCTGTCGTCTCACGGGACGACGCCATGTCGTCTCACGGGACGACGCCTGTCGTCTCACGGGACGACGTCTTGTCGTCTCACGGGACGACGTCTTGTCGTCTCACGGGACGACGCCATGTCGTCTCACGGGACGACGCCTGTCGTCTCACGGGACGACGTCTTGTCGTCTCACGGGACGACGCCATGTCGTCTCACGGGACGACGCCTGTCGTCTCACGGGACGACGCCTGTCGTCTCACGGGACGACGTCTTGTCGTCTCACGGGACGACGCCATGTCGTCTCACGGGACGACGCCCTGTCGTCTCACGGGACGACGCCCTGTCGTCTCACGGGACGACGACCTGTCGTCTCACGGGACGACGCCATGAGGCTGCTTTTTATGACGGTGCCTGTAGGAAGGTCACTGCGTCTCGTCGCTGGGCCATGGGCACCGAGCGGAATGTCATTAAGTCGGAGGTTTTCAAAATATGTTCACGATCTTTTAAACATGCTTTGTAAACGTGTTGCTCGGCTGAGTTACAAAAGCGTACTGAAGAGAGAGCAGCCGAACGCTGGCAACCGGGCGACATTAGTACTTGAGTGGTGCGATAGATGGCGCTACTAGTTGATGAATTCGCTTGATTAGGGCTGAGTTACAAGGGTGTTATCTCATAATGTGGTTCAAGTGAGGCACGGATACCTAAATAGGGAGTTTTTCAAGTGTTGAGATAATCGAATAAACACGTTAACTAATCATGTGCGTTTCTAATGTATATAATATTATTTGTATTTAAATATAACAATGAAGGTTACAATTTACTTTATCACCTACAAATCGCATTAAAGCGAAATAGGATTATTATTTGTTGGTATTCGTCATTGAATCCTTGGGCTTGTACAGTTTCACCAACTCGTTTTCTTATCACGGCCATAATCAATCGCGCGGTAGGTAGTATGATTAAAACGTATATACTGTAATTGGCGTAAGCTTTAATAGTTTTCTTCTGTTAACAGTAGATTTTTTTATTCATAATGCTATATTTATTTGTTAATAAATTATCGTTATCAGTGCATTCCCATGTGGCCTACTTGGTCACGTGGGGCGGGTATCGATGGTAATGAGCGAGTGAGAGCAGAGCAGACCTACTGTAACCTCACTATAGAGTCTGAGCTCTATGAATTCACGTCAGTTATATAATTTGTACTCGTTAACCTCTCTATTCCCAACTCAGTTTTCCATAGTCCTGCACTCTTCTCCTGCCAGCATTAGTGTCGGACTAGGGAGATTGTATTATTATTAGACGGCATAGAACGACAGCACCACTAGCATCCTAAAAACCGCTCGCAGCTGAATCGTTTACGACGTAAATTTACGTGAATCACCCCTTAATAGGGGCCGTGCGCGGTGGATGAGTCTGCCATCTTGGGGCTTGAATCATAAACATAAACTGTACATTGACACTTCACGCCAAAGCAAGTGCTGCCCTCTACAGCTCACATACGTTTTCTTGTGCATTGTAGGTTCTTCCATCTTGTACCCTACATTGGAAGCATAAACTTGACATTTAATCTTCGCGCCAATAAATAGGGTATCCTGTGCTGCCCCCTACAGTTCATGCACGTTCCGTATATACACAATATTTTGAAGTGAAAACTTCTTTAGCAGCGCTGTGCATTTTTTGTGATGGGGAAAAATGTTAATATCGCGACAGGTCACGTGACCGTAAGATTCGTAAGACGGACACGTGACCTAATCGAAAAACTGTTACAATGTCCTTTTTTTTATAATTTGCAGGACGCGCTAACCGGGTTCACCCTGGAGCTGGCGCACCTTGACGGGCACTCGGTGTCGGTGACGCGCGACAAGGTGACGTGGGCGGGCGCGCGCGTGCGCAAGAAGGGCGAGGGCATGCCCAACTTCGACAACAACAACCTGCACGGCAACCTCTACATCACCTTCGACATCGACTTCCCCAAGCAGGACTTTGACGATCAGGAGAAAGAAGGTAATTATAAATAGATATAAATATTGGGGGACATCTTACACAGATCAACCTAGCCCCAAACCATAGAGAAATATAGTAAGACAAGACTGCTCACTCCATACATCAGTTAGACTATTAATTTCAGTGTCTACATCTAGCATCGAGTAGCGGAACTATCAGTACTGCTACTTGACAATAGATGTAGCAGTACTGATAGTTCCGCTACTCGATGTTAAATGCTAATAGTCTTTTTGGTACTAAAACTGATGTATGGAGTGAGCGTCTATGTATTTTTTTCTCTATGCCCAAACTAAGCAAAGCTTGTACTATGGGTACTAGGCGACGATATACATACTTATATACATAGAACTCCGGAACAAATATTAGTGTTCATCGTTCATCACTCAAATAAATGCCCTTACCGGGATTCGAACCCAGGACCATCGGCTTTGTAGGCAGGGTCACTACCCACTAGGCCAGACCGGTCGTCACTAACAGAGTCGTTAATTGACTTGGAATATTTATTAACCCTTTGATCGCCAATCACGTCCACAGACGAGCACGGTTACAGTGAAATATAGACTTTAATGCATTCCAATAAGGTTTAGGATAGTGCGGCGCGTTATAAATACATATTAGGTGTGGCGTTTAAAGCGTCAACCAAAGAAGCCGAAATTTTACATGCCAAATGTTCGTACAAACATCTTTCTATGTGTCAAATTTAGTTGCCAACCGGAGCCTAGGCTCCCATGAGCCGTGGCAAAATGCCGGGACAACGCGAGCAAGATGAGTAGTTTAGTGTTGAGAAGGCAACAATAAATAAAGTACATTTCGCATATATAATATTAAGTATGGATTATTGAACGAATTGTAACGAATTGGCATTTGATATTTATCAGTCGCTTTTTGGTGAAGGAAGACACCGTAAGGAAACTTGCATACATCCGCGAAAGTATTCAAAAGCTTTGTACGAGCGTGGGGATCAGAGGGGGCCAGTACACAGGAGTGGGACGTAAATAGCCTATTTTCAATATTTTTTACTGATTGCTGTTACTTTGATACTAATATATATTAATTTGCTTTTGTTACAGCCCTTCGGAAGATACTTAAGCAGTCACAAAATAATAAAGTGTATAATGGACTGTAGTAGCTGCTACTGTCAATTTTAATTTATTGAAATAGCCTCCTAAGGCCCAGCCATACAAACGGAACATCCAAAATCCACTGAAATTTGAACCTAACCTGTAGGAAATAGAGTTGGTTTTGCGTTGTTTGAAAATTGAACGAAACAAAGCAAAAGCGGCTCTGTTCCAATTGAATATGGTTTAAATTACATCGAACTGAATAGGTACTATAGGTAGGACCTTGGGTCTTAGGAGGATAGTAGAATTGAATGAAATGGTATGAACAAAGTCTTGTTTTAAAGTCAGGGTTTTGTGTTGGTATGTGGTGTGGAAAACCATGTGATTGTTTTTGTAAATTAAACTTTTACCAATAAACTAAGGTCACTTATCTTTTTAATGAATACTCTAATCCACTTACACATCTCTCCTATTAAATATTAAGCGACGAAAATACATACTGCTCTTTCAGTACCTTCGCTCACACGTGGACCTTATGTCTTTTGTAATAAGGTCCACCGATGTACAGTTAACCTTTTGGACGCCAATGACCGATATATCCGCACCGTAGGTTCAACGCCAAAGACCGATTAATCGGTCACAGACCAACATCGACCTACGTGCATATACATAAAGTTAAACTTAAGTTTTGACACTTCAATGATGTGGCGTCTGAGTGACAGCTTGTGTTTGACTCGGCGTGGAAAAGGTTAAGAGTGTTGCATTGATATAGAATAAAGAACTGGATACCCAATCAGCCGCAAAAAATGGCCCCACAAAAGTGATGTTAAAACAGATCACGCATTACTTTTTCGTTTAGTCTTGTTTGAAACGTTCAAATGTGAAGTTGTCAACAATTACGAAATGTGCCGTCGAAATATGTAAAAATAACAATGATAAAACAAGGAAAAAGGATGGAATGTATTTCTTTCGGTTAGTTCTTGGGATAGCATTACATAATTTATGTAATCTGGTGGTAATTTTATGGTTTTGAATAAATTAATTTGTTACTACCAAAGAAGGGATGTCAAGGAACAAAAATCTAATGAGTCGATGTGAGGTCAATATTTTTTTATATTTTTATATGGCATTCGTAACGAATAACATTATGTTCAAATTCAAGATTTCCAAGAAAACCTATGACACGTGCAAAGTGTACTGCTATTTAATTATAGCAAGAGATAGGGGTGATGCAGTTTTATACAAGGCAAAACGGCACTTGTGTGTTCGGCCCATTTCCCTGTTTCCTACATAGGTATACACCACCAATAAGGGCTTATATCGACTAACTGTAAATGCTAAACCTGTCTGAACACAGTGACTTTATAAAAAACAAGCAACAATGGTTGCACTCCAGGAGTGCCGATAGAAGTGAAAAGTCTTGAAAAGGAGTCCGCAACATAAATGTCAAATAACATTGAGTTTTTCTTTATTGATTTAAATGCCATCTAAATTATGAGTGGCCACCTTACGGGGCTTACGGTCACGTGATCGCCTTACGCCCCTTACGGTCACGTGATCGCCTTACGCTGTCTCGAGTTTATCATTTTTTCCCCACCTCAAAAAGTGCCCAGCGCCGCTAAAGAAGTTTTCACTTCAAAAATTACCCACTTCTCAAAAATCCAATCAGTACCAATAAATGTCCCCGTGCACCCGTGCGATGAGTAGATCTAAAATACACAGTTATTTTATTTAATAAATTGTTTTTATATTTAATAAGTTATCTGATTAGGTTTTTACAGCACATTTATAACTCCCGTAACTATGCCAACCTTACTCTGCGTGGTACAATTACTGTCGGTGGCGACACCAGCACGCTCGATCAAAAATTGCTGGCGGTTAAAAGGTTAAAGAAGTATACTTATTTATTAAAAATTAAATTTGTTTGAATATGAACCACGATTTAATTTTATTTGAGCTCCCGATTAAATTAAATTTGTTTTATTTATTACTTCAATTGGTTTACTGGTACTGTACAGTAATACCTAATAAAGTGTACCAAAGTGACTCCATTCGTTCATTATTCTCGTTTGACGTTGTTTGACGTAAATACGTTACGTTAGTGCCATCGGACTAAAATTTTTAACAGTGTTGGTACCTCTGTTTGCAAATTTGACACTTAATGCTTACGACATTAAGCTCTTTTATGTACGAAACATTTATCTTGACTCAATATTTACGTAAGCGTTTTTATCATCAATGCAAATGGTGCGAAACGTCATTGGGATCCACATTTGTTGACGTTTTTGTTCTGCTTTGTGTGTCTATTTCTTTTATATTAAGTCAGTGGAGTGTTGCTGTGTGTACGTTAAAAATGTAGCCATGTCACCAGCGTCACAAAAGCTCATTCAATTCAAAATCGGCTCAGCAGGTAGTTCCGAAACACGACACAAACATACCCACAGGTACAACCATAGATTGTTACATTTATAGCCCTTCCCGCAGCCTGGTAAAAATAAGAAGTATAAATGGTCAAGCAAATCTTGTCAGTAGAAAAAGGCGCGAAATTCAAATTTTCTATGGGACGATATCCCTTCGCGCCTACATTTTTCAAATTTGCCGCCTTTTTCTACTGACAAGATCTGCTTGACCATCTATAGTTACGAAACTACGCCACGCTGCGTTCCACACGCACGCTATGATAATATAAATTTCAATTTTATTTCATAACCTTTCTTTTTGGCTTCGTAGTAGGGTAATAAAGCAAAAACTACAGGTAAACACTTATATAACATTTATTTGTCTTTTGAAAGAGTATAATTAATAAAAAATATATTTAATCTAACAAATACTTTATAAACATATCCAACAACAACAAAATCGAGGTTGAAATATTACTCATGATGATTCTTTTTGAAATAGTCCATCTCACAAATATCGACTGCCTAGACTCTGTCCTGGTAGTATTATTTATGTTCTCAAAACATGGTTGAGTTAGGAACACAAAATAGATGATGTCTCAAACCCATTAATTTTCGCTGAATGTTCCGCATATGTGTATGTATGTAAGATGTATGTACATATGACGCATGTTATGGACATAGAACGAGTTAAACTCTTGTTGGAGAAAGTAAATTTTACAGCTATAAGGTAGGTGTGTTCGGCCAGCTCCAGTTTTCGTCCACTTGACGAAATTTGAATATAAACCTACATTGCTGCACAAATATGGACTTATTGCAATCTAAACAATATATCTAACTACATGAAAATGATATTTCGCTAGTAGAAAGTTAAAAATCAAATATATTAATAGCTAATCTGACAAGTTGACGAAAACTAGCGCAATTACCCTACATGGGGCTATGGCACTTAAAAATAGGTAGCTGTATCTTATTTACAAAAATATAGAATCGTGAATATTTCATACAAAACGTAATGATATAAAATCACTAACCAACTTATATTGCTCTAATGCTAATTAGATTTTGTATAGGATCACTACTTTATAAATGTGAATCTTATATATATACGCGTTTTTAGTTTAAATATGATGAATGATAATCATCTTAATTATTCCGAAGGAATATCCAATTTTGAGGCGTGGCCGGTGAAACAGCACAAATTGAACTTATAGGAGTAACTAAAGGTTGCGGCAGCAACGGCAGCGTTCATATTTTGTAAATATAAAAGTAGGCAAACAGGCTACGTACCTACATCTAATACATTCCCCTTAATATCACATTTAAGTTCGTTTTTCTCTCACGATTTACGAAATAGAAAAACCACTTTTACACTATTTTTTTTTTCAAATTTAAAAAGCCAATTTAAATACGATCGCTTACAGCGTCTACAAACTTAAATGGCGCTAGACTACATCATGGCACATCACGATAGAGATCGAGATAAGTAATATAGTAGGTATAGAAAATGCACTTACAGGTCTAGTAAAAGTTTCGTGGTTTTCGAGATAATCGAACTTTTCTGTCTTTTTTAATGGCTAGCTCCAATTAAAAAAGACAGAAAAGTTCGATTATCTCGAAAACCACGAAACTTTTACTAGACCTATAAGTGCATTTTCTGGACCAGCCTAAGGTGCTCTGTCGGTGGTTAGAAGGTTATCCACTAATTACTGGGCACCCTGTATAACGCGCTTACTATTCGGCAATGTAATCATGGAACACGTGTCGGCATGGTTCGCTCAGGAGACTAGGCAGGAGTCGTGCGCGGCGAGCGAGAGCTCGGGCAGCGCGGACTCCTGCAGCACGCTGTTGACCACGGCGCGCGCCAGGTAGCCCACGCTCACGGGCGCCGGCGCAGAGGCCAGCGGCTCGTCGTCGCCCGACACACCGCTGTCCTGGTAACGTACCACGACAGAGTTGTTTATATGTCAGCGGCCGGCGACGCGGTGAGCGGCAGTGTTGTGAATAACGCTTATTTTTAGGCTCAAAGACTCGAGACTCGTAAGTCTTGAAGACTCGACTATATTTGAGCGTTCTCCAAAAAAAGTGTACATTTCATTCATGTCTTCAAAATATTGACTTCAGAATCATTTGTACATTCACGCCTCATACATGAAAAAATGTGTCCCAAAATTTTGTATGAAAATTTTTTTTTCCAGTGCGTCACGTTCATACAAATAAAAAAATGTTCATACAAGAATGTGACGATCAGGAAAGGAAATTTTTGGACACGTTTTTTTATGTATGAGGCGTGAATGTACAAATGATTCTGAGTAAAATGAGCCCAAGAAGTCAATATTTTGAAGACATGAATGAAATGTACACTTTTTTTGGAAAACGCTCATTTGAGAATTGTATTTATTTATTTTACGCATATTATGGATGTAAGAAATCGTTTTTGCCGCCTTTGAGGCGTTAAGCCTCGAGAGCAGGGATCGGATACCGGTATTTTTTGTATGGGAACGGAAACGGTATTTTTTCGTTCTTTGCTAATTACTTCATTTCTAATTGGGCAATTTAATAATACGAAGTCGTAACCTAAAAACACAACTGAGTCCTACATTTCGAGTATAAAAGAATTCGAAAAATATGGTTATTTCTAAGTTTTTGCAAAAAACCGGTTCCGATCCCTGCTCGAGAGTCTTAAGGGTTCGAGTCTTTAAACCTTAAAATGAGCGTTATTAACAACACTAGTCAGCGGGCGTTCATACGTTTGATTGAGTAACTGTGAGAGTGTGAACCTATCAAATCAGAATCCTGCATCTTATCAGAGGCACGTCAATAAGCACTGTGCACGTTTGCTTGGCGAACAGATTGCAGCCTTGAGAGGTTACTAAAGTAAATAGGTATTACAGATCTACAATGTACATGATTGCCTGTCAAATATCAGAAGTGGGACCGAAATCGAAAATATATCAAGTGTCGTTGGAAGTATTCAATCAAGAAATAATATGTGATTGCGTAAATTGTTTGCCTTTGTAACAGGATATTTCAATATATTATGACCCACCGTGTTTCCTGAATACAGCTTTACGTATTTTCCAGTCCGCTAAATTCTAGATCTGTGCTAAATATAATAAGTAGTCAGAATTTGACGCCATCTTCAAATTAACTCAGCATAATGGTTGGATTGTGTCAGCACAGTCGATAGCACGCTTATATTCAAGTTCTTCAAGAAGATATCGAACGTAACTTACTTTAGGGTAGGTGTGATCCGCGTCCTGCAGCAGCTTGTCAAGGTCGAGTGCATGAAGACAACTCGGGTTTCTAGGCAAGATGGAGGCAACCACACACAACAGTAAAGTTCCAGACCGCTAACGGCGCACCGTCCAACAAGGTAAGAGCAACAGCCTATTGCCACGGACATACCTTAGCGTAGGTGTGATGGGCATCCTGTAGTAACTTGTCAAGGTCGAGTGCCTGCAGACACAGCTCGGGGTTCTAGGCAAGATGGAGGCAACCACACACAACAGTAAAGTTCCAGACCGCTAACGGCGCACCGTCCAACAAGGTAAGAGCAACAGCCTATTGCCACGGACATACCTTAGCGTAGGTGTGATGGGCATCCTGTAGTAACTTGTCAAGGTCGAGTGCCTGCAGACACAGCTCGGGGTTCCGGGCAAGATGGAGGCAACCACACACAACAGTAAAGTTCCAGACCGCAAACGGCGCACCGTCCAACAAGGTACACCGTCCTATTGCCACGGACATACCTTAGCGTATGTGTGATGGGCATCCTGTAGCAGCTTGTCAAGGTCGAGTGCCTGCAGACACAGCTCGGGGTTCCGTCGCAAGATGGCGGCCACCACACACAAGAGCTCCACACACAGCTGTCGCCGGGCGGCCGACGGTGCGCGGACCAGCGCGCCTTCGACCAGCAGGGCGAACGACAGCTCCGAGCGGGACATGTTGACCAGTGTGGGGCTCGCGGGGATACAGTGACCCTGCATTTAAAAAAAAAGTACACTCTATCGACAGGCCGATGATACACACATAAGCCGAAATACAAAGAGTCTGTAGTACAATATAGGCTGAAAATGACGAGGAAAATTCAAAATTTGTATCAAAGCTACTTCAAAAATGCTAGGATTTTTCACTGCACTCAGCAATCGATACTGAAACTGCCTGAGCTGAGCCAGAGCCTGAGTGAAACCTAAGAAAATTCGAAGCGAAGATTTAAAGGTACATACATGGATAGTAATTCCTTTAGGCGTGCGCAGCAGTATGTCCCACACTTGTATGTAGAAGTGCTTGGGCACGCGGCACAGACAGCCTTCCAGTTGTCGCCGTTGTAACGGAGTCAATCTGAAAACACATTTTATGTAAATTATATGTATGTAAAATTTTAATATTACAACTCTTAGCTATTGATATATTTCACAAAGTCATTAAGGAATCTTTTTTTAAACATATTCACGAAAATATTTTATCATAACAAAGTAAATCGAAAGATAATGAAATCAAAATAATATCCCTCGGCCCTAGTTCGGTAAAAACCGCATATATACTTAGTTGAGAGTATGCCAGCAGTAGCACTCACCGCTCCTTATATCGACCCAGTCAGACACTGTCAAAACTCTGAAGTAACGTCCGTAACCGATAAGGCGATAGTACTTCAACCGGTGCTCCCACGCGTCTCATTCGGTAGCAACCGGGGATAGGTACTTCAACTGGCACCAGCAACCGGAGAAAGGTATACTTGTGTATGATAGTAATAGTAGTCAGTACTTATATACCCCTCCTCATCGGCCCAATCGGACACAGTTAACATCCTCTGCAGTAACGTCCGTAACCGATAAGGCGATAGTACTTCAACCGGCGCTTCCACGCGTCTCTCATTCGGTAGCAACCGGGGATAGGTACTTCAACTGGCACTAGCAACAGTAGCAACCGGAGAGAGGTATAGGTACTTGTGTATGACAGTAATAGTAGTCAGTACTCACCCCTCCTTATCGGCCCAATCGGACACAGTTAACACCCTCTGCACTAACGTCCGTAACCGATAAGGCGATAGTACTTCAACCGGCGCTCCCACGCGTCTCTCATTCGGTAGCAACCGGGAATAGGTACTTCAACTGGCACTAGCAACCGGAGAGAGGTATAGGTACTTGTGTATGACAGTCAGTGTTGGCCGAACGTTAATCCCAATTACCATTAAAAATTAACCATTGAAAAGGTTAATTCGAATTAACCATTAACCATTGAAGGAAAATTAATTGTCAATTCGCATTAACATCAATTTGCATTAATATTAATTTATTTCGAACCATTAAAAATTAAAAAGAATTAATGGGTAATGCTTCACAAACCATTAAAAATTAAATCAATTTTTAATGACAATTAAAAATATTATTGATAATTATCAATTAACAAAAATATATCGTAATTTTATAAAGGCGCCCGTAATTTTTATCTAGCTAGTGGACCTCAGGTTTGGTGCAACATAGAAACACGCCGTTTGGTCATCCGACTCGTCTTGATGAGCACTTGGGAGACCAGTACCCAAGATAGAGCTGATGCTGAACCCTGGGTGTACCTAGTGGAATTCAGGTTTGGTGCAACATACACACACGCCGTTTAGGCTATTCGACTCGTCACAATGAGCACTTGGGAGAGCAGTACCCAAGATGGAGCTGATGCTGAACCCTGGCTGTACCTAGTGGAACTCAGGTTTGGTGCAACATAGACACACGCCGTTTAGGCTATTCGACTCGTCACAATGAGCACTTGGGAGAGCAGTACCCAAGATGGAGCTGATGCTGAACCTTGGCTGTACCTAGTGGAACTCAGGTTTGGTGCAACATAGACAAACGCCGTTTTGGTCATCCGACTCGTCTTGGTGAGCACTTGGGAGAGCAGTACCCAAGATAGAGCTCATGCTGAACCCTGGCAGTACCTAATGGAACTCAGGTTTGGTGCAACATAGACAAATGCCGTTTTGGTCATCCGACTCGTCTTGGTGAGCACTTAGGAGAGCAGTACCCAAGATAGAGCTGATGCTGAACCCTGGCTGTACCTAGTGGAACTCAGGTTTGGTGCAACATAGACACACGCCGTTTAGGCTATTCGACTCGTCACAATGAGCACTTGGGAGAGCAGTACCCAAGATGGAGCTGATGCTGAACCTTGGCTGTACCTAGTGGAACTCAGGTTTGGTGCAACATAGACAAACGCCGTTTTGGTCATCCGACTCGTCTTGGTGAGCACTTAGGAGAGCAGTACCCAAGATAGAGCTGATGCTGAACCCTGGCTGTACCTAGTGGAACTCAGGTTTGGTGCAACATAGACACACGCCGTTTAGGCTATTCGACTCGTCACAATGAGCACTTGGGAGAGCAGTACCCAAGATGGAGCTGATGCTGAACCTTGGCTGTACCTAGTGGAACTCAGGTTTGGTGCAATATAGACAAACGCCGTTTTGGTCATCCGACTCGTCTTGGTGAGCACTTGGGAGAGCAGTACCCAAGATAGAGCTGATGCTGAACCTTGGCAGTACCTAATGGAACTCAGGTTTGGTGCAACATAGACAAACGCCGTTTTGGTCATCCGACTCGTCTTGGTGAGCACTTAGGAGAGCAGTACCCAAGATAGAGCTGATGCTGAACTCTGGCTGTACCTAGTGGAACTCAGGTTTGGTGCAACATAGACACACGCCGTTTAGGCTATTCGACTCGTCACAATGAGCACTTGGGAGAGCAGTACCCAAGATGGAGCTGATGCTGAACCTTGGCTGTACCTAGTGGAACTCAGGTTTGGTGCAACATAGACAAACGCCGTTTTGGTCATCCGACTCGTCTTGGTGAGCACTTGGGAGAGCAGTACCCAAGATAGAGCTGATGCTGAACCCTGGCTGTACCTAGTGGAACTCAGGTTTGGTGCAACATAGACACACGCCGTTTAGGCTATTCGACTCATCACAATGAGCACTTGGGAGAGCAGTACCCAAGATGGAGCTGATGCTGAACCTTGGCTGTACCTAGTGGAACTCAGGTTTGGTGCAACATAGACACACGCCGTTTAGGCTATTCGACTCGTCACAATGAGCACTTGGGAGAGCAGTACCCAAGATGGAGCTGATGCTGAACCTTGGCTGTACCTAGTGGAACTCAGGTTTGGTGCAACATAGACAAACGCCGTTTTGGTCATCCGACTCGTCTTGGTGAGCACTTGGGAGAGCAGTACCCAAGATAGAGCTGATGCTGAACCCTGGCAGTACCTAATGGAACTCAGGTTTGGTGCAACATAGACAAACGCCGTTTTGGTCATCCGACTCGTCTTGGTGAGCACTTAGGAGAGCAGTACCCAAGATAGAGCTGATGCTGAACCCTGGCTGTACCTAGTGGAACTCAGGTTTGGTGCAACATAGACACACGCCGTTTAGGCTATTCGACTCGTCACAATGAGCACTTGGGAGAGCAGTACCCAAGATGGAGCTGATGCTGAACCTTGGCTGTACCTAGTGGAACTCAGGTTTGGTGCAACATAGACAAACGCCGTTTTGGTCATCCGACTCGTCTTGGTGAGCACTTGGGAGAGCAGTACCCAAGATAGAGCTGATGCTGAACCCTGGCAGTACCTAATGGAACTCAGGTTTGGTGCAACATAGACAAACGCCGTTTTGGTCATCCGACTCGTCTTGATGAGCACTTGGGAGAGCAGTACCCAAGATAGAGCTGATGCTGAACCCTGGCAGTACCTAGTGGAACTCAGGTTTGGTGCAACATAGACACACGCCGTTTTGGTCATCCGACTCATCTTGATGAGCACTTGGGAGAGCAGTACCCAAGATTGAGCTGATGCTGAACCCTGGCAGTACCTAATGGAACTCAGGTTTGGTGCAACATAGAAACACGCCGTTTTGGTCATCCGACTCGTCTTGATGAGCACTTGGGAGAGCAGTACCCAAGATAGAGCTGATGCTGAACCCTGGCTGTACCTAGTGGAACTCAGGTTTGGTGCAACATAGACACACGTCGTTTTGGTCATCCTACTTGTCTTGATGAGCACTTGGGAGAGCAGTACCAAAGATAGAGCTGATGCTGAACCCTGGCAGTACCTAATGGACCTCAAGTTTGGTGCAACATAGACAAACGCCGTTTTGGTCATCCGACTCGTCTTGATGAGCACTTGGGAGAGCAGTACCCAAGATAGAGCTGATGCTGAACCCTGGCTATACCTAGTGGAACTCAGGTTTGGTGCAACATAGGCCCACGCTATTTAGGTCATCCGTCACATCTTGAACCTGCAGGTACTGCCAGGGTTCAGCATCAGCTCTATCTTGGGTACTGCTCTCCCAAGTGCTCGTCAAGACGAGTAGGATGACCAATACGGCGTGTGTCTATGTTGCATCAAACCTGAGTTCCACTAGGTACTGCCAGGGTTCAGCATCAGCTCTATCTTGGGTACTGCTCTCCCAAGTGCTCGTCAAGACGAGTCGGATGACCAAAACGGCGTTTGTCTATGTTGCACCAGACCTGAGTTCCATTAGGTACTGCCAGGGTTTAGCATCAGCTCTATCTTGGGCACTGCTCTCCCAAGTGCTCATCAAGACGAGTCGGATGACCAAAACGGCGTTTGTCTATGTTGCACCAGACCTGAGTTCCATTAGGTACTGCCAGGGTTCAGCATCAGCTCTATCTTGGGTACTGCTCTCCCAAGTGCTCATCAAGACGAGTCGGATGACCAAAACGGCGTTTGTCTATGTTGCACCAGACCTGAGTTCCATTAGGTACTGCCAGGGTTTAGCATCAGCTCTATCTTGGGCACTGCTCTCCCAAGTGCTCATCAAGACGAGTCGGATGACCAAAACGGCGTTTGTCTATGTTGCACCAGACCTGAGTTCCATTAGGTACTGCCAGGGTTCAGCATCAGCTCTATCTTGGGTACTGCTCTCCCAAGTGCTCATCAAGACGAGTCGGATGACCAAAACGGCGTTTGTCTATGTTGCACCAGACCTGAGTTCCATTAGGTACTGCCAGGGTTTAGCATCAGCTCTATCTTGGGCACTGCTCTCCCAAGTGCTCATCAAGACGAGTCGGATGACCAAAACGGCGTTTGTCTATGTTGCACCAAACCTGAGTTCCATTAGATACTGCCAGGGTTCAGCATCAGCTCAATCTTGGGTACTGCTCTCCCAAGTGCTCATCAAGACGAGTCGGATGACCAAAACGGCGTGTGTCTATGTTGCACCAAACCTGAGTTCCACTAGGTACTGCCAGGGTTCAGCATCAGCTCTATCTTGGGTACTGCTCTCCCAAGTGCTCATCAAGACGAGTAGGATGACCAATACGGCGTGTGTCTATGTTGCATCAAACCTGAGTTCCACTAGGTACTGCCAGAGTTCAGCATCAGCTCTATCTTGGGTACTGCTCTCCCAAGTGCTCATCAAGACGAGTCGGATGACCAAAACGGCGTTTGTCTATGTTGCACCAGACCTGAGTTCCATTAAGTACTGCCAGGGTTTAGCATCAGCTCTATCTTGGGCACTGCTCTCCCAAGTGCTCATCAAGACGAGTAGGATGACCAATACGGCGTTTGTCTATGTTGCACCAGACCTGAGTTCCATTAGGTACTGCCAGGGTTTAGCATCAGCTCTATCTTGGGCACTGCTCTCCCAAGTGCTCATCAAGACGAGTCGGATGACCAAAACGGTGTTTGTCTATGTTGCACCAAACCTGAGTTCCATTAGGTACTGCCAGGGTTCAGCATCAGCTCAATCTTGGGTACTGCTCTCCCAAGTGCTCATCAAGACGAGTCGGATGACCAAAACGGCGTTTGTCTATGTTGCACCAAACCTGAGTTCCATTAGGTACTGCCAGGGTTCAGCATCAGCTCTATCTTGGGTACTGCTCTCCCAAGTGCTCATCAAGACGAGTCGGATGACTAAAACGGGGTTTGTCTATGTTGCACCAAACCTGAGTTCCATTAGGTACTGCCAGGGTTCAGCATCAGCTCTATCTTGGATACTGCTCTCCCAAGTGCTCATCAAGACGAGTCGGATGACCAAAACGGCGTTTGTCTATGTTGCACCAAACCTGAGGTCCATTAGGTACTGCCAGGGTTCAGCATCAGCTCTATCTTGGGTACTGCTCTCCCAAGTGCTCATCAAGACGAGTCGGATGACCAAAACGGCGTTTGTCTATGTTGCACCAAACCTGAGTTCCATTAGGTACTGCCAGGGTTCAGCATCAGCTCTATCTTGGGTACTGCTCTCCCAAGTGCTCATCAAGACGAGTCGGATGACTAAAACGGGGTTTGTCTATGTTGCACCAAACCTGAGTTCCATTAGGTACTGCCAGGGTTCAGCATCAGGTCTATCTTGGGTACTGCTCTCCCAAGTGCTCATCAAGACGAGTCGGATGACCAAAACGGCGTGTGTCTATGTTGCACCAAACCTGAGTTCCACTAGGTACAGCCAAGGTTCAGCATCAGCTCCATCTTGGGTACTGCTCTCCCAAGTGCTCATTGTGACGAGTCGAATAGCCTAAACGGCGTGTGTCTATGTTGCACCAAACCTGAGTTCCAGTAGGTACCTACTGCCAGGTTTCAGGGTCATTTTGTTGTCTCATTTTAAAATATCACGACCTGATAATTCACTGAAGCTTGTATTCATATGCTTATTTTTAATTTTAATACCTAGCTCCAAGTTTCTAAGCAATAGTAACATTAATTATTAGTTTATAAAAAAATTGATTTAATTGCATTAAACGTTAATTTAGATTGACAATCAATGTAATTAAACGTCTCAAAATTCAATTCTAATTAACTTAATTTAAATTGATGCGTAATGCAATTGACTAATTGCGGATTTAATGGTTAATGGAAATGATTAATTGTTAATTAGAATTACACATTACGGCCAACACTGATGACAGTAATAGTAGTCAGTACTCACCCCTCCTCATCAGCCCAATCGGACACAGTTAACACCCTCTGCACTAACGTCCGTAACCGATAAGGCGATAGTACTTCAACCGGCGCTCCCACGCGTCTCTCATTCGGTAGCAACCGGGGATAGGTACTTCAACTGGCACTAGCAACCGGAGAGAGGTATAGGTACTTGTGTATGACAGTAATAGTAGTCAGTACTCACCCCTCCTCATCAGCCCAATCGGACACAGTTAACACCCTCTGCAGTAACGTCCGTAGGCGATAAGGCGAGAGTGCTTCAACCGGCGCTCCCACGCTTCTCTCATTCGGTAGCAACCGGGGATAGGTACGTCAACTGGCACTAGCAACCGGAGAGAGGTACCTATAGGTACTTGTATATGATAGTAGTCAGCACTCACCCCTCCTCATCGGCCCAATCGGACACAGTTAACACCCTCTGCAGTAACGTCCGTAGGCGATAAGGCGAGAGTGCCTCGAGAGGCGCGCCGGCGCGGCCCTCGGCGGGGAACAAGCGCAGGTAGGTGCGGATGGCCTCCAGCACCCAGCCCACGCGGATCTTCAGGATGCCGCGGAACATCTCGGGGCTCGTGCCGATCAGACGCCCGCAGTATAGCACGATTTCCTGACGTCACAACATAACAGACAGATCAAGCCACCACTTTGTCAACGACTTTTCATCCAATTTATTTGTCGAATGTCATTACGTCTCACTCTCTCATTAAGCAAGATGTAAAACGCAATACACATTGGACAAAGAAATTGGATAGGTGGAATACCACCCTTAGACACTTACTCGAGAGGTAAAACAGTGGGCCGAGTGAATAAGTGCACTTAACGTTACAGTGAGACGTAACGTTACGCCTTGCTTCTTAAAAAGTGTAATATCCGGTACGCTAATAACTTTCATCTATGTAATATATGTTTTAGACAAAGAAGGTAATAGATAGCTTTCTGCAAAATATTTTCGCATTTAAATATACAAATTTAAGGGGACGGTATATGACGTTTTCGATTTAGACCTCACTTTGTGCAATCAATTTGTTCAATGAATGATTAATAACTGCATTAAATTATACGCCAATCTGTTCACGAAGAAGCCGTGTACCGGCTCTTCACGCCATATTTTTTTTTATTTCCTGTAATTCTCTACAAATCGACACTAAAAGTGTCCAAAAATCAAAATATGGAGTTCCGTTTGAGCAAGACGCATTACAGTTTTGTCTTTGACAGTAATTGAGTTGTTGTGGGATTTTGAAGGCTAGATAACTAAACTACCAGATTGTTATCTACTTATATTTTTACTCACAAATACAACACAGAAATTCAATCCCAAATGTAAACTTTCGTATAATTTCCATACATTGACGACATCACTCAAAACTCTTCTTCGAGTCAGATGGCCGTTGGCCTTGCATCGAAGCAGACGTGTACATCGTCATAGCTCGTTTTTGACATTAATAAAGACATTTCATCATATACGCATACGAAAATGTATACCAGTAGATAAATTGTATTTCATAAAATAGGGTAAATAAATATAATCACGTCGAGCTCCAGTCAAATTTTAAATGTGAGTTGTTGTTATTTACGGGTCGTAACGGTCGAAAACAGCAGTAAATTATCCTAAAACAATACGATTACAATCGAATTTAAGTAACTTGTTCCTTCAAAACCCGCTTAAAATGAAAAAAGTTTAAAGACTCGTTTTACTGATTGGGATTGATTTTCATTATGCTGGTATCAATTTTGCGTCATTATAAAAATGTATATGACTTCTGTACGTCAATGACTTTGGATGTCAATTAATTGTAATCTTGTATTTATGTTAGAGAATATTATATGTTCATTTAAATATTACTCATCTATTAATACGAAGCGTAATTCGTTTAATACCTAAAGACTTGCAGTGTCTACACCTACTTTGTTGACGTTCGTTCCGTCTATGTATGCGATTACGTAACGTGCTGTTCTGATAATCTTCAAGAATCAAGATAATTAATAACGGCAAGACCAGCATTTAGTACCAGCGAGTTTTGCGGATTTGGAGACCGAGATGAAGCTTACAGGCCAATATCGCTGCGGCCTGGCCTGCTTATTGTTATGTGTATAAATCGAATGTTATATTAATTTACTATAAAAAACAATGTTTTATTTCAATGACATTCTGTGCGTAGAGGTATGTATGTTTCGGTGATTATAAGAATTATGTCCACACAATAATCGTGCAAAGCAGAGACTGCATTATTTCTTTACGGTATAAGCGGTAAGGAAAAACTCATTGGTATCCTGGCTCGTACCAATGAGTTTTTCGGAACTTATGTACGAAATATCATTTGATATTTACCACTAGCTTTTCGGTGAAGGAGGAAACATCGTGAGGAAACCTGCATACTCGTAGTGCATACATTTGCGAAGAAATTCAAAGCTGTGTGTGAAGTCCCCAATCCGCATTGGGCTAGCGTTGAGATTATTGTCTATACAGGGTGGTCCAAACCGTGACGTCCAAAAATCGTGGGCTATCATAATGTACCCCATATGTATGTTAGCCGATTTTTCGTAGTTTTCAAGTTATGATTTTTTAAGCTTTTAACTTTTCCTTATGATTTTTAGCTTTAAGCTTTTTAATATTCTCCGACCGTCCTTAGTCTGGGACCGGTCTGAAAACCAGCGCCGGGCACCTAGGCCCGGCACACGCTGAGACTGGAACCCTGTGCCTAATACAAAGATCTTCTCACTTTTGTTTTGTATATGATAACAACTGTTTTATTTTATTATGTAAGTAATTCTAACTCTATTTTATGTTCATGTATGTGGCAATAAACAATTCTTATTCTTATTCTATTCTTATTCTTATTCCTATGAAATTCCGGGGTTCCCATACAGAGTGGCTGAAAAATAACTGCATTCCGTTGCCAGGGAGGTGTTGGGATTATACTGAGCAACTTTTATTATGGGACCAACCCCGAAACCGCGAAAAAAAAATTGGCTTTTTATACATTTTGGCTAGTCCATTTTCTATGGAAGGGTAATTTTTTTTCGCGGTTTCGGGGTTGGCCCCATTGTAAAAGTTGCTCAGTATAATCCCAAAACCTCCCTGGCAACGGAAATGCAGTTATTTTTTAGCCACTCTGTATGGGAACCCCGGAATTTCATATGAAAAGTTAAAAGTAAAAAAAAATCATAACTCGATAACTACGAAAAATCGGCTAACATACATGGGGTATATTCTGATAGCCCACGACGTGAGGAATCTAAAAAAAAATTTTTGGACGTCAAGGTTTGGACCACCCTGTATATAGGCTGAATTATTATTATTATTTATAGGCGGTACGGTACCGTTATTATTTATCAATACCGCTTCGTTTTGAAGGTACTATACCTGTTGAAATATAAAGTACGGTACCGGTATAAAATTGCAGCAAGTACAACAATTTTTTATAGGTGTACAGTCAGCTGCAGAGAAAAGGTACCACCCCTGCATACAATCTTCTATGCAGGGGTGACCTGCAGCTGACTGTACCTAAACCATCACTGACCGAGCGTAGGCGAAGGTCTCCGTTTCAGCTTGGGCAAAAATACTTTCGTTTGTTCGAATGTTCTCCTTTGCATATCACATTTCTCAAATATCTCGAGAAAATTTGTAAGCAGGTTCGGTAGTTGGATATAATTACTCGGTTTCTTTTTTTTTTATAAGTTCTAATAGGCAGAGATTGGCATAAAGGACTTAAGCGACAGTAGGGTCTGTGGTACTTAAGACCATTGTGATTATTCGTAGTGTCCGACCGAAGATTCGGTTTCGGTTTCGGCCATAAAATCATGTTTCGGCCGTAGTTTCGGTTTCGGCCAAAAAACGGCCGCATCTTTCGGCCTGGCCGAAACATACGAAATAGTACTTCGTATTATGAAACTAAACTATGTGACAAAGACCAAAAGTTGGCGAGCAAGTAGGACAACAATATTTATATATACAGAAATTTGTGTTTCGGTCGGGCACTAATTATTAGGTACTTACTGATTACGCTGCGCCGCGTGGAACGTGAGGTGCGTTGGGGTAAGTACATACAAATCATTCAAGAAAAAAATCCCTTTTAAGATCACTCGTGTGTCTGCCCCTAATAGACTAATTCAATTGAAATTTGGTACACATTTTTCACATATGACAAAGAGTCGGTGATCCAAAGATGGACTAGTAACGTAAATAAATAAACTTTTAACTTTGCGGCCATTTTTTTGTATCGTGTGATATATCAGATATTAAATTGTAAGATATTTACTAATAATAAGCATTGGTCACGTAAATTATTTTTAGTCTTTTTTTGCAAGTATGAATGATATAGAACATTATTTCAATTATTTTTAAAATTAAGCCTATCCAAAGGCGACTTGGAAGATGTGTCATGGGGATCTATATTCGTTGGGTGAAAAACAAGTTTTTTTGTCTAATTATCGTTTAAAACACAATCGATCGGCAATAACGCGGGCACATAAAACAAAAAACTTCTTTTTTCACTCATAAAACTCCTTAAACCTAATAAGAGCTAAACAAAAACAAGTGCGAGTCGGACTCGCATTCTAAGGGTTCCGTATATTAAGTCCGTCTCACGCTTGACTGCACATTTCTTATAGATTTTCCTGACATATATAGGTAAAGAACTACTTTGTGTATTTTTTCAAAATTTTAGATCCAGTTGTTTCGGAGAAAGTGGGCGGAGAATGATCATTTTTTGCCTATTTTCATGAATAACTGCTGAACTATTCATCCTAAAATTATAAAAAAAATATATCTTTGAGATTCTTACAATGAGCTCTTTTATTTGATATGTAACACTATATAGTTTAAAAAACATATTTTTTAATTTTTTCATTTACCCCCCCCCCCCAAAAATGGCTACCGTATTTCAAATTCTCTAAAATACATTTTATTTACGTTACACGTCCATCTTTGGGTCACAAATTTACATTTGTGTGCCAAATTTACATATGTGTGCCAAATTTCAACTGAATTGGTCCAGTAGTTTCGGAGAAAATAGACTGTGACAGACGGACGGACAGACAGACAGACGCACGAAGAATTATATGTATATGCACTTATCCCAACGCACCTCTCGTTCTACGCTGCGCGGGGTTCATTGCCGCTCCTACCGCCGTAAGTGTAAGTACAACTACATCATCAAGGCTACGATCGAAGATAATCAGTTCAGCACTGAAATAATAGCGGTGGAATGCCAGTATAATATTTAATTATTTATTTTAATTTTATAAATTTAATAGCAAAATAAATAGCGAATAAAGGATACTCGTACAAGTAAATCTGTAAAGATCTTAGGGGTACATCAGCCGACATATATTATTAAATTTTATTTTGTCGGCCTTAATTAAATTTCCACCCTGCCGAAACTTTATTTATTTAAATTTTTAATTGAATTGATTTTTCGCCTTATGAATAACCGTATAGAGTAGTAAATAACATTTTACATCTGACTTAATGACATCTGGGTTTATTCGGTTTAACTTTACAAAACGCGTATCTCGACAAAGCCATAATATGCAGAAAATAGTTAACAATCAAATGAATTATAGTGTGTCAAAGGTCTGTTTGATTTCAAACATAGACAGAGAGAATCATACTATCTTTGTCTTACACTAGTACTAGCACCGAAAAGAAAAGGATGAGTATAGTTTTTTTTGTCCCTATTTACTGACAAGATTTGGTTGACCCAGTATAAATTAGAATTTAAATACGTCACGTGTGACATGAACAGACAAGGAGAGCAAGATTTAATGTATTGTTTCTCTTTCTTCTTTCAATGGAACGTTTTTACAGTTTCTGTTCCTCAAAAGAGGTCAGTGGTTAACACTAAACTCAAAACGCAATCTTAAAAAAACTTGATGGGTCAATGACCTGTCCCAGTAAAGTGAGGTAGTGTGCGTGAAGTGCGCTTGTGTGTGAAATGGGGTAAATTGACAGAATCTGAAAATTTACCCACCTCTACCGTCACCTTAATACACAGCATTCATCACCTTTGTTTCTCCTGTTGCCATACTGTAGATTCTATCGTATAGAAAAAAGAAAAAAAGCCACCTGTTGCAGTACAGCTCCGATGACGTCATAAGGCTGGATGGTGGAGTACATAACAGATTGAATCTCCCCGGGTGTCATCGGTTTATCAAACACCGTTTCTTTGTGCCCGATCACGCCAACGGTTAGCTGAAAGAAAAGATTTTCACTTTTCTCGAATGTTATATCACGTACAAGTTTTATTAGTCATCCTCTCCGGGCGTCTTTGCATGTGTAAAGTGGTTAAGAGAGATTTATCATGATACCTCGTGAACATAGAAGGTAGGATCCTATAGAAGTGGTATACGCGTGCCTCCGTGAGGGACAAAACATAGGCAATGCGACACTATGATTGGTCGAATTTATTTGTTGCCCGCCATAGTACATACAAAATTTACGGTGGGGAATAAAAAAAAAATGAGACTGTGACAAGGACAAACAATAATAGCGCTTTTTCTGCTACTCCTAGATACATAAGACTATCCCGTTCTGTCAGTTATCCCCACCACTCATGCCCTATCCAGTTAAAATACTAGATTCATGCTCGTGAACATCAGCTGTCGACCCGTTGGTGGGTTAAGAAACGGTAACTACCCATATTTTCAAAGGCTAGGCTTAGGTGTGACTCATTGAAACCTACAACGCCTTAAACCTTTGTATACCTGCTTGCCGTTGACCAGCACGGTGGTGATAAAGGGGCTGATGGAGTCGACCGTGTGGTTCAGCAGCGAGGAGCAGTACCGCACGGCGCGCCAGTGTCGCAGGACACCCGCACTGTGGTAGAGGCTCTTTAATGCGTCTAGGGCCGTCGTGCCGTTAACCTGCACAAACGATATCATCGATATGTAACGGTACATGAAATGAAAATTAATGTTTCAACCGAAAAAACTTCAGATATATTGATCAAAAAAAGAACGATGAAAAGGGAAAATCAAATCAACTACTGTGACCGGTCGCCCGCTTTCCATCAACAATCTGTACACGTTTCTCAAAACAGCTACTACATCTGCCGCCGTACGGTTCTTATTGGTGATGTACCGACTATTGATTTGGCCGACTAATCGGCGCTCGGATGGCCGATTAGTCGGCCGACTAGTCGGCTAGTCGGCCAGATCATTAGCTTCGTCTATGTTCGGTTCAGATGCACCTAATAAACCATCGTTTTACCCCTTTCATCGTGCTATTCATCATATTATAGTAACGCTAAAAATAAAAAATAAATCCTTAGGCTATATTCATACCACAACCGTCCGACAATCGGACATAAGAAAGCGACCACACGGTCAATAATTCGAACAAAAGTTTTCGTAAGCACCCTAAATAGTAATTTGGGTAAAAAAGGTGAAAATCTTATGGTAAATATTTGCTGTTTATTTCTTTTTGGCCTGGTTTTCTGTAACTTATAAAGTGCCGACTAATCGGCCATTTTTGCCGACTAGTCGCCGACTAATCGCCGACTACAAATGAGGCCGGATAGTCGGCTTTCCCGACTAGTCGGTACATCCCTAGTTCTTATACGAGTCGTAGCAGAGGTTCTCCTTGAGGTAAGTGAGTGTCTTTTGGTGCGGTACGACTTGTAGCACCTACCTCATACAACGCTCCTTCTCTGTCCTTCAAAATGCCCCAAAGCTGGCACTGGGCGAAGATGTTGTCCGTGCCCCGTAGCGCTGCTACGACGTCCGCAGTCGAACGGTTCTTATACGAGTCGTAGCAGAGATTTTCTTCGCGGTAGGTGAGCGTCCGCGGTACGTCCGTGAGGGACTGGTAGCCGATGTATTCGTGTTCGAGCTGCCTGAACTGAGTGAACATCTCTGATGGGAAGTCGCCTTGGCTCATGAAATCCAAGTGCTCTGTAACAAAGATGCGTTATTTTTAGGGTTCCGTACCCAAAGAGTAAAAAAGCGGCCAAGTGCGAGTCGGACTCGCCCATGAAGGGTTCCGTATTTAGGCGATTTATGACGTATAAAAAAAAACTACTTACTAGATCTCGTTCAAACCAATTTTCGGTGGAAGTTTACATGGTAATGTACATCATATATTTTTTTTAGTTTTATCATTCTCTTATTTTAGAAGTTACAGGGGGGGGACACACATTTTACCACTTTGGAAGTGTCTCTCGCGCAAACTATTCAGTTTAGAAAAAAATGATATTAGAAACCTCAATATCATTTTTGAAGACCTATCCATAGATACACCACACGTATGGGTTTGATGAAAAAAAAATTTTTGAGTTTCAGTTCGAAGTATGGGGAACCCCAAAAATTTATTGTTTTTTTTCTATTTTTGTGTGAAAATCTTAATGCGGTTCACAGAATACATCTACTTACCAAGTTTCAACAGTATAGTTCTTATAGTTTCGGAGAAAAGTGGCTGTGACATACGGACGGACAGACGGACAGACGGACAGACGGACAGACAGACAGACATGACGAATCTATAAGGGTTCCGTTTTTTGCCATTTGGCTACGGAACCCTAAAAACGGGACCCTATTACTAAGACTCCGCTGTCCGTCCGTCCGTCCGTCCGTCCGTCTGTCACCAGGCTGTATCTCACGAACCGTGATAGCTAGACAGTTGAAATTTTACAGATGATGTATTTCTGTTGCCGCTATAACAACAAATACTAAAAACAGAATAAAATAAAGATTTAAGTGGGGCTCCCATACAACAAACGTGATTTTTGACCGAAGTTAAGCAACGTCGGGCGGGGTCAGTACTTGGATGAGTGACCGTTTTTTTGCTTGTTTTGCTCTATTTTTTGTTGATGGTGCGGAACCCTCCATGCGCGAGTCCGACTCGCACTTGGCCGGTTTTTTGAAATGCAGGGTCACTGCATCCCCGCCAGCCTCACGCTAGTGAACATGTCCCGCTCGGAGCTGTCGTTCGCGCTGCTGGTCGAAGGCGCGCTGGTCCGTTTTTTTGCATGTTTTTTTTTTGGCTTGTTTTGCTCTATTTTTTGTTGATGGTGCGGAACCCTCCGTGCGCGAGTCCGACTCGCACTTGGCCGGTTTTTTTTTGTGTCAATGCTGCATAGATGGCTAATGGCCCACCCCATCATATCAGTAATTATAAAACAATGGATGAATGGAGCGATGGACAGCAAAAATAACGAGATGGAAAGGTCCCAGCGGAAAAAGACAAGCACGACCTACTAAGCGATGGAGCGATGACATCATAGCTACAGTTGGGAAAGAGTGGATAAACCAAGCTAAAGACAGAGAAAACTGGATTAAACTGGAGGCCTATACCCAGACAGGGGTTCCTATCCAAGAAAACGATAATGAAAGTAGCTGTAGTATACTTAGTTAATAACTTATGTAAATTTAAAAGTGGAAAAATTACTGTCTTGGGTGAGACTTGAACTCAGCATCTGAGCAAAGATTGCAACGAAAAGAAAGGAAAGATTCTGGTGGAAAGATTTGCTGGCTATGGATGATGAGGTCTTGGTTGCTCAGATGGCAGAACGCTGGAGTATCGATCCAGAGGCCGTGAGTTCAAGTCTCACAGTAATTTTTCCACTTTTAAATTTATTCTAAGCTTAATAGCATCGATCGCAGACGTTTCTGCTTGTTAAAGAAAATAAAAATTTACTTATGTGATGGAAAATAAATAATAAATATATGGGTGACCGAGCTTCGCTCGGAAAACATATAATAACTCGGAAATGCGCGTTTTCCCAGAGATAAGACCTAGCTAGATCGATTTTTCGCCCCCGAAAACCCCTATATACCAAATTTCATCGAAATCGTTAGAGCCGTTTCCGAGATCCCCGAAATATATATATATATAAAAATAAATAAACAAGAATTGCTCGTTTAAAGGTATTAGATAATTATAAAACAAGTCTGTCAGAAGTGTACCCATGCAGGAGCTGGAGATGAGGTTCTGCAGGCGGCCGAGGCGGACCTTGACGCCGTCGCAGTGGCCCTTCTTGAGCATCGCGAACAGGTCCAGCATCTGCTTGAAGTGCGGGTCGCGCATGTGCTCCTCCCGCACCAGGAGACACACCGTCGGTCTCCCTGACAGCCGCCAGTACCTACATACAACCAACACACATGTATCAATGATCGTGATTATATCACTTTTTTAGAGTAAGAGCTTCACTATAGCCAGGTATCCAGTACCTACGTAGCTTGTTATCATTATTAGAAAATTCATCGAAAATCTGAAAAAACAAAGAAAGCCGGCCAGGATATGAATTTGGATCGATATGCTTTGCCTTGTCTCGCTATATCAATTAAACTAGTCATGTAAAAAAACCGGCCAAGTGCGAGTCGGACTCGCGCACGGAGGGTTCCGCACCATCAACAAAAAATAGAGCAAAACAAGCAAAAAAACGGTCACCCATCCAAGTACTGACCCCGCCCGACGTTGCTTATCTTCGGTCAAAAATCACGTTTGTTGTATGGGAGCCCCACTTAAATCTTTATTTTATTCTGTTTTTAGTATTTGTTGTTATAGCGGCAACAAAAATACATCATCTGTGAAAATTTCAACTGTCTAGCTATCACGGTTCGTGAGATACAGCCTGGTGACAGGACGGACGGACGGACAGCGGAGTCTTAGTAATAGGGTCCCGTTTTTACCCTTTGGGTACGGAACCCTAAAAATTACTTCGAAAATTTTAATGTGTTCGATTTTGCATTTCAAACTCGGATCCATACTCCCTCATACTAGAGTGCAAATAGAAGATGTTGATTTCAACGTTAAATTTCCACTTATACATATTTTTCGGAATTACGATTGGTATATTCCTGCCATCTTCGCTTCGATAATCTTTACCTCAAGGTCTTCAATCTTCAGTAAAGGAAACTTTATGTGAATGTTACCCGTGTATTAAAACTCACTTGCCAACGAACTGCAGTTCCGTCTTGATGTCGTCGATGAGCAGCGCCATGTCGCGGTACAGGTAGAACTCCGACACCTCGAATATCAGCGGGTAGCACAGCACCGTCATACCGCACACGCGGTAGATCTACAACGGAAAACATTATTGTAGCTAGTGGAAAATATAGGGCAAGGCACTCTCACTACTCACTAATTCCTCGTAATACCACAACTTAAGAGCCATAATAGTGAACCGTAGTAGTACCAAAACAAGGCGGATTTTTTAAAATTAGTTTTGGTTGTTAACTAAAAAATATTCCCCACAGTTAGGGTTCAATTTTGCGTAATTTCTGACACCCGTATGCCCGTTAATTAAAGGGTTAGGTTATTGAAAGAAGTTTGGTGCTGCTAAAATCTTAATATGACAGCAAGTTTAACAACTGGACCTAGATGACGGCCCCGTATGTGCATAATGCAGTAGTAGGTTGTCAAGAATTTACGGTTTATAATCCACTAGCGACCCGCCCCGGCTTCGCACGGGTTAACAAATTATACATAAACCTTCCTCTTGAATCACTCTATTTAAAAAAAAACCGCATCAAAATCCGTTGCGTAGTTTTAAAGATCTAAGCATACAGACAGACAGGAAAGCGACTTTGTTTTATACTATGCAGTGATTTACAATAAAATGTTTAGCACGGTACAGCGTCATCTCATTAGGCTGTCAAATTTACGGGTAGTATTCCGTTGTCTATGATCTTAATAACCGATCGAAAGTAATGCATAGCATTGCATACCCTTTGTAAATACTGTTGACGGTGAAGGAATGGTCGAGTTGCCTGGGATTGGAAAAGACAAACCACCACGATACTTATTGTCTCAGTTACCTTACTGGTTCCCAGCGATCCCACGGGTCGGATCGGGCGGCCCGTCAACTTCAGTTTAGGACAAACGCCCAGCTGTCTGTACACGTGCACTAATTGTGTTGAACTGCAGATCTGTGAAATAACTATGACATCAATATCTCTAATCTTATATGAAAGCACTATTTAAAACGTAACTCTACTGTAGATAAGGTTCCAATTTCTTTGACTCTTAGTAATACGCCTCCAATGAGAGTCCTCTTTACGTCACAGCAGCAGGTATCTTAGCTGTGGGTAATGTAAGAATAGCTTTACCTGGACTGGTTCGACTTCATGCGGCGTCTGGGTCTGGATGCCGTAAGTCCCCATCATGGCCTGCAGACGCATGGACTCCGCGATCAGAACCACTTGCACTACCAAGTCCGTCGCTATGCCCTGTTTAAACCAGTTACTGTAATGTTTAAAGCACCAAAATAAATAAAAACTTAAAACGTTTCGTAGCTGATTATTCAATTAAGTAAGCTATAAATATGCTGAAGATTCTTTTTTCTGTAAATAATTCTTAATTTTTATTCTGTATTCTATATGCCAGCTTGATGATGATGTTGATGTACATTTAATGGTATGTATGGGTGAATGTGCATGTAGACTATGAAGAGGCTTAGCAGTGGCTCCGCCAAGTAGAGCAAGCGTGTGATTCGTCAAGTTGCAATTTTTTCACTAGTCATACGTGTAGGCAGAGTAAAATTAATGTTAAGCTATGTTCATACTGCTAGATTCGTACTACCACTCGGTAGTGTTAATATCGTCGCAAATCATAACATTACGCAATTTTTTGCTAACATAATCGTTGTCACGTCATTGTCAATAACAAAAGCATTGCTAAAGGGCAACTTATGCTGCTTACTTAGTGTCATTCATCGTTTCGCATTGTGCAAAAATTACAAAAATTGTAGCTACGTAACTATTTTTGCTGCAGAAAAATAAAGAAAGAAAAACGCAAAAGGTGTCACTTTGTCGTGTGTTAGAAAGGTGCTGCAGGAATATAGGCATTACATAAAGGGAGTCTGTGATTGACAGAGACTAGTAGTTATCACATAACCCATTTGATTTTCCACCTTAACACAAACAAAATAAAGTCATTGTTTAAAAACACCGCCCAATCGTAAGATGCTTTTAATATTTATTTTATAATTATTACAAAATTCTTAAAAATTTAATGTGAAATAAAATGTACAGATGTACCAAAATAAAAATATTTATTATTGACAACCGACAAAGTAAAACCCTTTGCTTTGAGACGTCACAAATAAAAGACATTTACAAGAACAGAAGAGATAAATAATTAGAACAGATCAATCCGTAGCGGCCACCATGCGGCACGTCGGTCAAACAACTCAAGGGCTATATTAATATCTGTAGACTAGCTAGCATCACATCACATGCTTTTTGCCAAATGCCTAATACTTACAAACGCTGGCTTGGCCTGAGTTTTGCGCATGAAAGTAAAACAAAAACACATTTACTGACCATATTCTCAAAGTACAGCATAATCTTATTATGTCATGTACATCATCATTATGTTACTTATTATTTAACATATTCTGAATACAGATAAAGCTTTGTGTATAGTTTGACGAAAGTCATTGGTTAAATAAAAGCTAAAACAAATGTATGGAGGTCGGCTTCAGCGTCGAGCGTGCCTCGGAGTGTGCGTTCAGTGGCCCAGCTAGGATAAGTATCACTTAGAAATACCTATTGCCAATAATGAAAATATCTATGTATTTAAAGTGTCTTTTAGTGACGTGACATAAGTACGGTTAAACCTACGTCTTGTCTATATTATTATGTATGTTTTTACGGGCCCCTCGCTATTATTAATTTTGTATTGTATCCAAAGCCCTATACGAGAGAGGATCCCGCGGCTACAAACGCAGAGAGTCCTGCTCGTGGCGCCTCATGCGTTTTTCCTTTAATGAGGAAAACCAAGCATCGTCGTGCTTGGATTGACCATCGTGAATAGCACGACGCCACATGGGTCGGTCTTCGGCCAGCTTCTGCCATTGGTTGCATGAGATGTTAAAAGCATCCATGTCACGTTTCGCCCAATCTTTAAATACCTGGAAGGCGGAGTAGCGGCCGGCGCGCCGCGGCCGGTTGTAGGAGGGCAGGTAGCGGCGGATGGGGTCGAGCTCGTTCACGTGCAGCAGCCCACCCGTCAGCAGCTGAGCCAGCACGAACATGGACTGCGCCCATAGGAATAGGCCTCCCGTGTCTACACGATAATATCTATTACTTCACCAGTTTAGTACTAAGCTGATGTCTAAAGAAAATTGCAAGGCCCTGTAAGTATATTTTTTTGTTTCCCTCACCAGACATTTCGCACATAAATAAAATACCTACTTATTGTTGGCACAGAAAAGTATTATAAATAGTAGAAGAGGTAAAAAGGCTATGAAAAAATCGTGCCCGGGATTTGACAACTAAGGTAGATCACAGCTGCGTACGTAACGTACGTTATGCGGTAACTCTAGTTTTCGAATTATGACGTTTGATGATTTAATTACCACATAAAATATGGCACCGTATTGCGCCATCTATTCGACTACCAAACTCGCAGACATTATTATATCTTCTTCTACAACCATTCACTCTTTGATAGGCAAGTACTTTAACCTTCCCTTTATTAATGTTAATTTAAACACGAATGATAAAAACCACACTGAATCCAAATTATTCAATTGAGTTAAACATTTTTCAAGTAGACACATATGTTTGATAAGTAAATTATTAACGAAGCGTTTACTGAGCTGAGCATAAATAATTAATTCAACCCATTACCCTAAGCGGTTGTGAAGCGTGTTGTCGCATTAACAGGGGGCAAAGCAAAGCTGTCATCAGACATTTTGACAAGTCTATCGAAGTGTCTTAAAGATCAGTTTTTCTCGCGATCTTTTTTTATTTAAGGCTAGATCACACCGGCGGCGTGTGCGTAGACGTGCACGTGTGCTAAAATGTTTGAGCCCGACACGCACACGTCACGCGAGCGGTACAGGTACCGCCTCTCATAAGATCTGTAATCTGTATACATTTACAAGCATTACAACGCGCACGTGCACTTGCACGTCTACGCACACGCGTCCGGTGTGCACAGGCCTTTAGAGTTATGTTGGTTCTCAAACCAAACTTAGGAAGGCTATTTGTGAGGCGGACAAACTGGAGGCATATTTTGAGTCAACTTACTTGCCTATTGGTATTTGTACATCTTTAAAAGTGTTTCAAAATAATTTATCGACTTTGTTTTACCCGCCCCGTTTCATTGCCGAATTTTCAATCAAGGAACGCTAAGGTCAATAGCTTGTTTAGAATATTTAAATAGCTTGTACCTATACCTATTTGTAATTGCAAAAATAAAAACGGGCTCAGTAAGCTAAATAATTAAAAGAGCTCCTTATAAACATAAAAATTCATATGATATAATGAAGAAATCGTTAAATTATTTGTTGTTATAAGCATTGCATCACTATCTAAAGATTGTTAGACACTAGTTGAATGTGCAGAAGATTAAAAGTCAAAGAAGACACAGATCATTCTCGAAGCTAGTATAGTTTTACCTTTGCTGTCGTCGCCCGGTTGGTCTGGAATTACACATTGTACAACTAGGTCAAATCAACGAAGTTTCAAAGTTTTTTCTTAGTAATATTAGGAGTAAGAGGCGTGGAATTAACGTGAAATTAAATTTAAATCTTTAAAAATTGGAGACTTAACTACAAATACGTTTTACGCCATGGCATTGGAGTTTACGTAAGGCTGCGATTCAACACGCTACTGATAGGAATTCATTCTGCTTACTTTCCACCGTTTGATAAAGGACACATAATTCAAAATTCATAGGAGCCACATAATAGGAACCCTTAGTGACTAATTAAAGGAAATTCTTGAATAAACACTTACTGGCTGGCATCCGGCGGACTGAATATGGCTCGTTACGCTCGTTCTCTATTCCTTCCCGGGGAACATAATAAAACCACGGAATCACGGGATCTGAAATAATTTAAATCTATAGGTAAATAAAACACATACACATAACACGCTTTTGAGAAATAAATCAAACCAACAATAATGTTGTCATTGCTTGCATTTTTTTAGGTAAAATTAAAATAAACTCTCACCAAAATACAATTGTCAATTTCAATGTCCTCTAGACATTCTGTTTCAATGTTAGGTATTTTGAGATTGTAACTACATAACATTAAGTTTCCTTTTTGTTCGTCTTAAAAAATCGCCATTAAGTGGGAACCAGCAAACTAAATTTACCTCCAAACTCATCCATATATATCCTGGCCTTCAGTAACCTCTGGTACTCCTCAACCTGGTCGGGTAGCGTCCTAAACACCCCGTCAATGATCATCATAACGTAGAAGAGCGGCCACTCGGACTCTATCCCATCAAACTCCTTGAGTTCACCCTCATTGTAGTATCTCCGAGTAGGATCTTCTAGTACGCATTTGTAACCGTCGCGGCTGAATCGTTTGAAGCCGTATTTGCCTTGTAAGCGCCGAAGGATGTTGGATTTGGTTAGTTGGAATAAGTGGTCCTCATGCGTGGCGAACGCAGGGAATGATATTGTCGGTAGGAGAGCTACATCGACGCCCTGAAAATGTATAAATCACCTTAAGGCCTGTGTACACTGGGCGCGTGTGCGTGGACGTGCAGATGCACGTGCGCGTTGTAGTGTACAGACCCTTATGATAGAACATTTTAGCGCACGCGCACGTCTACGCACACGCAGCCGGTGTGTTAAGGCCTTTTAAAGATCCCATCAAAAGTTTTAACTGTCCGTGAAACGGTCAAAAATGTATATATGTATGGGGTATATGTTCGTATGACAAGCAGAAATATATGTAGGACTTGTAGGAGTATAGTATATCATAGGTACATAGTAAATCTTTTTAGCATCATTTGAATATAAAAGTCTAGAATCAGTATTGTGTATTGGAAATTGGATAGGTTTACCTTGGAACTAGATTCCCTCGGCAACATCGTTTCGAATATACTTCTATTCCGGTTATGGGCATCTATGTCCACATACACCACGCTCCACGACGCGCCCTTGTCTCCGAACAGGTTGCACCCGTTTATCGCTTCCAATGCAGCCTTTGCCATGCCTGGGAAATTTGCATATTTATACGAAACTTCAGTTAACATTGGACCTTATCTCATTACAATAAGATTTACACTTTACTGTGCCTTCGATGTTTCGATCCTGTTGAGCATAGCTTGAGTTTCTCTTATATAAGCCATTGAATGTCTCTTATAAGTCTCGAAGAAGAATTTATAAACACAAAGATAGAGGATCAAAGTTAACAAGTCAAATGTTCTTTATCTGTTGTCAAGTTAAACAAAAAGTTATACTTATTATGGAAAATGTGTAAATCCATTAAAGTCGAATATTTAAACCAGAGATATATTTTATTAGAGGAACTAGAGGAAGTAATCTTCGAATAAGTTCAACATCATCATCCTGGCGTCAATCCCAGCTGTGCCGGGGCGCGGGGCGCGAGGACCCGGGGTCCGCCTTCCGACTCCTTCGTGTCCACTTTGCCCGATCTTCGGCGTCCCTGGTGGTGAGTCCGTTGGCACGCATGTCCTCCTTAACGACATCAAGCCATCGCTTCCTGGGCCGGCCTTTTCTTCCCGTACCGGGAGGAGGCGGCATGGCCAGGCATTTGTTACCCACGTAACTTGCCGGTCTGCGCGAGACGTGGCCATACCAACGAAGGCGGCACTCTTGCAGTTTGTCAGCGATGTCACGGACGCCAAGACTACCCCGGATGTGGGCGTTTCGGACGCGATCCTTGCGTGAAACTCCGCACATCCACCGCAGCATCTTCATCAATCTTCGAATAAGTTATGAGTGACGAAATTAGTGTTTACCTATGGAAGAAGCATGTATTTCTGGTTTGCCATCATTGTATTTGGAGCCGCGCTCCCACATTCCATAATCCGGCGTCCTGTAGGCGCGCTCCACGTAATATACCAAGTTCTGTATAAAGGCTACTTCATCCTGAAATTACAAAAATAAAATTAAGACAAGGCGATAAGGTTTTCATCGGTATGCTGTTGACAAATACAATACCTACATAATAATTTAACAGGTTGTACAAGAAATAGCGCTCACTAGATTGTCACATTATGCAAAAATTTTTTTCTTTATGAGAATCTTTTTGGAAATGTAATAACGTTGTTGTTTTGTTGAAGTCAACAACCCTTAGTTTATACGTTCAGTGTGATCGACATGATATCTGTTTCTATATTGAGAAAAATAAATACAGCATGATGTATATCTAAAGATTCTCAAGATTTGGATGTCAGACAGTACTGCGTCGTCAGGACTTGGTTATATTCAACAAACCTGTGTGTATATGATCTGTAGGCCTGAAGTAATCATCTGCACAAGGAACAGCAGATATAAGGAAACCACATCTATCTGCAGATGATGGTACTGGTTATCGGACAACACCGGCTCGCCAGTGGTGAGGTGAAACTTGACGTGCAGCGCGTGCGCGGCCATCTGCCTCGTCTTGAACGCCTCGACGCGCGCGGACTGCTTCACCCAGCACTCGAGGATGCCGCGCATGCACTTCACCGTGCTCTGGCCGAGCTCGTGCGACTTGCCGCGGTCGTCGTCGATGCGTCTGTGGATTCAACAGGAGGATATAATTTAGGGTTCCAGATAAGCGCTGGGCGCTAAATTTAATGTGTTTGGCTGCTATTATATTTAATCTAAAATCCAGAATTGTAAGCACAGAAGTATAATAGTAAATATAAGGTGGCAAACATGACGTTTGCACAACAATGGGGTTAATTTTAATTATCATAACAATTTGAGGAGTAGTTTTGTACATAAATTAGGCACCGTTTTAACAGATTTGTTATAGGCCTTAGTTAGAAGAACGCCGCAAAGATATTGAACTTTAGTTCAAAGTGATAGGGTCTAATTTAGCGTAATTTCCGAGATACCCTTATGGCAGTTAAAGGGTAAAAACCCAGTTATGAGGATATTGTATAAATCAGCAAAAAAAATGATTATTGTACATTCAAAGAAAGCCAAGTAACAAGGTGTTGCTTATACTACCCAACTAAATGATTATTTCATTTTTAAATGGGATTGCAGGACTGACCTGTATGCTTGGTATAGGCCCCATACTGCAGCTGCACAGTAAATACTATCCCTCACACTCCCAATGTGGAGGTCAGATGATAGCACTGGAAATAGTCCAGTGATTGGACTTTGAAACCGGAGCAATTGTCTTTTCACTGTAAATATAAAATAGTTGTTAGGGTCATTAATATAAAATCCTCATCATAATTCAAGTATATGTTTGATTACCTACTAAAAATTGTAATAAGAATTAAGCTTAATATTTATTGGATGTAACCTTACTTTAACTACTACTTATTATTATACTGAGATACAGTAGAAATTTTCTCTCATTTCCAAAAGAAATTATTTATTTTATTTTCTGGTTTTACAAACTAAAACTACTAGATTTACTTACCAATTGCATAATATATATCTAGCTGCCTAACAGTATCTTCATAATTGGATATCTTCAGAAATTGCTGAGCATTGATATCATCTATACTCCCCTGTCTAATCATTGTATCTCTATCTGGTAATGCCTGAAATTACAAATATATAAATATTTACTTCCAAAGGACACATTTTCTGTGTGCCATTTTAACTAAGGATTTTGTGTACAAAAACTCAATTGATGTACATCATTTTTATTCAATGACGCCTGTGAGCCCTGTAATACTCCAATTAATAGCACCTTTGTAAGAGTAAAAAAACATACATCATGCATTTAACTACATGTTAAAAGTTTATATGGGGGCATCCATTGCTTATGTTCATAAAATCCCCAAAAACCCCTCTCATAATTAATGGATACCCCATAATTAAATGTGTACAAGTTTAAATAGGAAATAAGTTGACTCAACAAGCCCAGCAAATGTTGGCCACATTTGCCAACAAAAACACAATGGCATACAGACCGTTTGCTTTCCCTTATAGGAGGGGTGCAATAGTGGTTACAAATATTAGAATTTAGTACGAGAGTACTAAGGGGGAGGGGCCGGGGGACAGTTTGCTGTCTGCTACGCGAGCATGGTCACGGCCAGGGTCTAATAAGTTATAAATTACTTAATTTTCCAAATAGAAAAATCAGCAACAGTATATAAAAAATCATAAGTACTTAGCAAAAAGTTTGTTCTCTAAGTATATTGACTTGATACCTGAACAATACAAAAGTGAATAAACCTGTTTATTTACCTTTTTTTAAGTAAATTTAAGTGACGACATTGAAAGGTCAAATTTGTTTGGTAAATATAAATTATGAATCCATAAGTGTAGCCTGAAACGACTAAATCTTCATTACTAAATTTTAATACTAATACTTAAAGGAAAGTGATATCTTACGAATAACAAAGAGAAATATATCTAAAAATTAAAATAATTCACAACACATTTTACGCTTACTAAAACGTTTTTCGATGTTCAACTTCACTAGGTTCAAATTAGCCGAATGTTTTAGAGTTATTTAGTATTATTCCGACATTTTATTTCTCTTTTGGCAATTAAAATGGCATGACACTTAAATGTTACATAAATTATTTGATTTAAATTAAATTATATTATAAAACAAAAATATGATATTCTATATCGAAAATATAAGTTTGGCATCACAAAAAAACGTTTCAAGTGTTTCAACTTCAACCCATGTTTTGACAATGTTTTGACAACTGTGCCAAATGTCAAAGTGACTTAAGCTATGTTTTTGCAAAGGTAGCTTTAATTTCATTCTTATTATCTTTTTTAATCGTTCTACCGTTTGAGGACTTTGAGGTATCTTCTTCTTAAATAAAGTCAAACAAAAATGTTAAATAATCAGATAATTCAATATTTTGCTTGATTTGTGTATATAACTTAGTCATTTTATTAAAAAAATATATTATTCTGTATTATCATTAGTTGTTAACAGCCTTCTAACATGCTCATTTATCATTATAAAAAAAAAGGTTTCAACATCACATCGACACTACACTTTCAATAATTCTTAATTTTATGTGCAAAAAGTAATATTCAACGTAATTGGATTACCTTAATCATCAATTTCGTTGGCATAGGTATGTATTATTCGGTTTAATACTTAATTAAGGCCGTGGAAGTAAACAATCTTAAAGTGCAATGTTTGTGAGATCAAGATCACCAACAAATTCCAATATTATTTACAGGTGTGTATATTTTAACAATGATTGTTTAGAATATGTAGTTATTCGACCAGATTATCTTGTTCATTTGTACATAAGTATAGGATTACCTAATTATTATAGTCAGTTAAGGCCGTTAAGTGTGGTATTCCACCTCTCCAATTTCTTTGTCTAAAAACTCCAAAATGTATTTTCATCTCACATTGTGCTTAGCTTAGTAATACGCAATGCACATTGTACCAAGAGATTGGACAGGAGGAATATCAACTTAAGTTAGTACTATAGACTTTTTTTACGCTATAGATCCGTTAGCAGCGACAATTGTAGTAATTTTAATATCATTTCTATATAAACCATGGAGTAAAATATATTATCGACTTGATACACCGGGATGAGTGATGAAATTCCCCAGGACAACTGCTATTTGCTTAATTGAGATGGTTCATGTGGCATCTGAATGTTGGTGTTTTTGTGGAGGGTGGCATAGTTTGAGACTAAGTGGGCCAGGGATCGGATACCGGTATTTTTTGTATGGGAACGGAAATGGTACTTTTTCGTTCTTTGCTAATTACTTCATTTCTTATTGAGCAATCTAATAATACGAAGTCGTAACCTAAAAACACAACTGAGTCCTACATTTCGAGTAAAAAATAATTCGAAAAATATGGTTATTTCTAAGTTTTTGCAAAAAACCGGTTCCGATCCCTGAAGTGGGCTATAATTTATTTCTACTCAGCATAACACAGATGGCTAAACCCCCAACCTTACCAGTATTTTGTAAAGTTGTCAGTACTAGATAATTATGGGTCTCAAGTTTTTTACAAATACTAATAGAGTGGCCTAGTTCAGAATTTTTGTTAAATAAGACTTAACTATAATGAATGTACTCTAGCATAGCTAGCCATACTACATATACTAACTTTTCACAAACCATCTGAGTTCAGCAGTAGACAAATAAAATTTATAAATCTGTATTAATATCACACACTTTTTAATTTATTACTAACATATACATCTTGGTGCACATTTTTTTATGGTGCATTCAATAACTAAATGTCTGGCTTTTAAGTGTTCTATATTTCTATCATAGTATTATTTAAGCATAATCACTTTACTTTTAGCTGGATTTGTATGACTTGATTGGGGGTAGTTGGCCCCCTGCACCTCGGCCACCAGAGCACCCTGAGTATGGGTCAGTGCCTAGCAGACGCACTATGCAGCATTCATCCCCACATGAACGAGTGAAGTCTGTAAATATCATTAATCACCTGGCTCCGGAAAAAAGAAGAATCAAACCCACAACTGCAAATACTGCATCTACAAGTTCTGAGGAACGGCCAGAAAGCAAAATGGTGCATGAGCCAAAGAAAATTGAAACTGGAATTCTTGTTGGTGAGAAAATAATAAAACTAGGTCTACGCGTCTACCTATATTGTCTCTAGGGTTTGCACGACAGATCCGAAATGTACGGATGATCCGCGTATCCGGATCCAGATCCAGATAATATCATACATTCCGGATCCGGATTGAAAACCCTAATTGTAACTCTCAAAAATTATCTAGTTTTAAATTCTATAAGTAATAAAGTTTATAAGAATAAGGTGCATCTAATTAAATTTATTAGACATTCACATGACATTGCTGTGTTGTTCACCTTCCTTATGTGTTTATTTATATACAAAAACTATTTACTTATAATTTAATTATGATTCACTACTGAATATCAATTATTACCTACCATTTTTTATATCTAATAAAATAAATAACTTTCTATTGTCCCCACTGACACTTGATATAAACAAACTCACTATCGCTTGATAAAACTAGTCCATAACGCCCTCTCTATAACACTGATCTGATCGCAAAGTTACTCCAAATTTAGCTTTCCTAGTTTCTAATTATAAACATAGTATGCCCGACGAGCGGCCGGCCGGCTGGCGCGCTCGCAGTGCCGACGATGTCGTATCCGTATTTACAAGAGCTCTCGTACGATGAAATACCTTTATGCGTGCTAGCATACGACGAGGGTATTGAAGGTGTGTTTACTGTTTAAACAGTTTATATTTAAACAATCGCATTTGTTTATGAGGTTATTGACCCTTTTCTGAATACATATTTCGCGGGTCTCAAGATTTTACCTACTTTGTGTGTGTGTGTGTAATGTGTTTGAAGTGGATTCGTTTCAAATATAATTTACTACGAGCTGCACAGTACCTGTCGCCGTCGGAATAGTGTTTATCCGAATACATTGGAGAGAATACCTATATTAATTCGGCCAAAAATACTATCATCGGATTTTCTTCCCCACCTAGGTAGGTTCTGTCTGTAGAATAAGCTCACCGCATAGGATTTCTCGAGAGACTACAGTGACGTGAGGAATCGAATTTACTTCAAACATACCTGAAGTTACCCTCATAGGGCAAGGTACTTGTACGCATCAACATATACATACCTACAAGACATTGTATTTGTGTGCAGATGTGTGCTGCGGAGATGGACCCGAAGAGATGTACGATTCGCCAGTGCCCGGGTCCCCGAGGGCGGTTTCTGCGCAAAGACCTTCACCCCTACACTTACAGGAAGACATAGGGGTGGGGTCTCTGGTGGAGGTTGCTACCGATGTGGATCAGCAGTATTATGGAGTGGTCAGGTGGATCGGGGTTATTGATGGTAAGTATTAATGAAAGCAGCGCTTAGGTACTCGTAAATTCCACCCTTATTTATTATTTAACAAAAAGAGTACAAAACTTGCATCAATCTTGCAGTAAAAGTTGTCTATTTGTAGGTTTTAGCGTTTACGAAGTTCTGCTTTATGATTCCTGATTAAGCAGGTGGAAACAGTAAAATTAAATTAATTACCATTATCCAGACTCAACACTGAACAAGTCATCTCGAGAAGGAAATGCTCGATTGATCGCGCGTCTCACTCATAATAAATGTTTGCTAATTTATCCATTTGCAGTAGCCTCTGGTCTGGTTTGTAAACTTAAACAATGATTCCATAAATGTGCTTATGTAGACACGGCGACAGCGGGCGTGGAGTTGGAGCAAAGCGTGTGCGGACTAGGCGACGGCACGCGCGGTTCAGCGCGGCTGTTCTCCTGCGCTCCGGGGCGAGCGCTGTTCGTGCCGCTGCCACTCTGTCGCCGCGACGCGCGCTTCCGTGACACGCCGCCGCCTGACACGGCGCGCTCTGACTCGGATCCGCACCTCGACCAGGTATCCATACGGACAGTTCTTGTGCAGCTCAGGCGAAGGCACGCACGGTTCAGCGCGGCTGTTCCTGTGTGCTCCAGGGCGAGCGCTGTTCGTGCCGCTGCCACTCTGTCGCCGCGACGCGCGCTTCCGTGACACGCCGCCGCCTGACACGGCGCGCTCTGACTCGGATCCGCACCTCGACCAGGTATCCATACGGACAGTTCTTGTGCAGCTCAGGCGAAGGCACGCACGGTTCAGCGCGGCTGTTCCTGTGTGCTCCAGGGCGAGCGCTGTTCGTGCCGCTGCCACTCTGTCGCCGCGATGCGCGCTTCCGTGACACGCCGCCGCCTGACACGGCGCGCTCTGACTCGGATCCGCACCTCGACCAGGTATCCATACGGACAGTTCTTGTGCAGCTCAGGCGAAGGCACGCGCGGTTCAGCGCGGCTGTTCCTGTGTGCTCCAGGGCGAGCGCTGTTCGTGCCGCTGCCACTCTGTCGCCGCGATGCGCGCTTCCGTGACACGCCGCCGCCTGACACGGCGCGCTCTGACTCGGATCCGCACCTCGACCAGGTATCCATACGGACAGTTCTTGTGCAGCTCAGGCGAAGGCACGCGCGGTTCAGCGCGGCTGTTCCTGTGTGCTCCAGGGCGAGCGCTGTTCGTGCCGCTGCCACTCTGTCGCCGCGATGCGCGCTTCCGTGACACGCCGCCGCCTGACACGGCGCGCTCTGACTCGGATCCGCACCTCGACCAGGTATCCATACGGACAGTTCTTGTGCAGCTCAGGCGAAGGCACGCGCGGTTCAGCGCGGCTGTTCCTGTGTGCTCCAGGGCGAGCGCTGTTCGTGCCGCTGCCACTCTGTCGCCGCGATGCGCGCTTCCGTGACACGCCGCCGCCTGACACGGCGCGCTCTGACTCGGATCCGCACCTCGACCAGGTATCCATACGGACAGTTCTTGTGCAGCTCAGGCGAAGGCACGCGCGGTTCAGCGCGGCTGTTCCTGTGTGCTCCAGGGCGAGCGCTGTTCGTGCCGCTGCCACTCTGTCGCCGCGATGCGCGCTTCCGTGACACGCCGCCGCCTGACACGGCGCGCTCTGACTCGGATCCGCACCTCGACCAGGTATCCATACGGACAGTTCTTGTGCAGCTCAGGCGAAGGCACGCGCGGTTCAGCGCGGCTGTTCCTGTGTGCTCCAGGGCGAGCGCTGTTCGTGCCGCTGCCACTCTGTCGCCGCGATGCGCGCTTCCGTGACACGCCGCCGCCTGACACGGCGCGCTCTGACTCGGATCCGCACCTCGACCAGGTATCCATACGGACAGTTCTTGTGCAGCTCAGGCGAAGGCACGCGCGGTTCAGCGCGGCTGTTCCTGTGTGCTCCAGGGCGAGCGCTGTTCGTGCCGCTGCCACTCTGTCGCCGCGATGCGCGCTTCCGTGACACGCCGCCGCCTGACACGGCGCGCTCTGACTCGGATCCGCACCTCGACCAGGTATCCATACGGACAGTTCTTGTGCAGCTCAGGCGAAGGCACGCGCGGTTCAGCGCGGCTGTTCCTGTGTGCTCCAGGGCGAGCGCTGTTCGTGCCGCTGCCACTCTGTCGCCGCGATGCGCGCTTCCGTGACACGCCGCCGCCTGACACGGCGCGCTCTGACTCGGATCCGCACCTCGACCAGGTATCCATACGGACAGTTCTTGTGCAGCTCAGGCGAAGGCACGCGCGGTTCAGCGCGGCTGTTCCTGTGTGCTCCAGGGCGAGCGCTGTTCGTGCCGCTGCCACTCTGTCGCCGCGATGCGCGCTTCCGTGACACGCCGCCGCCTGACACGGCGCGCTCTGACTCGGATCCGCACCTCGACCAGGTATCCATACGGACAGTTCTTGTGCAGCTCAGGCGAAGGCACGCGCGGTTCAGCGCGGCTGTTCCTGTGTGCTCCAGGGCGAGCGCTGTTCGTGCCGCTGCCACTCTGTCGCCGCGATGCGCGCTTCCGTGACACGCCGCCGCCTGACACGGCGCGCTCTGACTCGGATCCGCACCTCGACCAGGTATCCATACGGACAGTTCTTGTGCAGCTCAGGCGAAGGCACGCGCGGTTCAGCGCGGCTGTTCCTGTGTGCTCCAGGGCGAGCGCTGTTCGTGCCGCTGCCACTCTGTCGCCGCGATGCGCGCTTCCGTGACACGCCGCCGCCTGACACGGCGCGCTCTGACTCGGATCCGCACCTCGACCAGGTATCCATACGGACAGTTCTTGTGCAGCTCAGGCGAAGGCACGCGCGGTTCAGCGCGGCTGTTCCTGTGTGCTCCAGGGCGAGCGCTGTTCGTGCCGCTGCCACTCTGTCGCCGCGATGCGCGCTTCCGTGACACGCCGCCGCCTGACACGGCGCGCTCTGACTCGGATCCGCACCTCGACCAGGTATCCATACGGACAGTTCTTGTGCAGCTCAGGCGAAGGCACGCGCGGTTCAGCGCGGCTGTTCCTGTGTGCTCCAGGGCGAGCGCTGTTCGTGCCGCTGCCACTCTGTCGCCGCGATGCGCGCTTCCGTGACACGCCGCCGCCCACAGTGTTTTCAGTTAAAAGAAACAGTGAATCTGATGTACTCGGATATGCTTGGGGAAATTAATGACAGAGGGCGTGAAAACCAATTTTATAAGTCTTTCAAATCTTGTATAATCTGTGATGCCACTTTCATCTTTTTCGTTACGCGCAATTAACAAAAGGAAATAAATAACAAAATAATTTGGTTTTATTTTTTGCTTGCCTTTAAAATATTTTTGATTCATATATCTAATAATAAAATATTCATCGAGTGTTTTTTCTTTAAATTAGTCCATTTTAAAATCTTAATTTGCATAAATTTTAGGATACAATTTAGATAAATATGAAAGGAACGGAACGTTATTGACAGACCCGCCATAACGTTTTTATTTCAATACTTTACTTTCTTGTTATCCTCGATGCTTGAAAGTGCTCTGAAACGATTCTCTTGTGATTTTATACGCCTGTGCTTGCCCTGGACCCCGATAAATCTGTTTTTATGTGAATAGTATGGTGTACTCAACGGACTCTGATTTGCTGCTTGGATTGGTTATTTGTGACAATGGTTCGAAACAGTGCGATGTGTTGTGTACCTAATTGCGGTAAAACGCGTAAGTATTCATATTAATATTTTTCATTTTCAACTGTGGAGCAATAATACTTAACCCTGAAATATAAATATGGAACTATGACCCCAGTAAGGTCTACTTCATGTGCAATATGACTCGGCGTTTTCGAATATAACTTTGACAAAATTGTCGCGATTTATTAGCACTGCGTGGTATTTTATTGACATGTAATCAAACCTAGATTATATTTCTTTAATATAACACTATCTGTATATACACAGTCTGGGTATTTTTCCAAATAAGGGTTATAAGTTATATAAAGTAGAGGTATTTCCCTATTAAGGACCGGGTCCTTCAAAGGCCTTTCTTTAGCATGGTTAAAGAACACAAAATCAACTGTAGGTTTTTATCATTTCATACCTTGACATAAGTGCAGTTATGAATGTGGTATTTTTTTTAACTTATTTAAGTTAATATAGGTATTCATTGAACATCCAAAGTTCATTCTGTTAGTGTACCTACTTAAGTCTGTACTAGTGTTACTGTAATTATACATACCCATTTCTTTTTTTTTTCAGGATTAGATAATGTGATTCTTCACAAATTTCCCTGTCCAATTAATGAGGCTGACCGGTTTCGTACTTGGATTTACTCTGTTAGTGGAGATGTGTTATCTTTGGATAATCAATTTATTCATAAGTACCGAAAAGTGTGTCATGTTCACTTTGAGGAAAAATTTATTAATCGAAGCGGAAGACTCAGCGCTATTGCAGTTCCAACACTACATTTAAAAGGTACATACACAATTTTAGCCGAATTGCACACTTGTCTTGTACAATTTAATTGTTGTGCCATTGAGGGTTCATATTACATTGGACATATCATAGTTTAGTTTATTTATTTCATAATGATAAATTACAGTATAAATTATTTTATTTATTATAGTGTTAGTATCCCTATGTCCCTGATGAGGGATAACAGGATACCATCATAGTGTTAGTATTAGCCCCCAATGACAAAAAAGGGCTGTCATAAGTTCAATGTGTATGTGTATGTAGTAGTTATATATCTCTGTGTATGTAGTTGTATGTCTGGCTGCGGCAATCTATGTAGCACTCAAACGGTATGTGAACTAATTTGAGTGCAGTTTTTTAATCAAAAGCCTTGTTTATTGGAATCATCACTTACATTACAGATCACTTACTATTCTAAAATATGGCTTAAGTTTCATGTACTAGGTACCTATTATTTTAATGTGTTTTAGAAAAAAAAATTGCCCGTTGCCCTCTAACTTAACTTTTGGTCTTTCATTGTGATATAACAATACTTTTTAAGGGCAAATATTTCTGTAATAAAATGGTTAAATTTTCAGGAATGGCTACGCAAACCGCATCGGTGCAAATTGCAAGCAATTTCCAACAACCGTTGCAAGATGATCATGTACCCCGAGCCCCATTGATGAACATCACGAATCAGTACAATGCAGGTGGTGACGACACTTCTCGGCCCTCAACTTCAGGTCAGTATGAAAACTATATATTTTCTTACAATAATATATCTATTTTTTTATTTCATTATATATTTGATACATAATTTGGAAGCTTTTTTAAAGTTTTTATTAAGGAGGAAATTCTTTACAGATCATTTAGTATTCTAAATTATAGCTTAATTTTTATGTGACTAATTATCAATCTTCCCATTCCATTCTTCTTCTTCTTGTTAGGTTAGGTTAGGTTAGGATTATTTAGCTGTGGCGCTAGGTGCACGTTGATGAACTCTTCATAGAAAGGCTTTGATCGGACTTTCATACATTTGCGACCTTTTATTATAGAGCATCGATTTTTTTTTTGTGGTTAGCACATCTAATGGTGTCTATAATTTTGCCCAAGTCTCTTATGTTTGATAGTTTCCGACTTACGTCATTTCTAAGATTTATTGAAAATAATTATTATCTCACAAACTACCCACACAATTTTTCTTTAAATCTTAGTCAATGTTCTATAAATTAAGACTCACCTCTACAAAAAAATAATAATATTACTTGTTTAAAAAAATTTGATGTGTAACAAATTATGTCAAAATGTTTTCAATTATGTAAATATCCAGAGAGGAAAATGAGTACTACGTTTGTATGAAAAGGCGATTTCACACGGGTCCTCCACTTTCGTCTTAACTTTACAAAAATCAAATGTTCTGTAGGTATTAAATTGGTGAAATATATGATTTTCAGGGATGGCTACGCCAACCGCATCGCTGAAAATTGCAAGCAATTTACAAGAACCATTGCACGATGTACCCCGAGCCCCATTGATCAACATCACAAATGCGGCTGCTCACGACGCTTCTCGGCCCACAATTTCAGGTGAGTTTGATAATAAACCTGTAAAGTTTCTTACAAATAATATATGCATTTTATTATACTACGTCGGACCGTGGGTGTCAAAAAAGCATACGGCCCGCCCGATGGTAAGCAGTCTCCGTAGCCTATGGGCACCTGCAACTCCAGAGATGTTACATGTGCGTTGCCGACCCTAACACCATAGAGTAATATAAGTAAAGAAAGAGTGGTAAGTCCATACATCAGTTTTCTTACCAAAACGCGCGTTATTTCGTAGTCGACATCTAGCGTCAAGTAGCGGAATATATCAGTACTGCTAATCAACAATAGATGTCGCGGCGAACAAATACTCTAATGCTCAACAATTTTCAGCTAATATTATAACCGCATTACTCGAAACTCGATTTTCAACTCCTTCTGCTTCTAGTATTAGTTGTAAATTGTTTTTAGCAGTACATTTTTCGTCAGTAGCGACACTTGTGCCATCTGTTGTCAAGTAGCGGTACTGATAGTTCCACTACTTGATATATGTTACATGTGGACTACGAAATAACGCGCGTTTTGGTTAAGAAAACTGATGTATGGAGTTACCACTCTTTCTTTATTTATAATATCTGGGAGACAACATATAAAAACTCAAAAATGCGCGTTTTCCCAGAGATAAGACCTAGCTAGATCGATTTTTCGCGCCTCAAAACCCCCATATAGTAAATTTAATCGAATTTTTTAGAACCGTTTCCGAGATCCCCGAAATATATATATAAATAAATAAACAAGAATTGCTCGTTTAAAGGTATTAGATAGATAGATAGATAGATTACTCTATGCTAACACTCCGCACTATTTCGCTTACCATAAAGACGAAATTAGCTAATATGTTTATACGAATAACCTGACACAGTGTCCTTATGGCAAATGGCAACCTTTTGATTGAGAATAAATAAGTGCTATAATAACTGCTAAGTATTTCTTCCTACAGCTACTTATATTATAAAATTTATTTCAGATCATACGCCACCCTACACGCCACAATTTTGCTCTGAAGCTAGTAGTTTAGCCAAACATATAAAAAAACTTACCGAGACGAAGGACAAATATGCCGTCAGACTAAAAAAAGCTATGTCTCTCTCAACCAACACGGCTTTTCAGAAAGCCATCGGTAAATTTACCACAATGGCATTGCTATTTGTCATGATGCAATTTAGGGAGATAAATAAAAAGAAAATGGGAAGGAGATTCACAAAGCAAGAAAAAATAATGGCATTATCTCTTTATAAGCAAGGACCTAAGGCGTATAGATGGCTGAGGCACATTTTTGTACTACCATCGCCTCTCACATTATCAAGGATGATATCCGCTGCAGCCTTAAAAGCCGGTATAAATGATAACATTTTCGAAAATCTTAAAAAAAAGGCCAGAAAAATGTCGATATCTGAAAGGCTGTGTATTTTATTCTTCGACGAGATGGCAATTAAACCTCATTTTGAATACAATTCAAAAAAAGACATGATCATCGGATTCGTTGACAACGGAAAAAGGAGGGTCAAAAAAATCGCTGACCACGCGCTAGTTTTTATGATAAGAGGCATCACAAAAACTTATAAACAGCCCATTAGTTACAGCTTTTGTTGTGGAGCCACCGAGAAACACGAATTAGCGCAGGCCATAAAAGACCACATATGCCCTGACCAACCAAATCATCGACTTATCTTGTAGGTTTTTCCTGCATCACTGGTGTAAAGACACAAATAAATTATTAAAAGGAACGCGATCAGACTTCGATCCAGAAGATAGAATGCGAGAAATGACGAGGAACTATTATTTAAAACGAAGGAAATGCTCCAATCGATGAACAGTGTGCATAATCGCTTTTTTCCATAAGAGTGTAGTGTAGTCTGATTTGATGAAAGTTTTTACTTATTTCTTTGCTTTTAATGGATAGATTGACTAAAAGCGATGATTATGAATGAATATTGTCAATTAGCATTGATTTTGTAATGTAAAAATAAAACTGTAATCACATTTATTGTTTTATTGTTTTTCAATTACTTGTCTGGGCAAACTGAACTAGGTCACATCATTGTGTGAACTTCGTTAGCGGTTTCCTGGTGAGGACTGCAATGGAGGTTCACACTTGTGATCTGGTTCCGTTTGCTCGGACTCAGAACGCAAACCTTAGCTATTTAAAAAGCCCGCCACTGCTCGTATAGCTGTATTAATAGGTATGGATATATACACATTTGAAAAGTTGCAGTAAACTATCAATAGATGGCGCTGCATCCGAAAACCTTGACTGATAACTCTATACCCTATTATTCAATATACTCTATGCCGCCGCCTGACACGGCGCGCTCTGACTCGGATCCGCACCTCGACCAGGTATCCATACGGACAGTTCTTGTGCAGCTCAGGCGAAGGCACGCGCGGTTCAGCGCGGCTGTTCCTGTGTGCTCCAGGGCGAGCGCTGTTCGTGCCGCTGCCACTCTGTCGCCGCGATGCGCGCTTCCGTGACACGCCGCCGCCTGACACGGCGCGCTCTGACTCGGATCCGCACCTCGACCAGGTATCCATACGGACAGTTCTTGTGCAGCTCAGGCGAAGGCACGCGCGGTTCAGCGCGGCTGTTCCTGTGTGCTCCAGGGCGAGCGCTGTTCGTGCCGCTGCCACTCTGTCGCCGCGATGCGCGCTTCCGTGACACGCCGCCGCCTGACACGGCGCGCTCTGACTCGGATCCGCACCTCGACCAGGTATCCATACGGACAGTTCTTGTGCAGCTCAGGCGAAGGCACGCGCGGTTCAGCGCGGCTGTTCCTGTGTGCTCCAGGGCGAGCGCTGTTCGTGCCGCTGCCACTCTGTCGCCGCGATGCGCGCTTCCGTGACACGCCGCCGCCTGACACGGCGCGCTCTGACTCGGATCCGCACCTCGACCAGGTATCCATACGGACAGTTCTTGTGCAGCTCAGGCGAAGGCACGCGCGGTTCAGCGCGGCTGTTCCTGTGTGCTCCAGGGCGAGCGCTGTTCGTGCCGCTGCCACTCTGTCGCCGCGATGCGCGCTTCCGTGACACGCCGCCGCCTGACACGGCGCGCTCTGACTCGGATCCGCACCTCGACCAGGTATCCATACGGACAGTTCTTGTGCAGCTCAGGCGAAGGCACGCGCGGTTCAGCGCGGCTGTTCCTGTGTGCTCCAGGGCGAGCGCTGTTCGTGCCGCTGCCACTCTGTCGCCGCGATGCGCGCTTCCGTGACACGCCGCCGCCTGACACGGCGCGCTCTGACTCGGATCCGCACCTCGACCAGGTATCCATACGGACAGTTCTTGTGCAGCTCAGGCGAAGGCACGCGCGGTTCAGCGCGGCTGTTCCTGTGTGCTCCAGGGCGAGCGCTGTTCGTGCCGCTGCCACTCTGTCGCCGCGATGCGCGCTTCCGTGACACGCCGCCGCCTGACACGGCGCGCTCTGACTCGGATCCGCACCTCGACCAGGTATCCATACGGACAGTTCTTGTGCAGCTCAGGCGAAGGCACGCGCGGTTCAGCGCGGCTGTTCCCGTGTGCTCCAGAGCGAGTGCTGTTCGTGCCCCTACCTCTGTGTCGCCGCGACGCGCGGTTTAGTCTTCAGCCACAGACAGTAAACACACTGTGCTCGTGTGGTTTACCTATAGGCTACGCGTTGTTCGTCCTGCTCGTCGTTAATTGAATGGAACTAGTTTGTGAGATTGCTTCCAGCCGCATTTGGTAATCGGCGTCGTCCCTGCTGCTTGCTGGCTACGAGCGTGGTCCCGTCGCAGAGCTCGCTGGTCTAAGAACCGCGGCATCTAAGTGTAAGGCTCGACTTAGGCGTGCAGCGGGGCGGGGCGTGCATGTTAAACAAATGCAAGCGTATAGTAGCGGCCTTAGTGCACGCTGCTCAAATTACTCGTGAGCCTGACGCCCCGCTGCACGCCCCGCGGAACGCTCCGCTTCGAGCGTCCACTCAGGCCTTACACTAAGACCACGATAACTCGTCCTACCTGAACACTGCTCCCACTATGTTCAAGTATATATCACGTTTGCAGCCGGAGTGCCCGCTGGTGACGGGCGTGGTGCCGCCGCTCAGCTCGCTGGGGGAGCTGGCGGGCAAGAACCGCGGCATCCAGGGCCACCACAACTCGTGCTACTTGGACGCCACGCTCTTCGCCATGTTCACGTTCACGAGTGTCTTCGATACGTTGTTATATCGCCCGCCAGAGCCGGAGGTAAATCATTGAATATTCAATTCTACATATGTGCACTTTTTTAAACTGTTATTAACTATAGAAAAGCCAAAGACGTCAGCTGACGCGTGCGGCTGCAGCCCAATGTCAACCTTTGTGCATTCCGACAAGGTTCACGATGGCGCGCCGCGCACGACACGATAGGCGTTCAAAAGGTCAATAGACGGATCAAGTCTCTATCTTGCTTGACATTTAAAAAAGCCCTAGATTCGTTGGTGATGCGACTTAATTGCAGTAAGTAGATATCAATATCAATAGATAGTTTAAACTCAGTTTCACTTATTGTTTAAATTCAGGTATCTAAGAGCCATACATGAGGTTTTATTTATTTTTCTATGGAAATGGCACTTTCTGATGTTTTTTATTGACACAATCATCCGTTTGAACAGGACTCGCCGCACTACCTGGAGGTTCAGCGCGTACTACGCGAGGAAGTTGTTAACCCGTTGCGGCGGCACGGCTACGTGCGCGCCGACCGCGTCATGCGCCTGCGCACGCTGCTCGAGCGCCTGTCCGACGTGCCCGGCCTCACCTCCGAGGAGAAGGTCAGTGACCCCAGCAGGAGGCGGTAACCCGATGCCGCACGGCTACGTGCGCGCCGACCGCGTCATGCTCCTGCGCACGCTGCTCGAGCGCCTGTCCGACGTGCCCGGCCTCACCTCCGAGGAGAAGGTCAGTGACCCCAGCAGGAGGCGGTAACCCGATGCCGCACGGCTACGTGCGCGCCGACCGCGTCATGCGCCTGCGCACGCTGCTCGAGCGCCTGTCCGACGTGCCCGGCCTCACCTCCGAGGAGAAGGTCAGTGACCCCAGCAGGAGGCGGTAACCCGATGCCGCACGGCTACGTGCGCGCCGACCGCGTCATGCGCCTGCGCACGCTGCTCGAGCGCCTGTCCGACGTGCCCGGCCTCACCTCCGAGGAGAAGGTCAGTGACCCCAGCAGGAGGCGGTAACCCGATGCCGCACGGCTACGTGCGCGCCGACCGCGTCATGCTCCTGCGCACGCTGCTCGAGCGCCTGTCCGACGTGCCCGGCCTCACCTCCGAGGAGAAGGTCAGTGACCCCAGCAGGAGGCGGTAACCCGATGCCGCACGGCTACGTGCGCGCCGACCGCGTCATGCGCCTGCGCACGCTGCTCGAGCGCCTGTCCGACGTGCCCGGCCTCACCTCCGAGGAGAAGGTCAGTGACCCCAGCAGGAGGCGGTAACCCGATGCCGCACGGCTACGTGCGCGCCGACCGCGTCATGCGCCTGCGCACGCTGCTCGAGCGCCTGTCCGACGTGCCCTGCCTCACCTCCGAGTAGGGTTGCCAACTATTTTTTAGTGGAATATAGTATTTTCCAGAATAAGGCATCAAAAATATAGTACATTTCAAAAAATATAGTACTTTTAGATAAAATACTAAACATAAGTGTAATATACGTTTAATCGGAAATATAGTATTTTAGTATTATTTAGTATTGTACTATATTTTGGCTCTCTGTACTATATATTTTTGGAAAAATATATAGTACAGAGAGCCAAAATATAGTACAATACTAAATAATATAGTACGGTTGGCAACCCTACCTCCGAGAAGGTCAGTGACCCCAGCAGAGGGTTGGTTGAAGGTAATATAAGTAACTATAAGTTTCAAAATATTATAAATGACCGTTAATTTTAGGTTATAGAAAGATGCCAGGCACACAACACAACAATACCTTGTTAATTATGACTTATTAGGTTTACTCCGCCTACTCGACCTATCATCAATGTTTGCTTGCTTTTTGTATTACAGGACCCAGAAGAGTTCCTAAACGGCCTCGTGGCTCAGTTACTGAGGGCGGAACCATTCCTAAAGCTGTCCTCAGGACAGGAAGCTTTTTGCTATCAACTGTTTGTAGAAAAGGACGAGCAGATAACGTTGCCCACCGTTCAACAGTTGTTAGAGCAGTCGTTCGCTACCTCCGGTGTGAAGCTTAGTGAGGTGAGATGCAATCCAATTTGAACTTAATATATTAGGGCATAAAGTCTAAGCGGTTGCGCTTAACTGCGAGCGGAACCATTCCAGAATCCGTCCCCAGGACTTCTGAACAATGTTGTAGAGTATAAAGTCTTCAATTAGTCAACCCTTTGACCTCCAAAGACGCCCACTGACGCGCGCGGCTATATCCCAGTATCAACCTACGACCTACGTGCATTCCGACAAGTTTTACGATGATTCGCCGCACATATAGGTATGTACGATGGGCGTGGCGTTGAAAGGGTTATATGTTGAATGTAAAGTTCAATACAATTGAACTTTTACAGGTGTATACGTTATTTAATTTCGACGTACTTATGAAATAGGGATGATGACATGACACATGTCGAATTTTATAACAAAATTTAGTAAAATAGATAGCAAATGAGCAACTTATCACAATATTGTAGATAAAAAAAAAATATGAAAATACAAAAATACAGCACTTGAAAGTTTCAAAATTAAAGTTTTTTTTTAACTTTCGAAAACGAAATAAGTAAGGATACTATTCGATTCCTCACATTTTACCCAAAAAAATATTGTAGAGCAACTATATACATAACATAAGCGCAATATTTCACCAACAAAAATGCAATTTTCTTGTTTTGTTCATACATCAAGATGCACTCTCAGTGACCTTGACGTCACGTTCACATAGCGTTTTGTTCGGGGCGTTTCGCGAGTGAAGTACGACTGTCGGACTTTGACTATCATTTCTGACTTTTGTATTGCTTTAATGCAATGGGTCCCATATAGACATTTGATCCTAAAAACAAACCTGCATGATTGATACCATAAATGAAAATTTGTCATCTAGCCTATTGTTTCAGGTACCAGCTGCGTTTATAATTCAAATGCCACGGTTTGGCAAGCAATACAAATTGTACCAACGAGTGCTGCCATCGCCGCTGCTTGACGTAACGGATCTCATTGAAGGCTGTAAGTTTATCTATCTAATATCTAATCTAATACCTACCTTTAAACGAGCAATTCTTGTATATTTGTATGTATTTCGGGGATCTCGGAAACGGCTCTAACGGGTTTTTGGGAGCAAAAAATCGATCTAAAGTGTCATTCTGTGGAACTAGCTAACTATGTAAACAAACCGCCATATTAAAACTGTCAAAAAATATGAATTTACTAGTGACTTGTTTACGTAGTTAGCAATATGGAACTTGCTGAATTACACTTTAGCTAGGTCTTATCTCTGGGAAAACGCGCGTGTTAGAGTTTTTATGTTTTCCGAGCAAAGCTCGGTCTCCATATTATTATTTGGGGCATTATCTATGAAAAGGGACCTTATTGTCGATGACGCTTACGCCGCAGTGTCGCGTGGCATTGTATTTATATCGGAGCATCGTTAATAATGGCGTAAGCGCCATCGAGAATAAGGTCCCTTTTCATAGATAACGTCACATTTATCAGAATAGTTTTTGATCTGTGACTTGACTAACAGGTGTAGCCTGGATGCCGATCATTTGGTCAGCATAACATTATTTCGTTAGTATTACTGAGTAATAAATGAATCAGTACCATTGCATGGCACAATTTTTTAAGGTTTTTAGGGTTCCGTAGCCAAATGGCAAAAAACGGAACCCTTATAGATTCGTCATGTCTGTCTGTCCGTCTGTCCGTCCGTATGTCACAGCCACTTTTTTCCGAAACTATAAGAACTATACTGTTGAAACTTGGTAAGTAGATGTATTCTGTAAACCGCATTAAGATTTTCACACAAAAATAGAAAAAAAAAATTTTTTTTGGAGGTTCCCCATACTTAGAACTGAAACTAAAAAATTTTTTTTTCATCAAACCCATACGTGTGGGGTATCTATGGATAGGTCTTTAAAAATGATATTGAGGTTTCTAATATCATTTTTTTCTAAACTGAATAGTTTGCGCGAGAGACACTTCCAAAGTGGTAAAATGTGTCCCCCCCCTGTAAAATAAGAGAATGATAAAACTAAAAAAAATATATGATGTACATTACCATGCAAACTTCCACCGAAAATTGGTTTGAACAAGATCTAGTAAGTAGTTTTTTTTTAATGCGTCATAAATCCCCTAAATACGGAACCCTTCATGGGCGAGTCCGACTCGCACTTGGCCGCTTTTCTTTTCTTTAGGTGCCATGGGTTCAGCCAGCAGAGTTTGAAAAATCGTAGCGCTTTTTTAGATCATAATAAAAATATTAACAGCAAATCTTGAGGCCTTTCTCTAGTAACTGCATCGATTCGAAACCTGAGGGCCTATCGCAAATCACATTCGACGTCTCGTAAATTCGTACGCAAGTGTGACAGGGAGGCAAGACGTCGAACGTGGTTCGCGGTAGACCGTCTGATTAAACAACTTTCGGCCAATAGAAAAAATCACGAACATCGCTAATCTAAAACGCACAATTAAAATTTTGTTTAATTTTTTCACAAAAGCTAAAAATATGAAAATGGTTCTAAAACTGCGCAATTTTATTTTTGATCAAACTCATTGATTACTTTAGTTTTGTTTCAAAAATATTATAAAATAACAATTTAATAACAATGATATCCGCGGGACACGCTCGGCTGTCCGCTCGATGGTTAGCGAGCTGCGAGCTGAACTCACGCGGTCTTCCGGTAACGAGTGACGATTATCCCGCAGTGCCCCGGCAGTGCACGGTGTGCGGCGGGCTGGCGCGCTGGGAGTGCAGCGCGTGCGCGCGCGGCGGCTCGCTGGAGGCGGGCGCGCTGTGCGCCGCCTGTCACAGGCTCGCGCACCAGGCGCGCCCGCACCACAAGGTACGTGTGTATTATCCCGCAGTGTACGGCGGGCTGGCGCGCTGGGAGTGCAGCGCGTGCGCGCGCGGCGGCTCGCTGGAGGCGGGCGCGCTGTGCGCCGCCTGTCACAGGCTCGCGCACCAGGCGCGCCCGCACCACAAGGTACGTGTGTATTATCCCGCAGTGTACGGCGGGCTGGCGCGCTGGGAGTGCAGCGCGTGCGCGCGCGGCGGCTCGCTGGAGGCGGGCGCGCTGTGCGCCGCCTGTCACAGGCTCGCGCACCAGGCGCGCCCGCACCATAAGGTACGTGTGTATTATCCCGCAGTGCCCCGGCAGTGTGCGGCGGGCTGGCTTTTTCTTAAAAATTGTGGATCTCTTCGCTACTTATATCTATAAGTACATCTGTCATTACATGACGTATAATAATGTGTATGTTTAGGCAACGCCGCTGCTAGTGCCGGAGGAGTGGGCGAGCGTGCTGGAGGGCGCACCGGCGCCGCGCGTGTATATGGAGCTGTTCGCAGTTCTCTGCATCGAGACCAGCCACTACGTGGCCTTTGTCAAGGCGGGACAGGCGCTCGACGCGCCTTGGTGCTTCTTCGACTCCATGGCAGACCGCAAGGGTAAGGCTCCATTATTGCGGTGTGGCGTGTATTATGCCACCAGTTGCTACTTCCAAGTGCAGGCCCTAAGAACCACTCAATTTAACGGCTAATAGGTAGGAGGTACTTTATTCTCGATGTCATAAGGATGCGTAAAATAAATGTATACTTATTGATTAGAAATGTTTCTTAAAGTCCATAAATTTGGAACGCACAGCCGAAATTCGCTTCGGAAACAGATCAAGTCTCCCTGTTGTCGCTTAAAATTGCCAAGATGCGCTCAATTCATTACGATGTTGCATGCTATTTTCTTTAAATTGTGGTATTTGGTCGATCGATTTAATTAATTGTACTTTGTAGTTAAGCTTTGGATTCCTCCGAAAACGGTGCCGTCATATGACGGCCGTCATATAGCGGCAGCAAAAGACGGCCGTCTTTACGGTGGCGACATGTGGAAAGTGCCACGGCGTCATAACACACCGTCATCCACCAAGGTCAAAGCGGCAAATTTGAAAAATGTAGGCGCGATGGGATAACGTCCCATAGAAAATTTGAATTTCGCGCCTTTTCCTACTGACAAGATTTGCTTGGTCATCTATAATTTACTTGGAGGATGAAATATCATCAGAAGAGGAAAATAATCGTAGTACGGAATCATTTATTCAAATCTCGTGTCATTTATTCAAAATGGCGTCACCGCTATCTAATAAAACGTTCACGAAACTATCGACAAGGTCATGACGGCCGTCATCTTACGTTAAGCTTTGGATTCCTCCGAAAACGGTGCCGTCATATGACGGCCGTCATATAGCGGCCGCAAAAGACGGCCGTCTTTACGGTGGCGACATGTGGAAAGTACCACGGCGTCATAACACACCGTCATCCACCAAGGTCAAAGCGGCAAATTTGAAAAATGTAGGCGCGATGGGATAACGTCCCATAGAAAATTTGAATTTCGCGCCTTTTCCTACTGACAAGATTTGCTTGATCATCTATAATTTACTTGGAGGATGAAATATCATCAGAAGACGAAAATAATCGTAGTACGGAATCATTTATTCAAATCTCGTGTCATTTATTCAAAATGGCGTCACCGCTATCTAATAAAACGTTCACGAAACTATCGACAACGTCATGACGGCCGTCATCTTACGTTACGTTGACCATCAACGTAACGTAACGCCGTCTAGGAAACCGCGCCATCTTGTTTACATAGACAACGTTCTAGTGACGTCAGTCAACGCTATATAGCGGCCGTAATATGACGGCACCGTTTTCGGAGGAATCCAAAGCTTTACGTTGACAATCAACGTAACGTAACGCCGTCTAGGAAACCGCGCCATCTTGTTTACATAGACAACGTTCTAGTGACGTCAGTCAACGCTATATAGCGGCCGTAATATGATGGCATCGTTTTCGGAGGAATCCAAAGCTTTAGCAATGTATTGAATACTGTATGCAAGTTTTTGAACGATCTAAATGGGGCTTTAGGTTAGGTTGATCGATTAATTGAATCATCCATGCCTCAGTAGTCAGCAAAGTAACAAAACTCGCATGCGAGTTCCCGTGCCATTTATCTTATGATACTTGATTCGTGATCAAATGGACTTTCGCGAGATTCCGAGTCTCACTAAAAAGTGTCATTCTATGGAACTTGCTAACTATGTAAACAAAAGTCACTAGTAAATTCACATTCAGAGACAATTTTTATATGGCGGTTTCTTTACATAGTTAGCAAGTTCACACTCATTCGTGCTACTGTAATAAAGTAGGTAAAGTAACGAACCCGCACGAATCCGCACGCAGCGCTTTGCTTCCTCTTTCCTTATGCGCACTGCCAAGGAATGGAATTCCTTGCCGGCGTCTATATTTCCGAGCTCATATAACCCGGCAACCTTCAAATCAAGGGTGAACAGGCACCTTCTGGGCAGACTCGCTCCATCGTAGGCCACGTCTTCGCCTCGGCTAGTCTGTGGTCATGAGTAAGCCCATTAAAAAAAAAGTAAAGTAACCAATGAATTTGTCAGGCGAGCGCAACGGCTACAACATCCCCGAGTGCTCGTGCATCCCGGAGCTGGGCGCGTGGCTGAGCGAGGAGGGCGCGCGCGACCGCCAGCTGCCCGCGCCCGCGCGCCGCCTGCTCGCCGACGCCTACATGTGCTTCTACCGCAGCCCCGACGTCGCCATGTACCGGTAGACTCCACAGGGGCTACTACAGGGTGGCCAACTTAGAGGTATACAACTTTTTTTTGCCGCCATTTTATTTTGACGGTAAATATGACAGTTATTGCATGAAAATTAGTTTGTGCAGATACGGCAAATTTATTATGGAGCGTTTTACGACGGAACAACGTGTTTTAATCATTAAAAACAATAGAAACATTAAAAATAACGTTTCCCGGTCGATTAATTTCGAGAAACGGTGACATTGACTGGCCCCCAAGATCGCCTGATTTAACAGCTCCTGACTTTTTTCTGTGGGGCTATCTAAAGGGACGTGTCTATGCTAATAGGCCAACGAACTTTCAGCAATTAAAACAAAATATTCGAAACATTGTCGCTGAGATAACGCCAGAAATGTGTGAAAAAGTGATGAAAAACGCGATGAAAAGGGTTCGCATCTGCCATGCTGCTAGAGGTGGACATTTGTCTGACATTATTTTCCATGTGTAATTGCTGACCCTACATATTATATTTAACAAGGAATACTTAATATTTTTTATGTTTTATAGAATAAAATTTCAAAAATAAAGTGTATACCTCTTATTTGGCCACCCTGTAGTAGCTGTCTGTGCGCGTCGCAAACACCTTCGCCTAAAGAGTCTACGAGAATGCGTCAGGTGCGTCCATAGGTTGGTCTGTAATGAGCGCGTGTGAGGAAGGTATTCTGTACAAACTACCAGCGTTTATACAAGTGGCTAAGGTATACGATACGTCTATATTAAGCTCTTCAGCTTGAGCAGCTACATTGTAACTTGTATTTCATAAAGTAAATAGACCTTCCTTCATTTGCTAATGTTTAGGTTTGCATTCGTTTAAGTTATTGTGTTTGGGTAGAAAAATACACGTTAAAAACACAACCCAGTCTTTGCTTCGTACGCAATAGTCTATATATATAAATGTGAAAGACCTGACTGACTGACTTAAATCAACGCACAGCCCAAACCGCTGGGTCTAGAAAGTCCAAATTTGGCAAGTAGATTCCTTATAAGGTCTAGGGGTCCACTAAGACAGGATTTTTCAAAATTCATCCCCTAAAGGAGTGAAAATTAAAAAACTCTCCTGCGCGTGTGAAGCCGCGGGCAAAAGCTAGTAAAGTACAAGTCGCAACCCAATAAAAAACATTGAATTGGATGTATGTGCGATTTAAAAAAGTATTATATAACTTGATGTAAAATAAAGTTAATTCATTAATTAAAAATGTTAATTTTAGGCAAATAATTATGATATGCAATGCAGAAATATATATTTATTTTACCAAAATGTGATATTATTTGGTAATATTATAATAAAAATAATGTGATCTAAATATTTTTTTATTTTCATAGCCTCATGTTACTTGACACAATACTTATTAAGGAAGTATAGTTACACCACACTACCGAGACCGAGATTATTACTCTGTATTATTATGAGGGAATGTTTTGGCGCACATTAGCTTTGACTCAGAGCCATATACTCAAAGATCTTCACGTTTCTTTTTTTTTCTTAGTTCGCAATCACAGTCAAAAGTCGGTTGAGGTACTTCCGTCATTCCTTTACGAACATTTACTTTGTTCGTCATCCTCTTGCTCCATTCCTGCAACAAGTGAACATTTTTTGTCTACGCGTCCTTTTTGTGGACATAACAACGACATCTACTCGTAGTTATCAAAGGAAGATCTCAAATAAAATCACTCACCTGGAACAGCACCGCATGATAGCAAAAAATATGTTGAGGAAGCAAATGGTCGTTGACAAACTTCCTTCCGTTCCTCGCTATCTTCAATGCTTCCTCGTCGTGCGCGCGCGCCCACCGCACTTTCTGCGCCAAGTCGGATAGATCACGTGACACCGGCACGAAGTGTTCCCCCGGAACCAGCTGCCCGTAGAAGTGCTCGTAGTACGGTGACGTTTGCTTCAGCACCGTGCCGCCGCCCGCGAGCAGGTACGGCAGTCGGTATGATGCTACTGTGCCGTCGATGTTTATCTGGTATTTGTACTACAAGTGACAAGTAATTTATATGTATAATAGATTTATTTTGTAGAAAACGAAACTGCTCAAGTTAAAATCATATAGATACAGGAATATAGTGGCTTACTGGCTTACCCGAACCAATTTAGATGAAATTTGGTATGGAGAATGTTTGAGGCCCGGGGGAACAAGATAGTTTTTATCAATCATCATCATCAAGTCACGGGCAGAAGCTATGTATATGTACCTATGTATAATATAAAATAAGTATACAAGTATTTTACTTACATCAAAAAACTTAAAAAAAGAAATATGCGGCGACTTAGGCCCATATTGTTCTTGTTTATCCAAGAAAAAGAAGAAGTTAGTAAGAGACACGTTGAAGAGGTCCGGGTTGGCGCGAGCGACGTCGACCAGCTGAAGCCGCTCGGCGCGCGAGTCGCGGCCGCGCCAGAACGCGCGCGGCTCTCGGCTCTCCCAGGGTTTCTCGATGTTGCCTTGCACCGATAGAATGTCGAGCGTTACTCTGAAAAAGCAAACGTTACATTGTAAGGGAAGAACATTATCAACAATACGCCCATCACTTAGAAGTAAATTTTGACACAATGATACCTATAACATTTTGTATCAAAGAGTAGCGTTTTCTACATGTTTTTAAAAGGCAGTCTTCAAAACTGATTTCTAAATGGCCACTACAATAGTAGTTTATGCAACAGTGATATAATAAGGGTTCTTAAAATTCAAGGGTCGAAGTTACAAAACGAGACGTAGTCGAGTTTTGTAAAAAAAGACCCGAGAATTTTAAGAACCAATTATGAGCTGTTGCATACATTACTTTTTCTATGACAGCTGCAGCAAAAAAAAGAGTTATTATTAAAAAAAAAGAGTTATTATTTAAAAAAAATTGAGTTATTATTTAAAAAAAAAAGAGTTATTATTGTAAATGAAAACATACCTCTTTCAATCAAGATGATCGGAACTTGTATCTTTAAAAAAAATAAAGCAGTTGTATTATACTCATAAGATGACTGCTAGCAGTCATCTTATGAGCCTATAGACAAATCATTCAAATGACATTGCTTTAGATATCACTGTCAGTCATTTAATTGACACATTTAAGTGCTGGAGTAGAAAAATACTACAATAAGGTGATGACACCAAAAGGCGAGCATCTGGCACGCGGGCAATACATCCTAAAGTCCTGGGAAAGTCCCAAGGGTTTTTTGCCAGCCAAAAAACGACCTTTATATTTTTAATTTACAATTGAAATTTGCTTGCCATTTAGACTCGAGGGGGTTATTGTACTGTAGCAAGGTAATAAAAAATTTACTATACCTTCCCATATTCTCTAAAGTAGATTCAGTCAAGTCATATGTAGGCATTACTATATCCATTGTATCATCACTGCCGCACCATGAGAAAACTGGCAACAGTTCAGTTTTCTTACGAATCAGAGGCCAGTCTCCTAAGTTAATCACCAACTCCATGTCAGGCAACCTTACTTTCCTTGATAAAGACAAAAGAATGTTATCTGAAAACATATTGAATCCCACATGCTTTCCATAGCAATCCCTATAAATTTTATTATTTTTAATTACATAGTGGCAAAAACTTGTGGTATCTGGTTTGTGGTATTTTTCTACAATCTTTGGTACTCTCACTGCCATATCAACATTTATAAAGGGTTTTAGATCTTGGTTGATTTTGCTGAAAGACTCAGGGCAACCATATTTTTCTAGCCATACATTAATGTCCTTTTCAGGGCAGTCACACTGATCTGGTTGGATGGGACCTGAAAAACAGATATTATATGAATGAATAACATGCTGATGCAGCAAAAGCATTTTATTGCACTTACTTGGTAGGACAACCTAATCTGATGTATTGTATGGATTTATGCTATGCATCAGGGATGTTACGGAGCTCCGTTTCCATTTCCGTTAAGTCGGAACTTCCGTTTGGTATTACACATCCGTTTCTGTTCCGGTTCCGTTACTTTTAAACGGAAGTTATATCGGATGTCAATGCTTAGCGCGGCAGCAGGACATGAGCGGTGTACATCAAAAACAAACAGGTTTATACCAGTCATTCGCTCATAGCCCCGCTTGGCCACGTGCTGCAGTAATTAGATGTTCTGGTTTATCCGTGTTTTTGAATTTAAAGTACCTATTCGTATGTGTTGTGTTGTGTAATGTATACCTACTGATAGTACTGACTTAAGCTCCGGTTCTGGTTCCGGTTCCGATTCCGTTTCTGGTTCCGATAAACTGAATTTAAAACATCTGGTTCCGCTTACGGTTCCGATAAAACCACATCCGTTACATCCCTGCTATGCATCAGACTGGGTTTCTAGGTCATGAGTGGCACCAATTACCTGCATAATGGTAAGGGGATCCAGTGATATGTTTACTTTTATAATAAACACTTATTGACATATCCTGGCAAGTCTCATACACTTTGTACCTAATTATGAAAGTTCCATCTTTTCTGTCCAATTTATTTACCCAAACACGGCAATCTCTATGTTTCATAGAGCTACCATTTATTTCTACAGCTAAGTCATTTGCTAGGTTTGAGGTATACCTGAAATAAAACAAGTAATAATATTTATTTATTAGGCATTTATAAGCTTATTACTTGTGGCAAAAACTATTCATTTGTGCCAGCTATCTTAATGCAATATTTTAAATTTTCACGCCATGTGACAATAAGTGCTACCTGCTACCCGCGCATTAAACTTATTACTAAGGGACCCTAGGACTAGGAGGATAGAAAACCAGTATTGGGAGCACACACTAATATTGCTTGAATAGTGTTAATATTTATGCAAATTTGTGTTGATATAGGCCAGTGACCTAGCTCAACTTTTGATAAGATAAAAGCAGGTACCTAAATATAACTGTACTGTGGCATACCAAACTACAAGCAAATTCTCATAAGTTCATTGAACTTTGTGTTCCACTTCTTAAAAGCGCAATATCTTTCAGCAAGTTACAAATTAAATATTAGGTTATATTATGGGAATAACTATTTTTACTTACGATTGTTCTGTAACAAATGTGAAATTAACGAAAAAGTATCTAGCCGGCATCACGATCTCTTTCGGATTCAAACCCGGCCCATATATATTTATTTCATTTTGTGTATACACCCGAGATAAAGAACCAAACAGTATAACGTAAACGCTTAATTCCAACATTGTAAATAATACTTTTGCTTATATAATTCACATTTATAATAACTTATATACTAATAACGAAACAAACATTTTATGTGGGTGAAGTCTGTAAGCGTAAATAAAACTTTTGTTTGACATTACGAGGGGTATGTTCCACACAGTGGTTCCACATATGTTCCACATGCACCGAGATCATAATCAAACTTGTTCAGATTTATGATACTTGCACACAGCGCATGTAACTTCACTATTTCTGCTGTCACCATTAAATACGAAGATTATGCATGACCTCAAGCAAAGCTAAGGTGCCTACAATGTACATTGACGGTAAACATTACAAAAATTTGAGGTTATGATAATTCACTCGAACTGACGTATGAAGGGCGGCAAAATAAACACGTTTTCGATGTACATTGCTGCTTTTCTTAGCGCAATTCTGCTCTTTGAGTGTTACATGGTGTTACCCTACTTTAATTTGCAGTACATTGCTACTGACAAGATTTGCTTGACGCACTATATATATAACTATTATCACTCGAATAAAGTAAGTGCGATATCGAGGCAGATAAAGTAACTTGAATTTTCCATGTTCGTTGTAGTCAAATGGCATACCGAACTTCGTTCTAAAAAATTAAGAGCGATACGACATGATTATCAATGTAAGAAAGAACACTTGAAGATGTTGGCGATAAACTTGGTAAAGTAAAGCTTACGCGGGTTACTTGCGCGTTTAACGGCTCCTATAGCGCTAGAGTCTGGCTAATGAAAGTTGAGCATGTTGTCACCTTCGTATGTAACCTACGACAGTGATCTGGGCACAACGAAATCGGTAGGTGACAATAATAACATTAAACGATGCATATAACTTGCGCAAGTACCCACAAGCGCATGTTACTTGCACCCTGTTCAACTATTTTAGAAAATGCAGCCTCGAAGTTCACAGTACGTTTTGGAACCACTCTCTAAAGTTTTCTGTCAAATCTGTCATTAGTGTCAATCTATGATATCGACATAACCTATTTTATTAGCGTTTACGTCTAAGAAGAACTAAAAATACTAAAATAAAACTTTAATTTGACTAGGATTATGAAGGGCCTATAACAAGAATTGTCCTTAATATTATTACAAAACTACCAAATAATTATTTAAGACGTACGAATATTAAATTGAAATATGGCCAATTCCAATCTTAAACTTCTGTGTAGTACCCTGAGCAAACTAAAGTAAGTACTTAAATAAAAAATGATTATAAATTTAACGTACGACGTAAATTTAACGACAGCTGTATGTCCATAAATGCAAATTATTTTTCAGAATAAGCTATGTTGCACACCGCCAAATTGGTAACTACAAACCTCCGAGATACCGCCCTCCTTACTGGTATACGGCCAAGGAAAGAGTGGTAAGCATAATTATGAAGGTCTTCTATTTTATACTGCAACCATATATTTGTCAACAAATCATACTAAAAGATCAAAAATGTGTTAATACAAATGAGGATGGGATAAAACTGCAATAACAAGTGTTAATCTTCTTAAATAAATTAAATATAAAAATATTAAGGGACATCTTGCATAGATCATCCTAGCCCCAAACTAAGCAAGCTTGTACTGTGGGTGCTAGACGAATAAGAATAAGAGAGAGGAGAGTATAATTATGTGTCTTCTTCATGAAACAAGCTATTCTGAAATGCCTCTGCTGTGATAGCCAGTCGAGACTTGCCTGCCTATCACAATTCTAGGCTTTTCTATAATTTTATTGTTGTTATAAAACATCCTTTCAAACAAGCTTTTGAGAATAAAATAATTACCAAATTACGATTACTTACAGATGAGTGAAGATATGCTTACGCAAGAAAATAAACAGTTCCTTGAAGAAATTCGCCAGGATAAAGTACAAGCTCAAGCAGCGTTAGAGTCACCCCTGTTGAATAGTGAGCTTGTGCCTACTGCTCCTTGGGACCCGTACACCAGGCGTGCAGGACTTATTGCACGCAAAATTGGCAACTACCCTCTCTGGACAAAGGATGGCAAGAAACTGCAAACTACTCTTGTACAGGTAACTGGAAAATTTGTTTGGGGTTATCCAAAAGTAAACAACACATAATTTTTGTAATTATTAAATATTATTATAAACATTTATTCTTTCCAAGTGGATTTTTTATTATGATATTATATTTTTCATTAGCATAAAAACAGAGAAAAAAAACACAATACTAATAACACCTACCCATTTTTGTTACAGGTTGTGGATAACCATGTGATCAAATATATACCACCAGAAGAATTTAAACCCATGGTCACAAAAAAACCAGTTTGGAAAGAGAAACGTAGACTAGGTAGTCTACTGATCGGTTCAGAGACCGTTGATCCCACAACAGTCACCAAAGAATACTGTGGCCTGTTTGACAGTGTTGGCATGCTGCCCAAACGGCTCCTATGTAGATTCATGGTTTCTCCACATGCTGCTCTTCCGACTGGAACCCCGTTGACGGCAACCCACTTCAGAGTTGGTGATTATGTGGATGTTAGGGCTAAAACGTAGGTGTTGCCCTGGTATCTGTTGCCTTGCACTTATACATTATATTTTTCCTTTGGCCATGTTTCAAGGTAGCTTGTAAATTGTACAATAAACAAGTTTCTTTTTGATAAGAGGACGAAAAAATACTTGTATTGCAAGTTTCAGCTTTTGTGAAAGAAGACAAGGTTTTTCTTAGTTTAACAATTTCCACCAATATAAACCAACACATTTGTTTTGAAACTTACTCTCGTATTTGTGATTATGATTAAACTAGCTGTTGCCCGCGACTTTGTACCCGTGGATTTGTATATTGGTGGTTGTATATTCTACATTAGCTTAGAACATTATGCAGCAAAAGATAGCAGTAGGGACTGTTAATCATTTGTTAATTATTATACACAACCTGGCTACGAAGTTTCAAGCCCCTAACTGAATAAAATTGTTCTCGATATAATCCCTCTCAACCCCCAGCATATTTTCAAGTCCACTATTTAGTAAAACCTACTAACTAACTACCTATTTACGAAGTTTGAAGTTCCTATTAGCTTTAAATAAAATTTGAACTCTCTACCAACTTTCAACCCCTTCTTAAACCTTTTAGGGGATGAATTTTTAAAAAAGCAGAAATTAATTTTTTTGTATTCTAATAATATGCCTTTATATAACGATTCAAGTCCCGCACCCAAATAAATGTTTGACCTCCATACAAATTTTCAGCCCCTTTTTTACCAGTTTGAGGAATGAATTTTCAAAAATGCCGAAATTACTTTTCTTGTATTCTTATAATATGCCCTTATAAAAAGATTCAAGTCCAGCACTCGAAAAAATATTTGATGTGCATGCAAACTTTCAACCCCTTTTTCACCACCTTGGGGGATGAATTTTCAAAAACGCTGAAATTAGTTTTCTTCTCTTTTATTATAATACCTTTTTACGAAGTTTCAAGTTCCTAGCTTACAATAAAATTTGAACTCCAAGACAAATTTTCATCCCCTTTTTAACCGCCTTAGGGGTTGAATTTTTAATAATGTTCAATTAATGTAATTTTGTTATTTTATGTTACGCGTTTTATAAGAAGTTTCAAAGAATTTGTAATGGATTCCATCTTTCAACCCATATTTAACCCTGTTAGGAGATGAATTTTTAAAAACGCTGAAACTTTTCTTGTATTTTAATAATATGCCCATATGCAAAGTTTCAAGTCCCGCACTCAAAATTTTTTGCGATCTCGAATTTTTAATCAAAGTACTACTTACCTATTTGTCATTCATTAAAATTAAAAATCTCATTCATTGCTATCAGTCAATAAAGTTGTATTCTGTGTAGGTATAATAATAACAGATAGTCCATGTGTATTATCAAATTTTTCATTTTCCAGTATTGATAGAGGTTTCCAAGGTGTTATGAAGCGTTGGGGATTCAAAGGCATGCCTGCATCACACGGTGTTACGAAGACCCACAGAAGACCTGGAAACATTGGTGCTGGTGGAGAAAAAGCGAGAGTATGGCCAGGAACCAAGATGCCGGGACACATGGGCAACAGGTACCACTCATTATAAAATTGAATGTTGTTAATGTCTAATCGTTAATTGCTAATTACTTAAGGCCGCAGCAGACTGGACGGCCTGGACGCACGCGACAATTGGGGCAACGAGCGGCCGCTCAAAGCCGTTCATAAATTTGATCGAGCGCAACGCAATGTACGAATGGCCTTGGTCTGCCGCTCGCGTGCGTCCAGGCCGCGGCCTTAGTCCAGACCTTTTGTAGGCATGTTTGGGTCAAATTGGTATATTTATAGAGAGGTGAGGTGTAAGAGAGCAGGGAACTATAGTTCGTTTTTTTTAGCATTAGAAAGAACTTGAAAGAAGGTAAGCGATTTTGACATGTCTTTTAATTGAAAAACACTTTTTAAAAATCAATAACTATTACTTATGAAAGCAGAAGACTATAAAAGATCGTATTAGATTCATAATTGTTACATATTTACCGTAACTTATTTTTAAAATGTGTTTTTCAATTAAAACACATCAAGGTTGTTTACCAAATTTCTAATGCTAAAAAAACGAAGTATAGCCCCGTATACGTATACTAGCTAGGTAACGTCAGCATGCTTTCGTTGACGTTACGCCCTAGGAAAGAGCGTAGCGACATCTATCCTATTATAACCCTAACAATACTACACTTTTTAACAGCTATCAACGTTCCAAATGGTATTATTCATATTATTTCTCGAATACTTCTTATATTTCTCTTCAAAATTACAATATTTATTTTAGTTGGAGAATTCTACGGGGTGTGAAAATCCTTCGCATCAACACGAAACAAAATGTTCTCTGGATGCTGGGAGTGGGTATTCCCGGTGAGACGGGTGCCATGTGCTACGTGTTCGACACGGTCCTGCCTCTCCGAAAACACAAGACCCCGCCGCCGTTCCCCACACATCTACCGACCGACGATCTTCCACTAGAATACTATGATGAATCGATCCATCCGTTTGATGAACCCACGATTACTTTTGAAGAGGACTAGTGAATAAGCATTTATTGTTTAGACGAATTAAAATTGTAGTATTTGATTATGTTTGTCTTAAAAATCTCTTGTAATATAACGGCCTAAGATAAAGATTTCGCATATCGCCGATGTACGTGCTCGTGTATTAAACAGATATTGACGGCCAAATGTATCGTCATCGTAACACACCTGTTAGAATAAGGATGTGTACCGGTTTTTATTTGGCTGCTTTGGCCGTCATTATCTATTTGATGCGGACTGTATCTAGTCCGCCTGTAAAAGCTAAAAGAAGTTTTGTCGGCAGTCGTATAGAAAAAAGAATGAGCTCCCTGCCGAGGTTTTCCCGAGGGTCTGCCCACAGTATGGGGTTTTCAAAAAAGGAGCGTACACGTTTTTAAAGGGTCTGCAACCTCTGGAGTTTCAGGCGTCCATAAGCTACGGTGACTGCTTACCATCGGGCGGCTGAACACGCCATTGTCAAGTCGTTAGAGTGCGTGATCAGATATTTTTGAGCACCTCGGCCCTCGGCCGCTTCGATGTCTGCTGCTGATAAAATACTTCGACCGACCGACCCCGTTTAATGCGAGTTCTCAAAGTAGGTATAATTTTTGTTTAAAAATGAAACCTTCGGCATTTTATCATTGTATTGATATAGGTACTTTTTGAGCCTGAAGTGTTGTTAGAGTAGAGAAGGCCACTATTTGTCCATTTAGGAGATATATGTCTGGCGAGTTGGCAACTTAAGTCGGTAGCGACATCAAACGCAGTCGTGCGACTTTGCGATACTGACATACTGGCGACATCGCGCAATTTATGACACACACACGTGGCGATGTGTGTCGCGCGCGCTGTTGCGAGGGCCCACCGCGCGTGAACCACGTTCGACGTGTTGCCTCTCTGTCGCACTTGTGAATTCCTACGTATGTACAGCAGGGAGGGGAGGCAGCACGTCGAACGTGGTTCTCAGACATGTCGAGCGAAGTCCCGCACCGTCGCGCCACTTCACCCGACGTCGCTGGCGACACAAATAAATAAATATTGGGGGACATGTTACACAGATCAACCTAGCCCCAAACTAAGCAAAGCTTGTACCTACTATGGGTGCTAGGCGACGATATACATAGAAAACACCCATAACTCCGGAACAAATATTAGTGTTCATCACGCAAATAAATGCCCTTACCGGGATTCGAACCCAGGACCATCGGCTTCGCATACATGTCGTGCGCTGTTGCCACACATATATGTCGAGAGAAGTCCGGCAACGTTGCGCTACTTCACCTGAAGTCGCGGGACATTTGTCCCCTAGGCCCTAGTGTATCCCTGGCTGGCTTTACGATCGCCGATTAGATAATGGAATTAAAAATAGAAATAAAACTCAGATATACAAATTTCATTTTATTCAATGTCAAGATTTCATTGGAAAACTCATAATTATCAATAATTTCATTCGATTAAAACAAATATCTATATAAATTGATTCACAAAACTTATACTACTTATTCACAACACAACTACTGTTGGGTGGGCGGTTGAAAACCGTAACCGGGATACGGTTGCGGGGCGCCGGGCGGCGGCGCGCCCGGGGCCGGCGCGCGGGCGTAGGGCGGGTACGGGGACGGCGGGTACTGCGCGGGCGGGTAGCCCTGCTGGTACGCGTGCGGCGGGTACGCGCCGCCCGCCGGGGGGTAGCTCTGCGGGTTCTGGGGGTACGAGCCTTGCGCGGGAGGCGCCGTCGACACCGACGGAGCGGGACTGCCGGGTTGCGACGAAGGATTGGAATACGGAGGTTGCGTAGCCGGTGGGTAAGGAGATGGTTGACCGGGAGGCGGGTACTGCTGTCCGGGAGGACCGCTCGGAGGGGGAGGACCGCCCCCTGACGCGACGGTGGAAGGTGGCACATTATTTCCGTGAGAACTAGAATTATAGGTAGGAGATTGAGCGGAAGGAGAACCGTACCCTGAGCTGGGTGGGTTTTGAGCTGTGTAACCACTGGGAGGCGGCTGAGGAGATCTGTTAGGTTGTGAAGTGGGGGTTGTGCTGTAAGCGGAAGTGGGAGTTGTGTTAGGGAATGGCTGAGACTGGTAAGGTTGGGGTTGGGATGGAGTTGAATTATAAGTGCTTACTCCCACATTGGGACCTCCATAATTTGGACCAGACTGTGGTGGTGGGTAAGCAGAGTTCCCGGTGTACCCAGGTTGGGCGGGCCCACGCACTGGGTATGGGGAACCAGCCACAGCGGGACTACCTGGTGGAGGAGCATAAGGCTGCTGTACTGTAGATGGTGGATAGCCACCTCCAGGGTGAGTGGAAGGTGGATAGTTACTAGGAGTTGTAGTAATAGGAGGTCCATAAGTTGAGTTAGGAGGATAGCCCTGAGGTTGCTGAGCAGGATTAGGAGGTCCGTATCCCTGACTGGGGGGCCCATAACCACCTTGCGGAGGATAACCAGGTGCACCTTGGTATTGGCCTTGATATTGATTCTGAGGATATGGTCTCTGCCCATAAGACTGGGTCGGTCTAGTTGGTGTTGTTGACACACCAGTTGGTGGTCTGTATGGTTGCTGGGATGGGCCGGGGGACTCTGCTCCACTTGAAGGAGGGCCTTGAGGAGGGCCCTGAGGTGGCACATTGCCTGCTGCCAATTGATGAGGAGGCTGAAAGTATATAGTTATTGTATTTACTGAAAGGATAGGTATAAAATATCTATAAATCATTGCTATATCTGATGAGTCAAGATGACTACATTTATATGATTTAATATTTCTTCCTGTTTATGACAATAAGGAAGCAATAGCAATAATCAAATAGAATGGACAAGGCAAAAGAAAAAAAATTGTGATCAAATTATTACCCCTACAGCCTACCTATCTTTTTAAATGCTTATATGCATGTGGATGTACCAATGGCATGAGATGAGCAAATAAATTTAACAGTTAAATGGCTTTATGTTCTACATTAGTAACTTGCAAGTGGCTTATATGGAGGCTTCATATGCGTATGCTGATAAAAATTTGGTATAAAAGTAAATCATTAGTAGAATGACGCCAATGATCAGCTAACCTTCTTGCTGTTCTGAATAAAAGCCCATTTAGTATCTTCAATAGATAATGGGGATCACTTTGTTAGGTAGAAAAAGTACTCACCGGCAAAAGGGCCTGAATATTTTGATTAGCATCAGCTACTGATGCCAAATACACAAGATTTCGATGTAAAACTTGCTGGTATTGATGACATTCCATTAGTTGGCCTTTCGCTTGGTACTCTTGTATAGTTTGTATTAAATGAGCATTCTCGTCCAACATTTTTTGGATTTGAGCAGGACTAAGCGGAGGCCGATTGCCTCTTGGCGCAAAAGCTACCGACATCTTGTCGGTTTCTAGTTATTTCAATACCCTGAATCACTCTCCAGTGTTTAATTCCACAAATATTCTGAGAATACTATATGAACAACAAGTAGAATCCGCTTCGCTTCGTCTTTGTAGGTACAAAGATAAATGAAAGTAACAGATAAAAAAATAAAACAGCAACGGATCAGGATGGTTTGAGACACAAGTTAAAAACGCTTAAACAAGCACAGAATAAATAATAGTACTACTGGAATGGACTTGGAAATATTATAATATAGTTGGTCAAACCAAATTGTCAGTAACTAAGAACAAAAAAACTATACTCGTCCTTTTGTTTTGGGTGCTAGTACTAGTGTAAGACAAAGATAGTAGGATTCTCTCTGTCTATGTTTGAAATGAGATAATCCTTTGACAAACTATATCTATGCTATAACCAACCCAGCTGCACCAGCGCATGCATGCGGATTTGTAATTTGTTGCAAGATCTATTGAGCCCTTTAGATTGACCTTTGACATTATTGACATTTGACACTTTATAAAAGTTTGTTCTATGTCTGAGAAAGTTTGCCATTTCGATTTACAGAACATTATTTTATGTGTAGTCTAGTCTGGACTTTGAACGTGAATATATTACTAAACATTCAAACCGTATTGTTTAAAGGCCAATACTTCTTGTTATTGTTACAGAGCCAAAATCAACATTTTCAGTATGTACAAACTGACTTTTTTTTAATGCAAAAGTTACTTTATTATCACTTTGGATTCGTAATTGCTTTAATCAGTAAAATAAGAGCTTCCTAATATTTTTGCAGTTAAGTCATAAAATATGGCACTGCGTGGCATAAAAGTCGTAGAAATGTTGGGACTTGCCCCTGGCCCCCTTTGTGGAACCATATTAGCAGACTTTGGAGCTACAGTCACTGTGATTCAAAAGGCGAGTTTCTTATTTCTTTATCTTAATTATGTTTACTATATGAATTATATTACAATGGTACTTGTATGTGACTGGTTATAAAGTATTACCTATTTTATGATAAACTATTATCATTCTTTTTGCAGATGGAACCATCACCATTTGATGTTTTATCAAATGGTAAAAGGATGTTGTCTGTTGATTTAAAGTCTAAGGAAGGAGTACAAATCATCAGGAAATTATGTGCATCATCAGATGTTTTATTAGACACATTTAGACCTGGGGTAATGGAGAAATTAGGTCTAGGTCCTGATTTGCTCCTTAAAGAAAATTCAGGTCTTGTTTATGCAAGATTGACAGGCTATGGACAAAATGGAGCATATGAGACCAAAGCTGGACATGATATTAATTATGTCGCCATGTCAGGTGTTTTATCTGCACTGGCAAGAAAAGGAGACCTACATCCACCAGTTAACTTACTGGCAGATTTTGCTGGTGGCAGTTTTATGTGTGCTCTTGGAATTCTTTTAGCTCTTTTTGAAAGAACTAAATCAGGTAAAGGTCAAATAATTGATTCCAGCATGACAGAAGGAGCAGCATACTTAGCAACATGGATATACAAATCCAGAAAGTTACCACTGTGGTCAGGACCACCGGGAACAAATGCCCTAGATGGGGGTCTTCCATTTTATGGAACTTACAGAACCAAAGATGATAAATTCATGGCAGTTGGAGCATTAGAACCACAATTTTATGTTAACTTTCTGAATGTACTGCAGTTGTCTGAAGAAGACTACCCACAGGGAAGTGATGTGGAACACTGCAGGAAAGCATTTGCTGAAAAGTTTTTGACCAAAACACAAGAAGAATGGTGTCAATTATTTGATAGAGCTGATGCTTGTGTCACACCAGTTGTAGACATGGACTCTGCTGATAAGCACAAATTACACACATGTAGAAAGTCTTTCTACAGAGACTCAGAAAATCTCTTAGTGCCAGAACCAGCCCCACGGCTATCAGTGACACCAGGGGTTTCCACTGGACACCACATCATGCCTGTACCCGGACAACATACAATACAAATTTTAAAGGATTTGGGTTATAACAAAAATGAAATAGAAGATTTCATAAATAAGGGTGTTGTATATGCTGCAGAGAAATCAAAACTATAATTGTTTACTGAATTTTGTTCATTATTTGTTGTTTAATGGTTTGGATGTCATATTTATAATCTATATTTAATGAATTATTTACAATCAAGAGGTGGTTATTAAATAAATCTATTATTTTTAGTAACTTTTTCAAGTCAAACATAATATGGTTTTTCCCTAACAAATATTTATTAAATACAATGCAACTGTTTCCTTCTAGTTCCCTAAGCCTCTTTTTAGCAAAATAACAGATGAAGTTAATGAAATATTCAAAATCCATACCAAACATTGATTTTAAGATTAGCTGACATTGGCTCACAAACTCCGGAGTGCTTTGGAACTCTTTTATCTCATCTTCCACACTTAACAAACATTTTTCCAAAGCTTTCCAAACTTCTTCAATGTTGCAAGCATTAATCCAGTTCTGGTTGATGGATATAGTATCAAGCTCGTTGGAAACCTGATGATGCCATCCTGAAGGCACAAAAATAGCATCACCTTTTTCTTGTATTACTTTGAAATGTGCTACATTTTCAAATTTCATATCATCAAACATAAGAGGCAAATTTCCTAAAGGATCTTTAAGTTTCACTTCCTCTCCGGGAGGAAATAAAATCCATTTTTTTCTACCAACAACATTTACTGACCAGCTAAAAGAACTATAAACATCTGCATGTAAAGGTGTCCTGTAAAAGAAACAAAATATATTTATTGTATTTAGAGTAATATTTATTTATTTTAATAAGTTATATACAAATACAGTACATACCATGAACCGCTAGGTCCTATGTAAACAAACATAAAATCATCTTCTTGGTGATCAATCGCATACTCATTGAGCCAATCTGAGCCAAAGATTACTGGCACTTCATAGAAGTTGTCATCAGGACGGAGTCTCCTTAAATGCCAATCTTTCAAGTACAGGAGCTTTTCCCTTTCATTGGTTTTTAAGTACATCATATAATCACTGACATTGAGGTCGTTTTTAGTTTGCGCATTATAAGCGATAGTGCCGCAATCTGCTACTGGAGCATTAAGACTTCTGTATTTGTCTATGAAATGGTCATAATTTATTGTGTCGTCTTTGACCCATGTGGTAGAACATTCCCAGTTAGAACTAATATTTCTTATTATACACGGCCAATTGTTATAAATGTAATCCTTATAAAACTTACTGTATTCTATGTCTTTCGGTAAAATACTAACGTTACAACCAGTGTACTTATATGTATGTGTACTATCGAGACATTCATTTATTTCTATTTCCATAACACTATGTACAAATGCCGGCCTACGGGCCTAATGAATTCTTCAAATCTTTTAAAGTTATGGTTAAAAAAAATTTTTAGAATTTTCTAAAATCGTAGTTGAAGTATGCTGTATGCAAAGAGTAAAGATGGAGTAGTTTTTTTTTTTTTTTTTTTTTGTTAGAATGGCTTTTGCTGCCAGGGCACTTTGCCAATGTCAAGTTTAGTTATAATATAAGGACAAACTGAGGAGTGCACCTAATATGATTTAGCCCAGAATTTTGAATTTAGAGAATTATACACTTATAAAAATAGTTTTAATAATATAACATTAGCAATAAACACATATATAGCTGAACATACATAAGAAATATTTATAGACTTATATTATTTTTATCAATAAAATATGCCAACAGTTTTAATACATTGGGTTCAGAACTAGCCAGAAGAGATTTGACATTACAGGGGAGGCAGACTTTGAATTTTATCAAGAGATCGTATAAAGAAAGACGGTTCAACGGACATTCGAAAAATATATGTTCAATTGTACCTACACCATACCCACATTGGCATTCCGGGCTACCTTTTACATTAATTCTAAATAGAAACTCCGGAGAGCACACATGACCCATTCTAAGGCGAATCAGAACACTTGTTACTTTTTTTTTGAACCTATGTTTATAAAACCAAGGTTTACGATAAATATTTTTTTGAATTTGAAAGAATTGTAATTTGTTATTAGAAACCCAAAGATCCGACCAAACAGAAAGTAGCTTTGATGACGAAACTACGTCCAAGTCCTTACTGAAGCATTTAAAAAAGGACCTACTACCATTTGTAGCCGCCTCTTTGGCAGCTTCATCTGCTTTTTCGTTACCGTGGATTCCTTTGTGGCTTGGAATCCATGATAACTGTACTTCTAAATTTAACAAGTGGCAAGAAAAAAGAGCTTCTTTAATTAGGCAAATTATAGGGGCTTTTGAGCAATTTTTGATAGAATTACAGGTAATGGCCTGGATCGAGCTTAAACTATCAGAAAAGATTACCGATTTGGGCACCTTGAGTTCTATTATATATTTAACTGCTTTCAAAATGGCTACGCATTCTCCGGTGAAGATAGAGCAAACTGAGGGAAGTTGAAATTTGCGGGTTGTCATCAAATTATCATGAATGAAGGCACATCCAACTAAACTATTGTTAGATTTTGAAGCATCCGAGAAGAGTAAATCCCATTCCTGCCACTTAGTTCTTACTGAAGACAGGAATCTGTCATTGACGTCAGTCGAACTACGGTTGACGCCAATGTTCACTGATTTCTGCTGGAACGTGAGGGCCTCGAAAGGAACTGTATAAATGGGGATCTTAGAGAATTTAGTTAAGGGAACCTCAATATTATTTAATCTAACTAGACTGGTAACAAGATTTGGTTTTGGTCTTCTCAGCCATAACCGATTCACATCAACATGGGATTGTAATATTTGAAGCTTTGGGAAGATAGGGTGGTTTTCTAATTGAGCAACACGGAATAAATATCTATCAGCTAGATACTGACGACGAATCTTTAAGGGGGGATCAGCGCATTCTACTTGAAGCGCTCTAATGGGGGAAGATCTCATGGCACCGGTAACTATTCTGAGGGCTTTAGATTGGATCCTATCTAGTTTCTTAAGATCTTTTTTGCGACACGGCTCAATTATAATAGAACCGAAATCGAGAAGAGACCTGACTAAGGCGTTATATAATAATTTCTGAGAATATGGGTGGGCTCCCCACCAGGAGCCAGATAGGGCCCGGATTATATTTAAAATTTTTTCACACTTTCCAATTGAACTTTTAATATGTTCGATCCATGATAATTTGGAATCAAAGATAACACCTAGAAATTTTACATTACTATGGACCGGGATGATTTGAGAACGAAAAAACACATTAATAGGAGGGCAATTTCGGCCTCTGAAAAAGACTAGAGCTGAGCTCTTAGAAGGAGACAAGTCTAAACCATGGGCCTCTAGCCAAAGACCCAGAGAGGCGAGAGAATTGTTTATGTAATGGGTCGCATCAACGACGTTCCTATGAGCCGAATATATTGCAATGTCATCCGCATACTGGAGGATATTGCAATGCTGATTGATGGACTGATCTAAGTCAGAGGTATATATACTGTAAAGTAATGGACTTAAAACCGAGCCCTGTGGAAGACCTCTCCAAACAAGTTTTGAATTATCATGCATGTTAATTACTCTTAATGAAATTTTCCTGCCTGATAAGAGATTATTAATGAAAAGAACAACTTTCTCCGGAATTCTCATGGAACGCAGTTTCCTGCAGAGTACCGGGAGAAGAACATTGTCATAGGCAGAGGATATGTCAAGGAAAGCAGCAACAACGGCTTGCTTTTGAGAAAAAGCTATTCTGACATCTGTTGATAATAGAGCATGGCTATCAGGGGCCTTATTCGACATGCCACTTTTGACGTCGCATGTTGAAGTTCATTTGAATCTGAACAATCATGGGTTGTCGAATAGGTAAAGTGTGTCACCTGTCAGTGAATCTCATGTAAACAAATCATTTCATCGCTAGACTTGGTTGTCTATTGGTATGGCTGCCATGTTTGGATTTATGACATTTAAAAGGGGATTCTATGGCATAGAGTAAACTGCATTTCTATTTTCTATAGTTTTTTGATTCCCCTACTCGACGCAAGATGGAGTTAACAGTCAAATTTCGATCTTGGCGTTATAAAAATAAACCGCAAGAACATGACATGCAGTTGCGTTGGTGTAGATCTATCATGAAAACGAATATATGACAATTGTCCAGAATTAAAAAAAACTTGACAATAAACATACAGCAATACATATACCACTAAATGTCAAAAAGAAAACAGATTTAGTATAATTACTAGGTAACAGATTATATATAAAGTTTAAATTTTAAACCAATCGTCGTGGGTCCTAACCCCGGCTCTTAGCAATGAACTTCTTGTAACTTGTGTGAAAAATATCATTTGATATTACACCAATTACTTTATGGTGAAGTAAAATATCATGAGTCATGAGGAAGACGGAGTAGCCAGTAGCCACAATAAGCTATATTTTTGTCCTCTGGGTTAGATGGCAGTGAAATAGGGAGAGATAGTGAAGAATGCGGCAAAATAAGCATTTATTGTGTTGTTAGTAGTTAGTAGACTAGTTTTTTTTTCTAAAAATGAAAATTGACGCAACAGCAAGCTCATAGCCCCCTATGAGCCAGTCTGTTAGGTGCAGGCTTAAGGGCTAATCCCGGGGGAAGCGGAGCGTCGGCGACTAGCTGGTGCATCTGCTTATTAACCTCTTCTCACTTTTACCTCAGGTCCTTTGATTAATAAATTAAGGTAAAATTCGTAAGAACTAGTGCCTGTGTCATATTCTAAATTGGACGCTATGCCTAATTAGTTGTTATAAATTAAATACAATAATTATTTATTTCATTAAATTTATAACAACGCAACGTGGGGTTATTCATGATGAATTTTAATGGCTTATATAAGACAGCGGTCGTATATTGCCTCAGAAATTTGGATTTTGTCAGTTTGAATGAACAGCAAACTGGAGACATTGAGATTAATTTTAAACTTATTATTTTAGGTGTTCGTAAGAAATAAGGTATTGACAGACATTGACGGAAAATCGCGAAAACCCGGCCAGGTGCGTCGGACCACGCAAAACGGAGGAGGATTCCATACTTACTTCTTCTACCATGTATCCATATGCCAAAATAGCAACAAAAAAGCCGAACAAAAATACCGTTTCTTCGCAGCACTAGATTTCAGTCCTTTTTTTAGAAAAGTAATATGTTTAGGTACATAATATATATATATATTAGGTAACTTTAAACTTTAACAGCCTAACAGATCCCAATAAGGCCTAGTTTACCTAGGCCCTCTGGGTTGGAAGGTCAGATGGCAGTTGCTTTCGGAAAAACTAGTGCCTACGCCAATCCTTGGGATTAATTGTCAAGCGAACAATAGGTTCTCATGATCCGTGGCAAAATCAAGATAACGCGAGGAAGAATAACTTTGTCACAAGAATATTTGGCCAAATATAAATCCTTACTCTCGTGTATTTGACCTACCTACTCGTATTGAGTCGTATTTTGCCACCTAGTAGCCTCGAATTGGTTGTTATATGTGGCTTTCCATAAAATAAGGACGTTTTCATGGGGTCCCGTTGTTTCCCATAAAGTTTTAAGTCATAATGTATTGTTTGTCATATTATCATTACTCATAAAACTGAAACCGTTAACATTTCAAGATTTTAGTTAGGTTATCCTATAGATAGGTTAGGTTAGGTTAGATTTGTTTTATGGCAATCCTGAAAAGTGACGCGTTTCTGAACCAAATGAATTATGACTAACGAAAATTCGAGCAAACAATACATTATGGCTTAAAACTATTTGGGAAACAATAGAGACCCCGTTTTCATCTGAAGTTGCAATAGAAATTGAAAAAGCCACATTTTTTCAAGCTTTTACTTAGTTTCATCTGTCCCGTTGGTTGTCTGTCTGTTCCAATGTGGTTCCAATCAAATCATGCAAATTAAATCCCAACAAAAACATAAATGTGAAATGAGAGCCAAGTTCAATATTGAGAATACGTGTCGTTGTTGACTCGCCGACAAAAGAATTGAGATCTATATGGGTGCCAAGTTCTGTGCTGTGTAGAAAATCCTGAAATTATAAAGGATTTGTCTTGGCTAGTTTTTAACAACAAACCAAGTTTTTGAAAAACTAACAGAAAAATATATATTACCTATATGCCTATACGTAAAAACTAGCCAAGACAAATCCTTTATAATTTCAGGATTTTCTACACAGCACAGAACTTGGCACCCATATAGATCTCAATTATTTTGTCGGCGAGTTAACAACGACACATATTCTCAATATTGAACTTGGCTCTCATTTCACATTTATGTTTTTGTTGGGATATCATTACTTTTTGTACAGAAATTACTATAGTATTCATCATGAAAGCAGTTTGCCTAAGCTGAAAAGGAGACCTTCAAGTTGTGAAGGGGTCAGAAGTAGCTCGAAATGGTTCGTGTAATATTACACACGGTTGCTGCGTCGCCAGTTCCTTTTTCTTTGAACTTGGCTGGACACGCTGCCGCGTGTCTAGATTTGACCCACTTCTCGGGTGTTCAATGAAGCTGAAAATTTACATAAGTACATAATATGTAATATGGGTGACAATACAATATTTTTATGGTTACCATCGAGCTGATCTGATGGTGATGATACAGACAGTGGTCTTTTAAGTCTTTTTAACTTTGTGATAAAACAACGCAACTTAATTATATTTGAAAATATTTAAAGAAAAATACAGTCAGAAATTAGAAATTTTGTTATCTAACCTCTCTATCACTCTTGCATATTCGAGCGATAAAGAGGCGAATAGCTGAGTTTCGATTTTCGCACTTCCCGATAGGCCCCTTTGTAAACAAACCGCCTTGATGTGTCTATGTCAAATTATTAATTGTCTGTGAAAACTTGTTAAAAAAAGTTTAAAACAAAGGCGTAGGCAAAGAGTGGTATAATATGTATATAGCTGGTCAACCAAATCTTGTCAGTAAAAAAAGGCACGAAATTCAAATCTTCCATGGGACGATATCCCTTCGCGCCTACATTTTTCAAAATTGCCGCCTTTTTCTACTGTCAAGATCTGGTTGACCAAGTATACCTATATAGCGCTGGCGGTACACCGAGAAATTCAGTAAAATGCTGCAAATGATGTTAAAGGTATGAAAATCGGTACGATTGATCTGTAGAACATTTGAAACAATTTGACCCGAAGCACCAACAAATAAAAAAAAAACGAGAGGAGTTATGACGTCATCTTTTTTTGTAAGGAATAAAAAAATATTGTTTAAAAACCTATCGTGTTTGGTATTAAACGAAAGGGCTTTCTGAGCCGATTCCAAACATATATCACATCATTACATTTCAGTATTTTTTTTTTAATTGTAATATAAATAATTTTCAAAACATACCAATTAAGTTTGGGTTTCTCCAGATACAATACGGTAATTTTTTTTTTGTAAAATATACCTCTAATCTTATACCTAATATCCTCATATCTAACCCTAATAAAGCAATTTTGAAATTATATACATTTAGGTTTTTTTTTATTTTTCAATTTTACATAGTGTGATCTATGAATCTCTCAATTAAATATTTAAAAAGAAAGCATAAAATTAATATATAACGGTTTTTTTCAGAAAGTCGCTTATATCTCGGAATCTATAAGTCGTAGTAAAAATTGTCTATGTAATAATTAAGAAAGAATTAACCGAAAAAACTCACCTTTAACGTCCCCCCTTTCCCGAGTTCTCCACCCCCCACTCATCAGAACTTTTTCTTACTTAAAGCTTAGATATTACCAAAGGAACATGTAATAGTATTTTATGCAACTGTTGTTTAAGAGAGGTCAAAAAAGGCGAGTGGCGTGAGTAACAATAACAACAAACAAACAACCGAAAATTGTTAATAAAGACGCCACTAGTATTTTTTGACTCAGTTAAACAACGTTGCATACAATACTTTTTCTACGACCAAGCACTTACTTTGAAATGCAATGAAATAATAATAAAAATGGATGATGATGATTGTTTTATGTCCTAATGTGATAGGTTGTTCAGTGCGTGGGATTCTTAAGGGGAACGAAAATTTTATTATTTTTGCGCTACGACGCACGGTTTAGGAGATACAGCATTATAAAGTTTTTTTTTGTGCTTTTTAATCTCTTTTTTGTGTTTTTTTTTAAATATTAATTAGGGTTTCTTACAGAGGAATGAACATTTTAATATTTTTGCGCTACGACGCACGGTTGAGAAGATACAACCCTATAAAAAAAAAATCTTTATTTTTTTTGTTTTTTGTGTTTTCTAAATATTACTTAGGAGTTTCAAAGGGGAACGAAAATTTGATTATTTTTGTGCTACGACGCACGGTTTAGGAGATACAGCCCTATAAAGATGAAAATAATCGTACCATTAACCAAAACATGTATATGGTTTACTCATCTGTCAGAAATGACAATTAAAATTAGATTGGAAACAATGTATTAGTGTAGTAGTGCGACGAACCAAGGTCGCGTTGCGATAGTGTGTTACGACTATAAGGTTGGCAATGTATTTCATTTAATATTTTTTAAGTGGTGATTACACGAAGTATCGTAAAAGTGCCAAAAAGATACTGCGTGTATGCACAAATATTTTTTTGGGGAATAGACTAAAGACTTGTGTTGATAACTATAAGTTAGGGGTTTAAAGGTGTGTGCACGACCCTTTAAATGACAAATAAAAGTACGGGAGTAGAAAAAGCAAGTTTCAATACTCTTATTTTACCCGAATGACATTATTACTCGTATTGAGTAATTCGGCAGGGCTATTATTACACTTTGTAAAATTGTAAAATTAAAAAAAAAACCTAAATGTAAATAATTTCAAAATTGCTTTATTAGGGATAATTTGAGGTATATTTTACAAAAAAAAATTATGGTATTGTATCTGGAGAAGCCCAAACTTGGTATGTTTTGAAAACTATTTTTATTATAATTTAAACAAAATGACTGAAATGTAACTATGTGATATATTTTTAGCATTGGCTCAGAAAGCCCTTTCGTTTAATACCATACACGATAGGTTTCTAAACATTTTTTTTTATTTCATACAAAAAAACATGACGTCATAACTCCTCTCGTTTTTTTTATTTGTTGGCGCTTCGGGTCAAATTGTTTCAAATGTCCTAAAGATCAATCGTACCGATTTTCAGACCTTTAACACCATTTGCAGCATTTTACTGATTTTCGCGGTGTACCGCCAGCGCTAGAAGTGGGCAGCAAAGAGTAGTATAATATATAGAACAGTCGGCAGTCAACGTTTGTTCCTAATAAATATAACATTGATGAATCAAGGCGGTTTGTTTAAAGAGGGCCTGCCGCGATACCAATTTCGTTATCTGCCACCATTAAATTTCGCTCGTATATGCAAGAGTGATGGAGAGGCAGATAACGAAATTTCCCCCCACCCCCCTTTGGATGGTTCTTGTTTGAGTTATAATGTCACTGTATTGAGGACTCAACCTTTCCATTTTTAAAGTGTTTTTATATCGACATGACACTGGCTACTGTAGTAAATGCCAAAAAAGAAAAAATAAACGCTGTCATAGTAATCGTCAATCGAAATAAACAACGTACAAATATCCAAGAAAAATTTGCAAAATAGTATATGATAAATATGTAAAACATCATTAATTATCGAATTAAGATTACATACAACTTTGTGTAAAAAAAATTGAGGCAATTATACAGCCCGATTATACGGGTTACATCTTGAAAAAGATGATTATCTTGGAAAGAAGAGTAAATATACATAGGTGAACATAATGGTGAACAAAGGTATAGTAAAATAGGTAGGGACATAATTCAGGGTTTGCTTGTCTGGTCCACGCATGCTGTACCTATCACGACCACGGCACGGCCGTCTCCTGCTAACTTTTCGCTATAATAGTAAAATCATAGGTCTAATACCTATGATTTTAATATTATAGCGAACAATATTTCATGTTCATGATCTCGAATTTAAGACTTTAGCTTAGATTTATGGCGTGCGGCCTAGCGCGCGTTGCCTCTATGAGGAGCTGTCAAAGCGCTTTATATCTGTATGCTTTTGATGATGCGGATCAGCATTCTTATCCAGCGGGGCAAGCGGCCAGCCTGCAGAAGGGCACCCTACCGCACTTGGTAGGTCACTACACTCACTACCAGGATTTAGGGCTAATCATTTATTTATAAGTTTTTAATACCTTTAAACGAGCAATTCTTGTATATTTATTTATTTATATGTATATATATTTCGGGGATCTCGGGAACGGCTCTAAACGGATTTAGATGAAATTTGCTATATGGAGGTTTACGGGGGCGCAAAATCGATCTAGCTAGGTTTTATCTCTGGGAAAACGCGCATTTTTGGGTTATTATATGTTTCCCGAGCAAAACTCGGTCTCCCAGACATTAAGTTTTTAATTTAAGTGTTTTTATCATGTTTCATATTTAAACTTACAGATGTGAATCACCAGCAGAGTTTTTGGAGAGGTGTGGTTTTCTTATTTCCTGTTACCAACCTGAAACACCATACCTACTTAAATATCAGAAAATAATAAAGTGAAGAAAATTAAATAAAGTTGAATGCTTAAAAACTTTAATGTTTTATTAAAATTAAACGAAAAAAAATGTGTAAACTGAAATAGATCTAATTTTTTTATTTGTAGTTGAATAACATATATGTATTTAATCTCCTTTAATTAAAAATCATCTCTGAGTAGATACATATTAAACAATAGGTACTTTTAGGTCTTGGTAGTAATGTTAGGTCTTATGACCTACTGTATTTGACTATATTACTTACCAAGACCGAAGCCTGACCTGTCAGTCACCAACTATTTTGATGCTCTTTGTAGGTAGCATCAAAATAGTTGGTGACTGACAAAGTTACCAAGTTACTAAGGTAGTAGGTACCTATATAGTAGGTAGCAGTAGCGCAATATTTAGTCAAAATATTTTGACTAATTTAGATTACTTTTATGCCAGAAAAGTAATACAAGCTATTCATGTTCCACTTAGTAATAAAATACGGACTTTTCTGAATATGTGGTTTACGAAATGTGTTAAGAGCCAACAGGAGTGGTCATTTCTCCATACAAACGTACTCGACTGTTTCCTCCGTGGGTTTTGAAGCTAGAGCAATGATTATTTTATTAATATTGTCAATATCTGTGTCGGACCGTTTTGCTTTTTTTGATATTTTTGTTTTTTAAGGCGCTAGAGCCCTTCAAAAATGGCCAAAATGGCCGAATTGACTATGCCGCAATGAGAGGCGTGGTATTCAAAACTCATATCAATTAGCCAAAAAAGCAAAACGGTCCGACACAGATAATTTCATAATCATTTAGATTTCCAAATTTGGTTACGATTGGTTAAGTTTTGGAGGAGGAAACAGTTAAAAGTAAACAGGAAACAGGAGGTTTCGTACTCGACCTCGATATTTGAGATTTTTACGCAGGATTTTTCACCTTGTCCTTATCGCATTAGTTTTAGGTGCCGCTTCCGTTAGCGAGACGGGTATATTTACCTAAAATATTTAAATCTCAGCTCCTGTTGGCTCTTAAGGTTCAACTTGTGGTTTATTAACGTGGTTTAGAAATAGGCAGCTTGAGTTGAGAGAGGTGATGAGTAAATTGTTTCATTTTTTTACAATTTTGAGCGTTTATAGGAGAATGTGTGGAGCAAGCATTATTTGACGTGTAGGTGTGGGTTCAACAAAAAGATCGCTTGTCAATAAGGCATTCTTGCTGTTACAATTCAATTATTAATAGCCTTTATCGACCATCAGCAATGTAGTCCCTTTTTGATTGATGGAAATTGTCACGTAAGTTCCACTACTCGCCGCCGCATCGCCTACAGCGCATTCGTTGGTCTATCGCTCACAAGATGTCATTAATTCATGTAAACTTACGTACTGAAAAAAAAAAGTTTTACTCTTTGCTATAAATTACCCTTTCGCACGTCAAAAACTCCAAGATGGAGCCGAAGGTCATAGAGAAAAAAGTCTACATTTGGAATCATTACTTGTCAAAATTTGACATTAGCAATCCACAGTTAGGTGACAACCAAACCAAACCATTATAAACCTTAAAGTAATAATAAAACAAAGTTGTTTTTTGTTAAATTATTGTTTGTACCAAATGAACTTCAGCACTTGATGAACTTCAAATGAACTTCAACAGTTGAATTTCAAATGACGCGAAATCTGACAGTTGTACATGTCGAATAGGGGCCCAGTAACACTTCTTCCTTTTCTAAAACCAAATTGGGTCTCCGAGAGAAGCCCCGAGCTCTCAACATACCATTCCAATCTGTTTTTAAGCATATGCTCAACTATCTTGCATAGAACCGAGGAGAGAGCAATGGGACGATAAGAGCTGAAGTTCTCAGGATCTTTTCCCGGTTTCAGGATAGGGAGAATGATTTGAAGCTTCCACAATTCAGGGACATCACCTGACTCAAAAGTTTTATTAATTAAATCCAAATAGAAATTAAGGCACGCTGGGCCAGCTTTTTTCAAGAAAGAGTAAACAATACCATCAGAGCCTGGGGATGAGTCAGTTACTGCAGCAAGAGCCGTTTTGAGTTCATCTAAACTAAAATCCTTATCCAATAAATTGTCCGATTTGTTAAAAGAGTAAGTAGCTGGAATATCGAGCTCATTAGGAGCAGTAGGAGGAGCTAGTTTATTTAAAAAATCATTTGTCCAGTTGAGAGACGATCCAGAGGCTGTTACAGGAGCAATGCCTCTGCGAAATCTTCGTATATTCCTCCATACTGTCGTAGAGGGAGTGGAGGGGGAAATAGATTCGCAAAACGAGTTCCAACCATCAGATTTCTTGGTTGAGAGAATTTTACGACATTTCGCTCTAATTTTTTTGAACTTGATGTAGTTTTCAATAGTTATATTTTTAGCGTATTCTAATTCAGCCTTATTTCGTTCTTTTACCGCGGCAGAACACTCTGAGTCCATGGTTGAGAAGGTTTATTATTACGACGGACAAAGGGTTTTTTGAGAGGGATAGATTCCTCTGCTGATTTGTGGATAGCAGAGACGAATGACTCGTGAGCAGAATTTAAGCTTGGGTGGGTGACAGAGAACAGGATCTGAATGTTGTCATCCAAAGTGGAAGAATATTTATCCCAGTCTGCTTTCCCTAGTCTATATTTTAGTAACGGAGGAAGAGAGGCTGAAGGATTAAGGTTTCCGGGTAAGGAAATAAATATAGGGAAATGATCACTATTGTGAGATAGTAAAGAGATATTCCATGATAATTGAGGGGCTAAATTGGAGGAACATAGAGTTTTTTTTTTTTTTTTTTTTTTTTTTTTTTTTTTTTTTTTTTTTTTTAATGGACTTGAGGGCGGTGTTGCCCGTAGCCAACGTCAAGTAAATTAAAGGGAAGGAAATTAAACGCGGAACAAGGATTAAAGGTAATTCGGAATTTGGAAAGTGTAGTGGTCAGGACAGGTAGGTATATAGATGAAATACAAAATGATAAATATACTTAGTTTTATAAAATATTATACCTTTATATCATTGTAAACGATGAATGAAGCTAGGATGTTATAAAAGTCTGGATTGATGAGCAAGGAAGGGATGTCTATTGGAAATGGAACATTTTTGGATAGTAAAGAATCCATCAAAGCAGTACGATCATAAAAAGGACATGAAAAGAATATATGATTAATATCCGCCTCCTCGGCACCACAGTCACAATTGGGATCGTTAATAAATTTAAATCGAGCAAGGTCAGAAGGAGCAGATGTATGGCCCAATCTCATGCGTGTTAAACATGATATTTCACGTCTTTTAAGGTTTTTATTGTAAAACCACGGCTTTACAGGGATGTCACTTTGAATCTTAAGGTAATAACTTCCGGATTCCAGGCTGCTCCAAAACCAAAAGAACTCCCAGGCTAACCTGAGATATCTTTTGGGGAGCAACAGAAGGTCATGACAATAGTTTTTATATGGAAATATATCACCAGAAGCAACAGCATCTACCGCCAGACGATCAGCCTTCTCATTTCCGGGAATTCCACAATGACTTGGCACCCATACAAAGTTTACAGTAAGCCCTTTCTTTTCGCATTTTAACAAGACGTCTCGGATATCATATAACAAAGGGTAACTGTTAGTCATTTTGAAAGGAGATTTTAATAGAATTTGAAGGCAACTTTTAGAATCGGAAAAAATTACACATTTATTTAAATTGAACATGCAAACATATTCAACAGCTTTATAAATACCAAATAGTTCTCCGGTAAATACCGAAGATTCTGGAGGGAGTTTAATTTTTTGTACAACATTATACTGGTGATGAAATACACCAACCCCAACACAACTATTTGTAGCAAGTTTTGATGCATCTGTGTATATGTAATGCCAACCAGACCAATATTCGCCCACTAAGTTGTTAAATACAGGTTGAGCAGTTATTATATCCTTAGAAATATTGGAGTCTAGAAAAACTTGTGGAGAAATAATCAAAGAGTCAAAGTCTTTCTCGTATATAGGAAGGTTAATATGTCTGACAGTAGGAGAAGATAGAGCCAAAAATTTAAGGTAACTATTAATTATACAAGGAGGAGTTCTATTATGCCAATATGGAGATGACTGCATATGATCATAAAGAGTCGATAATTTTGTGATAAGAGGATGAACCGAAAATTGCATAGTCCTAAAAATGAATCTGTCGGATAAAAATTGACGTCTCAAATGCGCAGGTGGGTCAACACACTCCACTTGCATGGCATTAGCCGGACTGGTTCGCATAGCACCAAGGATTGTCCTTAGTGACTTATTCTGTATGACATTGAATACTTTAATGGCATCTTCTGTACCCGGAGTTAAAAGAAAAGAACCGTAATCAACAACGCTTCTTATTACTGCATTATAAATAAGCTTCAAATAGAAAGGATGGCTGCCCCACCATACACCAGCCAAGCATCTCAATATGTTTAATGAGCGTTCACATCTACCTTTAACATAATTACAATGACCCTTGGCTGACAAATTGTAGTCCAAAACCATTCCTAAATACTTGACTTCTTGACGAAAGGAGATTGTAGTTCCACCATAGGATAAACTTTCATTAACAGTTTTTTTCCTGGGAGAAAATATAATTGCTGAGGTTTTCGGGACTGATTATTTAAATATACATTTAGTTCATTCAAACTAGCATTTATGAGTTCACAGGCCTTTTGTACGGATTTATTTCTTGAGTAGAACACTATGTCATCGGCATATTGTAAAATTGATATATAATCTGGCAAATTGGAACTAAGGTCGTATGTATATACATTAAACAGTAAAGGGCTAAGAACAGAACCCTGTGGTAGTCCTTTCCAAACTGTCCTGTGAAATACTTTATCATCTAAATCTAACCTAATCGTCCGTTCATAAAACATAGCAGCAATAATATTACACAAGCGTTCAGGAACTCCCAAGAGGAACAACTTATTTACAAGAATTGATATATTTACATTATCATAGGCCGAATTGATGTCTATAAAACAAGCTACGACATATTCCCGTTTCGAGAAGGCTAAAAGGATATCAGAAACTAACAAACCCACACAGTCTAAAGTGCTTCTGCTTTTGCGAAAACCATATTGAATATCGGGTAATAATTTTTTACTCTCAATAAACCACTCTAACCTATTTTTAACTAAATGTTCTAAAATCTTAATTAAAACAGAAGATAACGCAATTGGACGATACGAATTTGGATCATTACGGGGTTTATTCGGTTTGAGAAAGGGTAACACCAACTGTATTTTCCAATTTGGTGGAATGTCACCTGTCATAAAAATCCCGTTGATAATATTAAGAAAGTAACCTATAACGTTGTCACTAGAATGTTTCAAAAATGAATATGGAATACCATCGCATCCTGGTGCAGAATCAATAACATATGATAAGACATTCTTTAGCTCTAAAAACGAAAATGGACTGTTAAAAGGCTGCACGTTATCATTATCAATATTGGGCGAGGAAGCCAGTTCAGGACACACAGGGAATGGGACAAATGAAGGAGCTAATTTATCTAAAAATTTCTCGGCTACTGGAGGATTAAGATTGATGGCGTTATTTTCTACAAAAGCTCCTCTAAACATTCTAACCTTCCTCCAAACTTCTGACGGGTGAGTGCTAGGACTTAAAGATGCACAAAAGGATCTCCAACTGTCAACTTTCTTTTTCTTCAAAAACTGTTTTGTTTCTTTTAAAGTAACTAATAAGGAATTAAAGTTCTCTTCGCTCATATTATTATTATACATTAACTCACACTGTTTTCTCTTTTTAACAGCTTCTGAACATTCAGAATCCCACCATGGAGGGCTGGGAATATTGAATTTAGAGGACTTCTTACGAGGAAATACTTCATCAGCTATATTAATTATAAACTTAGCAAAAGCATCAGAAGTTTTAAACAAATTTTCACGAGATACATCGGGTAATTCTCCCAACCTCTCATCCATATGTTTGCGAAACTTATCCCAATCTGCATTTTGAAGTTTATATGCTAAAAGTGGAGATCTTTTATGTAATGGTCTGTTTTTAATAGGAAAAGAAATGAGAATTGGAAAATGATCACTGCCATAGGAAAGTGGAAGTACCTCCCACAGTAAGGAGTGTGATATGGAAGAGCTACAAATTGATAAATCTAATGCACTAGGATTCTCATTGGGAGCAGACCGACGCGTAGGAACACCAGAATTCAATATACATAAATTATAATAATCAACTATGTCTATTATTTCCTCGCCTAAAGTACTTGAATTGAAACACCCCCAAGCTGGGTGATGGCAATTAAAATCTCCTAATATTAAACATGGAGTAGGAAGAGATGATATAATGTTTCTTACTTCACTAAGTATGGTAAGCGAGGGATGAGGTATGTACACTGAAACTATACAAATGCTATCTACAAGAGCTGAGATTATGGAAAATTCATTATTATGAGGTGCTAATGGAACATGAGAGAAATGATATGATTTTTTTACCAGGATGGCTACACCACCATGCCCATCCGACCTGTCTTCGCGGAGGCATGCATAGCCAGGAATTTTGAAACATGACTCAGACCTGAGCCATGTTTCAGATAGGGTAATAACAAAAGGGTCATACTTCTTAATTAAATGGATTAAATCGCTTTTTTTATTGTTAATGCTGCGACAATTCCATTGAAGAATTTTGGAATTGTTGGCCATTATTGGAGGAAACATGAGGACTAGTAATATGTGCAGCGTTGGACGGTTCTGAATGGTTTTTGTGTAAATTAATACTTAACAGTTGAATAAGTTCTAATATGAGGTCATTGGTAGTTTTATTGTTAAATTGTTGCACAATGGCACAACCATTCCCAGAGGGGGATGGCATGTTATAGTCTTTAGATAAATTGTAATGTGAGGCAGTGTCAAAACCTTTCTGGGATTTTGGCAAGCTGCGAGGTTTCAGAAAGACTGTTTTTTTATATGAGTGAGTAGTTGTACCTAAGTTATTATTATTTCTATTATGCTGAGACGGGAGAGATGTTGGAGTGGACATGACCACATCTGCATATGGTTTTGTTACAGGAGGGTGCAGTTTAGAGGCCTCTGTATAAGATATAGCACTTTGTGCCATAGATAGCTTAATATTTTTCTGGCGCTCATACTCTGGACAGCGAGACTTATTAGTGGCAAAATGAACACCGGAACATAAGCAACAAGATGCACAATCTTCTTCAATAGTGCATGTGGAGCCAGTATGACCCTCTCCACACTTGTAACACCTCGGTTTAGATCTACATTGTCCCTGCGTGTGACCAAAGCGAGAACAAGAGTAACATTGGATCGTTGGATAGATGTATAAGTCTACTGGTAGAGCGTTATAAAACATAAATATGCGTTTTGGAAGAACTTGGCCATCAAACGTTATAACAACTGTTTGTGATGGCTTCCAGACCGGAGAACCATCCACAATCACTTTATAATTAATTCTCCTTACTTTTAAAACTTCACCACAACCTACTGGGACACTGATGTTTTCTTTGACCTCCTCTAAAGACATTTCAGTTGGTATGCCTTTAACAACACCCATTCTGATAACGTTAAAACTTGGAATAAACGCCTTATATTTGTTGTCAGTCAGTCGAGTGTCTTTTAGAAAATGGTTGGCATCCTCATACTTTGAGAATGATAGAGCGACTCTATTGCGGCCTATACGTTTGACACTACCATTAACAATGTTCCTAAAATTGTGCCGTTTCAAAAAGTTGCCAAAAGCAATTGAATGAATAGAAGTGCCATCATTGGGAGATTCTTGTTGTTTCTGGACATGTACTACATACGGCGAAGAATCAGTTTGTATATATTGCTTCCTGGACATGTCTGTGAGCTGAGAGGTGGTATTCACTGAGCCAGCTGGGGCTGCAGCTGGGGCCGCAGCTGGGGCTGCAGCTGGGGCCGCAGCTGGAGCCGGAGCAGGAGCTAGAGCCGGAGTAAAAGCTGAGGCTGAGAGTGGTGCTTGAAATTGTGACTTTGTATCGGAGTTGTTTGAGCAAGTTTGACAATTGCAATCATCTGTAATGGATTCTTTATCCCTATTTTTGTCCTTGTTATGTCGCTTTTTTTTATTACAGTGACGACATATCCTCCTGGATGCGGTCTTTCGTTTTCTCACCTCAGAAGATACAGAACTATCTGTATCCACGCTGTGATACTCTTTCATATCAATTTCATTATCAGAATTTTCATTATTATCGATTGTAACAGTGTGGGAAACCGGAGGACCACCTCCTGGGTCGTGAGGCTCGTCGTCATCACCGCCCATGGCGGTGAAAAATGTATTAAACACTTACCTAGATAATGAATAAATATATACAAAATATAATAAACTAACTACCAATGATATTTACAAACTATTTACACTGCGGTGACCACTATTACTACTAAAAATATTTAAAATTGTATAAAGGAGAAAAAAATACGCGCGCACAGGTCGAAGTTTCCCGCCCTTTTTCGAACATAGAGTTAAATCCACTGCTGAGTAAAGTTCAAAAGTATGGTTGAAGTTGATTATTTTGACAGAACTAAAGCATATTTTTCTTTAGAATCAGAATAATATGAAAAATTCAAGAAAAAACTACGAAACATTTTGGAATTAATATACCCTATTCTTTTTACATTAATACATTCTACTACTAATGGTATTAATAAATAAGTTTAGGTCAATTTTGTAACAATTTTTAATACAATGATAAATTTCTATAAAATTAAGTGTCTCGAACAGAATCCTTTGTTTAATTAATTTGTCTTGTCTGTGGCATGTCATATTTGTGATGGCGGTGCTAGCTTGGGGGCTTTGCTGCCTTGCTTAGTCGTAAATTTACGATACAATACTTTCTGATTGATTTCGAAGCTACTAATATTGTTTTATAAAGTTTTATTTTGTTCTGTTATTTTTCATGTATAAATCATGATGTATTTCTTTGAGATCGCTGAAGTTTGCACGATAACAATTCTTGGCGCTAAGAAAACAATTAATGATTCTTGATGAAAAATGTGCTTATTGGAACCTTATTAGCGTAAGAGAATTATTAAAGTTCGATGCAAGACAGTTTAGTGCTCTATAATTCTTATAACTATTAGTTAAATCAAAAGAAGCATCATGAATGATGTTCGAGACAAAGTTGTTGCCGGGTCTTCGAGTTGGGAGAACACAACAACGCGAAGCGACTCATCACCTGAGACCCAATCATCGCCCGGCGGCAGTGGGGAAACCCCACAGACGCCCGGAGCGCCAGCGCCGCTGGCTCCACACCTTGCTGCCGACTTACATCCAGATCTCATACAACAAGGCTGGCGCAAGTACTGGTCCAAACGAGAAAACAGACCCTACTTTTGGAATAAACTCTCTGGGGAATCAATGTGGGAGCTACCGGCTGTAAAAAGAGATTTTGACCCTATCACGGACCCTCTTGGCATTTGTCACACTGGTCCACCCAATGCAGGTAATATGACTCCAAGCGCCAGCAAGCGCCGACCTTCAGAGGATAATGGACCTCCACCTAAAAAGTTTGTTCTAGCAGGGCCTTGGGATATAGAGGTGGCAACAAATGTGGTTATATATGAACGGCCCCCAACAATCTGCCCCCATCCTCATCCAGAAATAGAAGGTTTCAGATTTACACTTGCAAACAAACTTCGACAATGCTATCAAGAGTTGTGTCATACCAGAGAGGGTATTGATGCTCCAAAGGATTCATTCAATCGTTGGCTTATGGAGCGTAAAGTGAATGACCAAGGAGGTTCAGATCCACTTTTGCCAAGTCACTGTTTTCCTGAAATATCCCGTTCTATGTATGAAGAAATCATGAATGATATACCAATCAAGCTGACACATCCAAAATTCACTGGAGATGCTCGTAAACAATTGTCACGCTATGCTGAAGCTGCGAAGAAAATGATAGAATCCAGGAATGCATCACCTGAAAGTCGTAAGGTGGTGAAATGGAATGCAGAAGATACATTCCAATGGCTTCGACGCACCGTCGGAGCTACCTATGATGATTTTCAAGACAGACTGGCACATCTACGAGTTAGTTTTTCATTTTTTGATGGCTTTCACTTCCTTAGGCTTTAGCAATGTAACAAATTTTTACAAACAATATGTAGTTCTATGTAGAATCGGATATAGGTTCTGATGTTCAATGATGGTTTCAGAGACAATGTCAGCCACATTTGGCTGAAACAGTCAAGGCTTCTGTGGAAGGCATCTGTTTGAAGATATACCACTTATCTGCAGAGTATGCGCGCAAAATACGAGAGAAACATAGTGCTCTGTTAAAAGAAAATGGAATACAGGTATGGAATAGTAAAAAAATTGTCTCCTCAAATATCTATTCATACTTGACACGCAAGGCTTATTTATTTTTATTTTCCGACTTACACATCATGTATTAAACTGTTTAGAAGTAAAGTAATTCAGGCAAGAGAAAGAAGGACAAAACTTTATTGTATAATATAAAAGTGGCCCTAATATCTAATAAAAATATTAGATACAAAAATAAATTATATTCAAAATAACTCAATCTCAGATAAAACAAATATAACCAAAAAAAAAAAAAAAAAAATATATGTATAATTAAGCTGACTATTCAACCACAGGGCTAATTAAGCAGATTGAATAATTTTATTTTATCATAAACTAACAGCCTGTGACCAGTATCACCTTATTGGAATCGGCTATTCAACAATTGACCTTATACATTATGCTAATTTATAGTTCTTAAAAAACGTCTAAAAATAACACTTAGTTACATTGTCCACTAAATTTAATTCACTAGTATTTGCAAATGAGTATCAAAGTATGAGGATTACCAATTACCAATCTTTAATTAGAATTTGATTTGTCACACCTTGCAATACTTTCATGCAATATTCATTCTTGAAATGAAGTTTTTGTAATCCAATAAAACCAACCAAGAATAAAGAAGTCATTTCTAAGAAACAGCAAAAAGTCGTGGTAAATGGGGTTCTCGCTGAAATCAGTTCTCGATTTTTAAATTATATTCGTTATGCAGGAACTGCCGGCGCCGCTGCAGCAGGCTGCACTGCGGAAGGTGTGGTGCTACCCTGTGCAGTTTGCTCTGCCGGCTCCGCGGCCGCCCCTGGTCGAGCACTTCCTCGACCGCGACCAGGCGCTGCTGCGCTACCTCGGCGAGACGCAGGTCATCAACGCGGCCTACCTTCAGAAGCTGGTGGGTACACCTATTTGGGTCTGGTGCTACTTGGTGCAGTTTGTATTTGCACTGCCGTGACCATAGTCTTTTTGACCACAGCCAGACAGAAGCTTGAGAATACAGCCACGTTAGCACTTAATAATAAGACGTGAAGTGATGATGATGGTATCCTGTTATCCCTCATCAGGGACATAGGGCTCTCAGAAGGGATTTCCATTTTTCGCGGTCCAGCGCGGCCTCCTCCAGCTCCGCCCAGCCGAGGAGTGCCGAGGCCAACTGGTGCAGCTTCCTTTTCCACTGTGCGCCTCCAGGTGCGACCTTACCCCCTTATTCCGGGAATTTTCCAAGTCAGCCCTTGCTTGGATATGAAGGACGTGAAGTATCTGGTAAAATTTAAATAAGTCCCTTTAGACAGGCGTTTACTGTTTATTATAATAATAATAGCCTGACGCGTTCTACATCTTATCAGACAACCTTGACGGCATAACGTATGCATTGAGTGTTTAATAATATGTAACATACTACATTGACAGCAAACTCTATGCATTCAAATTTATAGTAAAATTCATGTTCATTTTTGAGAAAAAATGAGAGGGCTCCTCAAGAAGCGTACGTATTACTCTAGGTAAACTATAAAAAAAGACGACTACATGTTGCTTATTTATTGTTACTTAAAAATTAAATTTTGCCTGCTAAATTTGTGATTGATAAGTATACCAGCATTCATCAAATCGCCTTGCAACTCGCCAGGGTAAATTGTGTGATCCACTTAATCTCTTGCCTGTGCATGATAAGGAATAAGGATGTACGTGGGAATTTAAATGTGTGTTTTAAACGCCAAGGGGTTAATTTCCTGGAACATTTTCTGTCAACGAAACAGCTCTTTTATTGAATGGCGCCAACGCGCCATCTAGCGAAGCTATTTCATGAAATATTTCGTGTTTCTTGGTTTTTGTATGTGTGTACATGTACCACATCCTACAGCTACATATCAACCTTTTCGACGCCGCGTCAAACACAAAAGCTGTCTCAGACGCCACGTCACCGAAGTGGCAAAACTGAAATTGAACTTTATGCATATGCACCTAGGTCTATGTTGCTCTGTGGCCTATGACCGATTAATACGTCTTTGGCGTTAGACCTGCGGTTCGTATATATCGGTCATTGGCGTCCAAAAGGTTAATATAGGTAACTTGTTAACTGCTACCTCATTTTGTTTTCAGGAGTGCCTATACCGGTACAGTTGTTTCGACGACAAGAAGTTCGAGCAGTTCCTGTCTCGCGTGTGGTGCGTGCTGCGGCGGTACGCGGCGTGGGTGGGCGCGGGCGGCGACGCGCAGCTGGCGCAGATGGCGCTGCCCGTGCCCGTGCTCGAGTGCCTGCACCGCTGCTTCGGCGTCACCTTCGAGTGCTTCGCGTCCCCGCTCGACTGTTACTTCCGTCAGTACTGCTCGGCGTTCGCCGATACTGACTCTTACTTTGGATCTCGTGGGTACGTTTATTCTGTATACTATTATTAGAGAGAGAGTCATAATATCGAATCGACACGCATCTTGCACAGCCCCACCTGCAATCCTGAAAATTCCTGCCATCAAATTCGACAGAATACATGTCGATGCACGGCCCTAGTATGCATTTTTCGGTAACTCTGGATATCAAAAGTTGACGTTTGACAATTAATTTACCACAAAACATAATTATGACATTGTATAACGTGTCTTTTTGTTAATAGTTTATATTATTTATGAAAGCAAAATACGTAATGTAAAAGATCGTATATGATATGATTTATAATTCTAACATATTTGCTGTGAATTATTTTTCAACGGTGATTTTTAATTAAAAGACAAGTCAAGATAGCTTACCTTCTTTGTAATGCTAAAAAAACGAACTATAGTCGGCTGTCATAATCCCCCGTACGACTTTTTTATTTTATTTAACTACATATATCTCTTTACAATCAAAACCCTTTAATCGTCAATGACGTCAACTGACGCACGCGGCTACAGAACAATATTTGTCAACCTTCGTGCATTCTGACAAGGTTCACTATGATGCGCCGCACACGATATGCGTATTTCTCTAAGATTCCCACGATACAGGCTGTGCCTAGTGTGGGGATCACTGTACTGTTTTTATTGATACTTCTGTATTACATGTTTTTTTTTTAAGTGAAAACTTCTTTAGCGGCGCTGGGCACTTTTTGAGGTGGGGAAAAAATCATAAACTCGAGAGCGTAAGGACCGTAAGGACCACTCAATGAGATAATTCAATAAAGCTACATCTTGATGAAATCGCTAATAAAAGTGAACTCTATTACTGGTGAACAAAACTCAAAATACCATGACCAAATATATTTAGATGCGAGGTCTGCAAGGTAACTTTACAATTTCTCGAATTTTAAACAAATAAAGCTACATCTTGATGAAAATCGCTAATAAAAGTGAACTCTAGTACATGGTGAATAAAACTCAAAATACCATGACCAAATATATTTAGATGCGAGGTCTGCAAGGTAACTTTACAATTTCTGCGACCTGCGACCCGGCCCCCGCGCCCCGCGCCCCCGGCCGGTTGGTCAACGACACCTCGTAACTCATGAGGCCCTGGTACTTGCTCCGCGCTTTCGATTGGTCAATTTCATTATAGTTGACTACTGTATCGAAATGAATATTATAGTTGATAGATGACTGGGCTGCGACTGTGACTGATGATGGCTTGACCGTCTGTGTAAAATAGCGAAAGAAAATGAGTGAGTACTTTATAAATATACTAGATGAAAACCCGGCTTCGCTCGGGTGAAATGTAGATATTTCTGTAGTTATCGGTTACAATGTCATTGAGTTTTCACTTCTGCCGGCACTCGCGGAGTGCAACCCGTTGCTTGTTTAAATAAAGTATACATTGCTTACAGTACATACACCACAGTTTACCACCACACCACAGTTACATTTAGTTTAAGTATGCATTGCATTGCGAAGTTGGAATCTCGACACAATGCGAATTTTAATTCGTTTGTGGTGACCGTTCCGACTGAACATCTAGCGACCTTCACCAAGGAGGAGTTTTGGCCGAAGGGTGTCAAGTTTCGGCGGTTCCGCGGCCGGTTCCCTGACACTGCGGGGTTGCGTAATGCACCGCAATCATAATGTGTTTTTTAGTGTTTAGTTATATTTTTATAATATGTATGCTAGTTTTAAGGTATTTATGTATGGGCCACTAGTTGCCTGAAATAAACGATTTCATTTCATTTCATTGTTATGTTACCTGTAGACCGTTCCTGGAGCTGCGGCCGGTGTCGGGGTCGATGGTGGCGCACCCGCCGTACTGCGAGGAGCTGCTGGAGGCGGCGCTGCGCCACATGGAGCGGCTGCTGCAGGACTCGGCCGAGCCGCTCTCCTTCCTCGTGGTGCTGCCCGAGTGGCCCGAGCGCCACACGCACGCGCTGCACAAGCTGCAGGCCAGCCACTTCAAGCGCAAGCAGGTACACTACACACGCAGTATACCTCGGTACATTTAGCCGAAGTGAGCAGGACGAGTGTGTGGACACGATACTTCTCATGCCATTGCCACTCGCGGTGCCGGGCGCTCCCAAAAGAGCAGTATATTCTGCGGAAGTCAAAGGTCCGGCAGCACGAGCGGCAGTGCATGTTTATATTATACTGTTTACATTCTGCTCTGTCGCTCTGTACTCGCCTGAGCCTGGAGGAGGGGAGAAGACGTTTGCCATTGCCGAAACTCGAAAGCGCAGTGAGTGGTGTGGTTGGGGCAGTATGTAAACACACACTCGAGCTCGATCGTGCTACAGCAGTAGGGATATAAATACAGTATAATGGAATCACATTTGAAGTTCATAATTGGCATGCGATGAAATCGTAGCATAGACAGGTTTGAAGCTTGGTTTAAAGACAGTTGGGATAATTAAACTATTAGGTAACATATTTTGTGGGTTTATAACGAAAAATAGTGGAACTTAGTGTGAGATTGTGAGTATTATTGATCAAAGTAAAGGAGACGTAGGCTCTCCGAAACATGTCGCGCGAGTGACTTAAAACAAGTGAGTCTAAACCATAAAATTATTCAATGTTAGTATGTCTCACAACAGTTTAAATTCGAGTATTGATCAAATTTATTTGGGTTATTTTGTGACAGGTGGTGATACCGGCCTTTGAACACGAATATCGACACGGCTTCCAGCACGTAGTTCCAAAGTGAGTAACTTGCATATTACGATTTAATATTTGTGAGGTACCCGCCTCCCTGGCAAGGCGCGGGATTGTCCAGTCGGCAAGTTACGGTTACTTTAATTCCGAAGCCTGGGGGCCCGTTCGAGATGAGAATCGTTTGCAGCGCACTAGCGAACGAAACGCACTAATATGGAAGAGGGATAGAGACTCCCTAGCGTTGCGTTCGCTACGGCGCAAAGAGTTGTCACCTCATTCGGAGGGGGAATTAGAAAATATCGCCCAACTTTTCTCAAGCATATGAGATTACATATATACATACAGGGATACCGTACTACTGAAGGATTTTTATTTATTATATTTGGGTACTAACGGGTTGGCTTAAAGTAATGAGAATTTTTATTTTCAAAAACATCAATAAAAACTCAATTGCTATAGGTTTAAGGATTTTAATATGGTAAACTCAATCGTGTTTTAATTTAATATTATAATATTGCAAAAGGTCCCGCATTTTCGATTTTTTTACTTACTTTCGAGCTTACTTTTCACCGTTAGCATCATACTTTGGACGACATTCAAGTCAATTTTTTTAAATTGACTTTGTATCCTTCGTTTCAATTGTTGCGATGATTTTGCTTCCCAGCCATCACTATACACGTGTCTACTCAAGATTGCCCAGAAATCTTCGATCGGTCTAGCTTTAGGGACGTTCGGAGGGTTGGCGTCCTTTGGTACGAAATGTATGCCATGACCTTTCAACCAGTTTTGTGTGCTCGTGGCGTAATGAGAGCTAACTAAATCAGACCAAAATATATATTTACCATCAGAATGATACTTAGTACTTAGTAAATATTATAATGTAAAATTAAAACATAAAACACGATTGAGTTTACCATATTAAAATCCTTAAACCTATAGCAATTGAGTTTTTATTGATGTTTTTGAAAATAAAAATTCTCATTACTTTAAGCCAACCCGTTACGTCGACGGCAAACAAGCATACGGTCTCGAAACCTCCCTGTCCCCGCACTAAACGGTCCCTCCCCCGGCAGGAGCGAGGTGTACTTCCGGTGGGGCGGCGGCACGGTGGTGGTGTGGCTGCAGAACGCGGCCGGCTTCGCGCGCTGGGGGCCCACCGACGAGCGCGTGGAGGCGCTGCTCGACGCCTGGCGCCCGCGCGCCAAGCTGCGCTCCCCGCCCCGGCCCCAGCCCGACGCGGCGCCCCCCCCCACCGCCGCCACCGCCATCCCCGCCCCCACCCCGGCCCAGCCCGACAAGCGACCCAACGACAAGGTGTAGCGGCAGTCGTTCACGCCCCGGGTGGACCCGACGACCCGCTCCGTTGAATGGCCCCGTAATCAATTAATTGTTAAGGGGCCCCCAGATTTCCGGCCTGTCACTTAAACCATAGAGAAAAAAATACATAGAGTGCTCACTCCATACATCAGTTTTAGTACCAAAAAGACTATTAGCATCGAGTAGCGGAACTATCAGTACTGCTACTTGACAGTAGATGTAGCACCGACCGGAAAGTCTTATGCTGTTGAGATAAGACTTTCCGGTCGGTGCTACATCTATTGTCAAGTAGCAGTACTGATAGTTCCGCTACTCGATGCTATATGTAGACACTGAAATTAATAGTCTGAACTGATGTATGGAGTGAGCACTCTTGTCTTACTTATTTCTCTATGGTTAAACCTAAAAGATGACAGTTCCAAACAACTGACGGGCTGATATCGTCCGGCGAACTGATAATCTGAGGGCCCCTGCGATTTTGCAGTTGGACGTCCATATTTGGAATCTGAAACGTGGGAGACGCCTCCCGAGTGAGGAGGTGCTCCTCTATAACATTATACGATCCCGAATTGTCGCGATTGGCCGTTTGCGCGACGCGGCCGGTCGACAAAAAAGATATCGAAAGCGAAAAGCTAGCCGAAGTACGATAGGAAATTGAATAGTAGATCCCATTATTGAATCCAATAAAAATAAGGGTCCCTTTTGTACCTTTTTGGTACGGAACCCTAATTATCTTTGCGGTTAATTGACTCGACTTGTTCCCGATCTAAAATCAATTTTGACATGTATAAATCCGATTATAAAATTTCTTCAAACTATAATGTCTATTGTCTCCCAAAAGCCTTATTGCACTTGGGTCCTTGGTTTAAACATGCGTGCAAACTTCAAGCTCGACAGTTTATCACGATCTCACAGTAAACTTGCAACGACTTGTTTTAAATAAATGAGATAATGGGTACGTATTGCAATGTCTAAAATTAAAAAAAACTAACGTTAAATAACCTACGTTCAAAATACCTAATGATTTTAAATACCTAAGCATGTAACACCTACCTACGAATTACCTAAGCTTAAAATACCTATTGGACTAAATATCTAATGTTTGAAATACCAAAAGATATGTCACCTAAATTTGATACACCAACATTTGAAATACCCTATAGTCAAAATACCTAAAATTATTCATTTGCTAGCTATTTGTACGAAGTAGCCCAGCAAACATTTTTGGTCAATATTCCGAGAAAGGCACCTATTTTAGGTCGCACAATTTAGGTGACCAAAACCTAAATTAACCAAAATCCGAATCAAAGGTAGATCCGAATCGGAGCACCCCACTATCCACGTGGTCTTATCTGTCCTACCCCTAGAGTGTATGTCAAAAGCCCTTTCGCCCTTGCGTATCAAAGCGCAGGCACTATGGGAGCCTTCGCAGATTCGGCTTGCTGGTCGCGCTGCGGCTCCCATTGTGCTCTGCGCTTGCCCTTGTTTTTATGCACCCTTTTAAACTTTAGATATTTTGAATTTAAGTCAAAACACCATTAGGTATTTAGATTTTAGGTATTTTGAATGTAGGTTATTTAACGTTAGTTTTTTTAATTTTAGACATTGCAATACGTACCCAAGATAATAACATTAATAACCCAAGCTAAACCGTTTAAATCCTCATTTATCTTAAACAAGTTAAATTTACCAACACGTGGACAGCTCTGTCGGCCTCCTAGCCTGAAATTATTTTCTCTCTCGACTCTACTATCTTAATGAAGAAGATTATTCAACTTCTTTTGATAAATTAACTTAAGATTTAATCATATTACCTACAGTGCATTACAGACGTAGTGAATAATCCTTTCCCATAGTATTTTTGCGCAAACATACGAACGTCATGCCTTTTTAGTCACTCTCAGTATAAAAGTAATGAGGGTGCCTGAAGTAGTATGACACATATCAACGTTTTAATTATCATTATCAAGGGACTTCAGTTTAGTTGAAGATGCAATAGGTAAGAGATAGGTATGTACCTAATTTCGGCTAGTTTTTTTTGGGTCATACAAACTACCAATGGTCGACGTTTCTCAGACATTTGAAGGGGTCGGGGAAGAACTAAGACGCAATATAGGTATGAGTTTTTCGAGTCAAAAATATATTGTACCTAGGTAGGTACAATATATTGTTATATAGGTATATCAGTCTCCTTTTTCACACTGCCGCGTTAAACATATCTGTACAACTGTAGGTACCTATTAGAAAAAGAAAATCAGTTGTACGTCTTGATCTCATAACGAAAATACGATCAACAAAATTAATATTAACCGTTTCGATGCGGATGGCACGACAGGCGTGTCATCAATGTTTTTAACGTGTGGCGTATGACACAATAGGCGTGCCATCCGCAACGAATACTGGAATCGCCGCCACAGCCAAAAGTTTTCGAAAATGGAACACGCAACGAAATCCTGAGTTTTCTAATCTAGTTCCTCCTCATTCACGCGGCAGCGTTATTAACGCAATCAAATAAATTTGTTTCAGATCAAAGAGTACCCCGCTAAGCAAATTATTAAAAAAAAAATTAAGTTAAAGAATGTATAGAATATGTTTGAATGTATATTGATTTGAGATACTTACCGCTGTGAGAGCAGGATTGATCTTAGAAGAGACGTAAAGTCTAAGAAAACTCGTAGATGGCGCTGTACTGTCCAGTAGCATTTTGCGTAAGTTCTCGTTGTTTAAAGTTTAATTTGCCGCCGTACAGCACAGTGTGAGTTTCACAGCTTCCGGAGGTACGATTTTTTAACTATCAATACACATAACTGTTTGATTTGATCTCTGACCCCTTCATCTGCATATTTGTGTAGGGTTGTAAACAATGTGTTCTCTGGGATTAGGAAAGATGCTATATAGGTTTCTAAGTGTACTCGTATGTGGGTGGATAGGTGGCGACGAAATGCTAATTTCGCTTATTATCTTTGATATTGTACACAAAATAAATAATTGACAGAATCTGATTGCGTCACTTTGTAGAGATTACCTACAAAATCGAGTGTATGTGTTTTGTACATAATGATAAATTTGTATCATGTATATACATATTATTTAGTTGTAAAGATAACTTCGATTATCATTTTTTGTAGTTATTTTAAGAGCCACATCTCTGTTGTATAGTTCGATAAATATATTGTTTTGATTGTTCATCATTATATTTTTGAAAAAAAAAAATCCTTTTATTTTAAAGCCCCGTAAAAGTTATTTTTATATAAATGAAACTTAAGTAAAAAAAATGAAGGTCATTGCCTATAGTTCGTTTTTTTTAGCATTAGAAAGAACTTGAAAGAAGGTAAGCGATTTTGACACGTCTTTTAATTGAAAAACACTTTTTAAAAATCAATAACTATTACTTATGAAAGCAGAAGACTATAAAAGATCGTATTAGATTCATAATTGTTACATATTTACCGTAACTTATTTTTAAAATGTGTTTTTCAATTAAAAGACACATCAAGAATATTTACCTTATTTCTAATACAAAAAAAACTAAGTATAGTAGTGGGTCACAAATGTTTGGCTGGTAAACCTTAAGCTGGAAACCCACGGGTCCACCAGTTAATGCAGCTCGTGCTTAACCCTTAAATGCATGATTTTTTCTTTTTGCCCGAAATTAATATATGTGTTACGTAACTGTTTGCTGATTATGGGAAAAATGGTAAAAAAATTATAACATCGATTTTCACTGAGAAATCAGTGTTAGAAGTTGCATAGGCTAAATCATATTTATGTAAATATATAATTTTCAGTAAGAGATATATGATAAATCCTACTATCAACAGAAAGGTACACTATTTGTGATACACCTATGATAGAGTTTTTAAATATAAAATAATTACAAACCCCAAAAAAAACATCCAAAATCACATACTAAAAATCATCAAATTCTGGATTTTTTCAAATTTTCTGACATTTCGTCTTAAAACGAATGTAATTTTTATAAATTAAAATATTGCGTAAATTTATATAAAAAATCGGAAATGGATTAGTTTTACTATTGAAATAATATATAAATAGACATATATAGGTTTTCTAATTATATATAAAATTTGATGTTTTTTGTGTACGCTGCATCGTACACCATGCATTTAAGGGTTAAACAGCAGCAACTCTACTACGTAATTTAGCCCTCTTTGGGGAACTTTGAAGGATGGTTGGTATAAGCGACGGCTTAAACCTTTAACCGCCAAGGCGTCGACTGACGGGCGCGGCTTCAACCCAATATCAACCTTCCTGCATTCGGACAAGATTTAAAATGACATTTGGACCATGTAGGTACAGTTGAAAATTTGAAGTAGGTAATATTTGGACTTGGGAGGAGTAGGAGGAGGGTAATTTTAATACTTTAGTTTTGAATCAAATAAATGATGGGTTCATTCGCCATAGTATAGTTGGGAATAAATTATAATTATATAAAAATAAACAACTTCGAAAAAAAAATGTATAATTCAGTGTAATTATGTCGCTAACAATATTGAAAGTGACGCCCTAAAATATAGGCGGATTTCTAAGTGACTTAAAATATGGTTTCCGCTTTCCACATTACGCTAATAGGTACTTCAAGTTAATAAGCCAAGTCTCGATCGCATACAAAAACAAAAAACTTTACAGAAACATGAATTAAGTAGTAGATTGTGTCACAAGGGAGCAAAATGACACATTTACGGCGAGGGCGTACATTGAATCCTAAACGAAGCGAAGGATTCTAAAGTACAATCCTGAGCGTAGTGAGGGATTCAAGTGTGTTACGCCCAAGGTGGAAATAACTGCTACCATGTGACACATATACTGATATATCTAATACCTCTAAACGAGCAATTCTTGTATATTTATATGTATATATATTTTGAGGATCTCGGGAACGGCTCTAACGATTTCGATGAAATTTGCTATATGGGGGTTTTCGGGGGTGAAAAATCGATCTAGCTAGGTTTTATCTCTGGGAAAACGCGCATTTTTGAGTTTTTATATATTTTCCGAGCTAAGCTCGGTCTCCCAGATATTACTGATTAATTTCATATCACCTATGAGGTAATTATGATGTAATTACTTAAGCTAAAAAAAATAGGACGACCGGTCTGGCCTAGTGGGTAGTGACCCTGCCTGTGAAGCCGCGGTCCTGGGTTCGAATCCCGGTAAGGGCATTTATTTGTGCGATGAGCACAGATATTTGTTCCTGAGTCATGGTTGTTTTCTATGTATTTAAGTATTTGTATATTATATATATCGTTGTCTGAGTACCCACAACACAAGCCTAGAGCTTACCGTGGGGCTTAGCCAATTTGTGTAAAATGTCCTCTAATATTTATTTATTTATTTATTTATTTATATGTCCAAATAATGTTAAATTATTGTCCTAGAACAGAAGTGTTACTCTGATCCCTCCTAGTAGGGAAGAAAAAGCCCTTTTTCAAATTGGTCATGTAAAAAATATGTTAAGGAATTTTAAGGCAAATTTTTCTTAACCAGTTTGTACTTGGCAGCAATCTACTAATTAAAGGCGTGAAGCTTGGTTGTTAAAGTACAAATAAGGAAATTTATTGTACAAGATGTAGAAATTAGATCAATTATAATTAAAGCACCACACACATCCCAAACTCAAAATAAGTTTTTAACACCAAAATGTACAGTCAAGTATAAAATCTCAAAAGAAAACACCATTCTTGGTTGTCTCTAATTATTTTGAGATTTTTAACCTGATTAATGATTATACTGTAGTATAGTAGGTAGATATATTTATTCGTTTCGAACTTGACATTTAAATATACATTTTGGTACGAAACTTTGAGATCTTAACTCAGCTTTTTTATTAAATTTTACACATCGCACCTAAATCTAGTCTACATCCTATACCTACCAGAAATATCTGTAACTATAGGTACCTAAATAAATTTGATTACTCCTAAAATTCATTAATTTTCTCTGAATAAAGAGTGACGAGTGACTAACATGAAAACCGAAATAAGGTGTAAGCAATGTAATTGCAAAAGAAGAAAAAGAAATGCCACTCTATTAAATGCGGCAACCAAAACCAATGCTTAAGAGGTATTAGCCACGGCTGGGAAGTCAAGAATTGCTTGAAGAGTACGATAATTTAGGTAGTGGTGCACCATCCTGGAAGAACATAACTTAATATACTAGTCAAGCAATCCCTGTTCCTGTCGAGGTATGTTGTGCTTTTCTCGAAAAATACACGGAAAATAACAATAAAAATTATAACCCCTGTCCAAATCTTTATAAAATCCATTGCTAACATCAACACATCGAATTTTAAAATTAAAGTGGAAAACCTACGATAGGTAATTCCGTGCAAAGATATTACATGTTCAAAATATTTCGAGAACACATTTAGTTGAAATGTCAATGTGTCTGCGCCACTCCCAGTTATTATGTTAGTGAGGTAAAAAAAATGTGCTTCCTCTAAATCTAACGTACGTATTTACGTTATTAGTATGTACTTATCCAAGCCACGTGAGCCCACAACCTATTTACGTGTTTACAAAACTCGACTATGAGTTTTTCCTTTGTATCCTTGGACTATCTAATTTTACACGTCCAAAATATACATTTAGACGGCCACCGCGAGCATTCGGAGAATTCTTCACCTCTATCGCTCCTGCACTAATCGAGCGATAGAAACACAGTCGATGTATATCAATATTCACGGTGGTCCCCTGGTGTCACTAAATACCATCTTAGGGCTCACGAGGTTCATAGCGTTTGGCACGGACAGAAAAAACGCGGTTACAAAGAAAATGAACAGTGACGCGCTATCACGCCGATGCGGTTTCCGCACGCCACTTCGATGTGAGACAACCCTATGCATGTCAATAGCGATGTCCCGCTCGCACTGCGGCAACCGCATTCGCATGAAGACCGGCAAACAGAAACATTTGCGATTTATATATATGATAAAGTATAATAATTAAAATAAAAACATTATAAAGCTATATTAAATCTTACATCACATTTATAAAAACATTACAATTTTGACAGTTAGATAAAAGAGAAGATTCCGGAAAATAAAGCTACTGCGACAACCTTGTCTCCAAAATACCATCACTATATTATTCCACCTTCAAAGTACACCGAAACTAGTTCTGTATTTCGTTGAATCCTCAAAGTCAACTTCAAAATGATGAACAAACTTATGAGTCATATCAACATGTTTTGTTACAATTAACTTATGGGTAAAATAAGCAATTCGTTTTTAAGTGCAAAAACCCATCCACTGCAAAAATAATTGCCCATGTGTTGATAAAATTAAGTGTAATGTTAACAAATAATTATTCTTAATCATTAAAGTAGAAGTTATATAAGAGGTGCACATCTTACTTAAAATTAACATTGAACGACTTTGAAAAACATAATTTAATTATACTCCTCATCTTCGTCCATAGCAAAATCAACGCCAGAGTCGACCGCGCAGACTGGGCTGTGAAAGAAAATTGTATTAGTAAACAGCATTATTATTTGTATTCATAATGGTTATCTACTTCTGGTGACCAATTTCTCGAGTAACTTTGTGAAATTGTGTTGACTTTTTGTGAAAGTCAAATCAAGCCCGTTACGATATAATTTAGAATCTTGAGCGTAGTAAGGAACTCAAAAGCGCACGAGATGTAAATAACTTTGATTCACAAAACTTTTCACCTCAGCAGTGAGAACATATTAGAGAACCCGAAAAATGTATTCCTTCTTCATCACTTACCTCTATTCACTCATGTTTTCTTAAGATATACCAACAATTTAATTTTCACCTCAGCAGCTCGAACAAGGGTACTTTGCTACTTAAAAACAGTGAGCAAAATGCGATTTTGCTCACTGTTTTTAAGTAGCAAAGTACCCTTGTTCGAGCTGCTGAGGTGAAAATTAAATTTTCCCTAACAGGTATAGGTTAGGGCTTCCAAATACCGGGCCTCGCGGAATACCGGTATTAATACTGAAACTATCTTCATCAATACCGGGATCCCGGGATCCCGGTATTTATTATGACATCGAGGTTTTATTAAAAATTGGGAATTTAAAAGGCTAAATATTACACCACATAAGTTTTAATAGCCTAAAGGACAATATACAATCAAATATTGTGGCTATCTGCAATGATTAGGTACATTTTGCATTTTGCTGATTGTAAAGGCGGCTAGTCACAGTCACCAGACACTTAAGTGATAAGTGCCTGCTACGGATTTCCAGTTCCACTTTATAAATGTTATAATTATAAGTTATAACTCATTTAATGTACCTTATAATAATAACACCTTACATCACTTACATATTTATTTTAGTCAGTACAATGGGTGGCAATGAAATATACAGAATAATACAATGCCGTTGCTTGTGAACTTTATAAAACACATGTTTTGATAAATCAGAAAAACGTTGAAACGACTTATTTTATGAACTTTGTTGCTTTATTTAAGTAGAATATATGGAAAAATGCTGATCTGCTTATTGGTGTAGGTACATAGTGGTCGGTAGTAAATATTTTTGTTAGGCTTGAAATGTTTCATATCTCCAATTTTAGCAAATATGGTTAAAATACATAGTCAGGTTTTATACAGAAAGAAGCTCATACAGTGAATTTAAAACTGTTACTACAGTTCGTTGCCCTATTCGTACTTATGTTCATATCCATATCACTACCATGATTTCCAGAAATATTAATCGTGAGATATTTATCTCACGCTGATCTACTCAGATAGGTAGTACAAATTATGAAATGAAAGTGAGATAACTACTAGTTTGATGCTACTGACGTGTGTTGGGCTTGTTAATGCAGCCGAATTGGATCATTTTAATGGATATAGAGCGTTTATTCTGTACATTTCGCATGTTTTTAATAATACCGGGATCCCGGTATTGCATTTAAAAATACCGGTATTGAAAAATGACCAAAAAAACACGGGATCCCGGGATCCCGGTATTGGAAGCCCTAGTATAGGTACTATGAATTTTGCTCCCTCTAGGTCTACTAACTACTAAAAAAGTGAATAGTAAAAATGTTATCATACAATTCACAAACCTCATAGCTCTGCATGTGAAAAAAACAATCCGTTTAAGCTTCTTGTTGTAGAAGAAGTAGTTGAAGACCCAGAGGCAGCCGGGCTCGCCGAAAGGGTCGCTGGCCAGGTCGGGGCTGTAGCTGTAGATGCGGCACTCGGGCAGCGCCACCTCCTCGTCGACGGCGGCCCACAGCGCCGCGCGCAGCCCGCGCCAGCGCGCGCCGCCCACCGGCGACAGCGCGCCGTCCACCGCCGCCTGCACCCAGCTCAGTGACGGCTCCGCACTGAATTCACTGCTCTGTTGATAGCAAACATTCTCTTATTTACAACTCGAAGAATACATTTATCTAAAATTCTAATCCCTAATCTTTTAAACAAAAGGAATTGTTTATTTTATGCAGAGGTTATATTACTGCTACTGACTCCATCATAAGTGAATGGGAACAAGCCCGTTTTAAAAGAAATTTTATCATCCTATTTATATGGTTCATATTCATGTAACAGGTCACAGGATTTGTTCTTTTTAAAAACTTTTACCTGAAGGTGAATCAGCTGCTTGTTCTACATCACCCCAGCTGTTACTTAAATTTAAAACTTAATACTTTCACAATACAGTAGCTTTTTAAACGACATTGGTGCTTTAGTATGTGCCGAAGATGGATGGGAGCTGACCGCTCAACATAAATGAAACATAGGCTTTTGTTTAACAGATTATGGTTTGAGCCCATAAAATCTCTTTAGAAAATTTCAACTATACCCTAGATATAATTATCAAATTGCTAGTTACCTTTGCCATTGAAAAATCATAATCTGGAAAGGCAGAATTCAGTGTTGCAATTAAATAGAAGAGTGTCTTCCGTGAGATGGTGTCGCACAGCACACCATCCTCATCCCCAGACAAGCTCCGACTGCAACATTACAGAACACTCAATTTAATTATCTCACATTTATACTCTGTGTAGCACACCAACTAGACTAAAATAAATCTAGTGTTTATTTAATTATATGTGCATCTTGGATTATTCGTATAAATTTATTAGTATAAAATTCAAGAAGTAAGTGTCAATTCAGAGATAAGTAGATTACATTTTGCTCTATTATAAATAATTTAGAAAGCTTAAAAAATAAAAAGTACATGTTTTTTTTTCATTCTTATGATATTTTCTGTTAATTTAATTAATAATTTATATTTTGTTTGCGATATTTTTTAAATAATTTATTGTAACAGTTAAACAGTAGGTTCTTAGCATGGTACACGCTACATCTGTGGTAAATGGTATATTATAACTATTAAGAATTACAATACTATACAATACATACATACAATATTACTATTTAAAAACCTAAGTTAGAGAAACTTCACCATGTTTTCTATTTCTGTGATTATTCTAGAATATCATAAAAACAACAATCAATTTAATTTTACTCATAACAGGTTCAAGAAACTTCTGTTTAAATACAAACAGATAGCATTATGATAAGGCTCATTAACACAACACAACCACTAATAACATTTACGTTTCACACTTGTTTGGTTTTAATACAGAGTAGGCAAGATGATTATATGAGATAGCATTAAAATAGTTTGTATTATTTATATTGAATACTCTCAAGAGTAATGGGAATAGGTCACATTGTATAGATAATTCAATAGAAAGTGTACCTGTTTTCATTGCCTTTTGAGTGTATTGCAATACCAATTCATGTCAACCTCAAGCATTTCCTTTTTAAACACATAATTCAGAAGAGATACCTATACATGACCCCTTCAGGTGGAGACAGGGCTTGCAGGTCACGGGAGGTCTCTCCATCAGCAGTGAATCGTTTGTAGAAGGCTTTCTCGGTTCCAGCCATCTTGCAACTGTAGCTCTCTACGCGGCTCTGAACAGCGCTATCACCGTTCAGGATTGACAGGGCGCTGCTCAGGGCCTCCAGACGACCACTCTCCAAGAGTTTCATTTTTTCAGTTTCTCTATTTAGTACGCAATAAGACTTTACCCACACAAACTTCTTGCTATTGAAACTGTAAAATTATTCGTGCAGCTGGGTGCACTACTTCTGTACATAGCCGACGGGTGTATGAATATTCCTTTTCTTTTGGAATGAAGAAGCTTCACACTCGGAATCAGATTCGTCTTCTGGTCTTCTTCAGCGCTGATGGAATGCGGGTACATCACAAATAAGAAAAGAAAGTTTAGTTTACAAATCGCTATATAACGAAGCAAAAGTATTTTTAGCTTGTTATGAGTTGGGCCAAGATCGCGTCCACTTCACTTCACTTGTCCTACAAAAACTGAACAAACACTATTTTGTGCTAGAGATCATAATCCATAGAAGACATCGTCGTAAAATATCACTGGTAATTTTATTTTAAGTTATTTACACGAAATAATCAACACTTAGCAATTTTTATATAAATTTACAAACAAAGAAGGAAAATAGAAATTGTTGATTTCGCAGCCATCAAACGAGTAATACGACTTACGAGTATAGACAAGAAAAGACTAGAATCATGAATCTAGTATTTTACCTGGATCGAGCATGAGGGGTGGGGGGAAATGACCGAACGGGATAGTCTTATGTATCTTTCAGTAGGAGTAGCAGCGAAACCGCCAATATTGTTTGTCCTTGTCACAGTCTCACATTTTTTTTAATTCCCCACCGTAAATTAGTATGGGTAATGATGGGATTACGGTGGGCAACAAATAAATTCGACCAATCATAGTGTCGCATTGGATGTTTTGTCCCTCACGGAGGCACTCATACCACTTCTATAAGATTCTACCTTCTATGACTAGAATAGAAAAAAAAAACTGGAAACTACTCTCTATGGTTACTGTTCGAGATCAAGATTTAACCGTTTCTTTACTAAATCGTAATGGAAAAAAGTCATGAAAATACGGCTGAGAGCTGTCAAACGCAGCACGGCGGCATTCTTCGATTTTGACATTTGCCGTGCTTATTTTTGTTTATGTGACGGTTCGGTGTTCGGTTTACAACGTATCTTGTTAGTAGTTTGTGGTTTACAATACAACTTTTCATGTATTTCGTGCATCGTATTGTAGCTGGAGAAGTCCCTCGCTAATTAAAATAATTAATTTGTTATCAAGTTTAAAATTAGTAACTGAAGACGCAGAAGATAGGCGATGGATTGGCTACCATCCACTAAGATTTAAGGTTTTGTAATTTACGTATACAAATTTCCGTGGTTTAGTCCATGGGTTTATAGAAGTTGCGCCTGCGTATCTAGTACGGTTCGGGGAAAACCCTAAAATGTCTGAATCACCGCCGATCGGGTAAGTCAACCTTTTAAGAAATAATGTTTAATAATGTAGTAGTTCTATATAATTAAGACAGTTTGTATCGGGATGTATTTCTTAATTATTAAAAAAAAACTAAGCCTTAATAGGGCTGCCATCAGCTAAGTACAATTCCTATGCTTAACTAAGTTCAAAAAAACTTAGACTATCTTTATTTATGGGAGATGAATCATGAAGTTTCGTGAACGTCAGCTGCCGCTCCGTTAGCGGGCTAAAATTTACATTACAGACCGTTGATTTGAGGGGGCTTTGGGGAAAAGGAGGGGGGGGGGGAGACGACTACCCTATAGTTTAGGAGATAGTCCTCTACCCCTCTGACCCTCCCTCCCTCCCAGCCTCTCACCCCCTAATTGAAATTTAATTTGCTAGGTATAGGATAGGGATTGTAGGCAGTTATCAGTACCTCTTAGTATGAAGCCCTCCTTACTGTTTTTATTGTTTGCATCATTTATAAATCAAGTTTATCATTTTAATGTTGTTTTTTTATTTCATGTGTAATATAAGTAATGAGCCTGCTGCTAAAAGAGCCCGCATTGATGATGATGATAATGATGAAGTGGAGAGAAATGATAATGTAAGACTTTATTGGCATTATACTCATATTCATTATCATTCATGACAATCAAATAAAGGTATCATCTGTATGGATCATTTGTTCAAATTGAATGTAGAAACTTTCCACAATAAAAAAGGAAAAATAAAATCAACATGTATTAACAGTAGTGTAATCTTGATTAACTAACTAAATTAACCCACAAAAATTTTCATTCAGAGAATAAAATCATCATCCTAACCATGTATCTATTAGATTAGTAGATCATGGATGACCATATATTGCATGTGAAATTTAAGAAAAAAAATATTACAGATAATTTTATGATATAATATTTTATAATTGCTATAGCTAATACTAGACTAGCACATAGGGTAAGTCATCAATTACTGGCCACCTTATACTAAAAATGGATTTTGTTCAACTATATACAGAATTCATTTTTAGTATAAGGTGACCAGTTATTAAAGAGTCATTGTAATTGAAGATGCCAGTAGTATTTGACGATTTACCCTACTGTACAATTGTACATACCTTAAATTTTAAGATAAGTAAAGGTTTTAAAATAACCTATTTTCTGAATATCCACTACCACAAGAACTCTATACAGCAACCAAACAAAAATTATAATAAATGAACTTTTATCATTTTTCCCTGGACTTCAAATATACTCAAGAGTTGCTCTTATTAGTGTTCTTGGGTAAACTTGTATAGAATTTCCAAATGAGGTGACAGGTGATCCATTTACATTCACAACTTCATCATTAATTCAAGCTTATTTTTACAGATTGAAATATGTGCAGATGAGCCAACCATATTGGAATTTCTGAACAGAGATGTCCTGAGCATTATATTGGATAAATTGAGTACTGATGACATTTTGGGCACAATAACAGTTAGCAGGAAGTGGCGTAATGCAATTTTGGAGTATTTGGAAGGTTCTTTCACCACTTTAATTTTTATTAATAATTTAATTTTGTCTTGTTTTTCCTTAATTCTAAAAAAAATTATACCTATACATATATCTTAGTTTTTTTACATCTGCTATAGAAGTAAAACTATCCCAGTGATGTCAGTGGCGTTATTAAATATCATAATATGAAGATAATTCCCAGTTATTACAAGTGCCAAAAAGTTTTAGTAACAAATGAAAGTAATAAGCACCACCTCCATCTCTGCATCCAGAAAATGCCTTGTTAGAGCAAAGCAAAATATATAGAATTTAATACTAACTAGAGCAACACTGGCAGACCTCTACCAAACCTTCCTTTGTTTTGACTAATTTGTGTTTGTTTATCTATTTCAGGTTCACATTATTGCTTCGAACACTACTATTTGCCTAGGTTACATTTTGTGCCACGTCTCCTCGGCTTAGTAAGCACCAATGACGTGCGTGGTAGTCGCTCCACGCCATTTGACACATGTGTTGGAGGTTTGCGAAATTTTCAAACTAAAATCATGGAGTTGGGCCCAGGAATCGTCAAGATTATATTGGATTGCCTTAACGAGAACAGCTTGAAAACAATCACCCAGAATTGTCCTAATTTAAAAGAACTGACGGTATGTACTGTACCTAATTGTAGAATGTGACAAAGTCGAAAATGCTCTGTAGGTACCTCTAAATTTGGTATAAAGATTTATAGTGTCTTTCTTAATTTCGGTTTCGGCACGCATCGGCCGAAGACTCTGTTTCGGCCAAAAAACTGCCGAACCCTTTGGCCGCGCCGAAACTTATAAAATAATGTTTCAACGGATTACTGGTGGACCTTATCTTTTTGCAATAAGGTATTCGAATTGTTAAAACGAATTATGGTACCAGTTTAAAAGATTTTAATTTTTATTAAGGAATTAACAAAAAGCGCTAAAAATAAAATATTCCAAATATTTGCCTATAAATACTTATCTAAGTTTTCAAACATCGCTGAACATGTTATGTACGTTTTGGTATTAATAATAATAATAATAATCAATTGCCCCGCTACTGGCGGCACACTGGGTTAACTTTTTTTTTTAAGTATTTTGTATTGTTTTTGTACGTGTCTTTATATTTTATTTTTAAATCCATATTATAAAATAACCTAACTTAAGTTTGAAGAGAAATAAAGAAATAATCAATTATATATGAAATTATTTGTAGGTAGTTGCAATGCAAGAACATTCCACCCACGAGGTATTTTTACGGAATGGAACACGACAGGTATTGTAATAGACACTTAGTTGCTTATGATAATTTATAATTGTAGGTACGTTATGTTATAGATACCTACACTCAAAAGCATAGAGAAGTAGGTAAGCTTAGTTAGAGTTCTCAACTGCTTACTAAGCAGGGATGTTGCGGATGCTAATTTTTTGACATCCCCGGATGCGGATGCGGATATTTAATGGCTCACATCCGCGGATGCGGATGCGGTTGCGGATGTCAAGATTAGGTACTTAGAAAACGTCAAATATTACATTTTTAGTATTTTTTATAATAAAAAAAACGAAACGTTTAGTATTTGAGCAAGAATATAGGTGCGTTATATTTAATAAACAGTAACTTCGCCGACTTTTCTGGATCTAGACGATTTCGTTAAGGTAATAACGAAATTACCTAGCACTTACGCCGCCGCTAAGACGTTCCTGTACCGACTTGTTCGACATCCGCATCCGCATAAGCTCCGCATCGATTTTATGCGGATGCAGATGCGGATGTTGAAAATAATGCGGAAGTTACGCGGTTGCGGATGTTCGCAACATCCCTGATTCGAAGCATGATTTTTGGATGATTTTAGGAGGGGGGTCAAAAATCGTCAAATATGTGCGTCAGAAAGTATATTATATGTATCAAAGTATAAGTACACGGTGCGAGTCAAACGAACTCGCACTTGACTTGTTTCTTTATAATTGTTTAATGAACACATATTTGTTTTATTCGGTCAATAGTGTGAACCGCTGTCGTTTACCGAGGAGGTCCGGCAATGCTTGCAGGAGTTGCAGTTGAAACGTGTCATGTTCATCGATTGCAAGATCGTAAGTGTAGTTTTATATAAATCGCAATATTAAACTATCACAAATATTATAGACTCTCGGTTTCGTAGTACAATATTACAGATATTTATTTCAGGTAAACGATGAATATGTCAGCGAGTTTCTTAAGAGCGACTCCATCGAAGAACTAATAGTCACCCGTGGTTCATCAGTGGAAGGAGATTGCTTGTCCTGTCTGAGCCAGAAGAAGGAGAATAACTTAAAATCCCTTCGCCTAGTCGGTTGCGAGTTGGAGTACTTGGACCGCGCCGTCGCTAACCACCTAACCAAGCTTACGACGTTAGACCTAAGCAACAACTCTTTTGAGTTACTACAATGTTTACCCCCGTTGTTGGACAAAATGTCTGATTTGGAATATTTATTTTTGAATTGCTATCCGTATACGGACTCGGGAAAGGTATTTGCGGAGTCCCTCGGTCGGCTCGGCCGTTTGAAGCACCTCAGTCTGTGTTGGAACGATAACGTGAGCGACGAATGGCTGGAGGCCGTGGCGCGAGGATGCCCGGGGCTGCAAACTTTGGACATCGAGACAAAAAGTAAACAGAAATCTTTATTTGTTGTGCACTTTGTACTAAGTAGGTACAACACTGTATAACTCACCTATTATTAGACGATTAAAGCATTTATCCGTTTATCACATTGATGCATTTTCCGCAGTACGAGCATGACATCGTCTCTGTGTGATACGCTTTAACAATGATCGATTCATTTTCACTATGTATGTAAGTATTTAAACTCATTTAACCTGATCAGAATAGGCTTTATTTATGGAAATTAACATTGAGTTTAAACCATCCTAGACTGCATCGGCACTTACAATCAGGTGAGATTGTGGTCAAATGCTTACCTATTTCTAATAAAAAAAAACCGGATGGTGAAATACAAGATGGGAGTTAAATATTAACACTTTGAACGCCACGCCTATCGTTGTGCGGCGCGTTCTTGTGAACCTTGTCGGAATGCACGAAAGTTGCAAGGCTGTAGCTGCGCGTGGTAGTCAAATTGTTACACATAAACAATAGGAGGCTACATGACTAATTTTCATTTATGGTATCAATCGATCGGGTTTGTTTTCCGGATCAAATGTCTATATGGGACCCATTGCATTAAAGCAACACATAAGTCAGAAATTATAGTCAAAGTCCGACAGATATAGTTGCTATACTTACAAATATTTTTGGATAAAATGTAAGGAATCGAATGGTATCCTTAACTTATTTCGCTCTTGGAAGTTAAAAAAAAACTTAAATTTTCAGGTGCTGTATTTTTATATTATTTCCATATATTTTTTAATATCTACAATATTGTGATAAATTGCTCATAATTTGCTATCTATTTTACTAGATTTTGTTATAAAATTCAACATGTGTCATCATCCCTATTGTCGCAGCTTCCGGGTACCGGCTGGACCGCGCTACGGTGACCGCGGCGGGCATACTCGCGCTGTGCCGCGCCGCGCCCGCCCTCGAGCACCTCGGCCTCGCCGGCAACGGGGACGTCACCGACGCCACGGTGGCCGACATAGCGGCCGCCTGCCCCAAGCTCGAGGTAATATACCACTATTATGACCCTACAACTACATCCACTAAACCACGCTCTCCTGAAAGTCCTAAACGAGACACGTTTGGACCAGGGATGTTGCGAACATCCGCATCCGCAACCGCGGAACTTCCGCATTATTTTCAACATCCGCATCTGCATCCGCATAAAATCGATGCGGAGCTTATGCGGATGGGGATGTGGAACAAGTCCGTACAGGAACGTCTTAGCGGCGGCGTAAGTGCTAGGTAATTTTGTCATTACCTATAACGAAATCGTCTAGATTACTGTTACTGTTTATTAAATATAACGCACCTATATTCTTGCGCAAATACTAAACGATACTTTTTTTTTTATAAAAAAAATACAAAAAATGTAATATTTGGCTTTTTCTAAGTAACTAATCTTGACATCCGCATCCGCGGATGTGCGCCTTTAAATATCCGCATCCGCATCCATGGATGTCAAAAAATCTGCATCCGCAGCATCTCTGGTTTGGACGTCACCGACGCCACGGTGACCGCTATTGCCGCCTGCCCCAAAATTGAGATAACAGAGGTGTTACAGCCCTTTTTCGATCAAACCACGCTTTCCTGAAATAGACACGTTTGGTCGTGACTGATGCGACCCTGGATGCCATGGTAACTGTCTGCCCGAAGCTTGGGGTAACAGTAATGTCAGCTGTCTACGAAGCAGGAGGTCCTGGGTTCGCATATATATGTGTTTAATATTTAAAACTTTCGCGTTTTGAACACATATTAACTCACATTTATAGACGGGTCTAACGCGAAATTTATTCACATACCTTTATTTACCGACGTTTCGACACAAGTTTCACTGGTCATGGTCGCGGCTAACTGATGTCCCAGCAAAATGTCAAAACAGAGACATAACTCTAGAGATAATTAACATTATGTGTAGTGGGTGGTTTGAAAATGTGATGTCTACCCCAAACTTTTTCATACACTTTTCGTCGGGTAGTTGAACAAATATCTGTTTTGACATTTTGCTGGGACATCAGTTAGCCGCGACCATGACCAGTGAAACCTGTGTCAAAACGTCGGTAAATAAAGGTATGTGAATAAATTTCGCGTTAGACCCGTCTACAAATGTGAGTTAATATGTATATGTGTTTAGCTTTTAAGATTCGTTATCTTACGTGTTGTCTCTTACTTCCAGTCTGTGGACTTGCGCGGGTGTGCGCAGATAGCGCAGAACACGGCCATTTTGACGGCGCTGGCGGCGCCGCGGCGCCCGGCGGGGCCGCTGCGCCTGCGGCTCGCGCGCACCGCGGCCAACACATACCAGGTAATGGTAACGTCAAGTCTAACATTCCCTTTGTACTTACATCAATGTTGTTTTACAATAGGTACTATTATCAAAGTCTAGTAAATAGAGACCAGCTACAATCTCCACAGAACACCGCGTATTCCGCATGCGGGCGCAATATTGTGAGCGTTCACATAAGGTTGAGAATATGCCTAATAAAAACTTGACTTGTACACATGGTGCTACTTTACCGCCCTAGTGCAGTAATTAGCACAATACGTGCCTATGTGGAAAATATAAAGGGCCATTATGTACTGTAAAATACACGTGCGAAAAGGTAACTCACAACCAGTGGCGATAAATTGAAACACGACCGAAGGGAGTGTTTTAAATCGACACGAGTTCCTACTTTTCGCACTTGTATCGTAATGTACTATTATTATTCTTTAAATCTACTACTGTGCCTATGTATGAAAGTGGGCAGGCAAGTCTAACTCATATGTAGAATTTGAACATGCGAAACCCTCTGACTATAAAGCTGGATCCGCGCTTGTTTCCAGTGGCGTAGCGTAGCCGTGTGCGAAATCGCATATGCGAGGCCCTTTTCTTTCACTGTGCCTGAAGGGGCCTCGCGCGAGGCCGTGGGCGACGGCCCACTTCGCCCACGCCTAGCTACGCCACTGCTTGTTTCCCTACGCCAGCGGTTCTCAATCTTTTTTTGACGGAACCCTAGGGTTCCGCGGAACACACTTTGAGAATGGCTGCCCTACGCAAATAACTAAAATGTATGTATGTATGTAACTATAATTCAAAGGGTGTAGCAGGATAAGCCTTCAAAAATTGCCCCCAAAGCTTTGAGTTCAAAACTACTACCAGTTGATGCCCCGTCAAATGAAAATAATCCACACCAATTTTTAACCCTCTACTGCCGCCTGGAACCCCGTGACATTCATTTAACCCTAAAAAGTTTTTATTTTTTTTCTCAAAAAGTATAAAACGGACAATTATGAAATTTTTCATAAATGTTGATGTCATCTATACAAACTATCAAAAAAAAAACTAACTCTCTACTTACTTATTTTCCTAGAAAAAAACCTAAATAAAAAAATAAAACACCCTGTATATCAGTTCAAGCTCGTCGTACTATCACCATTTTTGTACTAATTATTAACCAACTACCTATCTACATAATATATAAGTTTCATGTAAATAACAAAGGTGGAACAGTGTGAAAATATAAGTATTGTTCAGTACGTACCATGTATGTAACACGCTTACCAAACGTTGACGACACTAGTAAAAGATATCGGCCCGCCAACCGGGAAGCCATCCGTAATCATTTTTTTTTTGTTAATTTGAAATGGAGGACAAATGAAACTCATTAATACTTATTCGAACAAGTGTTTCTGTTTATTTTACTTTATTGTTTTGTAAAAAGGTACTACGTAATTGAGTTACTTAGCATTTTATGTAAGTTCTTGAGTCCTGCAAGCGAAATAAATTAAAAAAAATGGCCCTCGGCCGTGATGCTGGCCGTGTTCGATTTTCAAATATTTTTTTCGTAATTAACAAAAAAAAAATGATTACGGATGGCTTCCCGGTTGGCGGGCCGATATCTTTTACTAGTGTCGTCAACGTTTGGTAAGCGTGTTACATACATGGTACGTACTGAACAATACTTATATTTTCACACTGTTCCACCTTTGTTATTTACATGAAACTTATATATTATGTAGATAGGTAGTTGGTTAATAATTAGTACAAAAATGGTGATAGTACGACGAGCTTGAACTGATATACAGGGTGTTTTATTTTTTTATTTAGGTTTTTTTCTAGGAAAATAAGTAAGTAGAGAGTTAGTTTTTTTTTTGATAGTTTGTATTAGATATGAGCGCCGCGCCGGCGCGCCGCCGCCGCCGACGAAATTTTCGCGCCGCCGCCGCCGACGCTGCCCTATCGGCGTGGCATCGGCGTGACCTTGGTAGTTACTACTACTTTCAGAGGTTTAGGAACCAGATAATATATCTTAAATCGAGTTTAGATCTATAACGGCGCCACTTCGAATAGTTTATAGGCATTCAAAAGGTATTTTAGGCCCATATAATTCAAAAATATCGAAGGTAAATGCAAATTTATTTGTCTAGTAACCGCGCTACTAGTCTTGGGGAAACGATTTTTTTAATATCAATTTAAACATCAATATGCTCGTAATAAACATACTGATTTCCTTCCATTTTTATTGTGGAACGTACATTACAATTTATAGATTGTATATACACTAGATATGTCAATCACAATGAAAAAATTACCTGTGATCAAATCAACTCTGGCTAACGTGAGACTCGAATCTTTGGAGTATCGACCCAATGCATAACTAATTTTGCCAACTGTTAACCATCCGTCATTTACCGCGAATTTAACCATTGCAAGCATGATTAATCGTCTTTAAAAGGTATAAAAAGGGGTTAATTTTGAGATATTAATGGTTTCCACGTCCAAATGTCCAGCCGTTGGCTTCGCGCGGAAGGGCGTCGGAATCGGGTCTTATTTAAACTTGGCCACTGATCAAATTTCAAGCTTTGCTCTCTCGCAGCTCAATCTTTGGCCTTGCATCGCTTGCATGGAAGTAAGCCACTATCTGAACCTGTAAGTTTTTGGCCCTGTTTGGAGCTCAGCTTTCGGCCTCTTTTAAAACTCTTGAGCATTGGTCCTTGTCTGATCTTAGCTCCATTGCAGCTCGGCCTTTGGCGTCGCACGAATGCGCCCGCAGGAAAGCTCCAGATCTTTAACACTATGGCTTCGGTCTTTATTAGCCTTCGCCCTCGCTCTGCTCTCTTGTAGCTCCGCCTCGCACAGAAGCGCGCTGTTGGCGTTCGATTCTTAGCTGTATGCTTACCTGCAGCTTATCCTCTGGCCTCGCATTGGGAGGCGTCGAAATCAAGTCTTCGGTGTTACATGGAGCTCGGCCTTGGGCCTCACTTTTTGACATAAATCGGTTTTGTTGGGTCGATGTTGGTTAATGACGGAGCTCGATTTTATTAAAAAAAAAAATTAAAATTTAAATCTATTTATTTCGCTAAAAAAGTACTTAAATCTACATACATTTGTGTGCAAAATCTCTAGTATGAGATTATGTGCGCGGTCACTAAAACTCGCGTTTTGATGTTACCTAATAATACATTGAGTAATTCGAAATGTAAATATCTACTTTTCTTAATTTAACTAATGGGTTTATTTTAGTTTGTTTGCCAGTATATTTGCCAGAGCATTATCATTTGTGAAATATTCCTTTAGAATTTTATTGAGTTACGATGATTTTCTATTTTCTAAAATGTGTACTAATTCCTTAGGTAATTTATTTAATATATCTGAACTGTCGACAAGACGTTCCCTGATACAGTATATCCGCAATTTTTAACTTACCACAAAAGATAAGGGCCTCGCTAAGATCTTCCGGCCTGAACCTCGCCAAGATTAAGACCGCCTTTGATGCAGCGCGATACCGCCTATCCACAGTTTATACGATATAAAACTTTTTTCGTATCATTACTCAATAAATTATCCTTGAAAAAAGAAAAAGCATTTATTTTATAACTTTCTTACAGCAAAAACATGTTTTTTCGGTAAAATTTTGGTTTGAATTTTTTTTTTTTCATTAATCGAAGGTGTTTCAAGGCCACGCCGCCGATTCGCCGCCGCCGCCGACCAATTTTGACCGGCGCGCCGCCGCCGGCTAAATGCCTATCGGCGCTCATATCTAGTTTGTATAGATGACATCAACATTTATGAAAAATTTCATAATTGTCCGTTTTATACTTTTTGAGAAAAAAAATAAAAACTTTTTAGGGTTAAATGAATGTCACGGGGTTCCAGGCGGCAGTAGAGGGTTAAAAATTGGTGTGGATTATTTTCATTTGACGGGGCATCAACTGGTAGTAGTTTTGAACTCAAAGCTTTGGGGGCAATTTTTGAAGGCTTATCCTGCTACACCCTTTAACGCTATCTATAACAATGATGAGTACCTCCGTGGCGTTGAAAGGGTGCTGGGTGTTGTCACTTTTAGAAGTAGGTACCTACTATGTTATTATCCTTTATTATTTGTTTTCAGACACGGGCACCACAAGGACTGATTTTTGACTTCGTAGACGCTCCGAGGTTGTTTAGATTAGTGTAAACAATACACAGGAAACAGTTTCTGGGATTTATCCTAATCCAGGTAACTAATGAGTTATACTTACTCCAAAGTAGAAAGTTGATTTTTTGATACGATTTGTTTCATTTATAATAATTTTATATGATGTCGTTACGTATTTTAACTCGTTGACAGTATCAATCGACCAGCTACCTCAACAGAATTGCGTACCTTTAAACGCAGGTGCATTTAATGCTCTTTTTTAATATATTATTTTATTATAATGATTAATGACTTTCGTTAGGTAAGTGCAACGCTATGTGATTTTTATAAACAGATTTTTATTAGATATTTAAGTGTTAGCCATATTAGATATATTGCCTAACTAATTGATGTTTAATTTTTTAATGAATGAATATTGTTATAGAAATAAATAAGCATTGTATGTAAGACGGAATTTTATTTAAAAAATCGCTTTTGAGAAAAAAAAACATTTAGCCATCTGTCCGACTGGCGGCCAAAAAGATAGTCGACCTCAAGTTCTTTCACGCACAAAAAACAACGTACGTGTAGATATATATAGATTCCATGTTGATGTGATTACCAAAATATGAAAATACAATCATGTTCGGAAAGAAATCAAATTATTTTCTTTTGTTCTTATGGTTCCTCTACACGTTGGCCCAATCTAGTGGTCCAATATGATGGGCCAACGTGTAGAGAGGGTAGTGGTGTCGGTTGGCTTATGGCGCGGCGAATGGCGATGGGATGGCCGCGGTGTCGGTTTTTCGGCACACATCAAAGGGAGTGGGCCAGCGATGGCGGTACGCATCTACACGTGGCCCAATCCACAGTGCGCGCTCGTCGAGTGTGGACGTTTGCGCTCAGTATCAATTTACGGTTATTTTTATTAAAAATGACGAGTACGTGGCCTCGTTATGGAAGTAATGAAGGAATAGGAAATTAACGCAGACAGTACATTTACAATTTAAATAAATAAATATAACAATACATACTAATAGTTAAATAAATGAATATTAGATACATATCGAACTACACATAGTAAGTACCTACACTGCACAATTTGCACAGCTATGTTGGTAAGCTAGTAACAAAATTATAATATGATCTAAAATAATTTAAGCAAATTGTATGGTCTGCCGGATGCATGTTGACAGATGGGCCAAAATAGCCACTAGCTGGCATCCCCAGTGTAGTCGAGGCAGAGGCAGACCGAGAAAGAGATGGCGGGACGACTTGGATGCATTCCAGCGGGATTGGCGGGATCTTGCTCAGAACAGGGAGGATTGGAAAAGGAGAGGGGAGGCCTTTGCCCAGCAGTGGGACACACACATAGGCTAATAAAAAAAATTGTATGGTAACATGAAATTAAAAAAGATATTTAATTTATTTAATCCTTTAAAAAAATCTAACATTCATTTTTTTTCGGGAAGTAGGTAGGTATGTATCATCAAAAAACTCCTGCAGCTTTTACGCCATTTTTTTTAATTACTTGAAGAAAATATTGGTACGTGGCGTATAGATAAATTGCTGCAACGGCTAATGCTTCCACGTCCATCTTGGAAACCGGTCCGATCACAACTGAATGTCGCCATCGTGTAGTTGCGTTCCAACCATCGCATGGCCAACTCATTGGCCCAGCGGTGGCCCATCGTGTAGAGGAGCCATTAAGTACCACTGGAGAGCTTTGTCACTTTTTAGAGTTCCGTACCCAAAGGGTATAAACGGGACCCTATTACAGTTGGGTTCCCATACAATGTGATTTTTTTGCATAATGGTACGGAACCCTTCGTGCGCGAGTCCGTCTCGCACTTGGCCGGTTTTTCTACATATTACATTATATGTATTTTCTGTATATGAGCCATATAACATAATATGACATCTAATTTAGTTTATAATTTATACGAAACTCGTGACGAAATGTGACTACAGGAGAGAAAAACGTAATTTAGAATAATAATATTTTTATTACAGATAAATTGACAATGATATTCAGAAATGATACGTAAACATGAATAAGTATTAGATTAGTTAATGACAATAGCCACAGGAAGGATGGCACCGCTTGCCGTCGACGCCGCACCGGCAGCCGCCGCTCGTGTCGCCGCGGCCGCCCGGGCCCCAGCGCGGGCCGCGCGTCACCCAGCAGATCTCCGTCTTGCAGGCCGAACATTTGATCCAATCGCAACCCCATTTCTTCGTTATAATTGCACTGCACTCCGGACACTCGAGAGCTTCCCCGCGCGATATCAGAGTGTCGAGGAATGCCCTGGTTCCTTCGTCGGTTTCTGCAGGGGCCCGGTTGGTCGCTTCGGCGGCTTGCTGCTTTGCGCGATACTGTTCACACGAGTCCCCCTCGTGAATGGCCTGGAAATAAGGAAAAAATAATGTGAGCACACTCACAGTTGTTAACTGTTTCAGTTTATGAAAATTTTCGGGTAAAATCATTAATATTGTACCTACCTACATAACCTATACTACTGAAACTACATGTTTTTAATTTAAATACGAAGATCCAGTAGTAAGCACCTCCGTTAATCTGTTATTATCGATCTCGATCGATATTGAACTTCAATAATGCCTGTTAAAATTTAATAACTGTATTTTATTATGGCAGGCCTATGGAACTCTCCGCGCGAGCTCGGATTTATACCTACGAATCCGTTCCCGTTCACGGTAGAAAAGCTAGCCAGTTGGTTGCCAAGCACGCTCACGCACGCACGTCGCGTCGCCGCGCGCTCGAATATGCCAAAAGTATGCGAGAAGAGAAATGTCTTCATCACGAATAAAATAACACAGCTTGTAGTGTGGATGGATGCAGAAACAACAAAACGAATAAAAAAATTGTTTCTGCTCTTCTGATAGATAGGAAAAGTAAGTAGACATTCTCAATATAAGTACTTACTCGTATACCAATTGTTATTATTTTTACGATAGTTGCAAGCTACGTAAGTAGGTGGTATTCATTCATTGCGCGATTTATAAAACAGCGTAAACACTGCGGTTACTGCAGGGAGATATGACCTTTTAAAATGTTTCGCTGTCACTCGTCAGAATAAAACGCATACTTATTGCAACTTATCTTGCTCATAGTTATTTTAGGTAATGCTTTTATAATGGCAAGTTTAATGCTATTTTTACAATTAAAACTTATATTTGTACCTACCTAAGAATTCTATAGAATCTATAGTTTAAGTAGGTATTTATTTGCAAAATCATTTCTAAGCGTCGGCAACCCTAGCGTTGTGCCGGTGCGCGCAGTGCGGGGAGCGGTGCGTTGAAGGTCACTCCATTGTATTTTTGTGTAGGTATTAAAACGGTAGGTATTTGAGTTTTCTTTGAGAGATAAGTATCTGTTCGTAAAAACTATTATATAATCTGTGATTATGGTTTGTTAAAACAGTTACTTATACCTGACATGAAACGCAGTTTGTCCGCTTGCAAACAGGGCAGGGGAACCTCGTAACGCCCGGCTCACACAGCGCCCACCCCTGGCAGTCGGCGGTTCGACAGTGGAATGCGTTTCGAGTGCCGCTCTCCGCGGCAGCCAGTCCTCTCGCCAACCACCGTTCATATTCCTCCGGAGATACGAGAGCGCGAATTTCCCGTTCCTGCAGAAACCCAAGGCAGCCCATGGCAGGACATGAAACTGCAGGTTCCTCGGAGTGCTTCACGACGTCTGAGAGACACTCCATGCAGAACGTGTGCACGCATTCTCGTAGAACCGCGCCTTCGCCAGGTTGGTAATTCTCCATACAAACTCCACACTCGAACACTTCAGCATTGGGAACAACAGCGCGTCGCTCCAGAAGGACTAATTCGGCGTATACATCAGTTGCCTTGTTTTCTCCATTTGGTTGGTCTACGTTCTGATTCTTATCCTCTGTTTTATTATTGGAAGATCCCGGGCGCAAAGCAGTTGGCTTATTTGTATCTGCAAGGGAAAAGTAAAATCCTTGAAAATCAACCGAGGAAGTTATGAAAACATGGCAAAATAATCTAATTGTATTTGCTAACCTGGCTCCACCAAGCAGAGATAAAAGGGCGCATCAAAGTTCGGGCCAGCCAGCGTGTTGAGGGGCGTGTTGTCGTCCGTGCAGAGAGTCCTTCCCACGATCCACCGTTGTAAGTGGGCCGCCAGACCGAATGACGCGTTCGCTTGACGCCGCAAATCGCCCATTACGGATACCCGGGGCATATTCATCTTTATAGGCCCCCTAGCCGCTTCTCTATCTTCAATCCATACTTCTATCCTGATTAATGAAATAAGAGTATCTACTATATTTAATTATCTAGGTACCTTATCATTACAGGATTGCAAAAGCAGGTATAAAATAACTTACGAAACGTTATCATTTCCGGCTGCATCGTTTTTATTAGACGTTGAGGCTTCGTTTATTTTTTGGCGTTCGTTATTGACTGGTTTATTTTTCTTTTCCAATTCTCCAGATTTGGGCTGTATAGTGGCCGGTTTCTTTTCAATCGGAGTTTTACTTGGTGACGCTGCAACATTATTAGGTGACGTGGTATTTGATATCTTAGGACCATTTGTTTGTGTCGTGTCTTCCATCTGTGCCTTGTTAGAGACGATGTCATTGGTTTTCTTTACTGGATCACTTAGTGATGTAGATGGTGCACCAACAATTTGTGACGAGAATGACAATACAGAACAGGATAGTCTTAATTGAGCTAGCTTTGCAGCGGCATCCGCAGCCGCTCTTTCGTCTCCTTTAGCGATGGATTGTTCAAGTTGGTTGATTAAATCTCTTCTTCTTGAATGAAGATCAAAAGGAATAACTTTCAAAGCCGGATTATGTTGACGACTATCTGATATTCGTGGATTATCCCTTATTTCACCGGTTACTTTGCATGGCGCATTTTGAAAGTGTGATTTCTGCTGCTGATTACCGATAATACCGATATTGTCTGTGTTCATTTGTTTACCATCTACAGATGGGCCAGGAGCTGAAGAAACTGTACTTGTGTGGGGTCCAGATGAAGAGATTCCAAAAGAAGCTGACTTTGTGGGAAGTTTTGGTGACACATTATTTCTTTCTGCATCAGCTTTTAAATTGTTGTGGTCTTTTATGATTGTTGTGTGTCGTTTAGACTTCGCATCAATATCAAAAACTCCATTCGAAGAAGTTTGCGTTGTACTGGTTGCTTTTAGTGGTTTTTGTGTTGTTTGCTCTTGAGATGCTGTTGCAGCTTTTAGCGCTGAAGTTGACGTTTTCGCAGTGTTTACATCCCTTAGACGTTGGTCTGGTAAATGCTGATTTAAGATTGTATCTGCTGCTAACTTAGGAGCAACTAAGGCTTTTGCTTCGTGTGCTGTTGTTGTTGTTTGGTTACTAGATCTTTGAACCTGGGTTCCAGATTGTAAGTCGTATGGTTTTGTTTGTAATTGTTTTTCAATTATTGGACTTGAATTTAGTAATGAGGATAATTTTAATGGTACGTTCGAAGGGGCACTGCCAGATGTGGAAGAATCACTGTTAATCTTACATTTACTTTCAGGAATAATCAAGTTTTTTGTGATTGAATGTGAACTAGTAATAATATTTTTCTTGTCGGAGGCAGTAGGCGAATTCATACTTAAGTTGCCTTGCTTGGATTCCGGAATTTTAAAATATTCTAATTTTACTATATCCCTGGAAGGTACATGTTGTAACACTATTGGTTGTGTCACTACAGCTGTTTCCGTGGCTGATGTCGGTGTGCTGTTGGTAACGACCTTTACTTCGTTAGTTCTACTGCCTGCTTTGATATTTACTGATTTACTGTCGGCATTCTGTATTACTTTTTCTTCTTCGTATATTTTGGTGCCTATTCTAAGAGTGGGAGCCTCTACAACAGGGGACTTGCTAATTTCTTTTTCTTGGGTATCATGATTATTATTTTTATTGTCATTTACCTCGTGCTTGGGTCTCTTAGGTAAGGAGTCCTTAATCTCTTTAAGCATTTCTTTTAACTTTTGTTTTTCTTCGACTACGTTTACGCCACTCGTCGAGGCTACATTTGCCAATTCTGTTTGTGTATAGTGATTAGAAGCTCTATTCGCTAAACGACGATCACTGTAATTTTTGTTTAATTGCATTTTCTGTTCGGTTATGCAATATCCACAAGTTACGACAGAATCATTATATTTTCGAAGACACCTCGTGCAGAACCACATATCCCCTCTGGACGGGGTCACCAGTTCTCTGGAGGTCCCCGCGGCCTTCTCATTACTTCGATCTATAGCTTTTAATTTACACGATTCTATTATTTCAGCAGCCTGCTTGTCCAGCTCACTTATACTGGGCAGGATCCTTTCAGGAACGGGGTCGACGGCCGAATTCCTCTTTCTGCCCTCAAAAATCTGTTTAAAGAAACTCTTTTCCGTTCGCGGTTTAGAATCTTTAATTTCTTTCTTAATATATTTTTCCGGTTCGCAATCCATGCTTTCGGTTCTCCGCAAAGCGGGATCGACTAGATCCGTTCGGACTAGAAACGGTTCCTCGGGTATCGGAACGTTCCCGCCGAGCTCGCCGAGCGGCCGTCTCGGAGGCTGCGGCGCGGGCCGCTTGCGGGAGCGGCCGAGCGAGGCGGCGCGGGCGGGCGGCGCCGGCGCGCGTCGCTTGCCGGGCACGTGCGCCGCGCGCCGCTGCAGGCACAAGCTCGCGGCTCGGCGCTCCCTCTCCTCCCGGTCGGTCTCCGCAGCTTTACGCGCCGGGGGTAGGCTAAAGGCGTCGTAACCGTTCTCTCCTCTAAAGAGTCCGTACTTGCGGTGGAGAGTGAGATCGCGGTCGTGCTGCAGCCAGGAGTTCCTGTCGCGGAGGCGCCTCTTGTAGGAGTCGGTCGGGGGGCCGGGCGGACGCAGCAGCACGGGGGCGGCGGGGCGGCGGTAGCGGTCGGGCGCGAGGAAGGCGAAGCTGGCGACGGTGCGGTCGGAGCCGACGCTGGAGAGGCTGTCGCTGGAGGCGCCCGAGTCGTCGCGGCGCAGCCACGAGATGAGCGACCACAGCCCGCCCGACAGCGGCCGCGCGCGCCCGGCCTCCGCCTCCGATGCCGCGCCGCTCATCACACCGCTGAAAAACAATACGATACACATATTTTCAAATGACAATCGTGAAATTATTAATAAACAAATATGTAAAGTTAATCGATCTGTTTGAAATTAAATAATTTATAAGCATTAAGTACGAGTAGGTAGGTATATCTAGTAGAGGCATACTATTAATGAATAAGTATACGTATATCATGCATAGCATAGGTACTTATAACATATTATACAAAACATTGCATTGCATTGCATTGTTTTGCATACAAAACAAGAAATAAGTTAACGTATCCCCATATTCTGAGTTGTGATAAATTCCTGGCCTTCCGTTTAAATTATCTAATAATTCATTTTAAAATAGTTTTAATGAAATCAATATTTTAGGGAACATATTAGGAAGGTATAAGTACGTATTATTAACACAATAGAAATGCTATCATCAATAAGCAAGTGTTGAAATAATAACATGAGCGTTTTATTTTTGTAGCAGGAAGATATAACACTTACCGACGAGCCGAAGAATGATGCACGGATGTAAATAGGCAAACTTCGAAACTAGAACATATTAGCCCCGTTTTCACACATCGCGTCTAACCTTATAAAGGAAATGCTTGAAATTCACTTTATCACTTCCATCCCTTTAGTAGTTCCGTTTCGTTTGATATTTTGATTCAAAGTACGTAAGCTTCAAAGAGTAAAGTTTGTCACAAAGAGGTTGGAAAGCTCGTAGCTTTGAACAAAGCGTGGCGCGCGCGCTACCGCTGCACTGGCTCTCGCCGCCGCCCGCCCAGGGACGTTATTATACACGCTTAAAGAACGTAGCTAGTTAGGTGGCTTACGTTAACCACTATAAGCGCGCTCTTTGATTACGCATAACGACTACGGATGTCGCGATCGCAGTTAAACTGGTCCGCTGAGCCTGCGCGGCGGTAAGCGTCGATAGCACGCGGTCAGCTATATTTAGCGGAACTTCGCAAGTGTTTTTGCTATTTTCATTTCATTCTTCTGCGCCCCGACCTCACTTAAATTTGGCTTCCTGCCGATTTTTATTCGACGTAGGGGATAGTTTAAATAAAGCGGTCAAGCTACTGTTTAATACATGATTACGAGTTAGATTGGATTGAATTTTATTGCGATGAAACGATATGAAAACTTCTTTAGCGGCGCTGTGCACTTTTTGAGGTGGGGAAAAAATGTTAAACTCGTGACAGCGTAAGACGATCACGTGACCATAAGACGTAAGATGTCATTGAGTTTTCACTTCTGTCGGCACTCCCGGAGTGCAAGCCGTTGTTTTTTTTTTTAATCAACATGCGGCACATCATTAGATAGGTCTTTAAAAATAACATTAAGGTTGCTAACAAAGTTTTTTGATTAAGGAATACCTGCTTTTGGAAATAAATAATCGTTTCTACAGTAAAATCGCTTCTATTGTGTGCCCCCCCCCCCCCCTCTAACATTTGAACCGAACAAGCAAAAAACTTGATTTTTTCCTAGATAATACAGCTCACCTTTATTCATACTTTGCACTAAAATGGTTTTGAATATATTCGGTTAAGCCATTAAAGATTTATTAAAAAAAAACCGGCCAAGTGCGAGTCGGACTCGCGCACGGAGGGTTCCGCACCATCAACAAAAAATAGAGCAAAACAAGCAAAAAAACGGTCACCCATCCAAGTACTGACCCCGCCCGACGTTGCTTAACTTCGGTCAAAAATCACGTTTGTTGTATGGGAGCCCCACTTAAATCTTTATTTTATTCTGTTTTTAGTATTTGTTGTTATAGCGGCAACAGAAATACATCATCTGTGAAAATTTCAACTGTCTAGCTAATATCACGGTTCGTGAGATACAGCCTGGTGACAGACAGACGGACGGACAGCAGAGTCTTAGTAATAGGGTCCCGTTTTTACCCTTTGGGTACGGAACCCTAAAAACTGATCTTAATTAAAACGCCATAAGTGCCGCGAAGATACGCTCTTTTGCTTAAACCATCAGCCGCAAAAGTGCATGGCGACTTTATCAATGAATTCATTAATAATTTCTTCATGCGATTTCGCAGCTCACTGTACCCACCTACGGCTTTTTGTATCGTATGAATGAAAGTACGAAACCCTCCATTATGCGTGGTCCGACACGCACTTGGCCGATTTTTTACACATGTAGAAATTCATACCTCGAGTATTCAAGTGTCTCGAATGAAAGTAATCGAAAAATAAATTAATCTAGAAAAAATGCAATTGACAGAATCGAAACACGTAAAAAAATATATACTTAGATAGGTATCTCATAAAAAATCTATTCTCGGTTCATTAGTACATACATACACTGATTAACCGAATTTACGAACCCTAAAAAAGGTAACATTTGAATGACTAGTTTTATTTATTTAAACTATATTGTACAAACAATGAAAAATTTACAAATAGTCGAGTGTAGGGTCGGCTTAAATAATATAGATAACAAGATAAATTTGAGAACCCCCTCCCCTCCCTAAAAGTTTACATCAAAAATCTCGGTGGCTCCACTTCTTAAATCCATCCTTGGGTGCCAAAGGAAATCTCTTGCTCACGCAACGCCGTAGTTGACCTTTTTATGCTCTGAGCACACTCGACTAAAATGGCGGACTTAATGCCAAAAAGCAAGTTTTCGTGCGTATTGTTAAACACTAATTTTAAGAGTGTTTATTGGATATTTCATAAAATGTGGACATGTCGACAGCGCCGTTTTCTGATTGGTTATGATTTTGTAGGTCCTACTAAAAACCATAATTATGCTAACGAAAAAAAAATTAATACTAAAAACGGATTTCTTGACTCAAACAAGATTCGGACTCGCGTGCGTAAATGATTCTAATTTCGTTAATTGTTTACACGCATTATGGTGGAGGCGACTATGGACATACCCCCTGAAAATAAAATACGTATCTCAACGGTACCAACGTCACAAACGTAGTATAAATCATAAAAACAAGTATAAATCATAAGTAGGTAACAAGTATTTATATTTTTCACACATCTGTACACAACCCTTGGTCCAGGACCCAGGACAGGTCTGGCCTCATATTTACAGTACGAATACGGTATTACCTACTTACATAAAATAAACCAAGTTATATAGCTTTTTCACTAGAAATGATGTGCTAGAAACGAAACCTCTTATGAAACGGCAGCTAAGCAACCTATTTTGAAGAACAGTGCTTGACTTTGAGCATTTTGGTGGTGAGCGTGTGCGGCAGGCCAGGGCAGGGCAGGGCAGGGCAGGACAGGGCCGGGCAGGCCAGGGCAGGGCAGGGCAGGGCAGGGCAGGGCCGGGCAGGCCAGGGCAGGGCAGGGCAGGGCTAGGCGGTCTCCGGCGGCGCGGCCTTGGCGCGCGCGGAGTGCGCCTCGCCCGCGCCCGCGACCGCCAGCAGCGCGGCCGCCACGCGCGCCGTCAGCTCCGCTTGGCTCAGCTCGTGCGCCCAGGGAACTCGACCCCACCGAGACAGCTGCAAACGATACTACTTTTTATCGGACTGAGAAATGGATAAGAATAATGTCGAGTGTAGGGGTAAAGGTATGCCCCGCTTGTGATGTTTATTACTTTTATTAGCTTATACTTATGTCGGGAAACCGCTGCACAAACCACGGGTCAACCCTGATAACGTCATCTAATCCTAAGTGCTGCGCCAGCGCCGGCGCGCGGGCGGTGTCGTGGGACGGTTCCTATCGACCCTTGACACGCGTAGACGCGTTCAAGCCCGAATTTTGATATTGATTACCTAATTATAAAGATATTAGAGATTTGGCAATACGAGGATGTTGTATGTTGTTTATTGACTGTGCAATTAAACTGTCACAGTTGAATCTAGACTGTTTTATTATCTCAAGGAACCCAAAAAATGCATACTAATATAAGTACATAAGCTCTGCGAAATTAAGTTAAACCAAATTAAGTAAGCACCTGTTAAAAACTTCACCAATTTTTATTTCAATAATTTTCTGCTACTAGAATTTCTCGTAATGAAACACTGACCTGGTACTCTTCCTCGAGACGGCACAGCAACACTGCTTCTTTCGGCTCCAGGTGACGCTCCACGCACGCTATCATCAGTATGGGGGACTTCAGGGCTTCTACGCCGAAATTCATTGCTGCAACAATATTTTAACAATTCAACTCGATAGTTTCTATGAAATAACTTACTTAAAATATCTATAGGTACGTAATTTTAGTTCAAGGTTAGGAACCTAGGAAGTGATAAAACACAAGAAACAATTTTTGTCTTTCAATAAAATAAGGCTTTTAAAATCCGTTTATCTGCTAACTGTACAGTAATTTTAAATTCAAAGTATACAAACACTGTTTCTGCAAGTGGCTCTCAGAGGCTCTTTTACACAAAATTATAATAGTAGTTGCCAAAATTATAATGTTTTTTTTTTTCTAGTTAGTCTAATTACATAGATGTGTGTAATGTTTCATAAGAGGAAAATCTCCTCAGCCATGGCTTAGTCCTCATCATCATCAGCAAAAGTAAACAAAGATATACCATTAAGTGCAGGGAAGTCAAATGACAGGAAGTATCGTGCCAGCACTGCCCGGGTCTCCGTAGCCACAGGAGGGAGTGCCAAGTCCTTGGATGTCTCTTGGGTAACATTGAATCTCTTTTGGAACCATTCTAGTACTGGTGTCCATTTTTCTGCTTGCAGTGCTCTTAATTCCTCTTCTTCCTATAAAATTACATGAAAAGTATTTATTATAGTAGCTGGAAATCTATTGAAAATATTATAATTTAAGTATAGTAGTAATAGAGAGAGACAGTTGCAACTGACCAAATGCAATGGAAGCCGTTGGAGAAGGCCTATCAGGAGGAGGTCAGAAGACGCACAGATCGTCTGTTATGGAATAAAGGGCTATATAAATAAATAAAATAGAGAGACAGAGAGAGAACACTTAGGATTTTTTTGAAACAGATAGATTACATACTAAAATATTCACTTGGTAAGAATTTAAATTTAAAAATAGTGTACAAAATATTTTAAGTAGGTAAGTATGATTTAATGTACCAGTACTTGGCACTGCACTATTAGTTGGTATCTTCAATCTTGTTAATTTAAGTTGTTATTTAACCCATTCAGGGCTAGCATTGCACATTATTGTTTTGGCTCTACAAAGCATTTCCGCTACATACTGGAAACACATGTTACCAGCTACAACATAGCACTACGACTGTAGCTCAGCGGTGAATGTGCCAATCTTTTCTTTTTTAGTAAAAATTATACACAAAATGACTTTACCTCTGAATGAAATAGGAGTGTGTCTGTAGGTAGAAAGTCAAGTAAATAACTAGCAATGTCATGTGAAGCCAACTTCCCAGGGTTGTCTATGGCTGTATTGCACAAAGCTGTCTGAAATAAAGAACAAGAGTAATTATTTATGGCGTTTTTCATAAACACACTACAAGCCTCATTTTCACTTATGTAGTTGTAAGTAAGGGTTAAATATAAATTAACTAATTGAGGCTTGTAAAGTGTTATGATAGGAGGAGGAGACTCTCGATCTACATTCAAAAATCATTAATACTGTAGGATTAAGCTTTATCAATACAATTCCATAATTTTTAAGTTTATAAATAACTCAGTAAGTAGACTCATATGTATATCATAATGCAAAGCACTCTTTACCAGATGCATGGTGGGCTGTGTGATGTGTTCGACCTGCGCGTCCCACTCGGCGGCGACGGCGCGCGCCAGCGGCTCGCTGCTCACCGACAGCATGTGGCCGTTCGGCGTCTTCAACCGCCGGTGGTCCAGCGTCACCTCCCACTTACTGTCGCTCTGGACGATGCCAGTGTTGCGGTAAAACCTCTTGCGGGTCACTGTAATGTCGCATCATCACATAATTATACAATGTGTCATTTCAAATGATCATAGGTAGATAGAAATTCGACTATTTTTCAAACTGTGCAAATTCATTTTTAAATTATCTATTCACAGTTTAATCTAAATTGGATTATTAACGTCTTGAAAGAAATATAAAGCTGATGAGGCGTTGGAATCAGTTGCACGAACCCAACGCATCATCAAAATAAATAGTATTAAGTAGTTTTAGGTATTTATTCTTTTACATATTGTACACTAACATAGACATAGGTAGTTAAATTGTATATTTTGTACTAACACTATGGGTTATATGCCTGAAATAAACGATTTCAATTTCAATTTCAATAAAGTGTAAAAAATAAATGTTTAAAAATTATAACCATAATGTTGACGAGGGAAGAATTCGGTAAGTCGCGCTCTAATTAAACTAGAGAAAGACTTTGTTGTAAACGCCTGCATTTTCAAAATAACTTATTGATACTTTACGTGGAGAAATTCGTTTTGTAACACATTACATTTCATACGCGGTTTTTTTTCTTTCGTACCATACAGTGCAAGTGTAAATAGTGACGGAGTGTATGATGTGATAGCGATGGGCGAGTCGAGTTATCTGATTCGAATAATTCGAATCAGCCTACAGATGAGTTAATTCGAATCAAGACTATGGGCAATTCGAATCAACTCGACCAATAGCTAACTCGGCGAACAACTCGCCGAGCCGAGTCAACGCTATCACACTGCTACTAAGGCCATTCAAAAATAAACCTTAATACTGTAGCCCGAAGGCTCTTTTTACAACAACTGCCGCTCGATTCGCCGTCTCAACTCGAGTTGGTACTATGACCATTCAAAAATAAACCTTAATTCCGTGACCCGAAGGTTCATTTTACAACAACTGCCGCTTGATTCGCCATTCCAAGTATCCCAACTCGAGTTCACTGCTAGTATGGCCATTCAAAAATAAACCTTAATTCCGTGCCCTGAAGGTTCTTTTTACAACAACTGCCGCGTAACTCGCCGTCTCAACTCGCTCCGCGCCTGTGCCTGTGACCTTGTCGCGAACCACGCGAATCGTCGAGTCGAGTCAACTCGATTTTAAATTCGAATCAGCGGCCGAATCAATTCGAATGATTCGAATTGAAAAAAAGTGGACTCGTCACATCGCTATGATGTGACACTTGTTTGACGTTTGACAGTTACCTGACGTTTCTTATGAAACGTTCCATGTTATGAATTAAGCGTTGGCCGAAAGTGCGGACTTGAGTGTTGAATATAGTGGGTCAAAGAACTGTCTCATTTCAAACATAGACAGAGCGAATCATACTCTTTGTCTTACACTAGTACTAGCACCCAAAAGAAAAGGATGAGTATAGATTTTTTGTTCCTATTTACTGACAAATTGGTTTGACCAACTATATCTAGGCCGTTTACATTCGCGACTCGTGGCTCGGCTTCATTTGCTCGGATTGCGGCTCGTCGCTTGGCTCGCCTCGAGCGCGTAAAGCCCCCCATTCACACTCCTACCTTGTAGTCCGCCTCGTTGGGTAGAATTGTGTATGGGGGTTGCGGACTACGAGCCATCCTACAAACGGCTAAACGGTAGGACGGCTCGTAGTCCGCAACCCCCATACACAATCCTACCCAACGAGGCGGACTACAAGGTAGAAGTGTGAATGGGAGGCTTAAGCACGTCGAGCCCCCTCCTCACTCGTGCAAGTCGTGCACAATCTCGACACCTTCAATTTGGCACAATAGTCGCAACTTAAGTTTGTTCTTTGTAGAAAAAAAAGGTTGACAAATGACAGTTGAATGACATATTTTTTGTGTTTTCCGTTTTCCTATGTTTTGATGTTTTGAATTGTGTTACGTTTTTCATTTTGTTTGGTTTGGGTTGGGTCATTTTGAACCAATAATATGGGCATATATTTATTTCTCAGTCGTCGAATCCAGTGACCAGCAAAGTAAGTTCAGTTTAGGCAGATTGAAATTTATTCTTGCTTAAATAAATGTAAGTTAAGATTAGATTTATAAAAGTTACGTTTAACTTTTAGACTGTTTATCAGCATTTGACAATTTTATTTATGTGGGATTAAATTAATGACTCATGTTAACACTGAAACTTTAGCCTCTATTTTAACGCCGTGCAAAATCTTACATATCGACTACCTACACTGTTTCAGAATTTTCGAGACGAGCTAGCAAAGCACCTTCTCTTTTACACTTTTGAATGCAAACGACAGGATAGTTGTACATGCCGATGGCGGTTTACGGATTTTTTGATAATGTTTATTTTCATTATGTAGATAAGAAGAGATAAAAATCCCAGCTGCATGTTTTGTTTCTTTGTTGTCTTATTAATTGTTATTGTGTGCCACTGCCACAAAGAAGTAGTTTCCCAGGACAAATGCCAAGAGTGCTCGGACAAGACAAGCCAATTGCTGTTTTATCAATTTATATTAATTTGTATACCACACCACTATCCTCAAGGTCACCCAAAACCTCAAGGTCACCCAAAACCGAATTAGAGGTTAGAGGGCGACCAGCAAGCTGAAGCTGTGGAGCCGAGTATAGTGAGTGACCATTATTATATTAGGTGGTCATTGTCTGGTCCCAGGGGTTCCTTTATAAAATTAACAATAACAATATTTTTATTTATAATAAACGTTTAGCAGAAACGTTACAGTGAACCCCGCACTAGGCATGGCCTGTATCGCGGGGGTCATGATCATCACGAGTTACCAGAAATAAAATTTAGGTATAATTATACTAAACATAAGAATAGGAATTATTTAGGAAAGAGAGAGGAGTGTGTACTAAATTTTAACATTTATTGTTTTCTAGGAAAAAAAACCTTAATGTTTGACACTCGAGATTCACTACAAAAGTTTTTTATTACATTATAAATCCGATATTTTCTGTAGTGTGATTGGTTAAGCCATTTTTTAGATTCCTTCAAATCCAGTAAAACATATATTACGAGTCATTTTAATAAAAGACAGAGCTAGACCAAGCTAACTCTGCAGGGCAGTAATTTCACAACCACTTGAAGGCAATCTTTCTTAGTTATCATTGAAATTCCATATTTTTTTTAAATATTTACTAATGCATTTACCAACGCATTCTGACTAGCCGGGGAAGGCAACTAATGTGGAAGGAGAGGAAATGGATCGGAAGCGCTAAGAAGCTCTGTACCCACGGGCCCCGCGAGCTCTGCGAGGTGCTCCCCAGCTTGGACCGTTCGAATCAGTCCAAAGGCGCGCGGTATTGAACCTTTAAGTCTGAGGAGAGGCCTTTCCTCCTTGTGTGTGTTCTATCGCTTGTACAATGGGCTGTGCTCTGAGGAATTGTTTAACATGATGCCGACGACCGTTTTCCGCACCGCTCGCCATCGGCAGGGTATTCATCCTCATACCCTAGGACCTAAATGGACGCATACTGTGCGGTTTTAGCGGAATTTACTCCCGCGGACGCCCCGGCTGTGGAATGAGCTCCCTTCCGACGTTTTCCCAAGGGTCAAAAAACGAGTGTACAGGCAGGCGTGGCTCACTCCGCGATTTCGTCGCGTTGCTACAAGTACCTACAAGTACATGCGGCCCACACCAAATTTGGTGTCTAGCCATAGTAGTTGCCGCGCACCGCTAAGGCTGGCGTCCACTAGACTCGCCGATTCGATTCGCCTCGGCGAGTTTAGTGGACGCCAGCCTCTACGGAACGGACGTCTGCTCGCGCTTGCGCCACCTAGCGGTCATATTTGTCGTAATAGACGCGTTTTGTTAGAGAGAAGATTCATCCTACCTAGTACTATTATTTATTCTGTGGTACAGGTTTTTAAAAAGTCGGCAACGCACATGTAACACACCTGGGTTTGCCGGCGTCCATAGGCTACGGTGACTGCTGCCGGGCCGTATGCTCGTTTGCCACCGATGTGTTACTAAAAATTAGAGATGCCACGAATATTCGGCAACTATTCGGTATTCGGCCACTTTGCCGAATATTCGGTATTCGGCCGAATGTTGCCTACTATTCGGCCGAATACCGAATATCTGTTGCACCTACTTAAAAAGAAAAATTGCACAATAAAAATAACCAAAAACTTAGAATGTGTTCTTGGAAAGTTGTTAAATACGAAGACCCATTTTTGAGCATTTGTTGATTAAAAAACATTTTATTTTTATCATGAGTCTGTTTTTTTTTACTCTAATCTTAGCTAACGTCATCTAACGTTGAGCTTTGTTAGCGATCAGTTTTCATAATAATTGTGACTCAAAATGTTCGCATGTCATGCGGAATATTCGGTATTCGGCCGAGAGAGAGGCCGAATATTCTGTATTCGGCCAAAACCACTATTCGGGGCATCTCTACTAAAAATATTACAGTTCATATTTAGGGTTTTTAGAGTTCTAAGGAAGGGGGCGGCCATTAATTACTTGAGGGCTTCGGGGGGGGGGGGGGGGGGGTGGTTTGACAGACACTATTTACACTATAGGTACCTACGTAATTTTTTCGGGCCAAAAATAGTGTAAAAATTTGAGAGAATCAGAGGAACTGTCATATCTAAAGTGCATACTGCTTCTAGCCAAAGTGCTTTTGCCCGCCGTTTCGCCGACTTTGCACATCCCTATTTGTACAATGCTGTCTTAAAAAGGTGCGAAATCAAAGAAAAGTGTATTCGAGACGCAAAAACTTTGCTGAGGAAATGGCTACTCGACATTGAACAAAAAGAAGCTGAAAGCATCCTGAAAATCCTATCGTAGTTCAATCACACACACACACACAAATAATTAAATAAAATACTATGTGTAATGCAGGGGCGTATTTACCCTTGGGCCAAGGGGGCCATGGCCCGGGGCGGCAGGCCGCAGGGGGGCGGCGAAGCCGCCCCCTTGCGGCTTTTTCTGGGCGCCTTTTATAATCAAACTTAGCTACCTATATTTTTTATTATAAATTCCATACAATTTTTTTTTATTTGTTGGTGCTTCGGGTCAAATTGTTTCAAATGTCCTAAAGATCAATCGTACCGATTTTCATAGCTTTAACATCATTTGCAGCATTTTACTGAATTTCTCGGTGTACCGCCAGCGCTATCACACGTGTTCTGCTCTTGCTGTTGTTAAGAAGGCGTAGAAATAAAAAACAATTGAAAAGAAAAAATTAGGTGAACCCATATCTTCGTATAATGAATGAAGATGGAAATCATTTGAAAAGAAAATACGAGGCGTTGAAGATGACTGAAAATAAATTTTATAACTACTTTCGAATGTCTGTGCCGTGTTTTGAAGAACTTTTAAGCAAAATATCACCTCGACAACAGCAAGACCAGAACACGTGTGAAGGGATTCATGTCTGATCAAACACTGGTAGTCGATATTTTATTCTTTACTATGCAGCGCGGCATCGCACGCGGCGACGCACGCCGCTCGGCGGCACCGCGCGCGGCGCCGCGCACCGCTTTGAGGCGCCGCCGGGCGGCACCGCTAAATTTTGCGGTGCGGCGGGCGACGCCGCAGAGCGGTTTGCGGCGCCGCGCGGCGGCGGCGGCGTCGCACCGCTGACATGTGGCCGGGCCCTATCAGCGAAGAGCGCCTGAATAGCTTAGCTCTTCTTAATATAGAAGCTGAGCTGACAAACGTTTTAAATTACGACAGCGTCATTGATGATTTTGTCAACCAATTTGTACATAGGAAAACAATGTAAATTAGGGTGGAGCGAAATCCAAAATTCTTGAATATAGCAATGGAACCCCTCTAAAAGGATGTCTAATTTTTTATTATTTAAGGGAAAAAAAATAAAATTAAATATTGGTATATACTTTTAGCCCTCTACTGGCTCTACTATTCGATTATATTTAGCAATATATGTATATTTTTAATTAATTTAATTTATGCTTATTTTTTAAATAACAAGTTTTATTCATTAAATAACATCTTTTTGTTACAGATATACTCGATTCCTATACTTATTTTTGTTTATAACGTATATTTTTATGACACGGTAACACCACGTAAATCGAGGTTTTATGGAAAAGGCCCTTTAACCCGGATACTGTGCACAAATTGGAGTTTACAACTAATTACAGAACCATGAAAACTATTTTGAACGTGATAAGATAATAAAAATACTACTAGTAAAAGTAAGTATATGCCTAACATACGTGTGAACATGACACAAAAAGGGCGTAAGCGACGCCGAAGGGCAAAATTTGACGCTCATTTAAACATATAAATAACCCATTTTTTGCAGTAAAATGATACTTTTCGTAATTAATAACACCGTTACTTTGCCACAAGAACGTCTAAAAAAAATAACTTCTATTTTTTTTTACACTTTATCATTTTCCTTGTTTTGCATGAAATTGCTGTTTAATATGAAAGTTTGAAATTTTATTATTTCATAAATGTTGAAAAAGGCACAAAAATTTTGGTAATAACTTATTATACGCTTATTAAGTATTATATAATTTCAATAAAATGTACACATATTAGTGAAATAGTATACTTATACTTGGTCAACCAGATCTTGACAGTAGAAAAAGGCGGTAAATTTGAAATATGTAGGCGCGAAGGGATATCGTCCCATAGAACATTTGAATTTCGCGCCTTTTTTTACTGTCAAGATTTGGTTGACCAGCTATATTTAAATAATTGATGAAAATTTACCTTTATTAATTTCTTTAGCGGCTGGGTAGAGGGCTAAAAGTAGTGTTTATTTTGAAACTTGATATAATCACTATAATCTACATGACAAACTGCAACTTTTTGTACCGGTTCCACATTGATAATCAAATTTTTATTTCACACCCCAAAGGTACTTGTTGCAGGCTTTTTCCATTCATTCATTCATTTATTTATTTGCATAATCAGGTACATTACAATACACAGGTCTTATTCGTAAAGTAGATGACTTCCTAAAATAAAATACTTTATCGTCATTGATGAAGGGGGGCGGCAAATCAAAATGGCCCGGGGCGCCAAATTTGTAAATACGCCTCTGGTGTAATGCATGAACTTGCTTCCTAGTAAAATAATAATAATAGTAAATAATTGTTACTCTGTCAATTAAAAATGTACCTGCAACTTTTAATCTAATTAATTCTGAAATTACATCTTAAGCGAACTTGTTAATTATTTGCACTAGATAAATATAAGTTTAAAAATGTAATGTATAAACTGTAACTGTTCTATATAAATTTAATGTACCTAAACTACATATTTATAATAATGGCTCTGCGTAAACGTGGAGTCACGGGACAGGCTTAGCCTAATGTGAACCACAAAATTGATACATATGTAATTGCCTGATTTCAAAAATAAAATTTTACTTTACTTTATCATATATTACAGTTCCTTCAGGTAGTAGGGGCCGTCATTCGGCGCAAGGGGTACCTAAAATATAATGGCTCGCCGGTTTCTCACACACACATACACGTTTATCGGCTTTAACCCATTCTCTGCTCAACCCTTGAGTTAGAAAAGTGTGAAAGTCGAGTGTAAACACGAGGAAATCAATGTGTTGTGAAATCACAATTTTATTTTCTTAGTTTTAATTTTAATTTGTTCATGTTCGAGTACCGTGTTTAGGCAACGAAGCTTGCTGAGTTGCCTAAGTAAGGGACGAGATTGAAAAGCTTGGTTATATCACTATTGTATACAATACTTTTTCTACGCGCCAACAAAAATAATACTAAACTAGTAGAATCATACAGGTAAACAAACCAAAGTAGAGCAGCCGCGATACCTTCATACTCGTACGCGACCCCATAGATTAGTATATGTTATTACCGCGACCCGGCCGCCGCGCCCTGCTCCCCACGGCGGGTTGGTCAACGACACCTTCTCGTAACTCATGAGGCCCTGCTACTTGCTCCGCGCTAAATTCAATTTTTAGACAGTTTTTTTCTCGATTTTGGCCATCGTAGCCTATGGAGACTAACAAGCAACGCTAAGTGGTTTTGGTAGTCTATGGATGTTGCTATATTAAGGGTGTCACATGCGCGTTTCTGACTTATGAAGCAATTGTTTCTACTATACAACCTAAAATAATTCATTTGAGCTATATAGTTACATGTGATTGGTTAATTTCATTATAGTTGACTAAACCGTATCGTAGTGAATATTATAGTTGAGTGGGGAGCCCATACAATAAAAGTACCCAATTGCAGTTTGGTATACGAAATCTTAATTCAAAAATTACAGTCGACGAGTAGAAAAATTATATTATAGACCAATGAAGTCGTTTGAAAATGAAAGTTTAATTTTATTTTTGTCTAGGTAGCATTATGGCACAGGACACCATCGGTGATAAGGCCGAAGAGCTGCCACAAGCGCACGACGCCCAAGTTGAAGACTCGACTTCAGCAGTGGGGTACTCTAGGGCTTCGGACGATGCGATTAATAGATCAAACGAACAATGCCAACTATTGATGCAAACTCAAAACGCCCAGATGATTGAATTAATTCGTATGATAAATGAACCGCCGCCTAATGTTGGCAGAGAACCAGAGTCTACATTGTCCATCACATTGCCCGAATTTAATCCCGAAGAAGAGGGAGCAGACGCGGTGGCATGGTGCAAAGAGGTTGACATTTGCCTCGGTCAATACCCGCTTCAAAGCCGTGCCCTCATCATTGCACTGAGCAAATCATTAAAGGGCAGCGCATCATCCTGGCTATCCCAGGTGACATATGAGGGCATGACCTGGGGCGAATTTAAATTTAATTTTCTCGCGTGTTACGACTCCGAGAATACATGCGCCGCAACAATGATAAGTATCAACAACAGCCGCCCTAAGGAAGAAGAATCCTACGCAGCTTACGCCAGCCGCATGGTGAACTCATTTCTAACAAGATGGAAGGATTTAACACCAGAACAAATTGCAATTTCTTTTGTGCTAGCTCACATTTCCCGATTCGACAGCAGAGTACAGAGGATGGCTCATATGACGGATATAACGACACGCGAGAAACTTGTGCAGGAGTTGTCAGGGTTTTCTTATTTGAAACATAAACTACAACCAATTCCCGATGAAAATAATGATCTGACCCCGGAGAAACGAGTTAAACGAGTTCCTATTCAACGCCCTGCAAGAAAACGCAATAGTACGAAAACTAAGAAAGCTGCTGCAACGTCAAGTAAGCCTGTGGACATTGCGCCCGAGATCTGTTATGAATTACAACCAAATCCGGATGAAAATATACTTAAACTAAAACTAGTTAAAAGTACTATTTCTATTGAACGGCCGGCCAGGAAGCGTAAGAGCACGAAACCAAAGACAGCTACGGCAACGTCCAGTACGCCAATGGATGTGATGCCTGAGATTTGTTATCGCTGCGGGGAGGGAGGTCACAATGCCATTGAGTGCCCGAAGGCGAGTGCCAGTGCCAGCGCCCTCTCGAGGCTAGGACCCGGTAGCTCGGCCAGTGCACAGAGCCACGTGAATACCAGTATGCCAGACTGTGTGTGCTGTGGTCCACAACCTGCCGCGGGAACCCGACGTCAGCCAGGTGAGTCATTTTATCATTTTGTTTTAAACGCATTTGTGGTGAACTTTGTGTAATCAAGAGTTTTAGTAAAAGTGTTCACTGCAATACTTTTCCACATAGGGTGTTAAAGTTGTTAAAATAAAATAGGACTAGACTAGTTCTACTACCTGGCGGTCCAGCATAAGTTGCGTTCTCGCGCGCGAGTCCATACCTACTTGAAGTCGCTCTTGATGTATGGAGTCGCGCGCGAGAACGCAACTCATGCTAGACCGTCTGGTGTCGTATCGAGTTCATAAATATTATGTAAGTGTACAATTCTTCACCATAATTCCATTGCAATAATTTGAAAAAATATATACCTACATCTTTATGAACTCGACTGTACCCAGATATATTAATTTATGTTGTTATCAATTAGGTAGCTAGACTTGATCACGAGCCTACCTTCTACGTTCTACATCACAGGTATTCACAGTCTTTGCCTGGCGTAAGGTCAAACAAAGACACATTACCTATCTAGACACAACAATTGTTTTGTCAAAGCCTTGGATTACGTTTTCTCTCTTTAGTCACTGTAGTGTTTCATAAGCAATACTGCTGCTATTACTTTTAGTAGAAATAAATTACTTTTGCTTAAAATCAAATAGGTATCCGATAGATTTGTATCCGCTTCGGGAACCATACTCAGTTTTACGTAAAGTTTGATGGTATATTTTTATGTTTTTTTTTCTTTCTAGAATCAATCAGCCACACAGATTCGCTCGCGGGTACGTCCTCGGCAGCTTCAAATGGTACCATATATATAGAGATATTAGAGATTATAAGTGAAGACAAAAACTGTAATGTGAACCAATCAAACGGGGAAGATGTGATGCCCGCAGTTTCGCGTCTAGAATCGTCGTCAGTAGCTCCAAATAACACGACATATAAAGATACACAAGCAAATCCAGACTTAAACCAAATAAACGAGGAAATTAAGGCAACTGACAAGTATGTCGAAGACATAAATCAGAATGTAATCCAAGGAAATGTGGAAAATGGGGCAAGCGATGTGTATGCCGAGTTAGTCCTTTTAGAGCAGCACGCGCTGGTTTTAAATGCTGAAGAAATAGAGTGTGGAGTGTGTATGGACAATTATCAACCTGGTCAAGGGGCGGTTCTTAGAGAATGCGTTCACGCGTTTTGCAAGGAGTGCCTCTCAGACGTCGTGAAGCACTCCGAGGAGCCAGTAGTATCATGCCCCACCATGGGCTGCCTTGGGTTTCTGGAGGAGCGGGAAATCCGCGCACTCGTATCTCCAGAGGAATATGAGCGATGGCTGGCGAAAGGCCTGTCTGCGGCGGAGAGCGGCGCTCGAAACGCATTCCATTGTCGAACCGCCGACTGCCAGGGGTGGGCGATGTGCGATCCAGATGTTACAAGGTTTCTCTGCCCTGTTTGCGATGTTATAAACTGCGTTACATGTCAGGTATTTTAAACCTTTTAAATTATTCGTACCTATTGTTAACCATTTTATAGACAATGAATACTATCCATCAACCAAAGTAATTTTAAATGTATGAGGACTATGAGGTCATAATTCTATCACTCTCAATCTTATTCAGAGCTTCAAATTAGGTAGCTACATTCCGTAGGTAATCATTTAGATCTGTATTATTCAACCAAAGATAATTTGAAATAGAGGCGGATTGTCAAAGTAAATTATGTAGCCACTAGAGATGCAACGGATAGTTGTTTGGCCGGATACCGGATATCCGGCCTGGACACTGGCCGAATATCCGGTATCCGCCGGATATTCGGCCGGCGGAACTATACCTATATTTTGAGTTTTGCAGGTGCGCGTCGTGCAGGTTTCGACCTGTTTCCTAGTGAACGTTCGCGCGGACACATTTTTAGGATCGTAACGAGTTTTATCATGTCATTACGTAGTAATTTCGTTTATAGTTCCAAGTGCGCGCGCGTATTTTTGTGTAAACAAATAAGTGTATTGTGTGACATTGGTTACGTATTTATTTCTATCTACTGTGTCGTTAGCATTATGACCGTGACTGTTTTTTAGATTCCATTTTTTACCCCAAAATGTGTTAATTTTACTATCCGGTATCCGGCCGGATAGTAGGTCACTATCTGGTATCCGGCCGGATACTAAAAAACCGGCCGGATAGCCCGGATACCGGATAGTAACCGGATATCCGGTGCATCTCTAGTAGCCACAGTAAATTCACTGCCATCTTTTAACAAAAGATTAAAACTGTTAGAACGCCATTTGACTTTGACCCTTATTACTTAATTTAATTTATTAATTTGTTAAATATTGAAATTAACGCCATCTACCCGAGAGTAGGCCAAAGGTATGGACAATCTTTTCGAGCGATGGCGCCATAAACTTTTTTACCATGACAGTAACTTTCTATTCACTCTTATTCTTTTTGATCCAACATAGGTATACAAAATTAGTGGTTAGTAATTGAAAGATTTACCCTCTAGGTAAAGGTAGAACTGGACTACACTACAGCAAAGTAAGTAGTTCTTCATTTTCTTACAGGCGATTCACGAGAATGAAACTTGCGAAGAGTATCGCGCTAAGCAAAAATCTGACGAAAAGACCAAAACATACCTCGATAAGTTGCTGTCGCGCGGAGAAGCCATGCAGTGCCCAGAATGCAGTGTTATTATAACAAAGCTATTGGGGTGCGACTGGATCAAGTGTACGGCCTGCAAGACGGAGATCTGCTGGGCCACGCGCGGCCCGCGCTGGGGCCCGGGCGGCCGCGGCGACACGAGCGGCGGCTGCCGGTGTCGCGTCCAACGGAAGAAGTGCCATCCTTCTTGTCGTGATTGCCATTAGATTATTATAGTTTGACCAACCGTCGTGTTACTAGAAAGAAAGTGTGATAAGAGGGAGCGTAAAGCCTGCAGGTATAGGTACATCCGTTTAACCCTTAAATGCAGAGTGTAGAATGCACCCTACACAAGAAAAACTTCGAATTTTATTCATAATTATATAAAATCTATGTGTTTCTATATGTTATTTCTTTATCATTTTTGAAGACCTATCCATAGATACCCCACACGTATGGGTTTGATGAAAAAAAAATTTTTTTGAGTTTCAGTTCTAAGTATGGGGAACCCCCAAAATTTATTGTTTTTTTTTTCTATTTTTGTGTGAAAATCTTAATGCGGTTCACAGAATACATCTACTTACCAAGTTTCAACAGTGTTCTTATAGTTTCGGAAAAAAGTGGCTGTGACATACGGACGGACAGACAAGACAGACATGACGAATCCATACGGGTTCCGTTGTTTGCCATTTGGCTACGGAACCCTAAAAATTACATTCGTTTTAAGACGAACTGTCGGAAAAATTGTGAAAAATTCGAACATGATGATTTTTAGTATGTGATTTATGACGTTTTTTCGGGGTTGTAATAAATTTCTATTTTAAAACTACCTATCATATGTAGGTAAGTATGTAAGTAATGTAAGGTATATAATATAACAAATACCTAGTGTACCTTTCTCATGGTAGTAAGCAACGGTAGTACCTAAGACTTTTCATATACCTAGGTATCTTTATTACTGAAAATTGTATATTTACATACTTAAATATGATTTAGCCTGTGCAACTTCTAACACTGATTTCGCAGTGAAAATCGATGTTATAATTTTTTTACCATTTTTCCCATAATCAGCAAACAATTACGTAACACAAGGTACCTATATTAATTTCGGGCAAATCCCTATTTTAAACTAGTCGCTCTGTTCTTGGAGGATATAATCAAACGGAGACGCCATGTCTGTAATTTTCTGTACAAAACAGTCTGCCGATTTTTGCGGGGGAGGGGAACGTCAAATGTATGCGTAACGTAAAAATAGCCATGTCAGATAAACGTCAGTCCATACATTGTGTATGACCGTTGGCCGCCTATTTTCGACAGAGGGGAAAGCCTGTTAATGGCTACTCCGTTTAGTTGTATCCTCCAAGGCTCTATTAGATGTAGACATAGACTAGGAATCCTCTAGACTGAGTTTAGAGCAATTATTTCATGAAACCGATCCTGCCAAAAATACGGGGGTGCGGGGGGACGAGGTGAGCGAATCCCGTGCCGTGATTGGTCCGTTCAAAGACACGGACAAATCACGGCACGGGATTGACTCGAAGATGGAGTAAAACTACCGTATAAGTGGCAGAGGGGGTAGCGTTACTATGCTCAGTCTAGACGATGTCTTGTCTGTGAGTGACACTAAGTGACACTTGCACAGTCCCACTAACCTGGGGTTTAACGGTTAAACCTGGAGTTACCATGGCTACCAGTACAATTTGACACTGGGTGAACGGTTTATCCGATTAACCCCGGGTTAGTGGGATGGTGCAAGTGGCGCTAATACACGATGATGGTAATCAGGAGTAGGGAATGCAAATCGGTTATTTTTTGTATGGAAATAATCGGTTATTAACCGAAACCGCGGTTATTTCCATACAAAAAATAACCGATTTGCATTCCCTAATCAGGAGCCTTACCATGATGTAAGAACATCATGGTAAGGCGCGGTTGATTTATGTTCAAAATGATCTTAGTCAGGAATCTTTTTATATTTTGATTCCATAATGGTACAAACCACTTATAGGTACAAATAATAATGTATGATTGCTATGATTGTGTAGCTTAACTCCTAAGCAGCTTAAAAAGAAGCTGGAGATTGCATTGCATGTAGGAGTTGAGGAGAGAAAATATGTCCTCCAACCAACGATTGTCATTCCAATTTCTATTGCCTACTCATTGTAAAGACAACTTCACAACTACCTACCCAACTTTTACAAAGAGACAAGAGCTTCATGGCTCCTCTACATTATCGGCAATCCATTCCATTACAGAATGGGGGACGCTTCCTTTGATGTTTGCCCAAAAACCTACAGAATGGCGATTACGCTCCATCATCGCCGATCATGGGCCACTGTATGCCCTCTACACGATCGGGATCACCTGCAATTGCCGACGATGACCAATGATGTAGAGGTGCCATCCATAAGGCATACGAGGGGCGTTCAATAAAAAGTGAGAATGAGTATGTTATATACAACTTTTATTAAATGTTATTTTATTTTTCGACATAGTCACCTTTTAGCATAATACACTTAGTATATCTTTTTTCTAAACTTAATATTCCATTTCTAAAAAAGGTTTTATCTTGAGTACTTAAAAAATCTTGTACTGCAGCGACTACCGCGTCGTCGTCTTCAAATTTCTTGCCTCTTAGGTATTTCTTCAATCTCGGAAATAGGTAGAAATCACTAGGGGCGAGGTCTGGTGAATACGGAGGATGCTTAAGGATATCGAACCCAGCATCACGTATTGCAGCCATTGCAACGGCGGACTTGTGTGCCGGTGCATTGTCCTGATGGAACAACACAATTTTCGAGAGTTTACCTCGCCGTTTTTCACGGATCTCATTGCGCAATGTTGCTATTTGTTTGGCATATAAAGAGCCCGTAATAGTGGCTCCATACTCGAGATACTCAATCACTACGACCCCTTTACCATCCCAAAAAACAGAGCCCATGACCTTATCGGCAGATGGGCCCACCTTGAATTTCTTCGGAGTTGGAGATGATGGCCTTTTCCATGTCATAGACTGCAGTTTCGTTTCAGGGTCGTAATGATGGAGCCATGTTTCGTCCATTGTTATAAATCGCGCCAAAAAAAGTTCCCGGTCTTGCTGTATCAGGTCCAAAGCTTCTTGACAAATCTCGACTCTAGTTTGTTTTTGCGTGTCAGTAAGCATTCTGGGTACCCAACGCGCTGATACCTTTTTCATACCCAAGCGTTCATGTAAAATATTATGCACGCTCCCCGTTGAAATCTTTACATTTTCAGCAATAAAACGAACCGTGACACGACGATCCGCCAAAACTAAGTTTTCGACTTTTTTCACAATTTCTTCAGTTACTGCTGTAGTAGGGCGTCCGGAGCGGGGGTCATCCATGGTCGATGTTCTTCCACGTCTAAATTCGGCGCACCAACGTGTAACTGTCGAATACGGAGGAGCATTAGACCTTAAAGTGTCCCGTAAATCTAAATTGACTTGCTCCGTAGAAAAATTTTTCAAACACAAGTATTTAATAACGGCGCGCAGTTCAATTTTCTCCATTTTCGCTAACGTACTCAACAGCATCGCAAAGAAATCGCCGTATTTTTTTTTTAAACAAAAAACGGTTAGTTTTTTTTTCATGGCAATCAGCTAGGTAGATTAGCTTTACCGGCCAGTATTTACTTTCCTAATATTTAAAGAGTTTGCATCTCATTCTCATTATACAGTGTGTAAGTCAAATACGGGCAATAAATTAAACCAGATATAGAATTTACCCGTCTTATCATTAATTAAGATGTTTTTTTAAGTTACACTTAATTATGACCCCGTGATAAATTTTTTCCACATGTACCGAGCAGCAATGTACTGTAAACATTAAGAAACAGAAGATGATGACATTACGAGATACGAGCTTTTCATAGTAAATGCCAACAAGCGTTGACAGTTACTTTAAAAAGCTCGTATCCCGTAACGTGTGTGGTGTATTACATTGCGGGCCGAATTATTTTGTATGGTTAAAATTTTCAATGCATTTCTAAGTAAAATCTATCGAAATATACTTTTTAGGTCCTATGCTAACCACCGTTTAAATATTCGCCCGTATTGGATTTACACACTGTATATTGAACGCCCCTCGTAGGTTATTTATAGGGGTCCGTACCTAACTCAAAAGGAAAAAACGGAACCCTTATAGGATCACTCGTGCGTCGGTTCTCCGAAACTACTGTACCAATTAAGATGATATTTGGTACACATATGTACGTTTGTGACCCAAAGACGGACACATAACGTAAACAAATAAATTTTAAACATGGAGGCCTTTTTGGAGCGTAAATGGGAAAATTAAAAAATAAAGTTTTTCAAACTATATCGTGTTACATATCAAATGAAAGAGCTTATTGTGAGAATCTCAAATATAGTATACTGTCCCACTAATGTAACAATAAATAATGTAAAATAAATGTGAAGATAACGAAAAAATCGTACTTTCCTGTATGCGGTGCAACTGCTGGGATAGATGGCGCTGTACTGGGTTATGTTTTGCGCCGCCGGACGTTCGCGTGCAAATCGCGCTGCTTCGCGTTCGCAACGAGAATGCTTATGGCTCCTCTACACGATGGGCCAGCGCCGGCCACTCCAAGGGACGCAGCCATGCGGTAGAATGAGATAGCAATATCACTTGCTCCCTCTAACGCTACGGCTTACATAGGCGAACGCGGCGCGGCGGCGGCGTGGCGGCGGCGCGGCGCGGCGAGGATAAAACAAACCGTTGATACTTGATACGTACTACTCGTACTCGTACGTGAGCGATTTAGACGCGAAGCGGCGCGGCGCGGCGCGCCGCGTTCGCGCGTTGATCGCCTACGTAAGACGTAGCGTAACGCATAAATGCGTCCCTTGGAGTGGCCGGCGCTGGCCCATCGTGTAGAGCAGCCATTACGTAGGACACTTCTATGGGTATTGAAGGATTTATTGAGCCGCGTCGCGCCGCTTCGCTTCGCGTTCGCGCGTTAATCGCCTACGTACTTGGAGGATGAGTAGCCATTAACAGGCTTTCCCCTCTGTCGAAAATAGGCGGCCAACGGTCATACACAATGTATGGACTGACGTTTATCTGACATGGCTATTTTTACGTTACGCATACATTTGACGTTCCCCTCCCCCGCAAAAATCGGCAGACTGTTTTGTACAGAAAATTACAGACATGGCGTCTCCGTTTGATTATATCCTCCAAGCCTACGTAAGACGCTGCGTTACAATCAATGTATCTTTGCTACTATGTTAAAGGCTTCGTACGATATCTCCAATATTCTCCAATGACGGATCCTTAAGCCTCGAGGACGGACATATGGTATTTTTGTTTGAAGTCCACTGCCTGGGAAGGGAAGAGAAATGCCAACTAGACTAAATCCCAAGCTGGCATGGCAAAGTAAGTAGCAACCACATTACCAGTATTACCACACCTAAAATATTGTACGCCCTCCCGGGCGTACATAACAAGTAATTGTACTTGGAAAGGACACTTCCTACAAAACCGGAGTTTTTGATATCCCTTTCTAACTAATGGCACTATCCCTTTCGGCTGTTTAGGGTTGTTAAAATTCAAGTCATTATCTTATCTCCGTCCTAGTAGAATGTTCGCGATCCCAGGACGCCTCCCCAAGCGGCATATTGTGGGAAACGCCGGTGTGGATTTAGTGGGTACTGGGTAGGCTCCTCCCCTCTTTTCACAAGTGAAAAAAGCTGGGAGGTGAGAGTCCCACATACCCGCCCATTATGGGCCCACGTCGGGGCCAGGGGGACGATGCGTAGTCTTTTCGGAAAGAGAAGAGTTGTGGAATGTATTGGGCCCCATACATTCCACGACTCTTCTCTTTCCGAACAGACTCTCGTCTCTAACAGCATTCCCACATCGACAAAAAAAAATCATCTTATCTGTGGTCGTGCACGCAAAGGGACGTCAAGTTGTGTCAACCCTAATAATTGCTCGGAGCAATGCTGAGCCGAGTTTGCCCGAAGTCAGGAGTGTCTCTCCACTGCCGAGAGTTACACGTAAAGAGAATATAACTACTACTTTTTAGTTACACAGCTGTTATTATAGCTGGTCAACCAATTCAGGTCAGTAAAAAAAGGCGCGAAATTCCAATTTTCTATGGGACGATATCCCTTCACGCCTACATTTTTCAAATTTGCCGCCTTTTTCTACTGTCAAGATCTGTTTGACCAAGTATAGTTGATTTTACATTCTTTTGGTTTTAAAAATCTTAGTTAAATTTTTTTAAAATTTTTCAATAAATAGACAACAACATTGTTTAGGCCTACTTGCACCATTTCACTAACCCGGGGTTAACCGGTTAAACCTGGAGTTACCATGTTTACCAGTACAATTTGACACTCGGTTAACGGTTTAATCGCTTAACTCCGGGTTTGTGAGATGGTGCAAGTGGGCCTTAACATTTTTTTAATGCAAAAATATCGAGGCATAGTAAAGTTAGGGCTACCATCTCTAAATTCGCCGAACCCTGACAAATACTTAAAAATCCCCGGACGTGTCCGAAAATAATATTAAAAAAACAATAGCTTAATTTTTCCAGTTTTGTAAATCGTCCCAGACAGCCTTCAAACTAGGACAAATCCCCGGAAACCCGGACGGCTGGCAGCCCTAAGGTAATAATATATTTCTATACTTGGTCAACCAGATCTTGACAGTAGAAAAAGGCGGCAAATTTGAAAAATGTAGGCGCGAAGGTATATAGTCCCATAGAAAATTTGAATTTCGCGCCTTTTTTTACTGACAAGATTTGGTTGACCAGCTATAGAACTGTTGCCCGATCCTGTTTTTTTTTTTTTTAATTATGATAAGTATGTTTTATGTAAATTCCTTTTCCAAGTCCAAACACAATTCGTTTTATGTGGAGATAGGGGAAAGGTTACTTACTGCATGGTTACTGTCTCTAGTTCCAAGATCTGCTACTCAAGATTAATAAAAACTATCTACGAGGGGCGTTCAAAATATTCTCGGTATTGATATCTTACGACCTCTTCTAAAATTTCTTTCGTTACTGGCCGCTAAGGTTTATTCATTGACATTAAAAAAAAGTATAATTCGAACCGAGCACGGATTTAGAGTTAATAAACTGGATCGAGTACATTGACCAAAAAGTGTGTCCACATGAGAAGTCAAACTAGAGCCCTGCATCTCGTTCTAATTAGGGTGACCATAAGACATCTGTATGTGGGATATTAGGAAAACATGGAATATATCAGTAGGGTGTGTCATTTTCTAAATAAAGTGAAATTTTAAGTGGTCAGGTTTTTTTTCATTTGTAGTCGGCCTCTTTCGCACTCACTCATGGTATGTTCATAAAGGTAGGCTTCCCTTTTGTCCACTTCAGTTTTTTTTAAGTATAAGCGTCATTGAAGATCTGTTTAGCAAATATGACGTTTTTTTAAAAGTTGGTGCCTTTTTTCTATTGACGGAAATGTGTCCTACCTATAAAGAATCGATGTCATATATAAACAGTTTAACACACCTAACAAAATATTATGTATAAATGAGAGTCTGTAATGTTTAAGGAGTTAAGCACTTTGGTTTTAAATTTTGGCAATTGAAGGGATGTTTACAAAAACAACATACCTGACTACACTGGTTGACACCTGAAACGATTAACAATGTTCTTAAAAAAGTGTCAACCGGTCTAAGCAGTTATGTTGTTTTTGTAAACATCCCTTCAATTGTTCTACAACAAATCTTAAATTAAACATGCCGAAATAAAGACATAAGGTACCTATTATGTTAAACTTACTTTTACATTACCTACGTTAATAATAAGAATTCTGTGAGACCGATTCAAAACGTGCCGACATCATAGTCACCCTAATGAGTTTGACAATGTTGTCTTGTATTTTTATAGTAAAATGTAATAATTGTGGCTTTCTTGTGAAACAATATTCCACAATTAGCAATTATTTCACTCCAACAACCTTTAACACAACATTTCTTCACAATTTTTAAGAAATTTCGCATTCACGTGTTTTGAAGAAATGTCATCAAGTTGGGGATACCAATTAATATTTAAAGTTACTACAACTTCTACCATACTAAAATTTAGTTTTTTTTTTGCTGTGTATGCGCTTGGTTTAATCAGTTAATAATATTGGCATCATAATTATTTACAAATTACTTAAAAGATATCAGAACTGTAGTCTGAATATAGCACTAAAATTGTATAAGAAGGTAATTAAATTCAGTAGTTTATTGATATAATTTCTACCATAATGGTATCTTTTTAACATTGGCAACATGTGCGAGTGAGACACAGGGCTCGGGTTTTTCTATCTCAAGTGGACCGTTTTCTCTAGTCTGGTACGAACAACTTTCTATCTCGGTGATAAGGTTCAAATTAGTATGGCAAAAAAAGTGACAACTCGCTCCAGTTTAAAAAATATAACTTCATGGTTTAAACTCGCTTGACCACTTTTGAATGGTAGATAAAGAAGGAGCAGACTCACGGTAAACACAATCCATTTCCTCTTTTATGGTTTTTTGATTTTTACCCTGTTTTGTCAAGAATTTTATCACGCATCGATGTTCTAATTTAGTTAACATTGTCAATTCGCACAGGATGTTCATGTTTGTTCAGCAATTGCAGAAAAACAAAAGACTATCTCGGTTCCATGAAGTTATATTTTTTAAACTGGAGCGAGTTGTCACTTTTTTTGCCATACTAATTTGAACCTTATCACCGAGATAGAAAGTTGTTCGTACCAGACTAGAGAAAACGGTCCACTTGAGATAGAAAAACCCGAGCCCTGTGTCTCACTCGCACATGTTGCCAATGTTAAAAAGATACCATTATGGTAGAAATTATATCAATAAACTACTGAATTTAATTACCTTCTTATACAATTTTAGTGCTATATTCAGACTACAGTTCTGATATCTTTTAAGTAATTTGTAAATAATTATGATGCCAATATTATTAACTGATTAAACCAAGCGCATACACAGCAAAAAAAAAACTAAATTTTAGTATGGTAGAAGTTGTAGTAACTTTAAATATTAATTGGTATCCCCAACTTGATGACATTTCTTCAAAACACGTGAATGCGAAATTTCTTAAAAATTGTGAAGAAATGTTGTGTTAAAGGTTGTTGGAGTGAAATAATTGCTAATTGTGGAATATTGTTTCACAAGAAAGCCACAATTATTACATTTTACTATAAAAATACAAGACAACATTGTCAAACTCATTAGGGTGACTATGATGTCGGCACGTTTTGAATCGGTCTCACAGAATTCTTATTATTAACGTAGGTAATGTAAAAGTAAGTTTAACATAATAGGTACCTTATGTCTTTATTTCGGCATGTTTAATTTAAGATTTGTTGTAGAACAATTGAAGGGATGTTTACAAAAACAACATAACTGCTTAGACCGGTTGACACTTTTTTAAGAACATTGTTAATCGTTTCAGGTGTCAACCAGTGTAGTCAGGTATGTTGTTTTTGTAAACATCCCTTCAATTGCCAAAATTTAAAACCAAAGTGCTTAACTCCTTAAACATTACAGACTCTCATTTATACATAATATTTTGTTAGGTGTGTTAAACTGTTTATATATGACATCGATTCTTTATAGGTAGGACACATTTCCGTCAATAGAAAAAAGGCACCAACTTTTAAAAAAACGTCATATTTGCTAAACAGATCTTCAATGACGCTTATACTTAAAAAAAACTGAAGTGGACAAAAGGGAAGCCTACCTTTATGAACATACCATGAGTGAGTGCGAAAGAGGCCGACTACAAATGAAAAAAAACCTGACCACTTAAAATTTCACTTTATTTAGAAAATGACACACCCTACTGATATATTCCATGTTTTCCTAATATCCCACATACAGATGTCTTATGGTCACCCTAATTAGAACGAGATGCAGGGCTCTAGTTTGACTTCTCATGTGGACACACTTTTTGGTCAATGTACTCGATCCAGTTTATTAACTCTAAATCCGTGGTTTAAACGCGGAAGGGAGAGTATTGAAGATGACCCTAGACCTGGCCGGCCTGTAGTAGCTACTTCACAAGAAAATATTGATAAAGTGGAAAAACTTATATTGGAAGATGGTCGAGTGAAGGTAAAATCTATAGCACAAGTAACCAATCTCTCTATTGGTACCGTACATGATATTATACATGACCATCTTAATATGTCAAAAGTAAGTGCAAGATGGGTTCCGCGAATGCTGACTCGGCTTCAAAAAGACATGCGTGTAGCTTGTTGTTCCGATTTTATTGACCTGTGCGGTGAAAATCCTGATGAGGTGCTGCAAAGAATAGTTACTGGAGATGAAACCTGGGTTCATCATTATGACCCAGAGAGTAAACAAGAGTCCATGCAGTGGCACATTAAGGGTTCAGTTCATCCCAAGAAGTTGAAGGTCATCCCTTCAGCTGGCAAGGTCATGGCCACGATATTTTGGGATTGTGAAGGAGTATCACTAATCGATTATAAAGAAAAAGGTGTAAATATCACAGGACAGTACTACGCTAACATTCTACGTCAATTAAAGGATGTAATTAAAGAAAAGAGGCGAGGAAAGTTAACCAAAGGTATTCTGCTTCTGCATGACAACGCCCCCGTCCATACTGCTCATATTGCCAAGGCAGCTATTGTTGAACGTGGGTTTAAAACTGTTACTCACCCACCGTATAGTCCGGACTTAGCCCCCAGCGACTTCTTTTTGCTCCCCAATCTTAAAAAGGATCTGCGTGGAAATAAATTTTCTGACGATGAAGCATTGAAGGCGGCAGTGGAGGAGCATTTTTACACGAAAGATAAAAAATATTTTTACGAGGGATTAAAAAAAATAATTGATCGATCTTTTAAGTGTATGAACATAGGGGGGGAGTATATAGAAAAATAAAAATATCAAACTTTTCGTACTTGTTTGTTTTCATTCTCATACCGAGAATATTTTGAATACCCCTCGTATCAATCACAAAGTGAAGGAAGGCTTTTGAAGAGGAAATTCCAATATCTACATTTAAGTGACATTGATATTTATAGTAAGTGTTATAATGCAATAAAATGTACAATCATGCATTATATATAATCGTGAATGGTATTTCAAGGGATTCTACTCTCTGAAAGTGGTATAGTATATGGATCCTTGATCCTCAAATACTAAGGCAAATTGTATAATTTAACATAAAAATACTTTTTGATAATAATCAACACCAATGGATTATATGATATTTATGATTTTGATTAATGAACAAGAAATAAGATTTAATTATATTTATTACTTATAAAGAACAGTTAAAATTTGGTTACCTATTACATCAATTTTTGTAGCCAGTATCCTTACCAATCTTGTAGTCTCATGAGACACTATTTTATGGACCACTAAATGGGAAAAAGAGCAGTTATTAAAACATGCTCTAATGTTTGTTGACATAATATCCTTATAGTCTAGCATAAAGTTAGTAATCAATCACAAATCACTGCACGCACTAGTATCTGCCTCGCATTGGAGGGCCTCTGCCTCCTGGACCTCCACGACCCATGCCAGGGGGAGCCCCCATCATGCCTGGAGGAGGACCTCCCATCATGGGGCCACCACGCATCTGAGGAGGTGCTGACAATTGTCCACGGCCTCCTGGAGCCATGTGTTGATGCGAGGGGCCCCCGACTCCACGCGCTGGTCCCTGGAGTCCTGGCGGAGCGCCACCAGGGCCTGCGCCACGACCGGCCGCACGGCCACCGCCAGGGCCGCCCATAGCGCCGGGCAGGGGAACGCGAGGTAAGCCTTCTTCAGGAGGAGGTGGTCCTTCGATTGTCAGAGAAACAATATTTTCACCACGAAGTAATACGAATCCTAAAGTCCTCTTCTCCTCTCTGTCAGCGGCTTTGGTTTTGGACTTGATTTTTCTAAATTCTTCGCAATCTCCTAATATAAGATTCATATGTTTGTCAAAGGCCTTGAATGTTCCAATAAATGTTCGAGAGTCTTGAAGTATTACTCGAACTCTATAGTTGATATGCTGCTGCATCTTATTATTCTTTCCGATAGTCTGTAAACATCAAATAAAGCATGATTACTAATCTTTGTTATAACAAATTACCACCAAATTAAACCGGGAGAACCGGTGAACAAATTCATCATCATACAATAAAACTAATATTAGTTAAAAATAACTATGTGTAATTAAACTGAACGAAACTTATAAATGTATAACAATATTACACACCATTTTGAATAAGTGATTATTTCACAATATTTCGATTTCAGAGCTTGAAAACACAACAACCCAGCTCTAAGCGGCAAAAAGTGACGTTTGCTACAAACAAATATGGCGATTGGCGTCTATGGCGGCGGTGACGGACCATATAGTCGATTTAGACTCTCGCGCGAGCCACGAGACGCGAGTCCACCGCTTACACTCGCGTTCGGCTTGTCATTCGGTTATAAACCTTATGCCGTGCCGTTAGTGTTTAAATTATATTAGCTCGACGAGCTTGCGAGCCACGAGACGAGCCGCGAGCCCACCGCTTACACTCGCGTCTTGTGGCGCGGCTCGCGGCTCGTCTCGTGGCTCGTGCGAGAGTTTAAACTGGCTATAATACTAGTTTTTTTTTTTTTTTTTTTTTTTTTTTTGTTAAGGCATCGCGCTCCTGGCGCATTCAGCCAAACGAGTAAAACGGGGAAACGGAATTAAAGGATTACATTATAACGGGTAAGTCGGAATTTTGGAAAAGGATCAGGGAAAGGTAACGTATCATAAATTATAGTTTTATATTATGACGTGAAAGAAATGAATATAATATTTTAAATATATCTGGAGAGGAATCATTAAGATACAGGAGTGTAGTAATAGATGTGGGAAACGGAACTTTCAAATCTGACAGCTGTCTTAATAATGTAGAACGGTCATATAGGTTACAATTACAAGCAAAAAAAATATGGTTAAGATCAGCGGGATCAGTTCCGCAAATACATGCAGAACTGGCCACGCGATTTTGCATTTTCAGGTGTTCCGGAGTACATACATGACCCAACCTCATTCGGATTAACATACTGGTAGCCGGTTTTGATAATGAGATTTTAGCAAACCAAGGTTTGGCAGGAATTGATTTCTGAATGCTCCGATAATGTGACGCAGCGGCACCCGCACCAGATGTCCATAATTTCGTCCATTCCTTTCGTAGGAATAATTTAGGCAGAGTCAGCAGGTCTTCAGCAACATTCTTAAACGGAAACATGTCCCCACAACTGATGGCATCTCGAGCTAAGTCATCCACCCTTTCATTACCCTTAATCCCTCTGTGTCCAGGGATCCAGGCAATGGAAACCGAATAACCTTTAAGGTGACATTTTAACAGTAGGCTACGGATTTGATATACAATTGGATTATTCGATTTAGATTTGAAAGGAAATTTAGATATTGCCTGAAGTGAACTTAGGGAATCTGAGAAAATTATTGTTTTTTTGAGATGCATTATAATGATGAACTCTATTGCTTTCAGGATTCCAAAGCACTCACCACTGTACACAGAGGATTCCGGTGGCAACTTTATTTTTTGGTAAATATTAGATTGGGTGTGGACAACACCAATGCCAACACAACCATTGTCTGACATCTTAGAAGCGTCTGTGTACATATGATGAGCACCCAGACCATCTGTACCAATGAATCCCAGGAATTGTTGATTTTGTTCAACATCATTCTTGGAGACACCAATATTGAGGAGAACCGAAGGAACAAGAGTCAGAGAATCATATTCATATTGGAAAATGGGAAGTGTTGAAGAGCTAACAGTGGGAGCTGATATAGATTTAAGTTTTTGAAAACTTTTGATTAAACAAGGAGGACTCTTGTGTTTCCAATAGTTGGAAGAAGTTATTTGAAGCAGGAGGTTAGACAGGATAGCCCAGAGTTGGTGATTAGAAAATTGGGAACAACGGAAAAGAAACCTATCACAAAGATATTGGCGTCGTAAATGAAGAGGAGGCTCATCACACTCAACTTGCATAGCATTGATAGGGCTTGAATTCATGGCACCACAAATCAATCTCAATGCTTTAGATTGAATACGATCTAGTTTTTGGAAGCCAGCTGCATATCCTGGCTCTAACAAAAATGTCCCATAATCTAGAATACTTCTTATTAAAACATTGTACATTAGTTTCATGCAAAAAGGATGTGAACCCCACCAGACACCAGAAACACACCTGAGGATATTAATATTTTTTTCACATTTTGAAACTATATACTCACAATGTGGGAGGCCTGTTAATTTACTATCTAAAATGACACCAAGGAATTTAGTTTTATCTTTTACTGAAATGGGGCAGTTCCCAAATTGCACGTTGATTGGAGGAGGAAATAGTTTTCTAGTAAATAAAACCACAACACTTTTAGGAACAGAAAGTTCTAAACCATTAGAATCTAACCATAACTTCAAGGAACCTAAGGAACAAGTGACGGATCTACTTGCCTGTTCAGGAGAAAGATTTGATGAATAAAGTAATAAATCATCGGCATACTGTAAAATCCTAACTGAACCATTTAGGGAAGACTCTAAATCAGATGTATAGATATTATACAACAAAGGACTTAATACAGATCCTTGTGGTAGTCCTCTCCACACTAAACGAGATATTCTATTGTTGTCATCTATAAGAAGACTAATGGACCGTTCAGATAAAAGGTTTGTTACAAAGTTACTTAACATTTTTGGAATGCCTAACTTGAGAAGCTTTTCTTGTAACACTGAAACCAAAACATTATCATAAGCAGCACTTATATCAAGAAAAGCAGCTACTAACGACTCATTTTTAGAAAATGCCAATCTTATGTCTGCAATAAATATTGATAGACTATCATAGGTAGATCTACCTTTTCGGAATCCAAACTGGCTATGAGATAGTAATTGGTTCTTTTCAACAAAGAATTCTATTCTGTTTTTAATTAAGTGTTCAGCTACTTTTGCAAATACTGAGGAAAGGGCAATAGGGCGATAGGAAGAAACGTCTGATGCTGGTTTATTGGGTTTTAAAATAGGAATAACTATTTGGGATCTCCATGAATCAGGGACTATACCGGACTGAATAACCGAATTAATTATGTTTAAATAATAAGAAAGTATGCCATCACTGGCATTTACTAAAAATGAGTAGGGCACTCCATCTTCACCCGGAGCACTATCTTTTAAATTGCTTAATACACCTTTTAATTCCTCCATTTTAAAAGGGCAATTAAGAGTGGAATCTAAGGAAGGATCGTATAAAAAGGTTGCGGGCTGGAACACAAACTCTTCAGGAACAGATGAAGGTGCTAGTCTGTCCATAAATTGTTGCGCAAGATTAGGAGGCAGTGTACGCCTTGAGGGTTCGTTGAATGCATGTCTGAACCTTTTGATGTTGTTCCATACTATCGACGGTTTTACATTAGGATTTAGAGACGCACAGAATCGTCTCCAACCTTCAAACTTCTTCTTACGTAACAATTTCTTAGTATCACGCGCAACCTGCATGTACGATTCAAAGTTTTCAGTTGTCATTAAGTTACGATAACGTTTTTCAGCCTCCTTTCGTTTTTTAATAGCTAGGGAACAATCCTGATCCCACCAAGGAGGAGAGGGAATTTTATTAATTGCACTATTTTTAACAGGGAATATATCATCAGCTGCTTCTGTGATCACCCGGGCCAAAGCAACCGAGCAACCGACAACATCAGTATCATCTAAACTAGGCAAAATCAACAATTTCTTCTCTACGCAGCTTTTGAAATTTTTCCAGTCAGCATTACATAAATTGTACTTAAGCCTAGGGCTAAGTTTCGGAGATGGTCGTGAAGATGAAGGAAATGAGACTATAATTGGAAAATGATCACTACCAAATGTAGAATCAAGAGTTTGCCAGGTGAAAGAAGATGCAAGTTCAGCAGAGCAAATGGATAGATCAACAGCGCTGGGTGATTCTGTAGGTGCTGTACGGCGAGTCGGAGAGCCAGTATTTAGAACACAAAGATTGTGATCATCTAAGATTTTTAGAACACGATGGCCATTATAGTTGGATACTGAACTGCCCCAAAACTGATGGTGTGAGTTGAAATCGCCTAGAATCAACAAGGGCCTTGGTAGAGAGGAAATTATTTGTTCTAATTCGTTAAAAACAGACGATGATTGATGAGGAATATATACAGAGAGAATGCATATGTTATTTACAATGGCAGCGACAATTGAAAAATTATCGCTATGAGATGGGATATGAAGAGATGAAAATGATTCAGAATTCCTGACGAGTAAAGCTACTCCACCCCACCCGTCAGGACGGTCCTCTCTGAGGCATGAATAACCAGCAGCTCTGAGAAGAGCTCCAGGCTTAAGCCATGTCTCAGATAGGGCAAAAACACATGGATTAAATTTATTTAATAAATGAATTAAATCATGTTTTTTATTGATTACACTTCTGCAATTCCATTGTATTATATTGTCCATTATTTTTAATTGCAAATGTAAGAGAGTCAATCATAGGGGCAACGTGGGACGGTAAAGTAAGGTTTGGCTTTGACAAAAGAGATCTTAGGGCCTCGATAGACTCTGTGATTACTAGTCGATCTTCCTTTTCTGTTTCCTGACGAAGAGCACAACCGTTTGCAGAAGATGGTATGGAGTATTCACTTATAATGGCCCGATGTGCAGCCACATCATAGCCATGGGTAGTCTTTTTAACAGAAGGACGAGGTTTCAAAAAAATAGTTTTTTTGCTGCTATGGCTAGAAGAGCGCATATTCGAACTTGTGCCTGGAACTGAACTTTGGACACTGCTACGAGGTAAAACTGATTGAGTATGTGGTTGTGACACTTGTGACTTAACCATGTCTGCAAACGATTTCGATACGGCTGGGTGCAGTTTGACAGCTTCTCCATACGAGATGCAGTTATTTGCCATACTAACTTTGATTTCTTTTTGCCTTACATGTTCTGGGCATGACCTGTTAGTGGCGAAGTGAAAGCCGTTGCATAAACAGCAAATGGCATCCTCCTCCTCCACTAAACAGGTGTTTCCAGGATGCATTTCCCCGCACTTGAAACATTTGGGCTTCGAGCGACAGTTATTTTTAGTATGACCAAATTTACAGCATAAAAAGCATTGAATGGTTGGAAATATGTACAATTCGACGGCGAGAGAGTTGTAGCATGAAAAGACTCGTTTCGGTAATACTTGACCATCAAATGTCAATACGACTGTCTCTGAGGGTTGCCAGGTAGTAGAACCATTAACCACGACTCTGTGGTTCAAACGTCGCACTTTTAGTACTTTTCCACACCCCACGGGCACGGAAATGTTGGAAACAATTTCCTCCTCCGACCACTCTGCAGGAATACCGCGAACCAAGCCCATACGGGTCACGGAAAATGACGGAATGTATGCCGTAAGATTTTCTGACTCAAGACACGTATTGGTAACAAATAAGTTCGCATCTACGTAATTTGAAAATGACATTGCTATACGCGTCCTACCAATACGCTTAACACTTCCATTTATAATGTTTTTGAAGCCTTTTTTGACTAAGAATTTCCCAAAAGACACCGGGTGTAGAGATGATTTTGCATCGGTTTGTTTAATTTGGACGTGCACCGTAAAGGGAGCAACATCTGAAGATGAAAATAAATTCCTGCCAACCTTGGCGCCAGTAGTGTCATTGTTTGTATTTAATTTATCCGAAGAGTTTATGGTAGGCTGAATATTAGACTTCGAAGGAGCTTGTGTGTTTTGTATGTTCTCCTGACAATCGCACGAATAGTCCCCGCCATTATTTTTCCTTCTTTTTTTATTACATGCTTTGCATAGTTTGTCAATTTTATTTCTTTTAAGTTCACTCCTGCTATCCACAGAAGTGTCCGTGTCCATAGCTGAATCTATCGTTACATTACTTCCGACCTGGAGGTTTTCACCTCCAGGGTCCGGGGGTTCTTTGTCCCCCATTACATATATACAAGAAAAACTTACCAACTACGACGAAATCACACTAATTATATATACAAATACAATAATATATACAAACTATGTAAGAAATTATGTACAAATTACCGATTCCCTGATCTACAATATTAAAATTGAAATTAAATTTACAAGAAACCTAAAACTTGACCGCCACGTTTCACGTTTCCCGCGCTTTTTTTATATAATACTAGTTGCTGCGCCGTCAAAGAGAACAGATAATAACGGCTCCTCTACACGATGGGCCAACGCCGGCCACTCCAAGGGACGCATTTATGCGTTAGAGGGAGCAAGTGATATTGCTATCTCATTCTACCGCATGGCTGTGTCCCTTGGAGTGGCCGGCGTTGGCCCATCGTGTAGAGGAGCCATAACGTTGGGGCCTTGTGACGGACTGACGGACGCCAAAATATGTTACCTGTTGCCAGAGATAAATAATTAATGAAATAAGGAAAAGGTAACGAAACATTTATTATTTTATATTTTGGTATATTGTGTCTCATACGGTTTCTATTATATCAACAAATCTCACTATTCTCAGAAGTAACATAGACTATAATAAAAGGAATATCATATCTCTATATTATCTGTGGAATGATAATTAAAGTGTTGCTATATAATGTTTATCAATTTCTACCAAATTATTTCATATACCCTTAAGGGCTCTATAAACATTACAATATGTCTTTGATTTGTTGCCGGTTATTATGTCTAGGATTTTCTTAAAAATTAGCTTCTAGTTAGTGCAGTTAACTGTAGGAATCAATTTAAAGTTTTCGTTTCAAGACGTTTCGTAAGGTTAAGATCCTAGTTAGGAGTAGTAATACAATTTTACTCCCTAATAATTTTTATTTGAAATCTTTTCTATTTTTACCGATTTGTAATTAAAATATCCTAATATGAAAATAATACAACAACCCAAATAACACAATATCGAATGTAGGAAATTTTGAAATTAAGATGATTATGCCGTTATCCAAGAACAGAGAGAAGACAGCGCCTCTAAGGAAATGTTTTTTAGTCTTTCAGTCGAGACATTGTGTTTAAAAATTTAAAATGAAATTCATGATAAATCTTAAACTTGAAAATTCATGATTAATAAAATAAATAAACTTAAGGAACAGCGTGACACCCTTTTGTTTTGGTGCAGAGACTACATTTCGTAGTCGTGACAAGTACCTGCTGATTACTGATTATGATACGATTACCTACCTATAATACCTTATTGTTTTTAGACAGTTTTTAGAACATACCTGTCACATCCTTTACATCGTTATTTTTTTAAAATTGCTCTAGGTACTTTATTTAAAAATTTCTAAAGTATTTGTGTAAATTGTGTACTTAATATAATTTATGACCATTGAACTTATTTTTACCTTTGTGAATAATAACTACTATAATAAGTGTAAACCAAAGAGTGGTATAATATCACTGACAATCCAACCTCTAGACTGAGCTTAGGCCAATTCTTTCGCGCCCTGTAGCCCGGGCGTAAGAATACGGCTACGGCATCCCCTGCCTGTCGTAAAAAGCGGCTAAAGGGGGTCCTTGGGGTCGGAGACGGTCGCAGCACAACGCTAGGACGGCACTGGCGGGTTCATTGGAGATCCCAGAGCCGTCCGAAATGCGCCGAGGAGGACAACTGGGAGGTTTTTAGTCGGTGAAAGTCCGACATAACCTCCGCGCTGTCCCTGCGGTGCGGAGGTATCCATAACGGATTTTCCTCCCAATAAAAAAAAAGGCCAATTCTTTCATGAAACCGATGCTGCCTAAAATACGGGGGTGCGGGGGGACGAGGTGAGCGAATCCCGTGCCGTGATTGGTCCGTTCAAAGACACGGACCAATCACGGCACGGGATTGACTCGAAGATGGAGTAACGCTACCGTATGTGTGGCAGAGGGGGTAGCGCGACTATGCTATGTCTAGAGGTTGGATTGTCTGTGTATAATATATAGACAGTGTAAACATTGTTGTGCTTTCCGCCTTTTTTAAGACTAATTACTGTTTTTCCGTGCCATAAAGGTACAAAAGGAACCCTTAAGCCGTGTCCAGACGGGACAAGTTTTCGCCAATCTGATGAAATTGTCCGATGAAATCAGGACGTGCGGGCGCAAACGCCAATTTGGCTCGCCGAATTCGACCGCCGATTTATGACCGATATTACTGATAAAATGGGGTGCGGACGCAAGAATACCAATATGTGACGCTAGTATTTTCGTTTTAGATATATGAAAATGTTACACAATATTGCTGGTCAAACCAATTTGTCAGTAAATAGGAACCAAAAAAACTATACTCATCCTTTTCTTTTGGGTGCTAGTACTAGTGTAAGACAAAGATAGTATAATTCTCTCTGTCTATGTTTGAAATGGAACAGTCCTTTGACACACTATAATAAAATTATCGTAAATGGGCGTTTTTTTTGTTGTCCCCTACACTTTTTTTTCAAATTTGGGATTTTTTATGTTATTTCTACTCAGAATCACGAGCTCTTCGAGAAAAAAAGTGTCCCAAAATTTCCATACATTTTTCGATCTTTCCATTCCGCGACCGCCATACAAAGTCTATGAAAAATGGTGACGTAATGGAAATAAAAACCTTAGGACACTTTTTTTCTCCTATTAGGATAGAAAGAGCTCGTGATTCTGAGTAGAAATAACATGAAAAATCCCAAATTTGAAAAAAAAGTGTAGGGAACAACAAAAAAAAAACGCCCAAATATTACAGGAAAAATATAATCACAACTTTATCTTGAAAACTTTTTTTAATTGTCAAAAAACATTTTCTAACTTAAATTGCAATTTAATTGGAGCCCCTTTCCGGGTATTTATCATAGTTGAAATATCTAATAAATTACATTAAAAACACATTCTTTCAAATAAAACAAAAATTGTTGAAATCGGTTCACATGATAAAGAATTATCCTTGAAAGACCAACATATATGTATAGGTACATATCGCACAAATTAGTTAGCCAATTTGGCGATAGATGGCGCTGTACACAATCACGCATAGTATGGTACTTCTGGTTATAAGTGTAAGGCATAGTTTCCCAGTGGGCGCTGAAGGGTTTTAGGGGGGCAGTGCGAGCCGCGGAAGCGATTGGGGGGTGTTCATGCTGCCCAGGGGGGCGCTCACGCGAGTGAAAAAAAAACTAAAATATTAGATAATACGAATAGATACCTAAGTAGGTATACGGTTTATTTGTGTTTCCTACTTAAAACTGCATTTTGAGGAACAGCTGCAAGCTGGAAATCGTTTTAATAATACCTTCATTTCGTCCTAAAATAAATGCGTGTAATCAGAGTTTGCTAATTCCAGGAGGTGTGCATAAATTTTGTGAGCCTTGGAAGTTCAATTTTTCCTTGGATTTCCAAACCACTCGATGTAGAAGGAAACATCAATTACAATGTCACTACCTACCAGGAAGATTTTGTGGATCAGTTACTGGAGAAAAAGAATTTCGGATTTTAACACAATTATACAAAAAAACTGGCAGCCGATTTTACAAAATATAATTAAAAATTCATATTGAAGTACTTTTCGGATCCTCAGATATCAACTTTTATCATGTTTAGACGAAATTTTCCGTCAGACGTACCGTTTTTGAACTACAGCCAAAAAATTGAAAATTAGCTAGAATTTTATGTACACCTCCTGGGATTGAGCAAACCCGGATAACAGGTATTTAGGACCAAATGAAAGTTTTAAAATGGATTCCAGCTTGCTGGGAATTCATTCCTCGAAATGCTTTTTTGGTAAGAAACACAATAAACCGTACGCTTAGGTAGGTATACATCTATTCGTATTATCTAAAATTCTGATTTAATTGGCCTAAATATCAATCTTAACTAATTGAAAAAGTTTATAAATTAGGTCTTCGTTGTAAGTCAAACCGTAATAAGTATCGGTAGACGTTCATGGTTATTCCGTATTTTTATACGTTAATTCCGCTATTATTCCGTGATGGTGGGCGCTGAAATTTTTTTGAAATCTAAGTGGGCGGTGGCCCAAAAAAGTTTGGGAACCTATGGTGTAAGGCCTGAGTGGACGCTCGAGTTGGGCGTGCAGCGGGGCGGGGCGTGCGGCGTGCATGTTATAGGCGGATTAGACTCTCGCGCGAGCCACGAGACGAGCCGCGAGCCGCGCCACGAGACGCGAGTGTAAGCGGTGGGCTCGCGGCTCGTCTCGTGGCTCGCAAGCTCGTCGAGCTAATATAATTTAAACACTAACGGCACGGCATAAGGTTTATAACCGAATGACAAGCCGAACGCGAGTGTAAGCGGTGGACTCGCGTCTCGTGGCGCGGCTCGCGGCTTGTCTCGTGGCTCGCGCGAGAGTCTAATCCGCGTATTAAACAAATGCAAGCGTATAGGAGCGGCCTTAGTGCACGCTGCTCAAATCACTTGTGAGCCCGTCGCCACGCTGCACGCCCCGCCGAACGCTCCGCTTCGAGCGTCCACTCAGGCCTTACACTAAGTCTTTCGTGATTATAGTTACATGAGGAAATTGAAAGTTTGTACGGAACCCTCGGTGAGCGAGTTAAACGAACTCTCACTTGACCGGTGTTTTTAGGGTATCCGTACCTCAAAAGGTAAAAACGGAACCCTTACTTATAGGATCACTCGTGTTTCTGTCTGTCTGTCCGTCTGTCACAGCATATTTTCTCCTAAACTACTGGACCAATTATGTTGAAATTTGGCACACATATGTAAGTTTGTGACCCAAAGATGGACGTGTAACGTAAATAGGTGAATTTTAAATATGGAGGCCATTTTTGGGGGGTAAATGAGAAAATATAAAAATAAAGTTTTTTAAACTATAGATGGTCAACCAAATCTTGTCAGTAAAAAAAGGCGCGAAATTCAAATTTTCTATGGGACGGTATCCCTTCGCGCCTACATTTTTCAAATTTGCCGCGTTTTTCTACTGACAAGATTTGGTTGACCATCTATATATCGTGTTACATATCGAATAAAAGAGCTCACTGTAAGAATCTCAAATATATATTTTTTATAATTTTAGGATAAATAGTTTAGCAGTTATTCAAGAAAATAGGCAAAAAATTACCATTCCCCCTTATCTCCGAAACTACTGGGTCTAAGATTTTGAAAAAATACACAAAATAGTTCTTTACCTATAGATGACAGGAAAACCTATTAGAAATGTGCAGTCAAACGTGAGTCGGACTTAATGTACGGAACCCTTGGAACGCGAGTCCGACTTGCACTTGGCCGGTTTTTTTAATTATAGAGACATTTAAAGCGTTACGTATGAAATAAAATCTAAATTAGACGCGAAGCTGAGATGTGAATAATAAAACAAATGCATACTAATCATGTAATATAATAACACGTAGTAGATAAATACAAAACCTTAAAAATAGATTAGGTACATATACATATAATTTGTATGACGGGCATAAATGCAATATATTAAATTGTCACAACTATTTGAAACAAAAACATATTCACTAATCATTTACTAAACATATGTGCCTAACGTGTTAAGAATTTATTCCAGCTGCAAGTTAGACAAAAAGACAAAAATACCACAAATCAATCAACGAATTAACAAATTCTCCTAAAATATAGTACAAGGCACTTTTACTAAAATTTAACAAACAAATTTAAGATAAATAGATTAATATTGGGAAAACCCGTCTTAATTCATTAATTACTACGTTCACGATTACTCTAAGCATAAAGCGAGACACACGCACACTAACAGCATTCCAAAGTACATGTATAAATTGGCCATCGTAACAAGATGCAGCTTAAGGCTAGATTGAAAAGCATACTAAATTTAGATTGATACAAGAGACACGAGGTAAACTACAAATCATTCGTCATATCCTATCCTTCAATAAAGTTTTTGAGGTTAATTAGAATGCCTGCTGATTTATCTGTAGATTTATCATAAATACCATTAGGTATATAAAGCACATTTACATTGAAATGATTTTCAAAATGTGTCTGGTTTGAACCACATTTTCATAATCAGAGATCATACATTAGTAAATGATAAAATCACCTTTTCCTTAACATATTAATAACTTCTAACAACTTGCACCACAATAGCACTAGTTTTGCACAGATTCTAATACAGCCTTACAGTTATTAATATCTTATAGCTAAAGAATCATTTTCAAACGTTCATTAGGATAGCACACCATTAAGATGCTACGAAACATCACCAGCTGCAGGGGCAAATTGGATTACTGATGTATGACGAACCGCTGGGGTCGGTTCCTCAGGTTGTAGAATAAGCTTCCGCTTTCGAGGAGGAAGCGAAGAATGAGGAAGCGAACAGTGTGAACCAGTTGGTGGTGGAGAAGGTGGCGTAGGAGACGATGTTGGCATGACTGGGGAGGCTGGCATTGTTGGCACAGGAACAGGCACCACTGGACACTGAGGTGAAGGAGGGGAGCTCGGTGGTGTTGGTGGTAACTGCTGCAGCGCAGCTTCAACTATATCACACATCATGTTTCCATTAACTGCTAGTGGTGGGGGAGATTGTTGTGACGAAGATCTAGGTGTTTCCGCTCCGTGCTCTTTGTAAATGTGAGCTTCCATTTGCTTTTTTGTGTTGAAGGTTCCATCACAAACTGTACAACGGTAACACCTTTCTCCATAGTGCTGGAAACGATGAAGTTTTAAGACGTGATTGTATCCAAAATCACGCAGGCAAATGTCACAAGTGTATGGACGTTCCCCGGTATGCGTACGTGAATGTACTTTTAATTGTTTTGAGCAAGTGAAACCCTTCCCGCAGCCAGGGGCCGGGCAACGATATGGTTTTTCACCGGTGTGCGTTCGTAAATGTATAACAAGTTGTCCAGATTGTATAAAAGTTTTGTGGCAATGCGGACACGCGTGGGGTCTCTCACCAGTGTGTATACGAGCGTGGCGGTGAAGTTTTCCGGAATGTTCAAAAGCCGCACCACACACGCCACATCGGTAGGGTCGCTCCTTTGTATGTATACGTCGATGTACTTGCAAGTTTTCCTTAACACTGAACATCTTGTGGCAGTATTCGCATTCGAAAGGCCGCTCGCCGGTGTGTGTCCGATAATGGCGTTGTAGACGTGCCGGCACGGCGAAAGTTTTCTGGCAAACGTCGCAACGATGTGCATCAGCAGCTGCCCGATGCGAACGCGCGTGAGCAGTTAGCGCACTTCGCGTGGAAAGCATCAGTCCGCATTCCCCACATTGGTGTAAGCGTTCTTCCTCACCTGTAGAACGATAAATTTGCAGCTGAGTCGTTGAACAATATTCCATTACGAATAAGTTAAAGGTAAAATAATACGCGCAATAGACAGGACGTATCCAGACCACAAGCGTTCACAAACCGTACTGTGTTACGTGTGGCATGCACCGATCAGGATGCACGATGCACCCAGTAGGACCAGTAAGGGGAACGAGCGGGCCGCGGGGCGCAGAGAAATAACGGAGTGAATGTCCTCTGATAACACGTGGAGGCCCGCACCGCGGTTTCGTCGCGTCGAAACCGCGGTTGCGTCTCCACGTGTCTGGGCCGGCGACCCCGCGACGCCCCGCTCCCACCGCGTGCCCTACCCCACCGCAACATGAATAAAATGACTCAAGTTCATTTCATTAGGTTTTTATATTTGGGATTTTGAGTCTACTTCTAAATTCGATAAAAAAGTGTATATTATTTATTATGTACATAAATCAATAATTATTATTGATGCACAATTTATCTATAGCCTGACCAGTAATATATGATAATTGTCAAGAGGGCGCTGTTATCCTCATGTATAGGGTGACAATTCAGTGTAGTGTGAAAAAATTAGTGAGTGAAATTCCGCAACATGGCGCACCCTCAATAGATCCTGGTTCACCTATAATTTATTTATGTTTTTTTATAAAGGCTATTTAATACTTTTGTTTTAAATAACATTTCTATTGGTTGGTATAAAATAAATCACTATTTTGGGTTTTATAAGGTTAAGTTATATACATAATTTAATTGTTAATTGTTTTTAAAGTTAAATTTATAATTGACAGATAATGTTTATGGAATTTTTATATGAAACCCCCTTTAGGCATAGATTCAAATTTTATTAAAAACATAACAGTGCTTTTAGTAAGTAATAATTAAATTTAGAGCCATAATAATCAAACCCACAAAGAACGAGATACCTAGGTACGATAGCTGTATGCTCACCTATCATTTCCGTTGATGTTTCTGCAAAGTGGTTCAATGGCGTCAATGTTGATGTAGGTTGCGCACGACACCCGAGCTGAGTTACACAAGCGCTGCGCGATCGGCGGTCCACGGCCGAATGCGAGCTAAAGGCAAGGCAAGCGCAAGGAAAGCCACGAAACGAACAGGCCAGCGCATCAAGTGATTCCCTTGCTGCTCTCCTCTAACGTTAAGTGTGCAGATAGGTCGGGGCTGCTTAGGTGTGGGTAAAATGTTACCTAGTGTGTGGGTATCAAATGTCACAGTGTAAAGTAGCGAATAAATTGGCAGTCTGTTAAGTGTTATCACTTTACTGGCTCTACCTCTGCGGCATATTTGTACTAATTTACTATGTAAGTATTTACATTTGAATTTTACCAGGACCTTGCTGGTGCTTTGTATAATGTAAGTACATATATACTTATTTTATACAAAGCACCAGCAAGCAAGCTAGATTGTACAAAAAAAACATATCATTATGTAAAGTCTATTTTTTTATTCGGTAGACTAAAATGACATTTCATAGTATGAACATCATGTGTCATTTCATACTATGAAATGTCATTTTAGTCTACCGAATAAAAAAATAGACTTTAGGTAACAAACTGAATTGTTGACCTCCGATTGTTTCGTAGATTACAATTATTAAATTATTATGTGAAAAAAGCTGTAGTAATTGTTATTATGTTGTTATTTTCATTTCCTCCACGGCCGAGTTATAGTGACACGCGACTCCAGCTATAGGTCCTGGGTTCAAATCCCGGTAAGAGCATTTATTTGTGCGATGAGCGCGAATATTTGTTCTTGAGTTGTTTTCTATGTAGGTATTTAAGTATTTTATGTATATAATATTAATATCTTTTATATATATCACCATCTAGTATCCACTGCTTACTGTAGCGCCAGATCGATTTGTATAAGATTGTGTCATAAAATTAATTTAAATAATTAATTGTTAAATTATTTTATAAAAATTAGCCTGTGGCATTTTCGTATCAGAGGGCCTACCGCGAACCATGTTCGATGTGTTGCCTCCCTGTCACACTTACGTACGAATTTACAAGTGCGACAAAGAGGCAACACGTCGAACGTGGTTCGCGATATGCCCTATGTTGGTTAAAATACGACAAAAGCGGCGCGCATTCGATTTGTTGAAGGTTGAGCGGCACGGCACGAGTAGGGAGGTATGAGGCGCGGAGCGCGGGCGAGGTGTCTTACTCGTGGAGGCGCACCGCGGTTTCGCCGCGCGTGTGAACTCTCTCGTCAGTGCGCGTGCGTGGTTTCCCGACCTGCCTCCTCCCGCGCGCGCTTCTTCCGTCGTCCATCCACATTCTATTTTATCAGTCTAGGGCAATATAACGTCACCTATGAATCCTATGATAGGTGGATCTCATAAGAAAGTTCAATAATAAATGGGTTGAATTAAATAGGTATAGCAGAACGTTAAAGTAACTACATACATATTACATAGTTACAACAAAAATAAGCATTGAAATTAAAATGTCATCGAATCCTACCTACTCGTCCTACGCATAATTGTCACTATGCTGATTGCTGCGACTATACTTAAAAAGGGTAAACAATCTTGACGTGTCTTATTATTGAAAAACGCTTAAAAAAACCAAACTATACGGACTATGTACTTATTTTCCAAAAGTGTTTTTCAATAAAAAAATACACGTCAATATTGTTAAGTTAACCCTTTTTCTAATGTCAAGGAAAACGCTGAAGTAGGGTGGCAATTGATTTTACAGTAGAACATTGAACAAGCAAAATATAACTAAAAAAAACTTTACCAACCACAGATATTAAAACTAGTGTCTAGCTCTAGCTCAGCTCACCTCGCGTAAGCTTAAGAAACGTGTGAAAAATACGTAGTAAGTTGAGTCGTTATTACAGTGCACTCACAAGGGTCTTAAGTGCCAATAGCGTCTATGACGCCTTCCGTCCTTCAAGTCTATTATGTCACTTTCCGCATTTTGAAAATTTTCCAAAAACTGGATCGACTAAAGTAAATATATTTAATCATAGAATGTGGTCACAAAATGTTACGAGAATCGGTTAAGAATTGCGACCTGTAGAGGAAAACATGGAGTTCTGGAGAGGAGGACAAACGAAAGCAAAATGCCCGAGTTGAAACAGGAGACCTTCGCTATCGCTTCTGTCGATAAGCGAAGAGCTTGACAGAGATTACACAATCTAAGGCCCACTTACACCATTCCACTAACCCGGGGTTAACCGGTTAAACCTGGAGTTCTTATGGTTACCAGTACAATTTGCTTAACCCCGGGTTAGTGGGATGGTGCAAGTAGGCCTAATCCTATCAAACGTAAACTGTCGACGAAGGGCTTCCGATCTTGAATTAATTTAATTTACCTACCATTGCAGCAACTCACCGGTTCATGGAAAGTGTTGTTCAGTCCTTGGAAAATAAAAAGAGAGTAGTTGGCATTTTCCTAGAGATGTCAAAGGCTTTTGACTCATTAAACCATTCCGTTTGTTGCTGCCTAAACTGCACGCCTACGGTGTAAGAGGTCTAAGTGCTGAACTATTAAAATAAAATAATATCTATTAAATAGGGAATAGACTGTGGAATAGACGGTAGAAATTAAAGCTGACGGAAGCGTTAATAGATCTGAACCACAACAAATGACAATAGGAGTTCTACAAGGATCATCGTTAAGAAACGTCTTGTTTTCTATATTTTTAAATTACTTAGCTAATTTAGATATCGACGCTGAAATAATTAAATATGCAGATGGCAGTGATGAGTGATGCTACCACAATAATTGTTAATATCGAACCTGACGAAAATTTAGTAAACTTATAATAAAAAGTAACCTAAAGTTAAAACTATGTACCTACAAAACTTAAAATAATAATTAAAACATAATATGGGTGACCTAGCCCAATATGTATAGGTATATTAGGCTAGGTCACCCAGGTCTGATCCCTGTGGAAGGGTTCCCATAAGGCTGGCTGCGTTCCCCTTTTGGATGGCTAGGTCTTCGAGGTCACCGGGGACCGTAGGGCTGGCTCGTTCCTCGCCCAACGGATCGGCATAGCCATTCAAAATTTAGTTAATAAAATAAATGTAATTTTATCGAAATTAGAAACCTGTTTTTTTAAAACGAATGGTCTTAAGTTAAACTCTGATAAGACACATCATGAAATTTAGTACGTGGCAAAAAAAAACTGATAAGATTAATAACTACATCTAAGGGTGCATAAATCCAGAGTGACCAAAACGTAAGGTTATTAGGGTTTGACTTAGATCCAAATTTTTCGTGGAAGATTAATATAAATTCGGTCTTGGGATAGCAAAAGGTGTATTGTATATATAATTATAAAGCAGTTAAGAATACTTATCTCTAGTGATAAATTGATAAACTTCTTAAGGAAGCGTACTATGCTTATGTATACTCAATCCTTTCGTACCGAATCTTGTTATGGGGAAACGCAACATATTTTGAGCGAGTTTTAAAAATGGACAAATGTGCAATTAGAATCCTGGCTAACGCAAAGTTAGTAGTAGGAACTATTTTTAAAACCTGGGAATTCTAATATCGGTATTATGCAGTAAAATGTAGATTGAACATTCAAAAAAAAAGCTCCAAGATAATGGCTCAGAAATAATACCTATGTTGCCAAATGAAACTAAAGCCGAAACTAATGTTAACATCTTTAGTCGCCAAGTAAAGAAATTGCTACTCGATAAGACATTGTACAGCGTAAAGTAATAAGTACAGTCACATGTTTTAATTTATGACCCATTTTTGTACCTTGTCACAGTGACAATAGCATGAGGTCTCTAAGCGACTTTCATATTGATTATCACTGTGACAAGGTACGAAAATGGGTCATAAATTAAAACATGTGACTGTACCTAAATAATGAGTATTGATTCTACCGCATTAACATGTATTTAAAGTTTTAAACTATTTAAGTAATTTTATCTATACATTTTAAATTAATAATATATATGGTACATGTAATGTTAAATTATATTATATCATCTGCTAATTCTATAAATACTTTAATTCATCATGTGTAGGTATATTTTGACGATCTTAATATGAGGGCGCAGCGCGCTCTTTCTTTATTGCGTGTTATAAAAACATGTAATACATATTGAGACTACTCTATTTGTAACCACCTAGGTAAACAATAAAACCAGTGGGAATCAGCCAATGGTTTCTTGAGCAACCCAAAAACATTCGGGTCACCCCGTAAAAAATTTCGGGTCCCTCATTGGTTTCCAATTCCAACTACCCCCTCCCAATTCGTAAAATAAAAACTAATACTATTTTTTGATAAGTATAAGTCAATATTTTCCGAAATAATCGCTCCGAAAATCCCAAAAAAACTTTTAACCCTGGGTCGGAAATCAAAACCATCAAAATATAGCTTAGTAAAGATTTTCTATAAAAACTGTTTTAGTGAGAACCTGAGAACGCATATTAAAAATGTTATTAATGAATATTATAATATTTTCTTCCCGTGTATGAGAGGACGGAGAGGACTATGTTATTTTTTAGTTCTGACACTTAGAGACATTTACACCTCTAAATAAGTTTAGATTTTTTTTCCATGTATCTGTTTTGTTTTTATTTTAATATTATTATTATAGTTTTTTTATGTAATTCGACATTAAGAGACCTTATACATCTCTAAGTAATTGTATTACGTTAGTTTGATTTGGTAGTTGTAGTTGTATTTAATAATTGTTGATGTATAATTATTATTATTTTGCTTGTATGTAAATTCAATGTTGACGTGTAAAAGTGCCCTTGTGGCCTATTTGCTGAATAAATGTTGAAGTTGAAGTTGAAGTTGAAGTTGACGATATATTCTACATAATAGTAGATTATTTTCATATCGACTATTAAATAAAATGTTGATTCGTAACGGATATATTATTAAATATGTAGATAACGTTTTGATTGGTTTTACAGACGCCAGTATGAGTAAGTAACATCTAATTACATTTAAGTTTTAACAACAAGCAGAGTACGAATATGTGTACTTACATCAACATTTTAAAATAAACCTAAGTAAATAATAATTCAGTCAGATTGTAAACAAATAGTCTTCTTTATACCATTTACAATATATCAGCGATATCATATTATTATATGTATTATATCAACGACGGCGGGTAAAATTGCGGTAGGTTATTGAATAGTTATAGACAGGTGGAAATCGGCCTGTTTCGAGAAAAGTCGTCGACATCTCTTCTAAATACCTAAAACTGGTATGGATGTGTTCCTCGTGATCTCTAGAATACGAAATGACCGGTTTTAGTTTATGGAGTGGGGGACGGGTCGAAAAAAAGGGGGGCAAAGATGGCGGCCGACCATTATTGATATTTGTTCACATCTTGAGTCCTATGGGACCGATCGGTTCGTGTGAGGTGTCGTTTGAAAGAGTATTAAACGTGCTATTATTGTTTCATAATAACCGTAGTCATAACTGTAGTCGTTTACAAAATATTTTAAAATATTTGATTTTATACCGTGCATGGATGGCATAAGTACTGATTAAATATGCGCCTAACTCAATAAATTACAACAATACCGCAATTATTTTATTACAAAATATACGAGACATTTCATTAGCTTACCAAAAACATAAGTTTTATTGGCGTATGATATTATATAACCAATTAATAACGAATTTTGTTCAGCATGGGTCACTACGCACCGTCACGTAAATGGCGGGCGACCGACGTAAACTTTTCATTATTTCTCGGGTTCTATTTTATTGATCAATTGCTGATAGGTACCATTTGAAAGGTTATTAAACGTACAATAAATGGTTTCTAATAGCCGTAGTCATAACTTTAGTAATTTACAAAATATTTTAAAATATTTGATTTTTTTACCGTGCATGGATGGCATTAGTACTGATAAAATATGCGTCTAACTCAATAAATTATAACTTTACTCCAATAATATTCTTACAAAATGTACGTGAAATTTCATTAGCTTTCCAAAAATATAAGTTTTATTGGTGTATGATATTATATAACCAAGTAATTACGAATTTTGTTCAGCATGGGTCACTAAGCGCCGTCACGTAAATGGCAGGCGATCGGCGTCAACTTTTCATTATTTCTCGGGTTTTATTTTATTGATCAGTTCGTGATAGATACCATTTGAAAGAATATTAAACGTACTATAATTGGTTTTCAATAACTGTAGTCATAACTTTAGTCATTTTCAAAATAATTGAAAACATGATTTTTTACCGTGCATGCACATAAGTACTGCTAAAACATGGTTCTAACTTAATAAATTATAACTTTATCGCAATTAATGTATTTACAAAATATACGAGACATTTCATTAGCTTTCCAAAAACATAAGATTTATTGGTGTAAGATATTATATAACCAAGTAATAATGAATTTTGTTCAGCATGGGTCACTGCGCACCGTCATATAAATCCCAACAAACAATTAGGCGACACTTAGCACCTATTTTCTTACCTAAAGACAGCCTGGCTCTAGAATAGCTACATCTATAGTCTTAGTTTACAGTTTACAGGCTCTGGTGAGATAAAAGTGTTTAAAAGGTTCATCTAAAGATTTAAGATCTACAGTAGCTGTTTTGGGCGCTATATTGCATGTTAAGCTGCTAGTATTATAGCTTATAGCTCAAAGTGAATTGAACAACCTTAACATCTATATGAGTAATAATCTGCAATTTGCACTTAAGGTTCTAAACGTGTGATAAAGCCTTCTACTTATAGCTTTTTATATCGCAATCGCTACTTAACTCTCTTGTATGACTTACAGTCGAACAGAGAAGTTATGAGTCGCTATTATAGATCTAAGATCATGTAGTTACAGACGAGCGTTATTTAAATACCGTAGTACATCTTATAACTGTCAATAGAGTCATACTTACAAGCTAAAACTACAATGCCAAACGCCAATGAATCAATAGGTAAGCAAAAACTATAAATTAGACCGTAAAATAAAATAGTAAATAAATATAATATAGATAGTTTACTCAATATTGACCTTATCTTACTATTACTATACTTAAAACCGGACTTCACGGATAGTTATTATGTGGACATACGCTGCTACTCAAATAGTAGTCACTTATTTTGCATCCTGGAGCGTGCGGCGACAAATATCTCTTTAACGCCACAAGCCTCAGATCTCACTAAAAAGGTGATTTTAAATTATTAACTACGGAGTGGGTTTGAAAACGTTTTACGTGTAGACGCGTGAGTCAAATAACAACACAGATATTAAGTACTTCATATGCAGTGGTTTTGCAATCATGAAAGCTACGAACTTAACGATGTTATGAACCTAGAACTGGGCTTTTGTCAAAAGAGTCAAAATATACTTAAGTTTCCTGTGATAAAAAAACAAAACAAACAAACCATCATTTATATCGATATTTTATCATTTTGGATACCTACATTATAAAATGTACTGTCAAACAATAATAGAATGCTGCTGGTCTACCAGGCGCTCGCCGCGCCGTGTGTTTGCTTGCTTGGCGAAATTGGTCCTGGCATACCTATATAGTTGTACGGTAACTAAACAATATTTTTGGAAAGTTAATAAATAGTTTGCTGATTTTACTCTAAAAATTTCACGCTATATTTACTACATTATCTCTTTCTCAAATTATTTCAGTCACTAAGCAAACCTCTAAGGTAAAAATTAAACATTTTCTTTAATATTTTTAAAATGGTTATTTTGGGCCTCAGATTTCAAACAATCGAGTATTCACAGAAAATTTAATATGCTTGCAAATGGTATCCACCATGTATCAGAAAAATAGAACCTGAAATATAATGAAAACTCAACGATGGCCGGGCTCCATTTACGTGACGGTGTACAGTACCCATGCTGAACAAAATTCATGATTACTTAGTTATACAACATTATAAAGCAATAAAACTTATATTTTTGGATAGCTCATAAAATTTCCCGTATATTTTGAAAATATTTATTGCGGTAATGTTATAATCTATTGAGTTAGAAGCATGTTTTACCAGTACTTATGTCCATGCACGGTAAAAATCATATATTTTCAATTATTTTGCAAATGACTACAGTTATGACTACGGTTATTAGAAACCAATTATTGTACATTTAACATTCTTTCTAATGGTATCCATCACCAATTGATCAGTAAAATAGAACCCGAGAAACAATGAACAGTTGAGGTCGGTCGCCCGCCATTTACGTGACGGTGCGTAGTGACCCATGCTGAACAAAATTCATCATTACATGGTTATATAATACCATACACCAATAAACCTTATGTTTTTAGAAAGCTAATGAAATTTCTCGTATATTTTGTAATAACATTAATTGCGGTAAAGTTATAATTTATTGAGTTAGACGCATGTTTTGTCAGTACTTATGCCATCTATGCACGGTAAAAAATCATATATTTTAAAATATTTTCTAAACGACTACAGTTATGACTACAGTTATTATGAAGCAATAATAGCACGTTTAATACTCTTTCAAACGACACCTGAAACGAACCGATCGGTCCCATAGGACTCAAGATGTGAACAAATATCAATGCTGGTCGGCCGCCCACATTCCCCCCCTTTTTATCGACACGTCCCCCTCTCCATAAACTAAAACCGGTCAATTCGTATTCTAGAGACCACGAGGAACACATCCATACCAGTTTTAGGTATTTAGAAGAGATGTCTACGAAAATCGTGAAGGAGACGACTTGTGTTTAATTTAACTCCAGACTATTAGTGAATGGCCGCAATTATTATAAGCAAATACACAAATACAAGGTAAAAAAAACTAGGACATCATAGTGTCGTGCCGATTTCGGTAACCGTAAAGCCAGGGGTTGAAGTGTTCAGTAGTTATAGTCAACTATAGTAATATATGTATTTGTATACCTATGTAATATTGCGCGCAAGGGCGGGAGGACATCGGCCTGCACACGGCGGCGGCGGGGCTGCGGAGCGCGGTGTGCAGGGCGAGGCGTCGACACGCGCTACACGGTCACCGAACGTTCGGAACCGCGGTTTTGAGGCCCGGTCGCGCGTGCGTCCGCTTCAACCTTCCTCAACGCGACCGCAACTGACCCGCGCGTGTAGGTAGAGCGCTTCGCGACACCAGCTTCTTGTTGTTGTCTTTGAATATAAAAAGGAATATACTTAGTTAGGCCAAAAGGACGAGCTATTTTAAATAATTTAGGTACAATTATTTCTTTGTACGAAAAGGTTTTCTGCGAGAAACCTAAGAAATTGCAATTATGTTTATTTACTACTTATTGTTCTTAAGATTATAAGCATCATGTCATAACATTATGTTTACCTATCAATTGTTATATAATTTGATAAATAAATTGTGAATTACAGGCCATGTAAAAAAATATGAGAAAAAAACAACGGGTTGCACTCCGGGAGTGCCGCCAGAAGTGAAACTCAATCACTAGTGCAAAATGTCTGTAGCACTATGTATAATTGAGGTTAACGCCATCTAGCGTTATTTCGTCGCATTACTTGAAACCTCTAAGCACATCACTGTTAGTACTCGAGTTATATTAATACCAGTTAGAGGGAAACTCACTAGATGGCATTTAAATCAATAAAGAAAAACTCAATGACATTGAAGTAACAGTTTTTCGATCAGGTCATGTGTCCGTCTTACGTCTTACGGTCACGTGACACCTATTACGAGTTTAAGATTTTTTCCCCATCACAAAAAGTGCACAGCGCCGCTAAAGAAGTTTTCACTTCAAAAATAGTAATAGAGCTACCTAAATCTAAATAAATATTTTTGCTGAAAATTATTTTGAAGGTATTAACTACCTGACACCTAATTATATTACTTTTAGCGATGATATTCTAAACATTGCGAAAATTGTTCATAATAACGAATTTAATTTATAAACTTGATTTGGTAACCTACAATTACATTTTCAAAAATAGCTGGGGGTTTCGGGGTCGAAAAAATTAATAAAATTAAAATTTTTTTTGGCTTGTGTTTGGCTTTATAACGAATTAATTAATTAATAGGTATACTTTTGGATTTTTTTACCTACTATGTAGTTGATTCTTCTACTAGGTAGTTTTAAGTATTTTGTCTGTTGACTCGTAGAAAAAGTATTGTATACAATAGTGATATAATCAAGCTTTTCAATCTCGTACCTTTACTTAGGCAACTCAGCTAGCTTCGTTGCCTAAACACGGTACTCGACTGAAAAGCTCTCCATTATATCACGATTGTATAAAATACTATTTAGCGTCAAATTTTTGCATCAAAAATCTCGTCTTCATAAACCAATCTGTGAGTCAAAAGGAGCAACTCTGCAAAAGGAAATTCCACCATCATCATTTGCCGTATAGAGTCTGCGGAAAGAGAAGAGTCGTAGAATGTATGGGCAGTATTGGGCCCCATACATTCCAAGACTCTTCTCTTTCCGCAGACTCTGTTTCTGTTTCCGCACAGACTCTAATTAAGTGTACACCACGGACTACAATACATTCTTCTTAAGACGATTATTTTCTTTCCGCACCACCGCACAGACTCTAAAGTGTCATTCAATAGAAATTGCTAACAATCATCTAACAATGTAAACAAAAGTTACGAGTAAATTGACATTCAGTGTCAATTTTAGTATGGCGGTTTGTTTACATAGTTAGCAAGTTCTATTGAATGACACTTTTACATGTGAACCACCTATTAGTATTCCAAGTGGATATCCAATTTAATTTCCCAAAATAAACCCTTTGGATGGGGCCTGCTATGGGGGCTTGTCTGGGGCCAGTGGGGCGGATGGTCCGCAGTTCTACAGGTCGTACAGGTCGGCCGGCCGTTCACCCGCCACGTGTCGCGATTCTAGAACTCGGTCTCAGACGCATCGCAACGTTCCTCGTATGCCGCAGCGACTGCAGCTTGGCGCGTGTTGCGTCCTGGTCGACGACTCACATCATTGTAACTTACTTGCCTATCAACATATAAACATACATTATACATAAACAATTACAATGTTACGTTTTCTACAGTACATTTCTCATGTTCTCAATTTTTGGAAAAACAGCGTAGAAATACGGAAGTCTCACTTATTTCAACTCGTAACAAAAATAATCAATAAAAATAAATTTTATAATATACCTGTTTACAAAAGTACTTATGTGTAATATTTATGAAATTTATATTAACCTAAAAATTTGTGTTTCTGTTTGTCCACCCGTCTGTGGCAGCATGGTGACAATTAATGTTATGGAGGGTAGAGGTACCTCTACCCTCCATAAGTGAATGTGCTCAGAGGGACTACCGCGAAAAACGAAAATTAAAATTTCGTCAGCATAATATTTCACCCCCTTCACCCGCCTACGTAACTGGGGCTTCGTAACCTACTCGTAGTTTTGATCGAAGCTTTTTTTTTACTTCTCTTTCCGTACAGACTCTATTTTAACTGTCTTCGGTCATAGTATGGATGTGAGAGATAAAATATACTGGATCAACCAAATCTTGTCAGTAGTAAAAGGCGGCAAATTTGAAAAATCGCGGGTTAGCAACACTGTGTTCGAATAATTCCAAAATCGCGTGTCATCTGTGTGTTATCTGTGGAATGTGGATCGTGAATGACAGCCATCATCTTATTGTTTACATTCTGAATCGTTTCTATTTCAAGAGAAATTTCTGTTGTCACCATTAAATACCAAGATTATGCATGACCTCAAGCAAAGCTAAGGTGCCTACAATGTACATTCATGCTCGTTGACGGTAAACATTACTAAAATTTGAGGTTATGATAATTCACTCGAACTGACGTATGAAGGGCGGAAAAATAAACACGTTTTGGTTCGATGTACATTGCTGCTTTTCTTAGCGCAATTCTGCTCTTTGAGTGTAACATGGTGTTACCCTACTTTAATTTGCAGTACATTGCTACTGACAAGATTGCTTGACGCACTATAGTTGCGGAGACAAAAGTTGCTCGTACGCGCCTAGTCAAAATCGTAAATCGTAAAAAAAATTTTGTTGCAAGGTCTGTAGAAGCCTTTACAAGACAACAACTTAATGGCAAATATTTTTTTTATGTTTGACACTGACAGTGTCAAGAATGTAATGTCTACGTCATTATTTTTTACTTTTAGTTTATAGAGTGCATTTTTATTTTAGAAAAAGTCGTTCAAACCTCGGCGAGGAGACAGCGACAGAGATAAAAAAAGTTGCGGAGACGAAAAGTTGCTCGTGCGTGCCTAGCCAAAATCGCATGCAATTTTGTTGCAAAGTCTGTAGAAGCCTTTACAAGACAACAACTTAAAAATACTACCATACCTACTATTTTTTTAATTATGGCAAGTAATTTTTTTATGCGTGACACTGACAGGATCAAGAATGTCATGTCTACGTCATTATTTTTTGAGTTTAGAGTGCATTATATGATTTAGCGTGTGTAGTTGTTTATGTGATTGATAATTAATTTAATTTTGTGTTAGTTATTATTAAAAGATGTAATACGAGCGCCTACATCATTTTATGAAATAACCTTTTATTTTCTAGCTGCGGAAAAAAATACAAACTGTTTAATATTTATGTTGTATATAGATAAATAACATCTCCTTAAGACGTTAAAAATGGGAGGAGGTGATCTGGTACGTAACAAGCATGATTTCTATATTTTTCAACGACTGTTATTAGTACAAAATATATAATTTTATTTTATTAACAGAATTCGAAGAAATCATGGCATCCCAACACTATGAAAAACCAGGAGCGTGTTTGGAAGGCGGAGCAAGCCAGCGCAGAAGAGAAAAAGCGTATTGTGGAGCTACAGAGAGAGCGTGCCGAGGAGCGCGACCGTGCGGAGCTCAACGATCTCGCCAAACGTACAGCTGGAGCCTCTGGGCCCAATGACAATCGCTTGCATTGGATGTATGATGTACGTAACGGTTAAATGAAATGAAAAAATATTTATTAACTAAGAGTTTATAATTTCTTAAGGATTAACTTTGGTACCCGCACTAGGCACGCCTGTATCGCGGGGACCCATCCCAGCGGGCTCAGCACAGTTCCATTTTTATAAATTATCACTATGCCCGTCACTTTCGCACTTACATACTTGTTAGAATGTGACAGGCATGGTGACAAGCGATAAAAATGCGACCGTGCTGCATTGACGTATAATATCTAAGGACGGGCTAATGGGGCACTAAAAATCGTACTAGTTCAGCGATGCTACCCACGAATTCTAGCCAATAGTGCAGTCTAACGCAACTAGTTGCGACCAATAGCGCGCGTAATGCGAACTCGTCAACCAATCGCGCGCGTCATGCGAACTCATCAACCAATCGGGTTGTAGCGATTTCACAACGCTGTACTGGCCCCTGTCATGCCTCATTTTTATTGCCCGTAAAGCCAGTCCCTAGATATCTATGTCAATGCCGTGCTACTAGGGCTGTAGTAGGTAGTTGTAACAAAGATTGTTATAACCGGTTGACAATTTTACTTAAATGTTAGTTGTAAAATTCTAATCATTGTGAAAAACATGCAACTTCAGAGAACTTGGTAGAACTGAAATTATTCCAGACTTTCTTTAAGTATTTATGTGGCATTCATACTCACAGTGAAAATAAAAATTCAGTGAAATATTGTTGTAAAAAAATCTCAAGCTCTTTAAAAAACTTTTTCTTTATACTTGCAGCTTTCAGATTGTATTGTGTGCTTACATTACTTGCAATATTAAGATTGTATCATGATTATGTAAAAGAATTATGAAACCTTTATTCTTAATTTACAGAAACCTGATAAAAAGGTCCAGCAAGAAGATTTTCTCCTTGGCAAAGCCATTGACAGCAACCATGAGGCAGATAAAGTTGAATCAGATTACATTCCTGCTGTGGCTCGGAGGGTGGTGGGTTCCAGCATGCTGGCCAGCGTGGGCGACGCGCAGGTTGACCTGGCGAGGAAGATGCGAGAGGATCCACTGATGCTAGTGAAGGAGAGGGAGAGAGCTGCCCGGGCAGCCCTCTTGAATAACCCTTTGCAAAGGCGTCGTTTAGCTGAGTTGCTCAGGAAAGATCAGGTAAATGCTAATATTTTAGCATTTGCCTTCATTGCTAAAGTCACTGGAGTAAACTGACATTTAGATTTCTTTCACTTTTTTCTTGCGCAGTTTGAATACTCTGGCAATGAATACTTTGAATAGTTGCCAATTAATAAGTGTGTTTTTGACCAACATTTTAGATATAAACTTCATCCTTTTTAATTTCATGGCTTTTTACAAAACTGGATTGACGATATCTATATATCAGTTTATAAAACATACTTATTAGAATTAATAAATTATTCACACTTATGATTTTATGTCTTTTTTTCCAGGAGCAAAGAAATCAAAAGAAGGAAAAGAAAAAACCAAAGAAAGATAAAGATTTGGATAACATGCTAGCTGCCAAACTCACTGCAATGGGTCAAAAACAAATTGATCTAGCGGCTCTACTGGCTTCTAATGATTCCAGTTCCGATTCTTCCTCTTCCGAGGAGCATAAAAAATCCAAAAAGAAGCACAAAAAGTCAAAGAAACATAAAAAGGAAAAAAAGAAGTCAAAACGTGAAGACTCCAGCGAAGTTTCCTCAGACGAAGTTGATAGAAAGAAGTCTAAACATAAGCTTCGTGTCGAAAGAAGCAGGTCTCCTAAAACTGAGAGCAGTAACCAGAAGTCACACCATCGGGGAGGCAGCCCTAATGACTCAGATTACGAACATAGAAACAAGAAATACAGAAGAGCCGAGAAACCTGAAGCGAGATCGGACAAAGACGGCCACGGGCGGATGCGGAGGGACAGCGCCGAGCGGGGGAGGTCGCCCGACCGGCGGGGGAGTCGGCCGTCAGAGGAGCGGAGACATGGACAAGACCAAAGGCAACAGTCGCCCGACCGTCGGAGACGGCCAAGATCGGAGGAGAGGACCTACAGACCGGAGGAGAGGACCCACAGACCGGAGGAGAGGACCTACAGACCAGAGGAGAGGACCTACAGACCAGAGGAGAGGACCTACAGACCAGAGGAGAGGACCTACAGACCGGAGGAGAGAACCCACAGACCGGAAGAGAGGACCCACAGACCGGAGGAGAGGACCCACAGACCGCAGGAGCACGGGTCGAATAAAGCGGACGCCCGGGGAGGGTACAAAAAGAAGATCGGGATGAGCTCCTCGGAGCGCTTGGCGGCGTTAGCGGCCATGACGGCGGCGGGCGCGGAGCGCGAGCGGGAGCGGGAGCGGCGCGTGGCCGCCCAGCGCGCCGCCGCCGCCGAGCGCGAGCCGCCGCCGCCGCGCGCGCTGCGCACCGAGGCGCACGCCCTGCCCGACTCGCTCGAGAGCCGCATACACTCCAACCGGCACTACATCCAGCGGGATCGCACGCATATGGACAAACCTTTTGCGCGCAGGTGACCCTGACTCTAACGCGACGACTGTTGTTGGCTCTTAAAATTTACAACGGGCCGACGGCTTTCGACTGAAATTTAGATAAGCCTTGACACTATATGCGTAGTTACGATTAAAATTGTTTCAGGAAAAGGAGTGTTTTTTTAATCGGTTCAAATATGAAGTATGACAGTTTTTGTATGAGCAGGAAGTCGTTTTAACCCTTTTCCAGGCGGCACCGATCCAGCTAGGATGGTTCAGTTGAAGTTGAAGAAAACATACATTTCCCGAAAGTGCAATCTAATTTGAACCTTAAATCGGAATTCTAAAGTTGAAATTATATTGGCGCGTATGTGGTCGATTATTCATACAATTACTATGCCTGGAAAAGGGTTAAAGATAAACCATTTCTAAAATGCGCGTCACTGTACCACCTACCTACGCTCCCATTTAAAGTGATCTTACAGATGCATCATAAAACACACACAAACAACAAAAGTCGGTACTTTTGTCGTGTTTGTATGTATATAATATTAGATATGGGCGTAGGTGCTCTGAGGGGCGCGTATCGTATTGGTGATTTTTTACTCTGCTGGATAAAAAGGTACAGTTGTAAAGAGACAGAATAATAAATAAACAGTAAGAATAAAGCAATATAGGTGTTTTATTTGATAATAAATATAAATAACAATAATATAATTATCATTTCAAGACACTGGAATACATGTAGCTTCTTGTGATATTTCAATCTGTACGATGGTAGGCAGGTAGAGAAACGGCCATCAATCCAAGGGTATTTTCTCTTTCACGATCTAGAACAAAAGAAGAACAACTGTCAATATACTTATATGTACCCACACTGCGCAAACCCTAGTGCGCAAAACGTTCAAGCGGATAAACAAGACCAAGTGCGGGTAGTTCGAAAAACTCGCGCGGTTAGAAGATGCTGATGTCAACTTAAGCCAGTCTTCTCCGAGACCACGGGGACAACGCCGTCCTCGAAACGTCGGAGGTAAATCTTAAAAACTTAGATACACGATTAAGTCCCGTTGTACAATTTAATAATGTGTAAAAATCGTGAAAGTTTAAATCAGTGTTAGGTTAGGTTCGTTAGGTAGCTTCAGATGCCCGAAGGGCAAACCGCCCCGAAATAGGAGCTTCTAGTTAAGTTGTGAAGGAAATGTTTAAATTGTTCGATCCACTGGTGGAGCATATGAAGAGATGCAAGTATCACAGGATAACTCCAAATCTTCCAGACCAATGTTAAGTTTTTCTGTCTAAAGAGGAATTCCGTTTTCGTCCGAAAAAAACTGGAAAACCAGCCAGCTATAATTTATCCCGACGAAAAGGGAATCTGACAAATGTGCTGACAAACCGGTTTGCTCGGCCAATAAAACAACGGGATATTAAAAATGAACACAGCCCCTACCATGCACTCGCCCGAGTTGGCCCAACGTGGTTTCTTAGTAGGTATATTAAGATCTCTTTGACTTTATTATTCACATACACATACATTTACCTGGCGAGTGGTATATATGTCTAACTGACAGAAAACGTTCGTTTGAAGGGCCTAACCTCAGCACACATGCCAGCGTAGACGGGGTCCGTGTCCCACGGGCCGCGCTCGGGCAGCGGCAGCGCGCGGCGCCGCAGCTCCGCCACCAGCTCCGGCACGTCCATGATGGGGATCGGGTCCAGCGGCCGGCACAGCGCCGCCAGGTACTCCACGTAGTGCACCCTGTCAACAGTACGGCGGGGTTACCTCGACGAGGCCGCGGCGGTACAGGCCGTCGAGCGAGCCGTAGGGCCGCGGCGGCGGCCGCAGCGCCGCGCGCTTCACGAGCGTCTCCAGGTCGTCGACGCCGAGGATCGGCAGCGGGTCGATCTCGCGCCGCCGCACCAGCCGGCTCAGGTACTCCAGGTAGTGGTTCCTGCGGACGCGTTTCGTTACAACCAAGTCTCATAATAAGTACTACGACTCGGGTATCCTATTCCAAAATTCCTAAAGAGATTACCGAAATGCCCTCGTCTTTGGTCATAAAATTAGATTTCTAATATCTGGAAGGAAAATGTAATCTGTGATGTAAGATTAAAAGCTCCACATCCAAAATTGCATAACATCAAAATACTTAAATATCTGGCACGACAGGCACTCGTTCGCCCACATTCTTTATTATGACGCAAAATTAAAATGAAAATTTTCTATTCGAGTGTTTTTAAACAGACATAATTTGCCTTCAGAACCCTTGAATCCAAGATTAGGTATTTGGTTATCTCGCCAGTGGGAGTGGGACCGTACGGATAAAAGTTCTTCTAAAATTAAGGTTACAAGAATGTGAAAAGGTAACACTTGTAATTTTAATAATGAATCTATTACGTAATTATTAAGTCGTAACGAAACGCATCCGTATCAAGTGCAATGACACTTACACCGCTACCTGTGTCCTCGCCTTCTCTCTTTTCCAATACCAATTAGAGTGTAATCATTACCATTAGACATAACTGACATAAATTAACAGTCTGAGCTTATAATTGTTAATAGAAAGACTACGCTATGTTACACACAAAAAGAGAACATTTAAACGGTAAGAACGAATGCCTGCGTGCTTCATGTAGCTAATATGCACTACTTTTTCTTTTCAAAGTTAGGTAGGTGGGTATGATGAAATGACATGGAAGATACAAGTAGATGATTTTTAATTATATGATGATTATGAGTTTTAATTATTGGCAGGCGCTAAACAGCCGTTGCGATGAGTGATTGCACCCTTCTATACGCTCTCGTACTGTGCCAGCGGTCGCAGTTAATGTCCACCATGATTTAAGGGATTATTAGATCTAACATTTCGTCAGTCTGCTTCTTCTTGCTCCTAGGAAGAAATATAAGAAGCAACATATGGACGGAACAGTCGAACAGAGATATAATATCTCTGTTCCGTTTAACAGAAGGTGTCCTGAAAAAGGATAGACAACCCTGGGTAACAACAATAGATAATCTTATAGGTAGCAACACTTCGTGGACATCGTTCACTGCTGTTCTTGATACTTCAATTTTTTGTAACCTTGCGTTGCTTGCTCTCTATAGGTACCTAGTTCGTTTTTTTTAGCATTAGAAAGAAGGTAAGCGATCTTGACATGTCTTTTTATTTTAAATCACCATTGAAAAATAAGTGACACCAAATATGTTAGAATTGTAAATCATATACACCTACGATCTTTTACATTCTTTTGCTTCATAAGTAATAGAAATGTTTTTTTAAAAGCGGTTTTCAATAACAAAAAAAAAGAGACGTGGCAACCTTCTTTAGATTTTTTTTTATATAGCCTATATTGTGTCCCACTGCTGGGCAAAGGCCTCCCCTGTCTTTCGCCACTCGTCACGGCTTTGTGCATGTTCCCGCCAGTCGCCACAGAATGAGTCCAGGTCGTTTCGCCATCTCATTTTTGGTCTGCCTCTGCCTCGGGTGATCTGTGGTGCCCAGTCGGTCGCTATTTTGGCCCATCCGTCCGGGTGCATCCGACAGATATGTCCCGCCCAATCCTACTTGAGATTGGCGGCCTTCACACCCACATCTGCGATACTAGTTTTGGAGCGCAGCTCTGTGTTCCTTATCCGATCGGTTCTACGGATTTTAGATTCTAATGCTAAGAAAAACGGACTATAGTTAGAGATGAAGAGTTGAAATGGTCCTTCACCCCGGATAGTAGTGTAGTATGAAGCAGAGATGGGCATTAATCGATTAATTTTTTAGTTAACTAATCAATCGATTAAAAATATCAATCGTCATTTTTTAATCGCGATTAATTTAGTTGCGATTAAATTAGTTGTGAGAATGTACAACTAACAACTAAATTAGTTTTAGTATCAATCGACTAAATTTCACGGTTAAATCTATAGTAAAACTATGTCATCACTGGTTTTTGCATTTTTTATTTAACTTGCAATATGTAACTAAAAGTTGGTATGTATGTACATTGGAGGTACTCGTATGTTGTACCTGTGTTGGTTTGGGTAGAATCTTGCAGCTTTTTTTCGAAGTAGATACCTTCAACCGATTGAGCTAAAATTATGTATACACGTTTAATTTGAAATGCTTGAATGACAATGTAATATTATGGGCAATAATATAACGATATATGTGTAGTATATATCGTTATATTATGGATACAGGTAACGATAAATCGCGAAAAACTGCAATGTTTACAAGTCGCAAACAATAATGTAGATTGGTGCATTATAAATACTTAAGTTGTACACGATACTGAGTAAATCCTAGACAAAGAAATTATCAATATTCTGCTGTCGCTGTCAATAATAAAACTCTTTTTAGTGTCACGCGGCGACAAAACAATGGGACAATCCTACTTACCTGGAAGTTGTTTATTGCATTTTGAAGCAAGTGCCGACGCATTTTCTAAAAAAACTACGTTCTATTTATTGCATGAGACATCTGCATGTTGTTTATTATCTATGCGGTCTAATTTGTTTTCAACGTGTGGTCATTAAAAATATTTCAACCTCTTTGTAAAGAACTCTCAGCGTTAACTATTGTACATTTTCCTTGCGTCATTCTACATTCAAATATATCAATCAACATACATATTTTATTTATTAGGGCTATTGCCAATATATTGAAACGGTAGCAAATTGATCGATCAGGCTACTCGATGTACTCATACTTCATAAATTCATACTCATAGATGGTTTGAGGTCTCTAGGTCATATTATATTATATATTGAACATGTTGTCATGAATCATTTTAGATTCTAGGTGCTTATTACTTATTACGGAAATTTTAATACCCTTAGATAAGAGAAATTTTACACTCCATAAAAATGGTCAAAATATCGCAAGTAACACATGTGCTATTTCATTTTTATACATGCGTTAAGATGTCCGAATCTTCTGGCTGTCAACATAGCCATACCGAGGTTTTCCATTTAATTTGCTTCTAACATTAGTCGCGGAAAAAATAGTCTAACTAATTATTCGATTACAAAAATTAGTTGTCCGTAATAAATCGGCAACTAATTTAGTTGCAACTAAATTAGTTGCACTCTATACAACTACGATTGATCAGTCGTCGTTTTCAATCGTCAGTCGCAATTAATTCTTTTAGTCTTAATCGTTAATCGTTAGTCGATTACATTTTGCCCATCTCTGGTATGAAGGAGGTACATACTTGCAGAGTCCGGCGTGGTGGGGCGGCGCGTCGGCGTTGCAGGCGCCGTCCACGAGCCCGGCGGGCGTCTCGCGCTGCAGCTGCACCGGGCAGCGGGTCGGAGACCCCTCCGGCGCATCCACTTCGAATGTTACGTTGTTCATCTGTTACATTTTACTTTATTGTGACATTGTAATTTAATTGACAGAAAGTTAAAATGCCAAAATGATGTATGTACCGTAAACTCGGGTTACTTTGACCCAATGGAGGGTAACTTTGACCCACATGAAAACCTCTTTTAAAAGGGTCTAATAAAAACATAAAAACGTCAAAGGTTAGCTAAAACCAACCTCATGGCATTCCATAATTACTTATAGTGCAATAATATAACCGACGACGGAGTAAATCTCAATGGCCAAAGTTACCCTCCAGGGCTAAAGTAACCTGACTTTACGGTACCTCTAGTAGGTACAAAGGGTAATTGATTGTATAGTATAAGATGTGAAAGGTCTAAGAAAAGTAGGTGCTTACATTAGCCATCATATTCCATGTCACATAGGCAATAAGTACTATGTGATAGAGAATATGAGCTGCATATTGGGGTTATTGATGGGGTGGAGGGAGTTACGTGGTTTAATAATGAACCTTATGTAGTTGAGCATAAGGTCAATGGTCGCTTTACCTGCAATAGCGTCTGCAGATCATGCGGCTCCTTGTCGCGCAGGTAGAAGAGACAGTTTCTCGGGTGGTGCGCGTGCAGTCCTAGCCGCGCGCAGTATTCGCTGAGGCCGCAGCGCGCGCCCATAGTGAATGGTTTTCCGCAGCCGTAGCAGAACTCGTACTTGCATTGCGTGCATGTGAAGTGCATGCAGCCGCCTCTGCAATCAAATTAGATTCAATTTTAATAATGGTAGTGCTGAAATTGTTATCACCAAAATTCATTGACTATACTGTATAATGTAAAAGATGAAAATTCGTGTTTGGAATCCGCTGATTAGATGACACTTTACGGTCCGTATATTTGGACGATATTTAACCAGTGACCATGACACATATATATACAATGTGTTCCAAAATTCAACGATAAGCTGGCACCAGAAGATGGACCTGCTCATGACTACTCGAGAAAAAAAAAATAAAAAAAAATATCTCAATCCCACATCTCCAATTGAAATTCTAAGAACTTGTTACAAAAACCCCTTTTAAAAGTGATTACTTCAACATTTAAACATGTCGGTTCTTGTTTAGAATTTTTTTATTTTATTTTGTGCCTAGTTTTCCTAGAGTATTTTGGAATCTTGGTTAGTTGTGTCAACTTTCTAAAATACTTGCCATAGTAGTGCCAGTACTTTTTTTGTACACCACGATGAGCGAAAGTGGACTGAAAGTTAAAATTTTAGGGAAAAACTAACTTTGATTAATTTTGTGTAAATACTAGGATGTATTCTGGTATTTTTAAGGGTTGTGGTGGATAGCAGTGCTACTTAGGTTGCCGATACAAAAAAAAACAGAAATATTTGAAAAGTTGTAGACATGGTCGTTAAAAATAGAGTCTGTGCGGAAAGAAAAGAGTCTTCTCTTTCCTCACAGGGTCTACCATTAGGGGTGTCGATTTTCATTTTTTTTTGTAATTCCATAATAAATTGAGATATATTTTTTTTATTTTTTTTCCTCGAGTAGTCATGAGCAGGTCTAAGTGGCCTAAAGCCTAAGCTGGCATCATCTTATGGTTGAATTTTGGGACACGTTGTATATGGCACAGTACAGCTTCATCTATTTGAGTTGTCAAAGTCTCTCTCGCTCGGCGGGGGACGCACCTAGACAGCGAGTACTTGAAGTGGCAGCGCGGGCACTCGAGCCCATTCTCGCGGAGGTGCTGCTGCACGGCGGCGGCCGAGCGCTCGGGGTCGTTGTCCTCCAGCCATGCCACGCTGCTCGCTCAGGCCCTCACACTACACTAGTGACGCACCTAGACAGCGAGTACTTGAAGTGGCAGCGCGGGCACTCGAGCCCGTTCTCGCGGAGGTGCTGCTGCACGGCGGCGGCCGAGCGCTCGGGGTCGTTGTCCTCCAGCCACGCGGCGTACTGCTCGCAGCTCAGGCCCTCACACTACACTAGTGACGCACCTAGACAGCGAGTACTTGAAGTGGCAGCGCGGGCACTCGAGCCCGTTCTCGCGGAGGTGCTGCTGCACGGCGGCGGCCGAGCGCTCGGGGTCGTTGTCCTCCAGCCACGCGGCGTACTGCTCGCAGCTCAGGCCCTCACACTACACTAGTGACGCACCTAGACAGCGAGTACTTGAAGTGGCAGCGCGGGCACTCGAGCCCGTTCTCGCGGAGGTGCTGCTGCACGGCGACGGCCGAGCGCTCGGAGTCGTTGTCCTCCAGCCACGCGGCGTACTGCTCGCAGCTCAGGCCCTCACACTACACTAGTGACGCACCTAGACAGCGAGTACTTGAAGTGGCAGCGCGGGCACTCGAGCCCGTTCTCGCGGAGGTGCTGCTGCACGGCGACGGCCGAGCGCTCGGAGTCGTTGTCCTCCAGCCACGCGGCGTACTGCTCGCAGCTCAGGCCCTCACACTACACTAGTGACGCACCTAGACAGCGAGTACTTGAAGTGGCAGCGCGGGCACTCGAGCCCGTTCTCGCGGAGGTGCTGCTGCACGGCGGCGGCCGAGCGCTCGGGGTCGTTGTCCTCCAGCCACGCGGCGTACTGCTCGCAGCTCAGGCCCTCGTGATTCGTTGACCACTGGAACATGCGATAGTATCAGAAACACATCCACTGCTGTATAATGAGTAGTCTAGGTGATGTCCTCTGGGTGCTGATGATTGCGATAACCATTATGCTTCACATGGTTGACGGTAATAAGTTATTAAGATGCAGGTTAGCTTCGGCCAAATTTAAACCGGAAGAATTCTTTCATGTCATTCAAAATGTTCTGCAAGATTGGATTTAAAAAACTCGAGTTACTTACCGTTACCGGTTTTAATATATTTAATATGTCTGTATCTCACGGAAGTTTTGTTATCAAAACGGCAGGATTCTTTGATTTATTTTTATGCAGGATCTTTAAAACACAGATTGTTACAAATGTAGGTATATGGGGTAATTAGTAATCCTCACCGGTTTCCTGCAAGTGGCGCAGCTGACCGACCTACATTCGGGACACCGAACTTTCTTCTGCTTCGGATGCACGAAAAATCCCGACGAACACTCTACGCACCATCTGAAGTTCGGGTCTCTCGCTAGAGTCCGGTCTCGCAACTGGAATTAAATACTGTAATCCATAAATCTATATAGTGCGTTATTGTTTAGAATGTATTTAATCATAATCAATACAAGTAAATACATCTCACTTGCATTGATTGCCATAGATCATTCGTCTCTTTTGGACTTAGAGCTTTATCATTACCTTTCTCTGGAACAATTCGTGCACGTCTGCGTCCAACAGCACTTTGAGCAGTATGTCGAGGTGCGCGAAGTACTCGAGCCAGGCGTCCTCCTCCAGCGTCTCAAGCTCGGGCTCCTTGCAGTACGGGCACACGCAGTCCACCACGCTGCGCTCCGTCACTTGCACGGTGAAGTACAGGCGCGCGCACTCGCGGCAGCAGCGGTGGGTGCAGCGCAGCATTGAAACCATCTGGATATATCATATTACTAAAGAAACAAACATTTTAACATTTTGCTCAACAGTTTAATTTCTTATAAATAGTAACACAATTATACAGTATGTTCCTTAGGAACAGTTACCTCATTGACCTCCTACGCTAACGCCAGCAGCTTCCTCCATTGTTGATAGTCAGGCGGATGTCTTTCTTCCCCGGGTAACAAGACACATTTTTCTCATAGAATTCTGGCCTCCTCTTTACGTACAACTTGTCATGCGCGACAAATACGAACGTTTTCGAAAAAATACCATTGTAAAGGATTATTTATGCACTACATCTGCAGTGTGGTCGTCTGCATAGGTTTTTGGTTAGAATTTTGTGGCGTCAGAATATAGGTACCTATGCATGGACAATTGAGGATAATCTGTAAAAGCGAGTCTTTCAGGCCAACACTTGATGAGTTAAGCAGTGGCCAGTCCGAATCTTCACTATTAGCAGTGCCCGCTGCCAGCTCTCGTACCTGGTGCTCGGGCAGGCGGGAGGCGCACAGCTCGCAGTCCTGGTGCAGGTAGGCGAGCGCGGCGGGCAGGGACGCGCACTCGAGCGCGGCCAGCAGCGCGGCGGGCGCGTCGGCGCCGCGCGCCACCAGCTCCACCGCCAGCTGCGCCTGCTCCCAGCTCTCGGCCGCGCCTTCGGCCAGGAGCATGCGCGCTTGTCTCTGTGATTAAATGCACGGCCGTACTTTAATATCGTTGACACCGACACTGTTGCACCTTTGGATTGGGGGTCTAGCAAAGTGAACTTTTATATTTTAGATCTTTTATAAGAGACGCCTAGGGACCGCATAGTAGACATGGAAAAGGGATACAAATTTGATAAACCCTTTCTTTTACTGCAGGCAAAGGAAGAATGGTACAAAAAAAGTAAGTATATGGAAAAATATTACAAAAGTTAATGGTTACCTCAGGTGAGCCCTCCGGAAGCCGCACGTGTGCCAAGTCGATCAGCTGGCCCGAGACGCGACGCAAAGTGAGCGGCGGCGGCGGCGATGGCGGTCGTCGCTCCGGCTCCGGCTCTGGCTTGACCAAGAAATGCACTTGTGAATCGTCAGAATCACTCTCCGTCCATTCATCTTCAGTGCGACATGTTTCGCGGAAAAATGGCCGCTTCATTTCTTTTGAAGGCGTTTTTGGCGGAGACGGTTGTTTAAGTTGTTGTGATTGCGAAGGGGGTTGCGGAGCAGGCTTCTTCTTATTCAAAGTCGATGTTGACGGTTTAACCTCTATAGTATTTGCGGCTGGACGTGCCAGTGCTGGTGCTTTTCCAGTTTTTGGATTAAATAACCTTGATTGCAGTTGCTTCACATGGCCGCTGCTAATATTCCCAAAATGAGCTTTAGGGGGAACCGGTGCGGGGTTCTGTTTTATAGATGCTCGCCGTACAGGTACTTTGGAAACAAGTACCTTCGGAGCAATCTTGTTTATTTTTGGTTTGATGCTGGGTAAGATCTTAACAGGCTTTGGTATGTTGGACCTGGTGGGGGTATTCTTCTCATCTTTAAGAGGGCTTAATGATTTTTTATCTGGTGATGTACTAGATCTTGACTCTGGTTCTGCTTCAATGTTATGTATACTTATGCTCTCAGTCTGAGACGTGCTATTATCGATATCGTGGTTTATTTGCATTTCCTTTTCTTCATCCTCTTTATCTGTGTTTGCAATGTCAGATTGAGATAATTCAGAATTTTCTATTTCGTTCAAATTATTTTGAAGGGTATTTGTGATTACAATTAATTGTTCCACAATTTCATCAGTAGAGTTAATGTTATTCGGGGACGAAGAAGTTTTGCTATCCATTTCAATAGAACTATGTGCGTCATTAGCAATATGTTCTACGACTTGATTAATATTAGTGGCATTATCATCATTATCTTCTTCGGAGGATTCCTTTATGTTTAATTCTACGGTAGTTTCATTATCTGACATATCATAATGGGTTTCTAGTGGTTCATCTATGAATGGTAATTCTTCGATAGTTGCATTAATTATCGTTAATATATTTTCACTTACTGTTGCTACTGATGCGGGCACAGGGTTGAAAACCATTAGGTTTATGTCTTGTTTAATATAAGGCGGCTTTTCGATTTTTGGTATCATAGACTTTTGTCCAGAATTAGTTTTTTGCTTTTCCTGTACGACAGGTTGGTCCGTGCTAAGTTCTTCGTAAATCTCTTCAAAGGTGTTAACCGTAGCAAAATTGTTGTTGACGTCCTGGCGTGTTGGACGTATTTCTGTCTTTTCAGTTTTTGTTCCTAGCTGAATAGATACCGTATGTTCTTCTTGAAGGCTTCGTGCAATGGAATTTAGTATTTCAAAATTTGTTTGTTGTATGGCTTCGGTTTGTGCTTCTATATGATCCATTGCTTCTTCAAATTGGTCGTTTTCCTCAGAACTGGTTCTGTCTAAGACAGGAGTGCCTTTTTCGGTATTTTGCTGCATTTCTCCTTCTTCTTCATTGTCACTACTTGTATAATCTTTATTTTCTGTAGTTAAGTCCTCTGTTTCTCCATCGGATTCACTGTATGAAGATTCATGATCCGTTGACAAATCAGAGTCATTAGAACTATTATCTGCCTCACTATGTGATGAGTTTGAATCATCGAGAGAATTAATGTCTGAATTAATTTCGGCTTTCATTTGCTGGATAAGTTTTTGAGTATTATCTACGATATCGTTCAAGTTCTTTGATTTATCATTGTCTGTGAGAATATTGTCACGTTCTGTTGTGTTTGCGGGTGACTTCTTTGCTGTAACTAATTTATTTTTTGACTTTATTGTATGTTTAGCAGAAGTGTCGTTTCTACTCTCAAGATTTGATGGGGTAGTTTCAACATTGTTTATTATTTCTCTTTCAGTCTTTTCTTTACTAGCACTGGATACAGCTTCTTGCACTTTGTTATCCAATGCTACGTTTGAAATAATATCCCCAATGTTATCATTACTGGGCACAATCTTAATTGCATTGTCTTGCTCAGATGGCAGTAATGTTTCTGTAGATTTTAGAAATTCAGAATTATTATCATTCAATGTTACTATATTACTACTAGCATTCAAGTAACTTAAATTTAGACTATCACCAGCACCATCATTAGTAACGCTAGGTAAAGGGCTGTGCCTAGTTAATGCATTGTAAGCATTTATGAAATCATTTTCGGATTGGCCGAGGTCGAACGACTGTGGTTGTTCCCGTTTCGTATCTAAAGTAATGTTAGCATCCTTTTCATTTTTCACATTATTATTATCTGCTACGTGTCGTGGGTTAATATCTGCTACTGGTTTTGGTTTGTTATCAACGATAATATTAGCAATCGTTTTTATCTCTAAATTATTGCTATCTAATATTTGTTCTGGTTTATTATCTAAAATAGTATTAGCATCTTTGCTTTGTTCCAGATAATTGTTATCTGCTAGTAAACCTTTCAAAAGTAAATTGTCATTGATAGACGGGATCCCTGCTTGTATAAGTAACGCTTTTAATTTTTGAGCTATATCCTCAGTATCTATTGCGTCTACTTTCTCTTGCGTGTTTGGAATATTAGGAGCACTAATAGGTTTCTCTGCCTTTACCTTACTACTAGTCGGAATAGAAGCGACATTTGTTTGAGCTGTAGCGAAATCTGTCGGTACCGAACCAAAATCTGTCGGAGCTGAAGCAAAATCTGGTGGAATCAATGCGAAATCTATCGGAACCGAAGCAATATTATTTCCTAAATTGTCCAGCTTATTGTGAACGGGTAAACCCCAAATATCTCTGTCGAGATCCATGTCAAACAGGCTCGGAGTTTGAGCCGGGAGTGGCAAGTACATCCAGTCATCATCTTGAAATGTTTTCGGTGTCGGCTCTTCGAATTCATCTGAACTTTCGTCTGCTGAAACGGAAACATGCATCAATAAAAAAACTGTAAGTATCGGTGTGTTAAGCTAAATTTTTCCAGGAGTGAGAATTGAGTGATACATTTTTTTATCTACAGCAAAAAAGTTTAAATCGAGCCCCCTATTTCGTGGCGACTGTATTGTCAAACGTCAACTATTGTCGACCATGTTACGGCATAATGTACGGCGCTGTACACTTCTTCATCAGCTGTCAAATTCGAAGCACGATTTTTTATTTAGCTGTACGTAACTTACCGTGTAGCCGCGAAAAAGGTCGGGAATTATTTAGCGAGCGATCTGTACATGACACCATCTGACACTGACTATTAGTCACGACACTGCAAAGATGGTTGAGAAAACCGGCCAAGTGCGAGTCGGACTCGCGCACGGAGGGTTCCGCACCGTCAACAAAAACAAACAAGCAAAAAAACGGTCACCCATCCAAGTACTGACCCCTCCCGACGTTGCTTAACTTCGGTCAAAAATCACGTTTGTTGTATGGGAGCCCCACTTAAATCTTTATTTTATTCTGTTTTTAGTATTTGTTGTTATAGCGGCAACAGAAATACATCATCTGTGAAAATTTCAACTGTCTAGCTATCACGGTTCGTGAGATACAGCCTGGTGACAGACGGACGGACGGACGGACGGACGGACAGCGGAGTCTTAGTAATAGGGTCCCGTTTTTACCCTTTGGGTACGGAACCCTAAAAAAGGGAATAACTTGCCGCGCACTAGTCGGTGGGCGGTCGGCGGCGGCGCGGCGTCCACGTCGGCGCCGGCCGGGGAGCCCCACACGCGCCCGCGCAGCCGCCGCTCCTCACCGACGCTGCCCTCCTGCAACTACGTTCTATTACAAATTTACTAAGATACATTTTAGATGACAGATGTGGTACCTAGAAGCAATCGAAGCAAGCCGCGACGACGTTGGTGCACATTTACATAGGTACATGTCTGGATTGTATCAAACAAAAAAAGGAGAATTGTAATATTTTCTGCACTCGTTTGGTTGAAGTGTAAGTACCTATAAAACTAGCGTCGCTTACGAACGCTTCTCTTTTAATATTCTGTGTCTTAGGAAGCCGAGTTGACTACTATTAGACCTAAAATCGAAGTATTGAGAGGTTTTCAAAGTGTTGCGTGCGTAAGCGACATTCATGTGGACTGCTACTTTAACAGAGTGTAACGTTTTCGTAGATAAAGATGTAATAAGTAGATATGTGTAACATGGAGCTCAACGATAAAGTACATTATTTTTAAAATAATATACGAACAAAGCCCAAACTAGATGCAAAACAAACAAAGCGCACAACATTCTATGTATAGCTATAGATTTTATTTATGGAATAGATAAGACAGGCACAGTGGGAAGAGGATTCTGAAATCCGCATACGAGAGCAAGGACGACATTTCTGATGTGCAACTTCAGTATGATGGCGGGTCAATGTGTAAGTGTAAGGCTCGAGTAGACGCTCGAGTCGGGCGTGCAGCGGGGCGGGGCGTGCGGCGTGCATGTTAAACAAATGCAAGCGTATAGGAGCGGCCTTAGTGCACGCTGCTCAAATCACTTGTGAGCCCGACGCCACGCTGCACGCCCCGCCGAACGCTTCGCTTTGAGCGTCCACTCAGGCCTTACACTAAAGCGGTATCAGTCAATTAGCCAAACGCTATAGTGGAGTCAAAACCATCGTGCCGGCGGGGCCATAAATCTCCGGGCCGGCCACGTGCCCTTTTCTACCTGCTTGTAGGGATGCGTGCCGCAACCTTCGCACATTATCGATGGATTTATTTATAATAATAAGGTTGTATTTAAGTGTAATATGAATGTAGAAGAAAATTTCGTAACAAAGGTTTATTTTTATATTTAGGTAGACAAAATAAATTATAAAATATATAAAAACATACACAATAAACATAATAATAATCTATAACTACTGTCACATTGTTAGGTACATAATACTCGTAATTACCCTAATAGGTACACTAATTATATTGCAACAGTAACAAAATGCCATGATATTAATGACTGCTATTTATAATTAACCATTTAGATATCACTAAAACCTAACGAGGTATAGTTATTTGTACAACAAGTGATCAAAGTTTGATATTTCTTCGAGTGCTTATTTTGAGTCCCGTGCAAGCGAAAGATTCTATAATAGATTCACGAGCGTAGCGAGTGAATCTAATTTAGAATCTTGAGCGTAGTAAGGGACTCAAAAGCGCACGAGATGTAAATAACTTTGATCTCGTGTAGTACACAACATTTTTCACCTCAGCACAGTGAGAACATACCTATTAGACAACTTGAAAAATGTAATCCTTGTTCATCACTTAATACCTGCACTCATGTTTTCTTAAGATATACAAACAATTAAGTTTAATTACCGCAATGGAACACAAAAACAAAACGTAATAATAAATTCCATTAAAATAATATAGAAATAACAAACATTAACTGACACTTCAAACTTTTTTTTGTAAAAAAAATCTTTGTAAGATACGGTCCGAATTGCGGATACGTACTATTTGTCAACTGTGGTAGAAATTCTTAAAAGTAAAATAATTAATTTTGCGTGATGATCTGTGTATTTTTTGAGTTCGTTATTTTAATTGTACAATAAAATACCTAAAATATAGTATTTTATCAGTTTTTATCAAATCTTAATCTTTATTTTTATTTATTAATTATTAAGAATTCATACTCGTACGTGGTTTGGAACGATGCGGTCTGAAGTTTTTCGGGGGTCTATTATAAACCGTGAATATACTGTTGAATGTCGTTTTAACTTTTTTTTGTCTGTTTCTTTTTGCTAACAGTGTGAAAGGGACAGAGATAATAGAACCCAAGTATTTCGAAGTTTTATTAGACCCCGCATGTTGAAATGACATTTGACTATAAAGGTCACTTGAATGTCATTTTGTCTCACTCAGTGAGCAAAATCGTATTTTGCTCACTGTTTTTAAGAATCAAAGTACCCTTGTTCGAGCTGCTGAGGTGAAAAATATATTTATTTATAGATAATGGAATCGATTTTACTTATAATTACCATGCACATGCATAGTACTTTTCATAGAACAAGCGTGATTCATCGATAAGAAATATCGACTTTAGCCGCATCCTTGCTGACAGCTCGTTTTATTGCCCGGCCGGCACGTTGGTTTTGACTCCACTGTAGTCGGAGACGTACCTGTCGGCGGTGGCGCTCGACGCACTCGGTGACGGCGGGCCACATGGCGGCGCGGTGGCGCGCCAGCGCGGCGCGCGCCTCCAGCTCGGACACGGCGGCGCCGGGGGCCAGGCGCGCCGCCGCCGCCTGCACGCCCGCCACCAGGCTCGGCCAGCGCGAGCGCAGCCACGCCAGCGGCGCGGCGGGGCTCTGCGCCAGCGCCGCCTGTGCATACAAATACAACTCATACCTGGGCGTTTTTTTAGGGTTCCGTAGCCAAATGGCAAAAAACGGAACCCTTATAGATTCGTCATGTCTGTCTGTCTGTCCGTCCGTATGTCACAGCCACTTTTCTCCGAAACTATAAGAACTATACTGTTGAAACTTGGTAAGTAGATGTATTCTGTGAACCGCATTAAGATTTTCATAAAAATATATGATGTACATTACCATGTAAACTTCCACCGAAAATTGGTTTGAACGAGATCTAGTAAGTAGTTTTTTAATTATACGTCATAAATCGCCTAAATACGGAACCCTTCATGGGCGAGTCCGACTCGCACTTGGCCGCTTTTTTTTAAGTTGTCCCCTACACTTTTTTTTCAAATTTGGAATTTTTTATGTTATATCTACTCAGAATCACGAGCACTTTCTATCCTAATAGGAGAAAAAAAAGTGTCCCAAAATTTCCATACATTTTTCGGTCTTTCCATTCCGCGACCGCCATACAAAGTGTATGAAAAATGGTGACGGAATGGAAATAAAAACCTCAGGACACTTTTTTTCTCCTATTAGGATAGAAAGAGCTCGTGATTCTGAGTAGAAATAACATAAAAAATCCCAAATTTGAAAAAAAAGTGTAGGGGATAACTTTAAAAAAAAAACGCCCACGGTCTACACGAATAAGTGTGTACATCCTAACGCCATTCAATATCAATCCGTAATAAACTTGATACTCACTAAATCGAATAACTTGGGGCAGGCGTGGCTCACTCCGCGATTTCGTCGCGTCGCAACAAGTACCTAAAAGTACATCCGTCCCACACCAATTTTGGTGGTGAGCCATGCCGCGCGTGGCGCTTGCGCCACCTAGCGGTCATATTCTGTCCTAATCGTAACAGACGCGTTTTGTTAGAGTGGATCGTCTGTACCTAGTACTATTATTTATTCTGTGCCTGGGGTATTATTTAACACACTACGACGGTAAACATGATATGTCATATGTTTGATAGTGATATTACTTACTTACGTATTAACAAAAAGTTACAGTCTGGCATAAAACCAAGGATGTTGCGAATATCCGCATCCGCAACCGCGGAACTTCCGCATTATTTTTAACATCCGCATCTGCATCCGCATTCGCATAAAATCGATGCGGATTTAATGCGGATGCGGATGTGGAACAGGTCGGTACAGGAACGTCTTAGCATCGGCGTAAGTGCTAGACTGCTAGGTAATTTAGTCATTAGCCAAAAAAACCTATTAGAAATTAGCAGTCAAGCGTGAGTGGGACTTAATGTACGGAACCCTTGGAACGCGAGTGAGCCTTTAAAAATCCGCATCCGCATCCGCGGATGTCAAAAAATCGGCATCCGCAACATCCCTGCATAAAACAGCGTAATGCTCCACCGTAATGAAGACCGCAGGGGTTAGGTCGGATCATAGACTAGGAATCCTCTAGACGGAGTTTAAAGCAATTATTTCATGAAACCGATGCTGCCAAAAATACGGGGGTGCGGGGGGACGAGGTGAGCGAATCCCGTGCCGTGATTGGTCCGTTCAAATACACGGACCAATCACGGCACTGGATTGACTCGAAGATGGAGTAAAACTACCGTGTAAGTGGCAGAGGGGGTAGCGTTACTATGCTCAGTCTAGAGGATGTCTTGTCTGTGAGTCGGATACTCGCCTGCACCTCCGCCGCGCTGAAGCCGAGCCGCTCGGCCTCGTCCATGAGCCGCGCCAGCTCCAGCCCGCGCTCCGCCTCCCGCGCCGCGCCCGCGCCCAGACCCTCCATCGACAGCGTGCGGTTGTACGCCAGCGGCTCAGGGGACGCCGCCTGTTGATAATAGGGATGATGACACATGTTGAATTTTATAACAAAATCTAGTAAAATAGATAGAAATGAGCAATTTATCACAATAATGTGGATATTAAAATAAAATACGGAAATGTTACAAAAATACAGGACCTGAAAGTTTCAAAATTTAAGTTTTTTTTTTAACTTCCAAAAACGATAAAAGTAAGGGTACCATTCGATTCCTTACATTTTATAAAAAAAAATATTATACAGCAACTATATACATAAACGCAATATTTCACGGACAAAAACGCAATTTTCTTCTTTTTGTCCATACAGTTCATACTACAAGATGGGATCTCAGGGATCTCTTGACGTTCACTTGTCCTTTTGTTCAGAGCGTTTCGCGAGTAAAGTGCGACTGTCAGACTTTGACTATAATTTCTGACTTTTGTATTGCTTTAATGCAACGGATCCCATATAGATATTTGATCCTAAAAACAAACCCGATCGATTGATACCATAAATGAAAAATAGTCATGTAGCCTATTGACTTTTAGTGGGGTTTTCGTGTGGACGAGCACCCTTGAGTCCGGGAAAGGGCGAGTTTTGTGTGTAGTTATTTAATCGTATCGTATGTATGGCTGTAATTAATATGAGTCGCCTAATATACTAATAACCAAATTACAGAGCAATATAGCGTATAGCCCACAGAGCTGCGTCTTCACTGTGTACTCCAGTCAGAAGTTTCAAGCTGTAAAATATCAGAGCATCACCTCGGAGCCGTAGAAGCTGGAGCGGCGCTGCGGGCGCTGCGGGCGCAGGTCGAGGTGCGAGGCGCGGCGCGTGAGGCGGCGGCCCGCGTCGCTGTCGCCCGTCGCCGTCGCGCTGCTGTCGCGCGGCGAGCGCCACTCCCAGCGGCCCCGAGTGCGCACGCTGCGCTCGCTCTCCTGAACGTATTTCAAATCATAAATACTAAAAAAAAAAACTAAAAAGTGAAACCGACTTCAAAAAGGATAGAATAAAATTTCATCCTTTTCTTTCTGAGGTAGCATACTTAGACACAAAATATAAGGGCCAATTGATAAACTCCTTTTTTTGAAATCGGTTAAAAATACACGAGAGTGCGTAAACCAAATTTGTTAATAGAAAATAATGTAAGGGCGAAGGGTCAACACATTTTTTCCCTGGTTGCGGTATTACCGAACCGTTGTACATATACCTATGTACACATATGCCATACCTGGCATTTTATGTATATGTAGGTACTAGGTAAATTGATTATTTAGCAAAATATTCGTAGAAAGTAGAAATAACGAACCCGCGTGTCACTGGATAGCGAATGCCTGCTGTGCGAGCGTTCGCGGCGAGCTTCGTCACGGACCCGCCGACGGGAGCGCGACCGCGGCACCGACGGAGCACGTTCCCGCTCTCGCTCGCGTTCCTTTTCCCGCTCGCGTTCCTTTTCTCGCTCGCGTTCCTTTTCCCGCTCGCGTTCCTTTTCTCGCTCGCGTTCCTTCTCTCGCTCGCGTTCCTTTTCTCGTACACGCTCACGCTCCCATGGTGTTGGTACTTCATACGTCTGAAAAACGAAAATAATATTGACTGTGTAGATTGTAAATTGTAACCAAACTTGTCAGAGTTGAAAAAGTTACGTATCGGATTTTACATGAGTACTTCCAAGGTCTTCTTGAAATAGACAAATTTAAAAAGAGTTTAATTTTTTATGTGCAGAAAAATACCGGTGTCACTGTGACTTGGTATTTTTGGGACATCCGTAAGGTACGTACAGGTAGACTATCTGCGGAAAGAGAAGAGTCGTGGAATGTAATAGGGCCCAATACATTCCACGACTCTTCTCTTTCCGAACAGACTCTACGTATTCCTTATTACTGTGTGAATTACCTGAGTTGAAATACTTTGTGGTGGTGGCGATGTACCCGTATTGGAAACTCTCGACCGACTGAACGGTGACCGGCCGCGGTTCTCAACGCTTCCCCGAGGCGGGGAAGTGCCAGCGGACTTTTTTTGGTTCGTACTCTCTCGTGGCGGTGATGGACCAACAGACACGCTATGCCGCGCTTGTTCACTTCCATTATAAGTTGGTCTGCCATTGACTTCCCTATTCCGAACTTCCTTGGGCGGCGATGGCCCCACGGCCATGTCGTGTCGCCGAGGCTGGTCGTTCACGTCCCGCACCGGCGTGACGAGTCGGCTTGTTGGTTGCCTGTTGTTTTCCCTCGGCGGGGATGGGCCGCAACCGGTAGAAGACTTCTCTTTTTTCGACTGGACTTTGGGTACCTCGCCATCTGAAATACAAAATTTAGGGTTTAAAATATTTTCTTAGTAATCCATTGTCAAATATATTTGCCTCGAGGTACAATGCTCACTAGGCGCCTTTAGATAATGCCTTTAGAGAAACTATTTTCGGATCGACGTGCCCGGAGCTTATTCGCGAAATAATAACACCGAAACAATACAAAAAACGGATACAAAATGTGCTATAAGATATGTCACAGAAAAAATAAACACGTAAATAGGTTCTCGCTAAAGCTTTGGTTTCCTCCGAAAGCGGTGCCGTCATATAGCGGCCGTCTCCATACAAATACTACGACATCCATATTTAGCCGTATTATTTAGTATGGAGACGGCCGCTATATGACGGCACCGCTATCCTAGGAAAACCGATCTTAACACTGGTCGGCGTGCGGCAACACACCGCACACACGCGCACGCCCAGTTCGTTCACGAACGTGCAATGCTCGCACGGTTACTAAACTGTTTCACTAACTGTGTTTCTGGCGAGTGGCACTTGACCCAGCCGGGTCGGAGATGTGTAGGTTCGCCACGGCGTCGGCGGCGCCGTTGGCCACGACCTTGGGCGCCGTGGTCGGCGTGCGGCAACACACCGCGCACACGCGCTCGCCCGGCTCGTTCACGAACGTGCAGTGCTCGCACTGCCACGACGACTCCGGCGGCGGTGGTGCCGGCCCTAAACTGTCTTCTTCTGCCTGTAGCAAATAATATATGTACCTACCTTAGTCATTTTATAGAAACTTCAAGCTGAATTAGTATACTTATATTATGCTTATGATAATATTCTGGACGTGGGTAAAGCTATGGAAATTTGGAAAAATGCGTTCGGGACAGTCAATTATTCCATTTATCCTAAATTTCTAAGCATAGGTTAAATGTGTACCGTTATTGAACTACACTTTTATGTCACATTTTCTATCACGTCGTTTAGGTAAATAAAGCATTTCAAAAGTCAACTTACTTCGGGCTGAATTGTAGCTACCCGCACCGGACTTTGGACTTTAGGCTGAGGTATTTTTCTAGCAGAAGTTAGCGGTTTCGGCGGGTCGCGATGGTCGCTCTGCTCGCTCTCGGAATCTGCGTCGCTGGACGGCAGCGGCGGCGGCGAGGGCGTGCGGTGCTTGGTGCGGCGCGACGCGCGCGAGCGCACGCTCATGGCGGGCGACGCGGCGCGAGACCCGGCGCGGGACGCCGCGCGGGACATTGCGCGGCTGTCGGCTGGAAATTACGAAACCAATTTTTTTTTAAGAATTAGGTAAGATTTAATCTTCGCTAGATGGCGGACAAACATTAAAGGTCCTCCTAGCCTAGTCGATTGTGATGTGACGCATGCCTATAGTTTGTTTTTTTTTTGCATTAGAAATAAGGTGAACAATCTTGACGTGTCTTTTAATTGAAAAACACATTTTAAAAATAAGTTACGGCAAATATGTAACAATTATGAATCTAATACGATCATTTATATTCTTCTGCTTTCATAAGTAGGTAATAGTTTTTGATTTTTAAAAAGCGTTTTTCACATGTCAAAATCGCTTACCTTTTTGCAAGTTCTTTCTAATGCCAAAAAAACCGAACTATACAAAGCAGGAGGTTCCCGGTTGGAATTCCGATAAGGGCATTCTCATGTGTCTTCATCACGAATATTTTCGTTCCTAAATTATGGATGTTATCTATGTTATATAGTGGAGTGGTGTGGGGAGTGATACTCAAACTCGACGTACCTCTGCGGTAAGGTTGAGGCGTCATCATCGAATGCATATGAGCATGCGGATGCACCTGGTGCGGCGGGCAGCACTGCCAGCCCCACGGGCCGGGGTCGAGGCTGGCGCAGCTGCCGTAGCGCCACGGCGCGCCGGCGCAGTGCGCGCAGCCCGGACACGGCGGCGCTGGCTGGCCCAGCTCCAGGACCGACGCGCCGCGCCGCATAGGCCGGCCCCAGCTCTGAGCCTGAGGTAGCATCTCGGGCCCGTCCCATGGTTCATGCATCATTGCCTGTTGAACCTGTTGAAACATTTTAGAGTCGTTTAACAACATACTGTGGATCAATAACTGTGGATCTTGGTTATTTTAATAAAGAACTTTATTATTATTATTAACAATGTCTTCCCAAAACAAAAGATCGTGATATTTCCTAACAACGGCCTCCATGTTCTTTCACCCAATGTACGCACCTACAATGGGTCTCATCTTAGACGAAATTCCATTATGTAGTAGATCAGAGGGGTATTCGACTAGCAACGTTTGACGTACCGTGTTGAACTCTCGATGAATCCACAGACATAAAATTGTTCATCTAATTTTATGGATGAATCCAAGATGAATCAGTGGATGAATCGGAACAATCCTGTGTCAAAATTTGACATTAGCACAGTTAGGTGACAACCAAACCAAACCATTATAAACCTTAAGTAGTAATAAAACAAAGATGATTTTTGTTGAATTATTGGTTGTACCAAATGATATTATTCGCAGTTGATGAACATGCGATTCAATCAACTGTTGAATCGAATTGGACGCGTAACTCGAATAGCGAATAGGGACCCTGATGCGAGTTTTTAGACGTTATGCTGGTTTTGCAATAATGAAAGATAAAGTATATTAGGATACCATGTTCGTCGGCACGTTATAAGGCGGCAGGGCGGGTCTGGGCCGCCCCCACGTCTGCGGCGCATGACCCATCGTGTTGTTGTGGTACGGCATGGCGTGCGGCGCGGGAGCGGCAGCTTGACACTGACTCGTCGGCAAATAAGGCATGCTGCCGACATGAGCGGGAGGCGCCGGCGGCAATATCTTGCTCAGGTGCGGAGGTATGGGCTGCGGGACACCGTGATTGCTTAAAGGTCGTGCCGGTGCTTTATTTTGTGCCGTCATAGTGTTGATGGATCCGAGCGTAGCTCTACGTGGCTGCTCTTGTACGGGAGGTCTAGGACTAGCACTCGATCGGTCTCCAATTATCTATAAAACAATATATGTTTTTTTTTAACAAATAATTTCAAGTAAATTACAGCAATGTTCGGCATGAGTTTGATGGCTTAGTTTACCTTGTGCCGTCGAGGCGGTGGCACTGGAGCGGTAGTTTTAGGCGGCAGCGGCGGACGCTGCTCTTCGCGTAACTGCGTCACGGACAGAGCCTGGTACAATAAAATAAATTTGAGAAAGAGCGAAAGTGTCGGGGGACACAGAAACGATGACCTAACTTTTTGTAGCCATACAGCCGAGTGCGCTACTAAGGAGGAGTGAACGGTTATGGTTATGGACTCCGATTTCGGCACTTAGCCCGACAGTATCGCCCCCATATGTCTATTTACGAAATAATAACATATTTTTTTCTATCTTCGATTTTTCTTCGATATCAAATATCGCTACGATAGTTACGTGTGTAGCCGGCAATAGCCGTTTTTTGGTTCAGGTATACGGTATACGTTCGTAAGAGTCAAGTCAGCCGGGTATCTCTTGCGACTTGGGACTTGCCAGCTAGGTAATTATGCTAGTGTCGAAGGTACGATACCTACAAGTCCTGCGACAGATTGACCGCGGAGGTGAAGTACCTACCTAACGAAAGTTTCTAATAATTTGATTATTGGCCCTTCGCCAAACTTGTATAGTATTTGTAGCACTTGCCTAGCAGGCGAACACTTTGCGTACCTTTACCCCGGCTGCCAATGTTATATTAGTCATCCATATAAATAATTCATAATAAACATCATAATTAAAATTAAACACAACGCGTCCTGTCATTCGCAAATATGTATAATACAGTGACTTGTTATTCGTGCGATGTTGTTTGGTTGCTAATACACTAGATTGTAGAAATAAGGAGCCGAACTAGAACTTTCAACATTTTGTCTCGTTTTGATATTTGTTTTGTTGAGGAACTGGCTCGTATTGGGGATTTTCGTGTCGTATGAGGGTGGGTACCCACGAAATTTGTTTGTATGTAGGTATGTAGATTTGATGTACATACAGCTGCTCTGCCATGTGACGGCAAAAAAACAGCGTAGCGTAGGTATCCACTTATATAGATAGGAAATATGTATTAAGCATTAAGATATATACGCTGTTTTGCCGTAACTAATAGGCAGGGCTGCAAAAGTGGGTATGGGTGGGGTTCGCTCTACCTGTCTCTGGTGGTGCCTGCGTTTGGGATGGCGATGGTACATGTCGTCGCAGGACGCGCAGAGAGCGCGGCGCCCGCACTCGGCGCAGCGCACGCGCGCGCCGCCGCCGCCGCACAGCCCGCATGACGCGCCGGCATCCACTGGATGACCTGAACAATAATAGCAATCCAATCGTTTGTTATTTATTATTCATAAGTTTTTGTACAAAAATATTTCCATTAACCCTTTTATACCCTGTCAAACACAAAAGCTGTCACGCTGATGACGCCACGTCACCGAAGTGTCAAAACTGAAATTGAAAATGCATACCGTAAAATGGGGTGAGTAGGGTTCGCGGGGAGAGTTGGGTTATGAATGGGGAGAAAAGGGATGAAAGGGGGGAGAGATGGGATTTTAAGGCTACTGCTACAAAAATAATGTATTCCAATTTAAAATGGAGCTATAGTAATACTCATAATAAAAAAAAATCGATCCAGTAATCTTCCAAAATCACCTTTGTATGAAATCCCATCTCACCCCAATTACGAGGGACTACGGGGTGAGGTGGGATTTCCTGTTTATCGTCAAAGTTATGAAATGGAACTACCCAAAATAAAAAAATAAATAAATTATAAACGTCCGGAACACTTATTATATACACCATTCAGTTTGCATATATGTAAAAATAAAATGTTATCGAGGTTTGAATGTCAGTTTTGCCCCTACTCACCCCATGTAAAAATAAAATGTTATCGAGGTTTGAATGTCAGTTTTCCCCTACTCACCCCATTTTCCGGTATGCACGTAGGTTGCTCTGTGGTCTGTGACCGATTAATCGGTCTTTGGCATTGCAGATATATCGGTCATTGGCGTCCAAAAGGTTAAAACACATAAGTAATTATATGGAGTAGAATGGTAATAATTTATGAAAATATGTAACTAAATGCGCCAAGAAGCTAAGAATGATTTTTATATATGTAAATTGATTTCTGATTGCTCTATATCCTTCTCTTGTACCTACAATAAAGATTAAATAAATAAGATACGATTAATTGAATATCGAGAATCATAGGCCAAATACAAATGTGCTACAAAGATAACAGATCATTTATCTTTGAACGCAGTTACTTACCGTCCTGTAACTAGGTTTATGGGGCTGAAAGCGTCAGCGCAAAAGTTGTTGAACCCACATAAAATCTGGCGCTAACGCAATGCGAGTATCAAGTTTTGTTTCTAATAGTTTCGCATATCCGGTGCAATTACGTTACGAGTACCTAGTTATGTAAATACCTCGTGTTTGTTTTTTCAACATCGCCTCTTAAATTAATTGGTTTAGGCGGAGTATGTTAGGAGGTCACATTCTGAGTACGTCACTTTCTGAGAACGCCACTTTTCAAATTAATTTGCTGACAGTTTAATTCGATTTTTACCTTAAATTTACTCGCATTGCTTCCACCTACTGCTTCTTCGTGAAATGACAATGAGTATAATGAATTAATGACACTAGATACCTACAGCTAGTTAAAATATTCGACGAAATATTTCACAAGATGATAGAGAAACCCTCAATAATGAATACCTGTCGGCGGTCTCGGAGGCGTAGGTGGTGGCTGCAGCTTGGCGTTGACATATTCCTCGGCAGGGAACTCCACCACCTCGTAGTCCGGCTCCGGCTTGGCGAGGGGCGCGCGCTGCGCAGGCGCAGCCTGGCGTGCGAACTGTGGCGTGTTCGGCACTTGGCGAGACTGCGGTGTGCTCGGCGTCTGGCGGGCAAACTGTGGCGTCCCCGGCGCCGGGCGCGGGAACTGCGGAGTTCCCACCATAGCACGACCCCGGCCTTTTAACATCTGTTTCGCACAAGGGATTTTCAAATTGTGAATTAAAAAGCGTGAAAAAAGGAAATAATGGAGCAGTTTATTTCTAATATATAAATGTCTAGGAGGCCTTAGGAGGAGCTTTGCTCGGAAAATATATAAAAACTCAAAAATGCGCGTTTTCCCAGAGATAAGACCTAGCTAGATCGATTTTTCGCCTCCGAAATCCCCCATATAGTAAAAATTTCATCGAAATCGTTAGAGCGGTTTCCGAGATCCCCGAAATATTATATAAATAAATAAACAAGAATTGCTAGTTTAAAGGTATTAGATAGATAGATTAGATAGATAGATTAGATTACATAAAACTTGGACATACATACTTAAGTTTGGTTTGGTGACAAGGTACGAAATGGGTCATAAATTAATACTTTCGACCGTACATAATAAATATTTGCCTATCAATCTTTCTGCTTTGCTTTCAAGTTGATTAAGTCCGTCTTTTGTACTAGAAGGTTTTCTTTTGTGCAATGGATATTTAAATACATACCTACATAACATAAATAATAGAGCCCTTCTGACTAGTTTTCACCCACTACTTTTTGGAAGTAAAAGTTATGTTCGTTTTTATGTTACTTTATACAACTAACTAGGTTTCTAGACTTATTTAATTTTAGTTCTTAATAATATTTGTGTTATTAGGTTAATGGGCCTAGCACACGTACCAACATCAGCTAGTAATCGGTGTTTCTACTACCTATTCTGAGACCTATTCTACTCAAACACGCAAGTATGAAATGTTTCTTAAAAATAGCATAAACTGATTTCTAGATAAACTCACTTATTTCTCCTTAAAACTGGTTTACCTACACTAGCTAGTCTTATTTATCTTTTACTCAAGAACTATAGACTATTGAAAACAGACTATAAGTTATAGATGATTTCAGCACTGGTGTGCAACAATAAATAAACGAGAATGCCGACGACGGCGCCGGCGCACCCGGTTTGTGCGTGTACACAGCTATTGTGCATTATAATATGTTTAATCTACCATAATCTAAGTGAAATAGATGAGTTTTATGAACAGGCCTGTAAAAATACCTCCGTATTTTACCCCACTACATTAGGTACCTACAAATATTTTTCTACTAGTTTGACTATTTATGCAAAGAAGGGTAGGTCACGTCTTACATATATGATATAATATGTAAAATTGATTATTGTACATAATATTAGATTACTTATTATTTAGAAAATAGACGCCAGCTGTGACCGGGATAGTGCGAGCAACGACACTCAGCGACCCGTTCCGATTTCGCTTCTCACATCCCAAAATATCGTTTATAAATTGGGTCTATGTAAAACTTCCCGAATAACGATAAATTTGCAATTCAAATTAAAATGTGTTTATATTTATGTTCGTACCTTAGTTTTGAGTTAATCCTGGAGGTTAAAACTTAAAACACTGGAGAGAACATATTCACTTTCTGGACACGTAGCGAGCTTTTCGCACACATGGTTGTAGGTATGTAACACTTATGCAACCGTGCAGTTCGGGAGCGAGCCGGGGCGGGGAAATGCACCCACGGGCTCCGGAGACGGTGGAGAGCCGCCGGTAACTGCTAATCGTGCACCCTATCCGGACGAAATTGACAGCGCGAAGACGCACGCGCCGCTATTTCGGGCCGCGGCCGCGTTGCCCCGATTCCACTAAAATTACGACGCGCAGCTATTTCCGCACTCAGTGCGCTCTGGATCGCGACTCTACCTTGCGAAATGGTTTTTCATCAACGGCTCGGCTAGACGACATTGTATCAACATTAGTAACGTGGTTTACCGTGCATTGTTTTGGTTATTGGTTTAGATAATTGACGATTTACCTAATATACCTATTGAGGATAATGATTAATGAAATCACATTATAATAACACAAATAATCCATTATATGTTACGCGGCCCGCCCCGGCTTCCTAAACCTAACCGTAATGGCTAATTAGAAGGTGTATACAAACTTTGTGATTGATTATTAGTTTTTTTTTGTTTTCCCTCCTTAGTAACGCCTTGACATTTAGGTTTTGCTTGTAAAAAAAACTGTCAAACGTGTATGATTTTGTAGTATGGAAATATATAGGCAATTTAAACAGAATGGGTATTTCACAGCGGATCTCTATCATTTATTGTTTAAGAAGAAGATTGTGGACACACAGGAAGTGGTATGTGTTCTAGGTTTAATATATATCATCTAAATAATTCGTATAGCTTCCACCTACTGTGGCGTTCTCAAACTAAAACTATAATTCGTTTTATTAGCATTAGAAAGAAGGTAAACAATCGTATAGGAGGTGCAACTGGTGCAAGCGTCTACTGCTTGCCCTTAGAGTTGGTCAAAGACGCCTCTAGTCTTAATAAGATGGCATATAGTCGAGAAAATAAATTGGTTTTTCTTTTAGATAATCCCGTCCGAATATGCAGAGGAAATGAAACTCAGTACCCAGGAACGATTGCAAACCCTTCACAAAGTAGAAGTGGACAACATAGTCACCGTGGGTGCTAAACACAACCCAGCCAGTGTAGTCTTAGAGTTCACGCCGAAGCTCCTCGTATTTCAGAACTTTAAACCAAATGAGAAAGTCACTGCGAGGTTTTCCGTTAAGAATATTAGCAAGGTTAGTGAACTCGTTTAAATGCAAAGTTCCTGTAGTACCTTGTAGACTACGAAACTAGACAAACGTTTGGCATTAGGTTCAAAACCTGTTTGGTTTATATTTTCCAACAGGTAAAAAGTTGATAATTCTTAATTCTTTTTCCAACCGAGAAATTAAAAAACGGAGTATGAAAAGTTTTTTGTTCCAATACTTCCAATGAATAAATATTGTAATGAATACACATGATAATAGTAATTATGACTGTGTATCCACAGACGCCAGACAGGCAAAAACGCTGGAGCGCCACTTGGCCAAACGCCACAGATACTTCCATTTAGTCACATTACATAACTAATAGGTGCCTAAACCTCATGTCGGCTGTACACACTCGTCGAGAGTGTCGAGACACCCCGAGACAGGCCAAGAGCGGGTGTGTAACTGTGTACAGTACAAATTGCTCTCGTCTTGTCTCGGTCTTCCTTATTGTCTCGTCTCGCCCTCGCCGTTCCCCGATTGTGGTCGGTTTGAGTATAATAAAAAGGTCTCGCTGCTCTTGCGGCGGCAGCGAGGCAAAACATGTACACACTCATTGTCAAAGCAGAGATTAGTGTTTCATGCGTGTTTCATACAATCCTGCCCTAACTACAAGTTTCTGTTTGAGCCGATGGTTGACTGGTAGAGAATGCCTGAAGGCATTAAGTCCGCCATTTGTACAAGTATATATCGTTCAATAAAGTTTAAAAATAAATAACTTTGTGTAACTACCCGACAAAACGACTGACAAAGACTGACACAGGAAAGAAAGGATTGGCGATTACTACACCGACAAGAGCAAAGCTCTTAAGTTATGATGATGATGACCCGACAAAAGTCTTTGGACAAAGTGGAGGTAAACATAACAAAAACAAATTACTTATCACCACTCGTATGTTAAATATGAAATCAATAAATACCCGGTGTGTTTATTTAAAGACGCGTTTCAGTAATCAGCCGCTAAAATGTAGTCCAATGTCCGTTAACTGCAGTTTTTAGAATTTTTACAAATGGAACCCAAAAGATGTGAAACAGGATTTTTTTTCTTCAGCACAAAGGCAAATTGTAGCAACTATGGCCATCGTGGCGGGCATCCGCGGTTTAAACGATTCAACGAGTGTGTACTATACATGGTGTGCTCTCGCCAAGATGCTCTCGCCGAGTGTGTACAGCCGGCCGGCGTCAAACTCATCGGTATTGAGTGAGATTGTTTACATTAGTCAATTAGTCATGTCTATAGCGAGAATAGCAAGGTGAACTTCATGCATGTATGCATGAGTTTAAATTAGAATTTGTACTCTATTGTATTATTTCTTTCGCTGTAAAATAATAAAGGTGTGGTGGCGATAAGCAGTAAATATCTATCGCGGGTTAACCATCGACGAGATGAACCCTCTATTAAATTTTAAAAATTATAATACGCCTTTCTGTATAATCGTACCATATATCTAGTTGTAACACAGGCAACCACACACCTGACCATGATATACAAGGAGTGTTCGTTGATCTCCGTGAAGCTGGCAAGCGGGCAGCTGCTGTCGCGGCTGGCGCCCGGCATCAGCATGACCTTCCAAGTCGTCTTCCGACCCGACACGCTCACCGACTTTGTGCATAAGGTCACATTTACCACCGAAAACGACCAGTATGTCTTGCCTATTTTTGGTAAGCACTACACGTGTCTGTTAGTAGTACCTGCTCGAGAAGATACTCAATTGTTCAGTGGTCAAGAGTCAAGATCATCACATGAAGGAAAGAGGAGTGTGAACTTGTATGTATGTAAGCTTGTTGTAAGGAGGGAGGAAATGTCGTTGCTTATCATGAACAGTAGCACAACTCAAAATGAAATGCTATTGCATTTAATATTCTATTTTTTACTGGTAAGATTTAAAATCGAATGGCATTTCATTGTGTTAATAATAAGCAACGTGTTCGTAATAAGCGAGTGTAATGTAATGTAAAGTTTGTTTGGATTTAAGTTGTGTTCGAGTGATTTGAAAGAGTGAAAAGAACTCGAAAAGAAATGAAGAGATTAGTCTTCTGAGTACGTAGAATTAGGAATCTCTTGGGAAGATTTCAGAATGTCTTCTGATTTCTCATTGTTCCTCATCTTCTAAACTTAGTTTAATGTAGTGTTTAGACGTCAAAGCGTTCTGAAAGTTACAATAAACAATTTTCAGACCCTTCTCTTTAAGGACCAAAGTCCAAAGGTTCCTAACGCTTTTTTTAACATGGGGGAATTGGTCCGGAGGAACTAGAAGGGATAACGGACTAGTCGGGGATAAGACTTCCAGCTAAACCACCAACGAATATCGGCTTTGCCTCGTAGTGGAACGTATTATTAATATTATTATATCATCGTCTAGTACCCACAACACAAGCCTTATGGAGCTTACTGTGTAAAATTCTCCTATAATATTTATTTATTTATGATATGATAAGACTAGATCCAACAATAATAAATATTTTTGATCCAGCTATGGGTCCTAGGCCTGTGTTTGACTTCCCTGATGAGATTAGCATACCAGCAGCGCCGTTAAAAGTCGAAAATCATATCACTGTGTTGGTGCAAAATATTGGTTTGACGTCAGCTGGCTTCAAGTTGGACACGAAATGGTAAGTTATCCTAATAAAACACCTAGTTATTTTCTAGGTTTGACGACCTCACTTATTAAACTTTCGCACATTTAGCCATTACCTATACCTAATGACAGTTGTGGCTCATTGTTGCCTAAACTTACATTACAAAAAGTGACGTCGACGGTGGACGTCAGTTTTTGTTTAATTATTACATATACTGTAGAAAAATCGAAAAAGAATAATCATAAAATAATTCAATTAAATCTTATCTTTTTTACCAAATTATGTTTCAGTCCATTTTCTGTTCAACCGAAATCAGCCTATTTAAACCCAAACGAAATAGTTGGAATAAAAGCAATTGTTAAAACAATGCGCCAAGGACACATAGAAGGCTCGTTGTTCGTATTGTTTGAAACCGGTACTTATCTATATTTAATTACAATATCACAAATTAATTATTGTTCCGTTAATTATTGAGATATTTTTCTAGAAGTGTCAGAAAAATAAGCGCAACTTTGACCATTCAAAATAATATCATCATCATCATTATCTTATATTCGTTAAACTGCTTTAAACCTCCCTCTACTTATTTTATCCAGGCGAAATATTTAAAATAAGACTTATCGGGTCAACATTTCTGGTGAGCGTTCAGCTTGAGAAGCAGGTGGTCAGGTTTTTGGAAACATACAACACGATGGTGCGGCAGCAAACCTTCAAGATTACCAACAAATCTGAACACCTGCTCACCTACATGTGCATGAAAAATGAAGATGTCATACACGGTATCTATTTCTTTTTAATCAAGTGATTTATCGGAACTTAATTCCCCTCTTTTTTTAATTCACTTTTAGAGTTTTTATTTTTTAACAGATTTTGACGAGAAAGTGAAACTAGCACATATACTTTACGAATTTAAAAGAAGCGAATCAGCGAAGTGCCAAAAACTCGTGTACTACGATGTTCTAAATAGTGACGAACACGACCGTGTGTATACTCGGATATTCTTTGACCAGATACATTCTCTCGTAGCAGATGAATCGTTACATTTCCAGGATACCCATTTTTCTATTACACCCATTGTGAGTATGTAGTTAATTCATAAAAATCATAAAAATAAGGACGTCAAGGTTAATTAGTATTTATATACGCTACAGTATATTTTGCAGAACATGCCTATTAAGTTAAGGAATAGATAATATTATTTTATATTCAGATAATATTATTATAACAATCTCTTAAAGGCACTAATAGGAAAGTGGAGCTGAGCAACTCGCAACGTATTAATTATAGGTACTTACACTATTTGGGTGCTCGATGTGAGTATCTTGGTGTTTCGCAAATATTTGTCGTAACGTTCGAATATGTATATCGATGAAAATTAACGCAGCCAACGCACCACCTTCATTTATATTTTTTGGAAATAGCACGAGTCCGGTAAGCTTTTGTTTAGAGCGACAAGGCCAGAGTTCCGAAAGGTCACGAGTTCGATTCTTGCTCTTTTGTATCTATTTGCCTAGAATATTTGATTTAGGGGTGGAATTTCTCAAAATCGCTTTTTATCTTTTGTACACATTATAAACTGGTATGCAAATATCAACTTTCTAGCTTTTGTAGTTTCGGCTCTGCGTTGATGAGTCAGTCAGTAAGGAAGGACACACGCATTTTTATATAAGTAGATAGGTACTGTAGATTACTTGAACAATGATTTCAGAAAGGAAAAATATGGCCAAATAAGTCGACAGAACTGACGATAACTTTCTACCCCCATGCAATAGGCGAGTTTAAAGCTGTGGCCTATTTGGACATAGACGGCACACCGGACCGCATGCCGCTTTCTATGGTCGGGACGTCTCTGCCTCCGGATATTGTTCTCAATTTGGAAACCTTGGACATGGATCGTGTTTATATAAATAAGAAGTACAATTTCGAAGTAATTGCGATAAATAAAGGCAAGTTTTTTTTATGAATTCGTCAGGGCGTATTAGAAATGCTTATCAATGAAGATTTTTTTTAAATGTTCCTGCGTATGCACTTACATACCAAATACCTACAATACCTAGTTATGTATGTAATAACTATGTATTATATAGTGATTCTAAGTACCACAAGTACCCGGCGATGCCTATGATGGTAGCTATAGTATCAAAATAATCTAATGCACAATAATATAGGTATAATCGTCATAAATAACAAATAGTTATTTGTTTTACAAGGGGGCAAAGGTGTTGTTTAACCGCTCGTGCTCAATATTGATGCCCGAGTAAGCGAAAGATCCGAAATTGGAATCTGGAGCGATGCGAGGGTTTCAAAGTACGAGGGTTAGACAAAACCTGCCCCCGAGTGAAACAGACATAATTTTCCACCACACCAACCCCAAGAACATAATTAACTGTAAGATATCAAACTAAATCACACCAAATTATATCCAAATGAACGTCATTAGATATTTATCATTCAAAATCATCATTTAAACGTCAAGTCTACCATCAGCTAACATAAGGAAACAACTCAAAATTTGCATCTGATTACTTTGCCTCACATGTGGATAAAATAATCATTCTAATCAGTTTTTGAATAAACAAGAGAGTCTTCACCAGCTGGTGTGGTGAAAAATTTTAAGTACATGTAATATATAAAGATGTTTCTTTATTACAAACTGACTGGCGATTTTGGGAAAAGCTCACTGGGTGCAGTAGTATTATGCTTATTCACTGTTGCTTTGATTGTTTACTAGTTATGTTTTATTTTTATCGCGCTGCTGTACTTAATTTACACAGATGTTTATTAGTTGTTTAATAGTAACGCTTGACCCAGGTCACATAAACGGTGTGATAGTATACCAGGACACGCCGACACTGTTCGGCAGCCACGTGACGTGCTCGCCCGCACTGCGCTGCCTGCGTCCCGGCGAGCGGGACATCTTCGTCATCTCCTTCAGCAACTCCAACCAGGGACCGTACTTTGAGGAAGTCAACTTCCTCATACGTGACACTGAGGTGGTGTTGAAATTATACTTGAAGTGAGTACTTATTAGACTAATTATACACACTTAACTTGCTTTAACACGTTCACCGGTCACATACAAAATGATACGACGTAGTCACACCTCCAAGTGTGCTTCCAATGTGGGGTACATTGGGGGCACCCGGACAGGGAACGTATTAAGTAAAATTTTTGTATGCTAACTTGGAATATAATAAACTTTATTGGCTTGATTGAATTAAGTCAAAATTATTAGATAATTTACTGGATTTACCCTCTTAATTTCAGGGGAGAAGTGATATACCCTTCGGTAAGGTTTAGTATACCATGTTTGGACTTTGGGACTGTCAGCCTTGGTAAAACAATTTGCATACCTATGTTTATTTATTTGTCAAATAACTTTATACTTTACTTATGGACCATTTTTGTTACAGGAGTACCGACAACCTTAGAATTTGATGTTATAAATGATTCAATTGTGGATTTGAGTGCATCAGTAAAAATTTCATCTGATGGTCCGGAAGTGAGCAGTATCTTGTTGGTTGACTACGCTTTGGCGGAAATGCCAAAGCCGGAAATTCCTCAATGGCCGAGAGAATTTGACATACACCCAGCAAAAATTTATTTGGGGCCTGAAGCCACATTATCTCTGAGAGTTCGTATAACTGGTTACCTATGTTTTTATTAAATAAACTAATATTTAATTATCTATGACAGAAAATATAACTTCAATAAATACATTTATATGCTACCTATGTTACACCCCTACCGCCAAATTACGCTAAGATTCGTTCCCAGTACGCTTACTATAAGCTCATACAACGAACGAAACTCATTTCGACAGAGTTGCATGGATTTATATTAAAGTATAGCAATCGGAAACGTTGGAAACGCAGTTTTAGCCTTAGTTAGCAACATAATAGCCTGGTCTAAATAATTGTCTCTACAATACCTTACTAGATGAGGTTTACGCGAATCATAAAAAAGTCCCGGCAAGTTTCTTGCGCCTATCCTTTTTGACATGTACCTGTGTACAGTCGAATTTTTTTAATTTATGACCCATTTTGTGCCTATAATACGTACAGTAGTATGTGGTCTCTAGCGATTTTCATATTGATTGTCACTGTGACAAGGTACGAGCGAGGTATAAGCGATGTAATATGCTTTATTTTAAAATGATCTTTAATTTGTACCCGCAGGTTACATTAACTGCAAATTTGATAAGAGCCAATCAGACATCTCTCGAATTGGAGCTAGAGAAATCAGACAGTCCTCCAATTATTTTACCGGTGACTTTCGACGCCAGAGTTCCCGAGATCATTCCCGCGCCAGACATCAACCTGCGAGCGTGTTTCTTAGATTTTCCTTATCAATATGAAATACAAGTTCAAGCGAACGAGATAAAAGGATACTACACTCTTTTAGATCAGGAAGTAAGTATCAATATCCGGCGATGTAAAACTAAGTAACACCATAGAGAAAAAAATACATAGATTGCTCACTCCATACATCAGTTTTAGTACCAAAAAGACTATTAGCATCTAGCATCGAGTAGCGGAACTATCAGTACCTACTGCTACTTGACAATACATGTAGCACCGACCGGAAAGTCTTATCTCAACAGCATAAGACTTTCCGGTCGGTGCTACATCTATTGTCAAGTAGCAGTACTGATAGTTCCGCTACTCGATGCTAGATGTAGACACTGAAATTAATAGTCTAACTGATGTATGGAGTGAGCACTCTTGTTTTACTATATTTCTCTATGGTAACACATTTCATTTTGGTTTATAACACATTTTATCATTTATTTTCAGGAAGAGACGACGTTACAGGTTATAGTCGGTAATAAAGAAGGATTTATAGAGCCTCATAGTATTATTACCTTTCCAGTTACTATAAGAACATGCGCTCTTGGCGTTCAAGAGTATATGATCAGGTGAGATTTCTTTGAGTTTAGATTTGATTGATTTGATTGTTTTGACGACCGGTCTGGCCTAGTGGGTAGTGACCCTGCCTGTGAAGCCGCGGTCCTGGGTTCGAATCCCAGTAAGGGCATTTATTTGTGTGATGAGCACAGATATTTGTTCCTGAGTCATGGTTGTTTTCTATGTATTTAAGTATTTGTATCGTTGTCTGAGTACCCACAACACAAGTTTTCTTGAGCTTACCGTGGGGCTTAGTCAATTTGTGTAATAATGTCCTATAATATTTATTTATTTTATTTATTTTTATTTATTTGTCGATGAGGGTAATGATGAAAAATAAAATGCAGGATACTCCCCCGCCTTAGCTTAATTTTTGAATAATACTGCTGCGTAGCATATTAAGCGATACAAAAAGTAAATACGAGTACATGGGTAGGTAACTGAGATTTTTTCTAAACTAGCGACCCGCCCCTGCTTCGCACGGGCAGTACAATTTAATATTTTATATGCCCATATTTTTTCATTAGCTTGTTGTATTTATTCGCGTCTTATACGCACCGAAAGTAGCATATTTCTTTTTTTGTCGCACATGTTCTCGCTCAACCGCTATGAAAAGTATTCTTTACATTCCAGATGCTACGGCGTAGCACTTTGTAGAATATTGGAACCTTTCTCTGACAACCCCACTTTTACTTTTGGTAATTTTAGAACGAATCATGTGTCTATTTTCTTCAATAGTATGTAGAGTCTGGCTAGCAATTGTCTTTTTTTATTAAAAAAAAAGCTAAAAGTCAGTTGTCAATTTATGCCATTCATTCAAGTTGTTTGCGTTTATAAGGGGTTTATTTTAAATAATTTAATAATATCTATACTGAGTGAGGCCCGCAAACTATTATTTAAGCTCGTAAATAATTACGACAATGTGCGAAGTCGACGTGTAGCGTTGTATTAACGAAAAATTGCAATGTTTACAAGTCCTAAACAAATGTAAACAAATTAGGAGGTTGGTGCTCTATATATAAATATTTTGATGCTTAGCATTTAGCATATTTGGCATAGTACTTATGTAATTTTTTTGGTGATGGATTAATATTACGGTATTATCGAGCTTGGTCTTATTTACACTACATTTCATTTTTCGCCTTGTCACAATGGTATATGGTGAGAAAGTGTAAACATATGTGTTTATCCTTGACTGTACTTTACATAGTGGTAGAAATTATGTGAGCTGACTTTGAGTACACGTCAACGTATATTTAACTTATATCCTTAGGTACCTTACGTGTGCACAGAAAATCAAAAATATTTTCTAGTATCACAACTATAATTCCTACTACACAAAGTGTGACCGGCCCAAGATTTTTTGAATTTCCCGCCAAACATTTGTGTAATATTTCAGTAGCCAGATTCTAACGGTTATAAAGTCACGATTACGACAAACCAATATAGTACGACTTCAGTATTATACCTACATAAGTACTCAATTACTTATCAAATTAATATTTCTGAACAAGCTTTCTGGTAAACGTAATTTATGTTATGGAAATCCAAAATCATGTTTCCAGGATAAATGTGTTCGGATTGTCAAAGCCCGTGGACATATGCCACGTGTTAGAGTGCGGAATCCGGCCGATCGTCACCTGCACTCCTCTGGCTCTGCACTGGGGCCAGGTGAAGTTGCTCAGCAGAACGCGGAAGACTTTAACTCTGACTAATGATTCGCCGGTCGTCGTGCATTTCAGAGCCTCGGTGGTATGTTTTTTATTATTATTATTAAGAGCCCATATTGTTCCCCTGCTGGGCAAAGGCCTCTCTTATTCTCCACGCATCCCTATCCCCTGAAGTCTCCCACCAGTCTCTGTCAAAGGCGTCAAGCTCGTCCCGCCATCTCCGACAAGGTGGTATGTAGCCGTTAATTTAATAGATGACTTAAGAATTTACTAATAACTAACATAAACCACCAGTGCAAGTACCTGCCTAATGGTTGCCTAGGTGATAAAATCTTTTAACCTCTGACGAAAAACGTGGTATAGGTCCCCTACTGATGAACCAATTAATTAACGATTTGAGTGCGGTTTTTTAATCAACAAAACTAATCAAAGCTTCCGTCTATAAACCTACTGTGTACAGGGCAGAAAAATAACAGATAACGCTGTCATGAAAAAGTGCTTGAGCTTCTGAAAACCTATTCTGATAAATTTAATGCAACGTTGTTATTGTTAATATACAATAATTACTCGTAATCTAAATAGTATTTCCGTCTGATGTCAAATTGTAAGTACAATATAAATCGCGTACTAGTATAATTTTACGATGATTTATTTATTTATTTCAAACATATTTACATAACATTACAGTCGTAACCAATGCGTCATGAAATCTAATACCTTTAAACGAGCAATTCTTGCATATTTATTTATTTATATATTTATTTATTTATATGTATATATATTTCGGGGATCTCGGGAACGGCTCTAACGATTTCGATGAAATTTGCTATATGGGGGATTTTGGGGGCGAAAAATCGATCTAGCTAGGTTTTATCTCTGGGAAAACGCGCATTTTCGAGTTTTTATATGTTTTCCGAGCAAAGCTCGGTCTCCCAGATATTATAAATTAACAGTTTAGACTACACAACAACAGTTGACGGCCTAGCCTCCATCACCTCACAGAATCTCAGGCATTCCTCTCTCACATCCGCCCATCGCCACGCAATCAAGTCGCACTCCGGTGCTTATGTCAATGGTTGACTGGTAGAGAATTCCTTTTGGCATAAGTTCGCCATTTGTACATTTTTCTTTGTTTCTGCAATAAAGTTTAAATTTATAAATGTCAAGAGCGAGCGCATTCAATTGTGAGAGAGAGCAAAGCAGGGGAGAAAAAGCCGACACCAAAGAGTAAAGAAAGTAAGTATGCCGGCACTGCCAACAGATCGCGTCGCCGCGGTCTTAATGCCATCCGCATCCTAGGGACGATGATAATGATAAGATGAAGGATATTTATTTATTAAACGTGGCATCACTCCCTGCCATATTATATTATGAATTGCAGTTAAACCGTGACGGCAAATGGCAGATCCAGCCCAGCGAGGGACAGATCGACCCCGAGAGCGACACAGATTTATGTCTTACGCTTTATCTGGTCGATGCTGACACGTACGTCAACAAGGCTGTGGTTCAGTTGGAAAAAGTTAAGGAAATTGTAAGTTTTTTAAAATTTCCATGAGATCGATCACATTAAAATAAGTATGTTTCCAAATATTCATATTTATCTATTTTTGGTCTTCATCAGGTTAGCTCGTTCTCATCTTATTTTTGCCAAATTTCAGCTCAATCGAATAGCAACAAGTGGTCGAAAAAAGTTTGTAAATTTTTCTGGGTATTTGACAATTTACATATAGTAATTGTTAGATATGTATGTACATAGGTACGATGATTGCAAGTTAAACAAAGGCTTGTACAATTAGGGAATTTCACATAGATAAATACTGATTAATACTTATTTCAGCTTATCCCCCTGTCAGCCACTGGAGTGGGAACAAGCATTGTAGTTGGTGAGCTACGAGATCGAGTAATTCTTGGGCGACATTTTACGAATTTTCCACTCAATTTTAAGGTAGACATGGAAAATAAAGGAACGCGAATACATGCTTTAGAATGGAGCGAACATTACAAAGCACCCAAGACGCAACCGCGAACTGCGTACGTTTAAATAAATAAAAAAATCACTTGTAATTTGTAAAGGAATCTTACTTGTTTGTTTTTCTGTTAGCAACCCCTTTTTTCAGTGGATTTTTTAATCTGGAACCTCGAGTTTTCAAAATAGCAGCTGGAGAAAAAATGGAATTGACAATAACCGGCGTTTCTCATAAAGTAACGTCTGTTAAGGAAGTGTGGTACTTAGTAGGTAGCGTGGAGGGCATAAACAAAAAAGAACTTTTATTGGAGTGTGAAATTATTGCCGAATTTGTGGATCCAAAAATAGAGGTGTCGACATCACTCTTAGAATTTCAATATGATTTTGGACCATACAGCGATTACTATAAATTAACTGGTAATTTTTCATTGTTAATATAATTAATTTCCTGTAATTTTTATTAGGGATCAAATTATTTTACTAGTGGCAGTAAAGTCGAACCTATAGATCTCTAGGTTACCGGGCCTCCGGCCTCGGCCTAAAGGTTCAGGCCGTAATCCAGCCTCCGCTACTGGAGGGCTTAGTCACTTTTTCTTTATGACATTTATTTAGTCTGTGCGGAATTACGTGTATGCCAAATCCATACTAATCCATACTAATATTATAAATGCGAAAGTGTGTCTGTCTGTCTGTCTGTTGCCTCTTCACGCTTAAACCGTTAAATTTGATATACAGACACACTACAGAGTTCCGGGTTCAAGGGGGTGAAAAGGGGTGTGGAAATTTGTATGGGGAATCAATAACCGCTGAACCGATTTCGATGAAACTTGGTATGCGGATAGTTTGAGCTGTGGGGAAGAATATAGAATAGTTATTATCCTCCAAATCATCCCTTTAGGGCCACCCCACATCTAGCGTCTTTCGAGCGTCGGCGTCTGGTCAGCGCTATGGAAAATGACGTCGCTGCGAAGTTGCGTCGACGTTGCGTCGAGCAGCGGCCATAGAGTTGTAGACGCCGACGCTCGAAAGACGCTAGATGTGAGGTGGCCCTAAGGGCTTTATACATTTCCACCCATATTTTACACCCTTAGGGCCACCCTACATCTGGCGTCTTTCGAGCGTCGGCGTCTCGTCGGCGTCTACAACTCTATGGCCCTGCTCGACGCAACGTCGACGCGACGTCGATGCAACTGCGCAGCGACGTCATTTTCCATAGCGCTGACCGACGCCGACGCTCGAAAGACGCCAGATGTGGGGTGGCCCTAAGGGTGTAAAAAATGGGTGGAAATGTATAAAGTGGACCAATTTGGGGATGAAAAAAAGAATGAATAAAAAGCGGATTTGTTTAAAAAGCAAGGTACCCAAATTACTTATTCCATGCAGACGAAGTCGCAGGTAAAAGCTAGTATTTAATATAAGTGTGTGCGGAAAGAGAAGAGTCGTGGAATGTCGACCTGTCGAATGGGGCCCAATACATTCCACGACTCTTCTCTTTCCGAATATACTCTAAAATAATTTGATTTATTCCCTAAGTTGAACCTGTAGTTAATTATATACTTTACATGAAAATACCTACCTACCATTAATAACATTATATTATATTTATTCATTGCAGAAATAGTAACAATTAAAAATGTGTCTAAATTACCTTTGGATATAGATATAAATGTTAAATCTCCCTTTGTAATTATCAAAAAGAAGAATACGTATAAGGTTGCGCAGGAGGATGCAGACATGTGTGCCTGCATCTGTTATCGAGAGAGTGATTTAGATGTAGCCAATATCCTCAAAGTTGGAGCCAAGGAGTCAAAAATATACATAGACTATTTAACACTAAAGCCAGTAGAACCATTAAGAAAGGGCGCGCTGAACTTCTTTCAAGATATAAATAAAATTAAAATGGCATTTAATTTAACCCAAAATGTTGAAGAGCGTCTAGAAGATCAAGAAATTATGAAGTTACAGATTTTGTTTGATACTACAAAACACATGAATTTGAAATCTAGAATCTATACTGATTCCATGAGAATTCAATTTAAAGGGCATAAAAATAAGGTAAATACTAGTTTTGAACTCATTTAAATTGTATTCTGTGTATTTTTAACTGTACGAGGGCTGTTTGATAAGTACCCGTTTATGAAAAAAATAATCAGTTGTTTTTGTTTATATGCATTTATTTTTCTTCATAGTCTCCTTTTAACTCTATACACTTGTTCCACCTATATTGAAGCTTCAATAAACCATCCAAAAAGTATGATTTCGGAAAGTCATTAAAATAGGCCTCTGTGGCGGCAATGACTTCGTTGTAGTGTGTGTGCTATGCCTCACCCACACACAAGCATAGCCTTAACATATATAAGTGCATGTAAGTGTTATTTAAGTCATTATACGTCTATACTCGAAGCTAGTTGTTTTCCTTTAACGCCCAACCTCACATGGCGACCCTGCCAGTGCGGCCTTGTGCTGCACTGGCGGCGCGCCGCGCCAGCCAGTAGACGTCGAGAAGAAGAGTAAAAATTTAACATAAGTGATATAAAGGACATAATTATGTGCAAAATACAATAACAAAAAAAAAAAATATTAACATTCACAGTGAATAAGTTTGGCGGACTTTTATTTTTTTATTGGTGTTATTAAAATTAGTGACTACGGACGCATTAAATAGTAAGGAAAAAGTGATCGCCGTGGGCTTAAACCAAACCGTATGAAAAAGTGACTGAAAATAGGTACATTTCTAACTAGTGAATATTTTGACGATGATAACGTGGCTTAAAATAGAATCAAAAAAATTTAATAATCAATTCAAAAAAGCGAGAAGCATTTACGATGGTTGCAGCCGGGAGTTGATGGTGTCCTTGGCCTTGGATGGCGCCGGGAGGGCCAGAGACCCGTTAATTTGATAGTGTTGATTGGTAGATTGCTTGCGCCGTATGAAAAACAATAAAGTGACATTGTGAAGTTTATGTAGTGCCTTGCCGTGCAAAAGAGACATTTAATTGCCCATTGTATATGCTTTTTTTTTTGTCTTTACCTCAGTGGTTAGTATTATTTGTTTTTTTTTAACCTTGTATTGTAATAGAATTGCGTATGTTGGGTTTTTTATGTCACTATGGGACAAATAACTGTTGTGGTATGTAGGTAAAACTATGCCGTTTGATGGCGAAACAATATATTGTTTAAAGATTGGTTAACATTTTTTTTCCTAAAAGAAATCTTAACTATGAACTTATTTTTCATTATAGACTTAATTATTTTAATTACATACATATATTGCATTAAATTTAATTCAATTTCATATCATAGTTACGTGACATACTTTTATCCCTTACAAATATGGCACGAGGCGGCGGCGCGTGCATTCCTTATAGAGAATGGCATGCGTCGTCTGTTATTACATCTCAAATTTCGTAGTCTTTGTACACTTATTTAGAGCATTGAAGTTTATTGTAATCAAATTACAATTAAAAATTAAAAATGCCTATCGCATCTTCGGTGGCCCGAGAGGCGGCCTTGAGCGATACGGTATAGCAAGGGTACGCCAGGATACAAGGCAGGCACGGAATCCTTGGCGTCTGACCATGATTCGATCGAGTATCAATCGTGGAGACCCTTGGACACTTGGAAGGTTTTGATGTAAGGATGTGTTAAAAGAACTGCCTGTCTGAGTATAAAAATAGTATGTATGCGCGCTTTAAATAAAATGTCCTTGTATCCTGAGCAAATAAATAAATAATTATAGTAAGGTCGGCCGACCACGTATGTAAAAGCGTTGCGTACCCTTGATCCTTGATTTCAGTGAAGCATAAAAGATGCCACTATAAATGAATAAATAAAATAAAATAAACAAAGAAAATATATTTAAAAAAATGACGTCATAAAAGTAAATGAAAAAAAAAAGATTAAGACTTGCAAGTAAAATAAAAAATATAATTGTGATCATGACATGAATTATGGACAATGCATACTAAATAAACTATGAATACAGAGTCTCTGAATGAATATGGATATATCCAGAACATATTATAATATATTATATAGATTTTAATATTCTGTATGTTATTTTAAGTTTTTTTTTCTCCTTTTACCAATAAGTTGAAATGTTAATTACGGGTTTATTTAGTCTAATTTGGTTCATCAAATCGCATTCATATTCATATTAATATGTAGGTAATTCAATACAATATTAGTGTAAGTTTATCATTAATTTCTGTTAAAGATTTTAACCAGTTCTTCAGTAGGTGCTGTGTATAAGCTGTGTGTATAACCATTATTTTTTTTCATCCAAAGTAAATTAAAAATGTTATTTTGTTACAGTTATTTTTTTTTTATAAATCACTTTTTATATTTTGTTTGGTTTTTAGAAAGCAAATTTTTTTTTATACGTAAAGTTTTGTGAAATTAGTGTTTTTTTATTTATTTTAACAATTGTGTTTTTACTTAAGTTGTTTTTTTTTAATGTGAAATTTTTATTAATCCACAATTCTTTGGTTTGTTTTCGTAAAACATTTATTCAAGGTTCATTTATGCATTTTTACTTTCGCTGCTAAAATTGTTTTAATAAACTAACTACATTATAATAAATTTTAGTATAAAAAAAAAGATTAAATTTAAAGAAGCTTAATTTTTTTTTTCTTCAAGGGGGGAGGTGTAGTGTGTGTGCTATGCCTCACCCACACACAAGCATAGCCTTAACATATATAAGTGCATGTAAGTGTTATTTAAGTCATTATACGTCTATACTCGAAGCTAGTTGTTTTCCTTTAACGCCCAACCTCACATCGTCATTTGATCCAAATCGCTTACCACCGAGCCATTTTTTCAGGTTGGGAAACAATAATAAATCGCATGGGGTCAAATCTGGAGAATACGGGGGGTGAGGCAATAGGGCGTAGCGTAATTGTGTTAATTTAGCCATCACAACTCTAGACGAATGAGCTGGTGCGTTGTCGTGATGAAACAGTACTTTTTTATTTTATAAATGGGGTCGTTTGTCCTTCAACACAGCGTCAAATTCATCCAATAAATTGGCATAGTACTGCCCTGTTATCTTTTTCCCCTTTTCTAAGAACTCAATATGTATAATATAGGGTATGGTATTGTGTCGTCATTACAGATTGGATTTTGTATGCAAGTGTGTGAGAAGTGCGACTGTGTGCACGTTCCCCCCCGCGAAAAATGGTAGAATGATTTGAATGTCAAGATATCGCTTGGGCCTATCCCTTCCGACCTGTCGGAAGCCCGTGTTGATCGAAGCTTGGGAGTAAAATATATATTTATGGCCTCTCAAGACTATTCTCCGTGTGTCTCCGAATTAGTACACGAGATTCTACTTTAAAATCTTTCTCTTGACTATATATACAGCATTTGATTCTTCCGAAGTTTTAATTGCCATAACTTTTTATTTTATTTAAGTACTTAATATTTTTTGTTATTTTTGCATTTCAGTGCTATACTTCCACTTGCGCAGCCAAGGTGATAAAACGTTAATTATACACCCTAGGCTAGGGCATTAAAATCGGGTAATTTTGTCCGATAATTTACAATATTAAAATGGCCTCTCATCAAATGATTAATGGTGGAGAGAAAAATGCCTTCGAGTTTAACAGGTTGGCGTTAGGGCTTCCAATACCGGGATCCCGGTATTTCAGGATCCCGGGATCCCGTCTTTTTAAACGCATTTTTCAATACCGGTATTTTTAAAGGCAATACCGGGATCCCGGTATTTTAAAAAATGAGGGAAATGCGCAGTATAAACCTTTTAAATCCATTATATTCGGCTGTATCAAAAATCTTACTAAACGTCAGATAGATGCGTCTGACGTTTAGTAAGATTTTTGATCGTTGCAGACTTTACTTGGTCTAACTCTAACTGGTCTCTAGCCCGCATTTTATTATTGAAACAAGATCGTTGGCTAATGCGTCAGATAAATATTTGGTGGTTGGTGGTGGATGAATCCTGAAGTTATGTGAGTGATGAATATGATGATAGTGACATTAACATTAACCTAATTAGTTCTTATAATTTTATCAAAAAATAAAACGAAAGAGCAAGGATAACTGTAATAATGCCAAACCAATTTTGATGGAAATTTGAAAAAAATGTTGTCTGGTTGGTTAAGTTGGGCTACAATTGTGACTAGTGAGGTGAAGTCAACAAATTTGATAAAATTATTGCCAACCTGGAGTGTGAAATAAAATTATTGCAGATGGCGGCATTGATTTTTTATTGTTGTAATAACTTTTAGGCCATATCTGGTATTCCAGTGAGCCTTTCTAATTCCCCTTTTTAATAAAACTATATATTTTTAAGCGATTCATATCCAATACCGGGATCCCGGGATCCCGGTATTGATGAAGACAGTTTCGGTATTAATACCGGTACTGTGAGAAGTCCGGTATTTGGAAGCCCTAGTTGGCGTAGTACCCTAAAATACCTTACCATACCTCAATATGTATAATAAAGCCCTGCGAATCCCAAAAAACGATCGCCATGACCTTTCCAGCCGATGGAACGATTTTTGCTATCTTTCGCGCAGGTTCACCCGGTAAAATCCACTGCTTCGACTGCCCTTTTATTTCCGGGGTGTAGTGGTGACCCACGTTTCGTCCACGGTCACGAAACGACGCAGAAACTCCTTCGGGTTACGTTTGAACACGGCCAAACACTGCTCCGAAGTAGTCAGTCGGTTCCGTTTTTGCTCCTCCGTAAGTAAACGCGGCACCCACCTCGCCGATACTGTCTTCATACGCAATTTTTCTTCTAATATGTTTTGTACCCGCTTGATTGGAACATTTACAGCATCAACGATTTCTCGAAGTTCAATTCGGCGGTCGGCTAAAACGATATTTTCAATTTTCTTAACCATATCGTCTGTAGTCACCTCAATTGGGCGGCCTGGGCGATCCTCATCAAAGACGGTTGTTCTCCCCCGCTTAAACTCGTTAAACCAGTATCTGACGGTTGTCATAGAAGGAGCACATTCATGGTAAACCGCTTGCATTCTTACTTTTATTTCATCACATGTTTTTCCTTCCAAAAACAAGAATCTAATTACAGACCGATACTGCTCTTTCTCCATTTTCACAATTTTAAGTTCACGCTTTCACTGAATCGCTGTCAAATGAGAAAAAAACAAAAGAATGCTGTTTTTTTTTAAATTTTCCCACCTCTGAAAAATGGCTTAAAACGATTGTATACATATTTTCGGCCCGTGATATTAATACATTTGGAAAACGGGTACTTATCAAACAGCCCTCGTATATTGCACAATTTAGAATATTTACTCACGTTTCCGAGGCTCTCAATGCATACGTGCACTCTTTAACTTTTTCATGGTCCGGTACTTATTGAAAATAAGCGAGAATCCGCTATCCAATTTCTAATATTGTCAATATACCTGTACTTATTCTAGATGCCAACAAATAACTCATCAATTGTTTTTTAGGACTCTGTTAAAATAATTGGAAGAATAAATTTTCCTAATATATTAGTTACCACGCCACGGATAGACTTTCAATGTATTGTAAATAGCAGCATCGAGAGTAAAACAATACAACTTCAAAACCTTACACCGCTGCTGGTTTGCTTCAGATTCCAATGGAAAAAGTGTGTCATTAGTAGTAATGTCATGGTAAGATATGTTATGATTTGTATTGCTTAAGTATAGGCTAGTCATGAAAACTGTAAGTATTGACCTCGGGGGGGTCACAGCGGTAGCCGCCATCTTTATGTGAAGGGCCCAAAATTGGTTCTTTTTAGGGTTCCGTAGTCAACTAGAAAACCTTATAGTTTCGCCATGTCCGTCTGCCTGTCTGTCCGAGGCTTTACTCCGTGGTCGTTAGTGCTAGAAAGCTGCAGGCATGGATATCAGGGTACCGCCCTTACACCTAAAGTGAGGGTATAATTTTTTTTGCGCTTCAACCCTACAGTGTGGGATATCGTTGGATATAGGTCTTCAAAACGAATACCTATGGGTCATCATAAAACATTTTCTGATAAAGTGAATATTTTCGGAAATAATCGCGCCAAAACAAAAGAAAATTGTGTGCCCTCTAACATTTGAACCATGGATCCAAAAAATATGAAAAGGTTCGTAGAAACAGAGCTTAAGAAAGACATTAAATGAAAACTATAGCGAACATGATCAGTTTTGCCGTTTTTGATTGACTATTCATAGTAAAACGACCAGCCAGAGTTAAACGTTAATATTATGACATTAAAATGGGTTTTTTAAAGTTATTTTGCATTATTCATGTAAATAAAGTAAAATGTAAGATAATAATTGCTTATTTTACTCATTCATTTGTTTTTTTATATTTAATTTCTCTAAAACAGTTTCATTGGCTGAATGAGTAATACCGTTGACTATTGGCAGTTTTAGAACGAAAAAGTAGGAAATTAAAAAGTAAGAGGCAATCAAGTCGGCGTGCAGTTTCCATACAAGTTGCGTCAGTACCAGCTCCAGTTTAGCCTATTCTAACGGAACCCTACACTGAGCATGGCCCGACATGCTCTTGGCCGGTTTTTTTACATAATGCTTTAACAGTTGACTTTATGAGAAAAATTTATATGACAAGTAAAATTTCTGTTTTTAGGGTTCCGTACCTTAAAAAAAAAACGGAACCTTATAGGATCACTCGTGCGTCTGTCTGTCCGTCTGTCACAGCCTATTTTCACCGAAACTATACTTGGGGACCAACTAAGTTGAAATTTGGCACACATATGTAAGTTTGTGATCCAAAGACGGACACGTAATGTAACGTAAACAAATGAATTTTAAATATGGAGGCCACTTTTGGCGGGGAAATGAGAAAATTAAAAAATAAAGTTTTTCAAACTATATCGTGTCAAATCAAATAGCTCATTGTAAGAAACTCAAATAGGTATTTGTTTTTTTATAATTTTAGCAGTTATTCAAGAAAATAGGTAAAAAATGACTAATATTCCCTCCCTTTATCTCCGAAACTACTGGGTCTAAAATTTAAAATAGTTCTTTACCTATAGATGACAGGAAAACATATTAGAAATGTGCGTACAAGCGTGAGTCGGACATAATTACTCAATTAGTTGTGTAATATACGGAACCCTTGGAACGCGAGTACGACTCGCACTTGGCCGGATTTTTTGTATTTGTACATATTTATTCTGTACCTACGTCGTATAGATATAAAGTTACAAGAGGGAGAAAATTTGTGACGTTATCTATGAAAAATGGACCTTATTGTCGACGGCGCTTACGCCATTATTAACGATGCTCCGATATAAATACAATGCCGCGCGACGCTGTGCGGCGTAAACGCCATCGACAATAAGGTCCCTTTTCATAGATAATGTCTCAATCATCTATATGGGTAAGTTTGATGGCGTGGCGCGGCCGGCCTCTAACGTGCGTCCCACGAGTAAGGGCAACATCCGCTCGGTGTACCCCTTACATTCCATTAAAGTGTCAAAAGGGCCTCTACGTATTGGCTTCGGCTCCGCGCACGCCTCCCAAAGGTCCGGAAAACCATTTTTCCGTGATGGGAAAGACTTTTACAATGTTTGTTTTTTTCAAGAGCAGCCTGAAATACCTGAAGTGCAGTTACCGCCGTGTAAAGATGGCGATATCAATACTTCATCATATTATGACACAGATACGGGGTTTACAAAACCAGGAGGTTCGTATTAGTTTGTTTTATAGTTACCTGTGGTATTTTACACGACCCTAGTAATCCAAATTTTCTTTACAGATAAACTAAAAGAGATCATGGGTGCGGGATATCGCACTCCATTTCACTCTCCAATTAGTCTAAATAATACATCGGAAAAAAACGACCAAAAGGCAGATGCTTTAACATCAAACATTCCGGCCAGTGAGGACAGTGCTGTTATTCCTGTATCCAGAGATGTGAATATAACTAGAACCAAAATAATTCGAAAAATCGCTCCAATGATACCTTTTCAATACGATATGAAATTTCCTTGGATTTGGAAATTCCGTAAATTAGAACATGGCAATAAAATAGACACAAACCAATTGCTAAGAGTCGCGCCATTTAAAGGACTCATGAAACCCAATGATTGTCAAAATATTCACATCATTTTTATTCCTAGTTGGAATATAAATGTTAAAGCTGTACTGGAATGCGAAGTGTTAGGAGGACCATCGGAGTTTATTAGCGTCACAGGCCAAACTTCAGAGATAAAATACAATATCAATACTCAGAAGTTGAATTTCAAAATCCGATCTTTCCATGACAATGAAACTGAGTTATTGATTTTAACTAATACCGCACGATTGGTATTTGAATATAAGACGTATTTAAATGAACCAAAGTTCGAGACAGAGTTAAACGGCACTATACTCGATTTGTTGCCTTCAGAAAGCACCTTACAGTCCGAGGAGAAGATAGAGATAAAGGTTGTCGTACGACCTGGTGTGCTCGGTTACTTTCATAGTGTGTTTTTGTTGGAGATAGGGCATCTACCACACATCCCCATTGAAGTGTTTGGCTGGGGGGTAATTCCTCAGGTGTATCTTTCATTACCGAGGCCAGAAATTGTGAATGTGAGTGTACCATACCAAATCTAGTCTAGGTTATAAATTTTGAATATTCTCGTAGGATTAAATAATTGAACAGCGATATTACATTACAATTTCTTCACTTAGGTTTATTATTGGAAATTAATAGTTGCGTTGTTAACGACAATAATGTTATGTAGTTAAATTAGTTCATTATAAGGACATCGGCTTTGATAAATCGGTTTGTACCTACTAAAGCAAATTACGTATGTTTCAGCTAAAACCTGAAACAGGTTATTTGGCCATTCCAACTTTGACTGAGGAATACTTAAGTGCTATAAGCGAAATATTCAGTTTCGCTCACAAAGATCACGTAAATACACCTATGACGGAAGGCTGTTTTAACGACCCTGATTTGCAACGCGGTTGGCACATTTGCTCGGATTGGGTAAGCCAATTAATGTTATGCTTATGAAGAGTGCGACAATGTTTTTTAATAATCAATAGGTAATCAATTAATCATATTATGTGCTACTATTATATTTAATCTTTGTTTCAGGATGGTTATCCTTCGAATATGGATATTGACTTAGCAATTGAGAGAATGCTGGTGATCGAGCACATTAAATTGCGCCCAGAAATTTTAGTAGCATATTCCACAAAAACAAAGATAGATCCTATCGCTGGATTTCTAACAACACCGTACGTCGTCGATTTCGGAGTTGTTATTATGGATACCACGGTTAGTAATATTTTAACCTGGGTATGATTGTTATGTGGGTGCCCTTATACCGAGAGAATTTTTCGAGAATAATAATTTAACCATAGATTAAAAAAAAAAATTATCATCAGCGACAGCGACTTCTATCCAGGATCAAAATGTCACAATATCGTATTAAACAATTACGGCGTTGAAGTTACTTTTTAAAGTGATCTATTCTTTTAAAATATTATTATATCTCTATTTGTAAAAGTATTAGCGGGTGACATAATATACTTTTGGCACTTTGTTGTATCTGATACCAATGATGTCGACTAATAAGTATAATATATTATATATCCACTAGGTTCAATGCGTAGTAGAAGTGATCAACTACGGCCCAATAGACACGAAGCTGCATTTAGCCAAACCGATAAACTGGCCAAGTTGGCTAGGGTTGAAGTTGTGCGGCAAGCTGAAACCGGGCGAGAGTGGTAAAATGGAAGTCACTTTATCACCCAACTTAGAAGATTTCTATGAATTGGAACAATATGTTGAAAATACTTTCAAAGTAGAGGTAAATTAACTCAAGTAGGTACATCCGGCGTCAAAAAGGCCAACGCTAGGTACATGTCTTGTGACCAGTCTGTGACTCATCATAACTGAATTATTAGTTCGTTTACAATTGAGTGGTTAATTTAAATATTTAAGTTCAAGTATCCTTAATTTAACATGCAAGCTAACCTTTATTTCTTTATAGGTACCTTATGGAATCACAATTCCCGTTAAAGTGAAAGCACTTTGTGCCGTCCCTTACTTGGCATCAAACGTCGAGGCCATAGATTTTGGGTCAGTAAGATGTGGTGACAAAATAATTAACACAATATCTTTAAAGAATGTGTAAGTTGTGACATGATATACTCATATATACACTCATCTAGTAGTTAAAGACAACTATTTACTGTTATTATATTGTTTGATAGGGGCAAACCAACATGTATCTGGTACGTCACATTGAAACTTAAAGTTCAAAGACATAATCCTATGACGGTGCTGGATAATTCTGGAAAATTTGAACCCGGTGAGGGTGGATGGCTTCGCATAGCTTTTAAGCCAGTGACGGAAGTAAGTTTTTATTGATGTGGCATTGGTTTTCGATTAGATATTATTTACACATGCTTTAAATGTAAAGTCCAGCTCCTAGCCCTAACTAATTTTAAAACAATGATCCCATCCGCAAGAAAGCATGAAACTTGGCACAGGTACAGGCACTTTATGTTAAGAACCCGGAGTACCTATTAGTAACTTTAAGAATTCTCTCAACAGATGGTATACGAAGGCGTGTTATTATTTCGGTTCCACATGAATCCCAGGAAAATGGCAATACCAGTAAGAGGGGTTGGCATAATACCTCAAGTTCATGTCATCGGAGGCAAGGTTGCTTTTCCTCCAACGCTGCCGTGGGCAGAAACAACTGACAACTACTTCGGCTTCACTAACCCCTGCCCGTTTCCTATAGAACTTATATTCGCACATAGTGATCAGTGAGTATCACTATAATCGCCAAGCAATCGTGACATAAGAAAATCCAATAGTTTGCTTTATTGTGGTTAAAGTTTGTATACATATACAGGTTGTAATTATTGCATTACTTATACCCTTTAAATTATAGCAGGTGACTAAATTTACAACCTGTAGGTATATACCATTATTACCTGCTTTTGACAACTTTCGCGAGTATTTTATCAAATGTACCTATGCAATATTTGGTCTTATTTTCGAACAAGGTTTGTTTTCTTATACAGAATCTGGACTGTAGAGGAAGAAATTTATCAATTGTTGTATAAATACTACAACAAACCGGAAGAAATGCTTGTTCCTGCAATAACGCCTGGCGCTGGCATGCACAAAGAAATAGACGACTTCTATAGTAATTTTAAATATCGCGTTAAAATGTATGAGTTTTCATTCATATAATAAATAACTCTTGTACTGTGTTATTAAATCGCTAATACCTATTGTAAATATTGGTCCTTTGATGTATGTAGGCAAATGGAGGCGGAAGCAACTAGAGCCGCTAGAGGAAAAGCAGCAGCTACTACGACTAAGTATGTAATATGTAATTAATTTAATACTAGTTTACATTACTTTACATATTTAATATATTTTTTTGTACGTTTAACCCAGGAAGCCCCCTAAAACGCCCAAAACAGGAAAATATAACATATCACCCAAAACGGCCACAGAAATTGTACAAAGAAAATTTAGATCGGAAGCCGAAATTATAGCAGGTACTTAAATAAAAAAAAACATGTAATTGTATATATACCACTTGAAACAATTAATCTTATTTTGCTGTTCTAATTATTTACTCTTTATTTTATTTATTTCATCTTATTGTCCTGTGTATGTGTGTTTTATGGAATAAATGTCTTTCTTCTTCTTCTTCTTCTTCAATACTAAAATATTTTTTACAGTAGGTACATATGGCCCTATTTTCACTATAGCACTTTTCGTGTCTATGTCAAAAGTTTAAAGGGCCATATGTACTGTAAAACGTTGTACGATACACGTGCGAATAAGTAATTCACAACTCGTGTCGATTTAAAACACTCCCTTCGGTCGTGTTTTAACTTATCGCCACTCGTTTCGAATTTCCTCTTTTCCGCATTTGTATCATAAATAACTATTACCCTATGTTTGTTTAAGACGAAATAAAAGCATTAAAAGATCAAGGCAGAGATCCACTTAAAGAATGCTTGGAAGCATTTGATCATCACATTCCTAGTAAGGAAAGCGAAGTACAATCCAAAGGACTCATTGTTTTTGTTCATGGTACTCCGGGTGAAGGTATGGCAGTTATGGTAATAATATGTATAGTGAACTTCGCTGTTTATACAGTCAGCAGCAGAAGTAGCTAGGCGGGTGACGTGTTCAAAATGAAATGACCTACACCGTGTTCAGTTAATTTTGAACGCCTTGCCCGCTTGGCAACTTCTGCTTCTGACTGTAATACACTACCGTCCATTAGCATGTTCTTATGCTGAGGAAACTCTCCTCTCTTTGTACATGAGTGTTTTCTTCAAGTGCTTAGGCTAATTCCCACACTGCGCTTGCTTAATGCGGTCTCGGATTTTTGACACGATTAAATTTCTTTGCAGTCGTATGCAGGCTCTATGCAGGTTTCATCACGAACGATGTTTTTGATATAGCAAAAACTAGTATCCAAATGATTTTTCATACATAATGTATGGAAAGCACGTCAGTATCAAGACCCTGAACCCATGGCCTACTTAAAAGTTTTACTTAGGATTTAATAGTCTTACTAGAAAGTTATTACTACCTTAGCTATTCTTTTTAATGCATTTTAAATTTTAGAAGTACAATCACAAGAAATGGCATATACGATTGGTATGAGATTAGGCATACCGACAGTTAACATTGATTTGTGTATGGTAGAAGCATTATGCTTTATTGATACTGAAGCCAGAACAATAATTAAGAGTGCTATGGACGAAGCATATGAAATATACAAAAAAAGTATCTCAAGAGATGATGAAGTAGAAAACGAACATGCTGGAGGTGTGTAATTGTGTATTGTGAATGTAGTATTTTTGCGGATCAGTTAAATTGTAATCCAAAATGAAATAATTCGCTAATCCACTGATAGTTTAACAAAATATATATTTTACTTCATCAAAATAGGAATATTTTACAGATCGATTAAATGACACTCCTTTTGTATTGCATTTTGATATGTTTATATGACTGTTTGGTTTCTAAATAAAAAAAAAACACATTTAACTGATTTGCAAGTCCGAAGTGATCCCATAAGTGTACCGCGAACAAAGTTTTGTGCGGTACACTAAAAAAATGGTTTTAGACTGCCAATTTAATTCTATTATAAAAATGTAACTATTTGGGAGATGAGCATTTTCCAAAAAAAAAAAATGTACATTTCATTCATCTCTTCAAAATATTGACTTCTTGGGCTCATTTTACTCAGAATCATTTCATTCACGCCTCGTACATGAAAAAACGTGTCTCAAAATTTTGTATGAAAAAATATTTTTCCAGTGCGTCACGTTCATACAAATAAAAAAAATATTCATACAAAAATGTGACGATCTGGAAAGGAAATCCTGGGACACATTTTATCATGTATGAGGCGTGAATGTACAAATGATTCTGAGTAAAATGAGCCCAAGAAGTCAATATTGCGAAGACATGAATGAAATGTAAATTTTTTTTGGAAAATGCTCAGATGTAATATTTTTGTACCCACGTATAGTCTCATTTGTATTGAACTATTTTCATAGAAGTTTTATTAGCACTTCCTAAATAAACGATCTATTGGAGTAAAAAGGTAACACATTAAAAGTTTCTTTCGCATTTGGGTTAATCAACTTTTTCTTGTCACACTTTGCTATGGTTACGGTCTCCTGAGTCACTCTTAAAATTCTAGGTTTTTCGTATTTAAATGAACCAAACTTGCATTTTATGGTAGTTATTAAGACCTTTCCATAATGGGACATCTACTGAGCACGTTAGTAGAACATGTTCTTCTAACAATCTATGCTACTATTGTCTCCTCGCTGATGGGACAGAATAACAACAAAAAATAGTTTATTGACCCATTTATAATGTATTGGATAAATGTATGATTCTAAACAAATTATGAGTTTATCAGATACGGCTTTTTAATTTTGGGGAATTGCGCAATCCCGAGTTTCTTATTCATTCAGGTATTAATAATTATAGATAAAAATAAAAATGTCAATGATTTATTTATTTATTATAGTTTGTCAAAGGACTGTCTCATTTCAAACATAGAGAAAATCATAATATCTTTGTCTTACATTAGTACTAACACCCAAAAGAAAAGGATGAGTATAGTTTTTTTTGTTCTTATTTACTGACAAATTTAGTTTGCCCAACTGTAGTAATAATAATTAATAGAAATTTAAGAACTTGTGAAGAAACGTGCAATATTTATAATTGGTTCTAAAATATATTTTAAATGTATACCTATCTATTAGGTGGTGAATCGGAAGATGAATTTGAAGTGATGTTAACAAAGTTAAAAGCCTTAGGGAACAGTAAAAACATTACTACACCTCGGTCAAAGGCTGGTGATAAAAAAAAGAAAGAGAGCAATATAGTGGAAGCAATGGGATCTACGACGATGTTTCAACAGGTAAGTATTTTATAGAGTACTAGCGATCCGCCCCGGCTTCGCACGGGTACACAAAACCTTAACAAATTATACCTTATACTAACCTAAACCTTCCTCAAGAATCACTCTATTGATAGGTGAAAACCGCATAAAAATCCGTTCAGTAGTTTTTGAGTTCATCGCGAACACACATACATACAAACAGACAGACGCGGCGGGGGACTTTTTTATAAGATGTAGTGATTTGGCCTCATCAGCCCGCCATCTGATATCTAAAACCCAATGGGATCAACATCTGTAACTAAAATAGAATTACAATCAACCGAGTAAGAAACTCAAAAAGAAAAAAAACCCTATATGCTAACAAATTATCTAACTACAATATTTAAGTAAGAATGTTTACTACGTACGCACGTAATAATCTAATAATCATCAAAGTCGGCCATATAACATAATATTCTTTTGCGCCACTCTGTCGGGTGTGTTTTGGGCCAGTTGACATTTGACGTTTACGCTAGCGACTGTATAGTATAAGTATAGTAAGTATAGTGCGTCAAGCAAATCTTGTCAGTAGCAATGTACTGCAAATTAAAGTAGGGTAACACCATGTAACACTCAAAGAGCAGAATTGCGCTAAGAAAAGCAGCAATGTACCAAAACGTGTTTATTTTTCCGCCCTTCATACGTCAGTTCGAGTGAATTATCATAACCTCAAATTTTAGTAATGTTTACCGTCAACGAGCATGAATGTACATTGTAGGCACCTTAGCTTTGCTTGAGGTCATGCATAATCTTGGTATTTAATGGTGACAGCAGAAATTTCTCTTGAAATAGAAACGATTCAGAATGTAAACAATAAGATGATGGCTGTCATTCACGATCCACATTCCACAGATAACACACAGATGACACGCGATTTTGGAATTATTCGAACACAGTGTTGCTAACCCGCCTTTTACTACTGACAAGATTTGGTTGATCCAGTATATATATATCGTTTATTGCAAACCATGGTACAATACAATAGATGTTACAATAAAAACAGATCACATGGCACCCTGGTAGGGTATGGCAATTATCCTTAAGACTACATTAACTAAATATAATATTTAGTACACTTAAATATACTCTGCTTGCTACTTGCTACATATTTATTATTTTCTAAGTTTAGGAACTTTGTTTACAAAATATAATCATAATAGATCATCCTGCATAAATTCTTCGATGGTATAGTATGATTTTTTTCAATAGAACGGACTTGAGTTTATGTGTAAATAAATGATTTATTTGTATATTTTTTATTTCAGTAGTTAGTTTATTATATATATTTATTGCTCGGTAGTACGGTCCTTTTTTATAAATATCTAAGATTGGTTCTGGGAGAATGAGATTATCTTTGCGACGCGCACTCTTATTAAGAGCCAACAGGAGTGGTCATTTCTCCATACAAACGTACTCGACTGTTTCCTCCGTGGGTTTTGAAGCTAGAGCAATGATTTTTTCAACACAGATTAATATTGTCAATATCTGTGTCGGACCGTTTTGCTTTTTTTGATATTTTTGTTTTTTAAGGCGCTAGAGCCCTTCAAAAATGGCCAAAATGGCCTAATTGACTATGCCGCAATGAGAGGCGTGCTATTCAAAACTAATATCAATTAGTCAAAAAAGCAAAACGGTCCGACACAAATAATGTCATTATCATTTAGATTTCCAAATTTGGTTACGATTGGTTAAGTTTTGGAGGAAGAAACAGTCGAGTACGAAACCTCGATTTTTGAGATTTTTACGCAGGATTTTTCGCTTTGTCCTTATCGCACTAGTTTTAGGAGCCGCTTCCGTTAGCGAGACGGGTATATTTACCTAATATATTTAAATCTTAGCTCCTGTTGGCTCTTAAATTCAAATATGTAGGTGTAAATTATTTTTGACAAATGAAGTTATTTCCAGGATATGCAGAGAGTATGACTGCGGTAACTCGATCGCAGTCGCTATCGTAAACGTCAAATGTCCTGGTTACGCTATGGTGTTATCCTTTGGGGCCATAACACTGATACACACGATCTCCTTATAGCTCAAAAAAATGTGTACGTATATTAGCAAACATACAACAAAGAGACAGCTGCAAATCCAATTTCACAAGCCTTAAAATTTTAACACTACCGTCCCTCTACTTATTAGAAATATCTTCTCTTATCTTATTAGTAAAAGCACACGCCGAAAAAATAAACTTATACCTCCGGAACCAATCTTAGAAATGTACAAACAAGTGCGAGTCGGACTCGCGCACGGAGGGTTCCGCACCATCAACAAAAAATAGAGCAAAACAAGCAAAAAAACGGTCACCCATCCAAGTACTGACCCCGCCCGACGTTACTTAACTTCGGTCAAAAATCACGTTTGTTGTATGGGAGCCCCACTTAAATCTTTATTTTATTCTGTTTTTAGTATTTGTTGTTATAGCGGCAACAGAAATACATCATCTGTGAAAATTTCAACTATCTAGCTATCACGGTTCGTGAGATACAGCCTGGTGACAGACGGACGGACAGCGGAGTCTTAGTAATAGGGTCCCGTTTTTTACCTTTGGGTACGGAACCCTAAAAAGGCCCGTACTTCAGAGCAATACAGATTTACAATAAATTGTCCAACACAATATATAAGAAATAAGTATACAGAAATTAAACTCCTTCATATCAAATCTAAAATCACTTCTTATAAAGAAAGCATACTATTCCATACAAGAATTTATGGAAGATAGCTTTACTTAATTTGATAAGTTAATTATTAGTAGGTATATATATACATACTAACTTTGATCTCCCTCATAGGTTAAGTATAATTTTGTAAAATGTAGTATATACCCAAGTAGCTAAAGTTTAACTGTGGCTAAAAAATCTATGTTCCTACCTTAAGGTAATGTAAAAAAATGGGTAATATTATATTACTATACAAATTAGTCCTACCTCGCTATAAGAATACTTGCTATACCCTTTATAGGGTGCCATGTGATTCTATGTTTTTATTGTAGGTACCAACTATGTACCATGGTTCGCAATAAACGATTTCTGTGTATGCTCAGTATGTACACACAGCAACACTCTTAACTGTCCATCGGTGAACCTTATCCGTTTTGTAATAAGTTTTACGAACTGTCAGTTAACAGTGTGGGCGATGGTACTAACTGTATAATACACGTGCAGAGTAGGAACAGAATATTATACTAAAAATCTTAATGTTTTTCAAAGGAATTAACACAAGAGCTACTGGCAGACTTCTTTGCTCAGCCGAAATTCCATCGCGGGTTTGTCATAGACTCATTAACGAGTTTTACATTCAACCAGCCAGCTATAGCGCTTACAACAATTATTAAAAGCAAGCACTGCATACAGAACATACACTTGGTACTCTGTCAATCAGAATTTAGCAATTGGGCGCAATCATATGAAGAAGCTCAACGTGAAAATGAATTGGTAGATGAGTAAGTATTTCGGCCTTATATAGTCGAGTGTGCTCAAGCGATGGGGGGTTTTAAGCGTCGGCGACGTCTGACGTTAATAATTGTTAAGTTTAGGTTCTAAGTCAAGTTTAGTATTATTTTCATAAGTATTGTCGGAGAGTCTTGACTATCCTATAACTAAATACTAAATAGTGGCCATCGGCATCGGCGGCCAAATAGGATGAGGCGGCCACCTTTATACTCCTAGTAGTACAATTTGTATGTATACCAAATTGTACATATTTATGTATAATTTTCTAGACCAGTGGAAAAAGTATATGAGGAGGAGGAAATAGTAGAGATCGTAAAAGAAATTGATGAAATGGATGGCGAGGATTTTGAAAACTTAAGTCCGGAATTTAGATCTCTGTATGTCAGCCATGGTTTGGAAACAAGAAGGAAAAAGTTTTTGGAGAAGACTGGGTATGTATAATTGAATAGTTAAAAGTTCATCTTTTAATTATAATAGCTATGTATAATTGTTTGTAAATTAATTGAATGCATTCATCTGCTAGGTTTGCCAGACAGGAAAATAAAACAGACGGCAGTGCTAAAGGTAAATCTAAAACATACGTTACAAAACTAAGTAGGGAGATGTAGTACGTATATAAACTACATACAGCATCCTTGTAATATTAGAAATGATAAACGAGAAAATCTAATTGTAAGAATATTAGATAGGAGTACCTTTCATATAAAATGTATATTAAGTAGTTCTTAAAACATGTGAAATTTGCTAAAAAAATGTTTCTATGAACAAGATACTAAAGTGTTTTTTCTTGCGTTATCTATTTGCAGAGTCGGCACTTCTCGTAAAAAGTTCAGTTGAACAGAAAAAGACAAAAAAAGATGAAAAGGGTAAGTACGCAGATTTTATTAATTATATGTATCTAAAATACGAATATTTAAGGATTTAAGGCCTTTAGACGCATAATGCCAAAAACGCAAAACGCCATTCATACGCGAAACGCCAAAGACGTGTATTGCCAAATTCTGTTAATGCCAAACTCGTGGAATGCCAAAGCTGTATAAAAACCAAATACGCATAATGCCAAAATTTTTTAAACACCAAATACGCATAATGCCAAAAGCTAATGACACCCAACAAATTATTTGATATCATCCAAAACCTTCCATACATAAATATAATCTGTTATATAATTACCTATAGTTGGTCAAACAAAATTGTCAGTAATTAAGAACAAACAAAACTATACTCATCCTTTTCTTTTGGGTGCTAGTACTAGTCTTAGTATGATTCTCTCTGTCTATGTTTGAAATGAGACAGTCCTTTGACAAACTATAGACACCTACCTAAGTCGAATACAGGACTTTGTACTTTTGTTATTCTATTATTTTAACATTTATCAGGGTATTACATCACACCATTCACACCTTCTTCGATTAAAAAATAAATAACGAATGTTTTTTCATATACCTACCGCAACATGCAAGCCCATTGCCCATACTGCCCTAATTACTATATATAGTTCCTGTTAACATAATATAATTATATGTAAGCGTTTTTGTCTTTCTGCGTTTTGGGCATTATGCGTTTTTTGGCATTCTGAGTTTATGTCATAAACCGTATTTGGCGTTATGCGTATTTTTTTTTAATTACGCGAAACGACAAAATGGCGTTTTGCGTTTTGGCATTATGCGTATAAAGGATTTAAGGTAGGTCCTACAAACAAAATACATAAGTTACGGGTAATATTAGTAGGTTAAAATTAAACTCATGGTAGTCATGGTATAACTAGTAGGTATTACTCGAGCCTTTTAGGTAAACTCCGAAAATTAAATCAACTTTAATTTTTATTCGGCGTTTACCCGTACCAAGGACCATAACCAATATATTTGTTATATATATATATATATATATATATATATATATATATATATATTGGTTATGGTCCTTGCCCTACACATCTAGACCTACCCAACACTGGGAGGGTAATGTCAGAAAAGTAGTGATGCAACTCCTACTCGTAACATTACCCAGCAAGTATTGGGTAGCTCTAGATGTGTACGGGTAAATGCCGAATCCAGATTAATGTTGTGTAAATTTTCGGATTTTAGCCAAAGCGCTCGGGTAATACTAGTTATACCAGGGTAAACTGGAGTTTAATTAATCTTATAACATTACCCTACCCCCTACCCGTAACACATACACATTACAAACATCAAGAAGAACTAGCAGGCTTTTAACTAGAATATGCCTTCTGGCATTAAGTTCGCCTTTTGTACATTTTTAAACTGTGCAATAAAGTTTAAATAAATAATGAATAAATAAATAATATGATGCATATATATTATGTTTTATGACTTATAGCACAGTTTGCTTCTAAATTAATACCTGTGTTATGTACAAATTGTAGCTTGGAAAAATACAAGCGAGTACATGGGAATGCTTGGGAAATACAACGAGTATTACAAATGTACATATGATAGCTTAGTTACTATTGCCAACAATTGGTCATTCGAAGAAGGTGCCGTTGGATTCCCATTGTACGGTTTAAACGGTCAAATATTGGGTGTGCAGAAAAAAACAAAGACCAAGTCAGAAACACATGTACTGGTATGACAATACTTTTAATAATTTACCAATAAATATATAAGTCACTGATGAGGTTTAATTATTTTCATTTGTTCTCTTTGCCGCCGATATTTATTTATTTAGCAATGTGACACCCGGCCGCACAGGGTCGCACCATTGAGCGTTTTCACATAGTCCGATTCGATATCGGATGTGGGATCCTACATCCGCGTAGTCCGGCCGCAGGGGCGCCTGCTTTAACGGTCACGCACACTTGCAACAGCAATTGCCTAAGTAGCTAAGTTTACCCATCTATGTTTTAAGGGAGTTCCCTCTGCCAACAAACTGTCCTGCAGTTTGGCAGAAGAAAAAAATATGTATGTTAGGGTTTATTTCATCTGAATAAACGATTATTTATTTATTTATTATTTATTTATTTACAAGAAACATTGTGCCTACACATACGCACACAATCAAATAGTATCGGTCCTACACAGCTGACGGGGGCTCTGTCATGGCTGTAGCCTGTAATTATCGGAAGCGCCTTTCGGATATCGGATGCTGGAAGGCACCTAAGAGGAAAACAGCTGCAGTAGAATGCCATAAGCCGCCCTTTTGCATTATCTGTTTTTTTAGTATTAAATGAAAAAATAAATACAGAAAAACAATTAATCTCTTACATTTTACTTCGATCCGACATTCGATATCGGATCGGGCAATGTGAAAACGCTCTAAGGGTCCTTTTTTATCTTTTTGACTTTAAAACGACAGCGAAAGTTCATTTATACCTTACTTTTAGCTCCCCATAATACTAACTTAGTTAAGCACAAACCTACCTAAGCAATTGCATTGAGAAATATAGTAGAAATATACATCAGTTTTGGTACCAAAACGCCTATTAATTTCGCAGTAGGTACTGCTACTTGACAATAGATGATGCATTATTAAATTGTACAACGGGACTTAATCGCGTATTTAAGTTTTAAGACGCAATTAAGTCCCGTTGTACAATTTAAGAATGTGTAAAAATCGTGAGAGTTTAAATCCACAGCGACGGCCGAAAAGTCGAATGCTCTTAAATTTTCAGCTAATATTGTAACCGGATTAACCGGAACTCTATTTTCAACTCGTTCTGCTTGTAATTATTAGTTGTAAATTGTTGTACAATACAATTTTCGTGAGTCGCGACACTCGAGACATCTAGTCGTAAGAACTATTATATAATCTGTGCATCTAGTATCAAGTAGCGGTACTGATAATTCCGCTACTCGATGCTAGATGTCGACTACGAAAATAATAGGCGTTTTGGTAGCTATCAAAACTGATGTATGGAGTGAACACTCTATCTATGCTATGCTTACTATATTTCTCTATGGCAATTGTCAGTTTTAACTCGTATACCTTTGCTTAAGAGTCTATTTAAAAATTCTTATTTAACTGTGCATGACAATGTCCTCAACGTTTGTGTAGTCTACCGATGAGAACGAAGCTCAAAGAGGATTTCCATTAACTCTGATAAAATGTCCCTGTCTACATTACAAAGAAGCATTGGTGAACATGTTTATGAATACTCCTGTGATTCGTGAAGCATTGAAAGAAGGGAATAGAGATGACGAAGACATTCTTCAATGTTTGATGAAAAGGAAAGAATTTACAGTACTGCTACCAAAAACAATGCCGTACATTCATCATGAACTGCCCCTAAAGTGGTGCTTTTTGGATGAATTACCGGCGAGTATACATATTATTATAACGATATTTACTACCTAATACGTGTACTATGAATATTTTGACGGACGTGTTTCTGTTTTATAGGTCAAGAAATGTGAATGTAATCAAATTACTGACTTAAATCTTTTAGATGATACGACTCAAGATAATGTTATAAATGTCTTGTCAAAATGGCACTGTATTTGTGGTAAAAAGGTACCTAATTATAACAATTTAGCACTGGTAGTGTGGTGATCTACGATAAAGAGTTAAGCCGGCTCAATGTAATATTTTAGGTGACATCATCTTCGACTTCGACTAGTCCAATTCCTGCTCCGGTTGCGATTCTTGAAAACTTAACTATGGAAAAAAGTGAAGAGTCATACTACCCTAGCCCACTGCCATTGCATAGCTTGAAAACTGTTCCAGGTATAACAAATAAACTATAAATTACATTGAACTCAACTAAACAATTGAAAACTGTGACATATCAATGTGATTTCGAACATCGATCGTTCGAGATAGTACTTAAGTTTAGCAGCAAATGTATGAACTCGAACTAAACACTAATCAATATACTGTAATCAGGCTCTAAGGCTAAGGGAAGTACTTATACACGCTAGTAGGGGCCTTATCAAAAAAAAAATTGATTATCTCCGAAATCGAGTTAATTAGAACTTGTGTCTTTAGGAAAATTACTTGATTTAAACTCAGGAATGCACCCTTGAAATTAACGGAAATAAAAACAAAACACGTGTGCATAAACAGCCAAGTTCGGTTTTGATAATAAAGTCTACTTTTTTCTTTGTGTTTTGTTTTAGCTTCCGCTAAACGCATAGTATTGGAGCCAGGTGATCTGGTGCGGTGCAAGTACTCCTTCAGCCCACAATGGGAAGGCCACTTCAGTGTGAAGCGGTTCGTGGAGGTCAGCGGGTGGCCGGAGTCGAGGGTTGATATTCACGTTACTGGCATTTGCGACTTGCCGAGGTGACCTACCTATTGAATTTACAAGAAGGATACGGTCCACACCAATTGTGGTGTCTAGCTAGCAGTAGTAATTGCCGCGCGCACGCACTATGGAACGGACGCCTGCGCGCGCTTGCAGTGTTCAAGAGTATATCTTCAGTGAACCTTCAGTACCTAGCACTATTATTTATTCTGGGGCCATAGTAGTAATACCAAAACAATGTTGTTTTTTTTTGTAATTAGTGAGTTTTGGTTGTCACATGACGATATATATGTATGTAGATAAATAAACGCAACAGCCTTTCACGTGAATGCGGTCTCCATTCCGTTGTCATTAAAAATACGTGTAGGTGTAATTATGTTTTACAGAATAGACAGCAGACCCAAGAAAATGTTTGCAAATTTTGTTAGAAGAGCAAACTTTGAAGACAACGTATATAAAATCACCTATTTAGATGACCTTGCTTTATTTGAGTTCGGACCAATTTTTGTTGGACAAAACAGGTATATAAGTACACATCTGCTTAGTACAGTATTGACGTCAGTATACCGTTGTGATTAATCTAACAACATAACGAACGTTGTGTTTGCAGAATATATGAAGAAGAATACACAATAGATTTAAAGAATTCTTCATTGATCACTGCGGACATTGATATTGAATTTGCTGAACAGACCAACGTTTTCGATCTGGACAAAACTTTTATAAGTCTCGAAGTTAGTGCAGCTGTATATATATTTGATAGTCTTGAAGCTAAAACTGTCTAGTATGGATAAGTTTCGAGATTTTTAGATAAGATTTCTTTATTGTCAAAGCTATGTGTGGTACATAGGTCTTATAAAATCACAGAAGTCCATCAGCTTGCCAAACTATAACTAACTTGTAAATTATAAAATTCAGCCCGGCTGCCGCGGAAAGCTAACGGTCACAGCAGCTCCGTCGGAGATGGGTGTTCATCGGAGCGTGCTGCTCTTCTGTGTGAAGGACAACCCTGAGATCGTCACCGTGCTCATCCAGTGCAGCGGCGTCGTGCCCATCTTGGAAATATTGCCGTTGACTAAGAATATTGGTGAGTTATTGTCACGAAGTAATAACTTCTTGGCACTGGTTATCCTTATCAATATAATACTCAAAAGGCGAAGATTGTAAGGTGAGATCGATTTTCTAAACTAATTTGAGATTGTCATCGCGTCGCTATACTCGCTATGCAGGCATGATATTAATAAGTAGTTTTTATCTTAATATCTAAAAAAGCGGCCAAGTGCGAGTCGGACTCGCCCATGAAGGGTTCCGTAATTTATGATGTATTAAAAAAAACTACTTACTAGAAGTCGTTCAAACCAATTTTCGGTGGAAGTTTGCATGGTAATGTACATCATAATATATTTTTTTTTTTGTTTTTTCATTCTCTTATTTTAGAAGTTACACACACACACATTTTACCACTTTGGAAGTGTCTCTCGCGCAAACTATTCAGTTTAGAAAAAAATGATATTAGAAACCTCAATATCATTTTTGAAGACCTATCCATAGATACCCCACACGTATGGGTTTGATGAAAAAAAAATTTGAGTTTCAGTTCTAAGTATGGGGAACCCCCAAAATGTATTGTTTTTTTTCTATTTTTGTGTAAATATCTTAATGCGGTTCACAGAATACATCTACTTACCAAGTTTCAACAGTATAGTTCTTATAGTTCCGGAAAAAAGTGGCTGTGACATACGGACGGACAGACAGACAGACAGACATGACGAATCCATAAGGGTACCGTTTTTTGCCATTTGGCTACGGAACCCTAAAAATTGTTGAGATTTTTATGGTATCATCTTGGGTCGTCCCATTCGTTTTTCGTCAAGTTCTTAAATTATGTAGTCCTATTCTGCTTTCGTCACTCAGTCTACATTCGTCACAATCGTCGGTTGCTTTCAATGTAGAATGAGTGACGAAAGCAGAATAGGACTAATTTAAGAACTTGACGAAAAACGAATGGGATGACCCAAGTTGATACCATTTTTATCTCTTTTCTGACAAATAATATCTTTTGATCACAGATTACGGGAAGCTTTTATTATATCGGCGAGAAGATGATAGATTTATTGTTAAAAATGACTCAATTTTGCCAATAATGTGGAAAGTGCGAAATGCTGAAGAGTTCGCAGAAGACTTCATAATTTCTCACACATCAGGGATCGTGCCCAGATATGACAACCAAGTTGTTCCAGTAATTTACATCGCGTGTAGAGTCGGTGTTATTTTACAGAAGATATTGATCATAGACGTAAGCATATTTTAATTAAGAAGTTTTTAAGTAGAATTCTGAAGTTGCGAATACTCTAGGGGTCAAATTATACCATGAGATTCTTTGTAATCGCGCTTGGTACCGGGCGTATTCGTATCACGGCAGGAATGGAATGAACGAAACTTTCATTGTATGAATGACACAATGACACATGTATCGGTATACAGTCAGAGCCGCCATTTTATTGGTTTAGATATTTTCATTCACTTCTAAGTTCCACTCGTGCCAGCTCTTGTTGATTGACCTGTACCTATGTGTGACAACGTGAAGCAAAACACAGAACCATAAAATTATTAACGCGTTGTGCGACGGTAAATCAAGCGAAGTTGGGTCACAGAATAAATAATAGTACTAGGTACAGAAGACTCACTCTCTAACAAAACGCGTCTGTTACGATCAGCACAGATATGGCCGCTAGGTGGCGACAGCGCCACGTGCGGCTTATGGCTTTCCCCAAAATTGGGGCGGAACGGATGTACTTTTAGCTACCTGTAGCAAAGCGACGAAATCGCGGAGTGAGCCACGCCTGGTTGGGTATGGCTTAATAAAATTATTATTATATTCAGATATACGACGCTGAGGGACGAGGCCACCCCATGGTGGTTGACCAGTTGCAACTATCGGCGGAATGTTACGACGTCATGGTCGAGTGCGCCTACGAGAACCCGGTCGACACCTGCCTCGACTACGGCAACGTCAAAGTTAACTCCACCTACTGGAAAACGATGTTTTTACTCAATCGCGGCAAATATAACATTTACTACAAGTACGTAGGTTTACGGCTATGTATTTGATTTTTTAGTTTATCCTTCTATCACGTTAGATGGGTGAATATATTTCTGGATCTCATTTAATTATTAATAAGTACATTTATAAACCATCGGCTTCTACTCCGGGTGGGTCGGGACTCTTCAGAATCGGAATTTGGAAACGTCAGGTGTTTAATGGGAAGTTTACTTATGCGTAGATAAATGCTCTCCTTAAGTACTTTTTATTTAACCTTATGAAAATAATAGACAGCCATGTTGTTTGTATTGTTAGGTTGAAGAAAGTGAAGAATTTCCCAGAGCCGTCTCTGCTAAGATCCTTCGAGGTGGTCCAAGAATGCGGGGTCATCCCCGTGAACATGAAGTTAGTGGCCATCGAGTTCACGTGCACACCCACAACATCCATGAACCTGGTGAACGTGCCGATCTACACGTGCTCGTTGCTCGACGGCTCTAAGAAACAAGTCGTGGTTGCCAAGTTTCCTGTTTGCATTAATCTTGCATCTTTCTATAATACGTAAGTTGTATAATATTTCTGGAAAACAGAAATAGGTACCATGCAGCGAGTGTGGCCGCACATTTGCTGCAAAAATTGGCTGTGTTGTGTCAGTCACATGAGCGATCGAGAGCACACCGACGACGCTCTCAGCGGTAGCACGCAGTCGCTGTGGCTGAAACCGGCTAGGAGGATTGATGATGATGATGATTATAGATTTAAAGTTTGCATTTGCGCTAGGCAACCTAAAAACACCCTCTTCCAGTTCCAGCACAAAAGTCCGTCTGCCACGTATAAAAATTTTACTTAATATATTTTTGGCTTCATACTATTTTCAGATTTACTCTTTTTCCACTGGGCGAGCTCAATTTCAATATTATCCCTATTGGCACTGCTATTATGAAGGAAGTGATATTGAATAACACTAGTAAATGTCCAGTTACTTATGAGATTGTGCTGCCAGAGCAGTACCAAATAAGTGCAAGTGCTGCCGATGTGAAGGTGAAAGATAACAAGTAAGTGTGACAACACAGGGTTTGCAAATGTGATATTTTTTTAATCCATAGGTACGTAAATATTTATCCGAATCCGCATCTGACACTGATTAAATATAAACGTCGAACTTCTATGAAATGATGACGCTTAAATAACACTTGCAAGTCTGTGCTATATAAATCGCTGCAGAGTTATCTTGGTCTTACTCTATTTTTAAAGGTAAAGAGCTCCGAGAGCTCGTATTGTTTTATGTCGAAAGATGTGTTTTGCCACGAATTAAGTCTACCTAATGCGTATGTGCATTTTCTAACAGGCTTAAAACCCCGCCAATGAAATGCGGCAACTTTTTAATATTGAATGAAGATAACTTGATGGCCCCTGGAACTAGTCGCACAATTCAAATGCAGTTTTACGCCAGCGGGCCGGGGATGTTCAGAGAAACCATTAAATTTATAATAAGTGATACGTGCCCAGCTGAGGCTTGCGGAGTGCCACTAAGACTTGTCGGAATTGGAGCCGTGCCAACTTTAGATTTTTGGAACACTGAAAACACGTTCCGAGAACATTTAATTGTAAAAAGCCTGTCGGATTATAAAGTACCAGAGGTAATTGAGATTCTATTTATTTGACTAAGTAATTTAATCACTATGGATGTATGAATATTATATTACTAAAATAAAATAAGACAAACTGGGCAATTTATAAGGGCTATTAGGGTTCCGTAGTCAACTAGGAACCTGTTCGTATGCCCGCGGCTTTGCTGTGATCGTTAGTACTAGAAACCTGTGATTTGGCATTGGTATATAAATCAAACATGCTGACCAAGTGGTAGAATAAAAACTAAAAAAAAAAATACATTTTAAGGTACCTCCACTGCACAGTGGCGATGATTTTTTTTCCACTACAACCCTATATATAGTGCGGGGTGTCGTTTTTCAAAACAAATAGGAACCATGAACCATTTTTTGATGAAGTAAATATTTTCGGAAATATCGCACCAAAAGTAAAAACAAATGTGTTCCCCACTCCCTTCTAACTTTATAACCATATGGTACTAAAAATAATGTATAACAAGAACTTGAAAGAAGAATAATTAAAACTATAGCGAATTAAGCCTCAGTTAAGCCGTTTTTGAGTCTCGCAAAAAGTTTTCCCTTGTTAGTAAAAAAAACGTACAAGTGCTGCGAAGGTACTCCCTTTTGCTATAGTTATGAACATAATATACAATAGCAACTAATAGCACGGGGGCTATTATCACCAGAGATCGGACAGATTTGCGTCATTGCTCGCAATAATGTGGACATGACTCCAAAATTGATTAAATAATTAATCATTTAATTAATTTGTTACCTGAGGTTTAATTTTGATTCCTAATCAATAAATAACACAAAGATTTATTATAATGTAAATTTATTTAAAAAAATAATCAGTATGTTTTCCAAATTTTCTGTAGGTACTCATTTTTTTATATCAAAAATATATTTAAGTGCTATTTATTGACTAGGGAACAAAATTAAAACTCAGGTAAAAAATTAATTAAAATAATTAAATGATTAATTATTTAATCAAATTTGGAGTCATGTCCACATTATTGCGAGCAATGACGCCAATCTGTCCGATCTCTGATTATCACAGTTAATATATTTTATTAGTTATGAACCAAAAGATATCCACGCGGCTTCGTTAATAATTTGTTTTCGTTTCAGACGTCTCCGCATTGCGTTTTTGTGGAAAATTCAGTCACTCTTCACTTTTTCTGTGTGAACGTGAATACAACGTTCACGGCAGCGATCGACCTTTACAACAATGGATTGGTGGCCTGTGCGCTTTCCATGAACCTCCTCACAGAACTCAATGCCGAGGGAGACATCTTCTCTTTGGATAAATATGAGACACACATAGAACCTTTACAACACAAATGTTTGCGAATCATGTTTAGTCCTAAAGCTTTAAAGGTAAATCATCATTCATGAACGAAAACTGACAATATTATATAAATGGTACTTTTAGTAAAATGTAACGTCAAAAATACGTTTTACTGCCAAAAATAGTAAATGATTACCAAAATTAAAACTCCATTTTAATGTAGGTAAATTATAACTAAATTGTTTATATCTTGCTATCCTATTAAAGCAAATAACTCCAAACTAATCATTGTTAACCCAAATAGTCAATAACCGCCAACATTTTAACCATGCAAATATTTAACATCTCGTTCTCTTATTTTAATTACCTTTTTCTAGTATTTCGTATTTCGTATGCATATTTAATAGCATTTCGTTTCTGTTAGGGTCGCAGTTCTAACCTAACGTAACCCACTTTTCTAGTAGCATTTCGTTTTATTTTTAGGGTTCCGTACCTCAAAAGGAAAAACGGAACCCTAATAGGATCACTCGTCTGTCTGTCCGTCCGTCTGTCACAGCCTATTTCTCCGAAACTACCACCAAGTACCAATTAAGTTGAAATTTGGCACACATATGTAAGTTTGTGATCCAAAAATGGACGTGTAACGTAAATAAATGAATTTTAAATATGGAGGCCAGTTTTGGGGGGTAAATGAAAATAATTAAAAATAAAGTTTTTCAAACTATATCGTTGATATGTAATCAAATGAAAGAGTCATTGTAAGAATCTCAAATATTTTTTTTTATAATTTTAGGATTAATAGTTTAGCAGTTATTCAAGAAAATAGGCAAAAAATGATCATTTACCCCCCCTTATCTCCGAAACTACTGGGTCTTTTTGGTGATCATTATTATAATTGTAGCCAATATAAATTGTTATAATAACACTTTTATAATAATTATCTTTGCTTTGCAGGAGTATCGAGCCATTTTAGGTATCAAGTTGAATCTCCTTAACAACCAGCAACAGTCATTTAGGGTGTGCCTGATCGGAGAAGGCGTCGTCCCTCGTATAAAAATGGTTTGGCCTCCGATGAGACAGTACAAATGCTCGCTACTCCAAATGCCCGTTACTTGCTTGGGCTCCGTCAGCAGTCGCGAAATTCGCTTTAAGAATATATGTTCAGTAAAAAGCACTGTAATATTGAAAATACAGTCAACAATCGAAGAGAGGAATGTATTTCGGTTGTCAGCGGCTGTCATGTCGGAAAATAATGTTATTAAAGGTCGCAAAGGTACTTATTAACTAAATATACACATATTATTAACTAATGAACATAGAAGTTCCCAACACGCTCGCTGCAGTTCAACGCGGAAACGCAGCGAGCGTGTTGGGAACTTTTGCGCCTGGAATGACTCGTGGTAGTCGTGGTGGGTTATTTGATTAGTTACCTATTAGTTTTATGTTAAGTGACTTGTTTTAAATGTAGTCGTTTTTTAAGGCTTTTATAATTGTATTTTTTTGATTCATATTGTTATAAAATGATATTCGGATTGATCGGAATAATATATGTTTTAATTAGAGATGCAACGGATAGTTGTTTGGCCGGATACCGGATACCGGATATCCGGCCAGGACACTGGCCGAATATCCGGTATCCGGCCGCCGGATATTCAGCCGGCGGAACTATATTTTGAGTTTTGCAGGTGCGCGTCGTGCAGGTTTCGACCTGTTTCGTAGTGAACGTTCGCGTGGACACATTTCTAGGATCGTAACGAGTTTTATCATGTCATTACGTAAATACGTAGTAAGTTCGTTTATAGTTACAAGTGCGCGCGCGTATTTTTGTGTAAACAAATAAGTGTATTGTGTGACATTGGTTACGTATTCATTTCTCTCTACTGTGTCGTTAGCATTATGACCGTGACTGTTTTTAGATTCCATTTTTACCCCAAAATGTGTTAATTTTACTATCCGGTATCCGGCCGGATACTAAAATAACGGCCGGATAGGCCGGATACCGGATAGTAACCGGATATCCGGTGCATCTCTAGTTTTAATTACTAATGAAGAAATAAAAAAATCACTTATTTAGATATTAGATATATACAGAGGCATTAAGGGGCCCACTGATTAACAGTCCGCCGGACGGTATCGGCCTGTCAGTTGTTCGGAGCTGTCAACTTTTTGTTCTAACTGACAGGCCGATACCGTCCGGCAGACTGTTAATCAGTGGGCCCCTTTTCAGTAACTGTACAAATATGTACTAAACTAAATTAATAACTAGCTTAAATCTAATTCATGGTTAAAAAAGATTGTTAGACCCTAGTCTATTTTTTTATTCGATAGACGAAAATGACATTTCATATTATGAAATGTTATTTTATGTCCATATTATGAAATGTAATTTTAGTCTACCGAATAAAAAAATAGACTTTAGTGCAATCTTGTTTTTTAGTGTATAATATTTATTTTATGATACAATTTTGTGATTTAGGTCGAAACGATATGAGAATTAAGTTAAGATTGAATCCCGCTGAATTAGCAGGCGTTGTTGTTCATTACAACCCCGTCAAAAAAGGGAGGACAAATTGCGAAATTCAACTAACCATTGTTGACAACCCTTACGAGTATTTTACGGTACTTATTCCATAAATATTGACGACATTGTATGTACATTTGCATGTCTCTTTAAATATTTAACACTGAAAATCAACAGGTAAACTTTAAATAAATGTCATATACTAAGAAAAAGTGACCAAGGCCTCCAGTGCCCGCTGGAAACGAACCAGCGTCCTCTGCTATCGCGGCAGGTGCCTGTGCCATTCGGCCACTGGGCCACAGCGGCATAGGTCGAATTTTTCCAAGTACATATATGCACTTCTTACTGAAGGCTTATGGCGCCCCCTGCCAGCCTGGGGCACTGGAGGCCTTGGTCACTTTTTCTTAGTATATGACATTTATTTAAAGTTTATAATTTATATAGTAGTGTGTCTACATGAAATAAAAACAAATTAAAATATTTTCTGAAAATAATGTAATGTGTTCTAATACAAATCAACAGGTGTTTTGTGAAGCTGAAGGATTTATGGAAGACGTAATACTGATTGGACTTGAAATGTTATCAATGGATGTTGACTTGGGGGCACAGAATGTTACAGAGTATGTATCTAGAGTATGTGTAGCTCACTTTAACCCAAGGTTCATCAAATGTGCTAAGTAGCTAGCGGATCTACATACGGTTAATTGTAATTTTAGCTACAAAACGGAAAAAATGTATTGTTACGGACATAGCCCTGGATCTATAGTCATTCATTAGCCCAACATTAGCCCTCAAATAGGTTGATTATTCGTAGTTGTGAAGGCCATATTCTATGTACATTAATTTATATTATGCAGCACGGAGTCAACTGTCTCGACCCTCGATAGCAAAAAGAAAGCTACCAAGAAAAAAGACACTAAATCCAGTGACACGAAAAAACCCAGGTCACTTTCCAGCTCCGTGACCATTAGAAACGAGCCGGCTTGCCTAAAATATATTTTAGACTTCGGAGGGTGTGAATTGAGTTTCATGCAAAAAAGATCGATCATCATGGTTAATAACTCGGATAAAGTTTATAAATTTAAATGGGAAGAAGCCCACCACTTGTTTGTTAAACCATCACTAGGATACATTTCACCGGCAGAAGAAAAGGACTTAGAAATTGTGTTTTTCTCGAGTCAACCTGTCGCAGTGAAAAAGGTAAATGTGTGTTTTTAAAAAAGCGGCCAAGTGCGAGTCGGACTCGCCCATGAAGGGTTCCGTATTTAGGCGATTTATGACGTATAAAAAAAAACTACTTACTAGATCTCGTTCAAACCAATTTTCGGTGGAAGTTTACATGGTAATGTACATCATATATTTTTTTTAGTTTTATCATTCTTTTATTTTAGAAGTTACAGGGGGGGGGGGGGACACACATTTTACCACTTTGGAAGTGTCTCTCGCGCAAACTATTCAGTTTAGAAAAAAATGATATTAGAAACCTCAATATCATTTTTGAAGACCTATCCATAGATACCCCACACGTATGGGTTTGATGAAAAAAAAATTTTTGAGTTTCAGGTTGTCAGTTTTGAAGTATGGGGAACCCCAAAAATTTATTGTTTTTTTTTTATTTTTGTGTGAAAATCTTAATGCGGTTCACAGAATACATCTACTTCTTATAGTATATCTTATATCTACCCTTACTAATCCGTCCCTACCAGGGAACATTTTTACTATACGAGCCATTGGCCAATTTAATGGAGAGGTGTTCATATCCTTTACAATTACCAAATCACCTTCCTTTAAATTAGTTTGCTGGTATTTCCATTTGGGGCGGCTTTGGAGCTGGCTCAAATAACTTATACTTCTTATAGTTTCGGAGAAAAGTGGCTGTGACATACGGACGGACAGACAGACGGACAGACGGACAGACGGACAGACGGACAGACAGACAGACATGACGAATCTATAAGGGTTCCGTTTTTTGCCATTTGGCTACGGAACCCTAAAAAATACTTTGATGCCATTATAAAATTTATAAATGATATATTTTCATAATAATACACGATAAGGCATTCCAATATGACTCTATTAATACAACAATTTAATCCAAACAATATTTTGTTATTTAATGGATTTTTTATTTTGCTACCTGTGATAATTAATTGTTTTTTTTTTATGCTACAAACTATTATTAATCACTGTTATAAATCATATGTAACCTAATCGAATTTAAACTGTTGTGAGACAGTATACTAACATTGAATAATTTTACGGTTTAGACTCACTTGTTTTAAGTCACTCGCGCGACATACGCAGTACGCGATACACGGCCGTCGTGAACGCTGCTCGCACTGTTAGTGCTTGAGAAAGGAGACTCCGAAACATGTCGCGCGAGTGACTTAAAACAAGTGAGTCTAAACCGTAAAACTATTCAACATATGTTACCTATATCAAAATGTATAACACCGGCCCCCTTGCAGGTACTTATGTTCTGTAATTTATCGGCTGTCAGTGACAATTCCCTAACTCTGGACACCATTAAGGGATCCACATGGGACAGCAGGCAAACGGTCACCACGTTTGACCATAATTGGTAAACCAATCATTTAACGGTTTTGCTATATTATAGTTCGTTTTTTTAGGATTAGAAATAAGGTAAACAATCTTGATGTGTCTTTTAATTGAAAAACACATTTTAAAAATAAGTTACGATAAATATGTAACAATTATGAATCTAATACGATCTTTTATAATCTTCTGGTTTCATAAGTAATAGTTATTGGTTTTTAAAAAGTGTTTTTCAATTAAAATGTCAAAATCGCTTACCTTCTTTCAAGATCTTTCTAATGCTAAAAAAAACGAACTATACGAATATCTGTAGCTCGGCGTAGCGCGTAGCATATTAAATTCCGTATATATTCCTAACGGTGTAGCATGAGTTGCGTTCTCGCGCGCGACTCCATACTTAAACGGCGCGATTCGGGAAATGATTTAGAGATTCACTAGATATGAAATAGTAAAGATATGTGACGTTCCACGACAAAAGGTACCATTGCCCCGGCTGAATATCGGAGCGGCGTTAATAATAGCGTAAGCGCCAGCCGCCATAAGGTACTTTTTTCCGTGGAACGTCACATATCTTTACTATTTCATACCTAGTGAATCTCTAATTCATTTCCCGAATCGCGCCGAAAGTCGCGCAAGATGTATGCGAGCGAGAACGCAACTCATGCTAGACCGCCTGTGGTCTATTCGGGTATATATAATTTCTTGTTATCAATTAATTCCTGCCATGCTACATAGATATAAACTCTGCATGTTTTTTTGGAAACTAGTTTAAATGCGTATTTTATTGCATGTGAATAAAGTACCTATAGCATTATTAGCATTAAATACCTTTCCAGATGCCATGACAACTACGGAAGAATTGTTTTTCTAATCCCCTTCTTTTTTTAGTGAAACGTCTGTAGCTGAAAGAGCTGAGCGAGTTATACAAGAACAGGTTATTGAACCTCAGGCACCGATGGGAACTATTAAAATGATAATAATGTATTCTGTTACGACAGAATATACTAAATATACACACAATTTGAACGAGAAAGTTTTACTAAAGGATACGTTTATATACCAGGTAAACCGTGATTTTAACTAGGGATGTAACGATACCGATACCGATACGATATATCGGCCGATATAATCGGCAGGCCGATATATCGGCATGGCCGATTTAGATACTCCCGATATCATAACAAAATGTAAACAACCCACAGTAAGGTATTTTATTGGGCAAGCATATTTTTCACCTCAATTTTAACTTGAGGTGTCAAAACTTACGTAAGTTTTACTACGATTCAACGTATTATCATGCCGCGATCAGAAAGGGATTAGAAATAACAGATTTCCATACACTTACGTCAAAATCAATATGGATTGACAGCTATCTCAATCCCTTTCTAATCGCGATTCAGTAATAACAGTGAAGCTGCTATAATCGTGCTATTTTGCTAATAGGAATATATTTTTCTTTATTTTTATTTTTCAGTTTTTCACACTTCTTAAAATCGTCTATTAAACATAAGTATGTTTTATGCGTATAAAGGATATAATTATTTATTTGATTGATTAACTAACTACCAGGCTATCGATATCGGTATCGGTATCGGTATTGCCGATTATTTACTTTAAATATCGGTATCGTATCGGCAAAATCATGTATCGTTACATCCCTAATTTTAACACAAAACTTACTTTATAATTGTACTTTGTAAGTAAGTACCTACTTTGCGTAAGATGCAAGGGAACATTTCGAAAAACGCAAATACTAAAATAGAAACCGTCGCAGTGTTTACTGATATGAGTGCTGTAAAGCGACAAAACACATATATACTCGTATTTGCGACTCTGGAAAATAGTATCTAAAAAAAATCATGAAATCGTAATTACATAACTGTATTGGTTAAGCTAAGCCTGCCATTTTACGTAAATAACAATTTTATATGATTATTACAGACAAGAAAATTTGATTTTAAAGTGAAAAACAGTGGTAAAGTACCGATGAAAATTACGTGGAGTTTCCAAATTGATGAAGACTTCCCCACGACCATCGACAAACACTTAAATAAAAAGGTATTGCAATGTGAAGCGATTACTTACATATACATACTTTAATATTGATATTTAATAGTGATTCCCAACTCGAGTGGACGCAGCGGGGCGCGGGCGGGGCGTGCGGCGTGCATGTTAAACAAATGCAAACGTATAGGAGCGGCCTTAGTGCACGCTGCTCTAATCACTTGTGAGCCCGACGCCACGCTGCACGCCCCGCCGAACGCTCCGCTTCGAGCGTCTACTCAGGCCTTACACTAAGGTGCCACGAAAAGCTCTCACCTCAGCATGTTGTATTTCAATTAAAATCTTAGTAACTAATAAACTGGTGTTTTCCACCTTATTGTGAGAGAACGTGTTCCGAAATCCGAATGGTAACGAATGGATTCCAAATAAAAGTTCGTGACTGCACTTAGAATTCGCAGCAGCGGTGCTTTGTACTTGATCCGTAACATGATAAATGCCGAACTAATTTTTACTTTTAAGCACATTTTCACGGGTAAAATAACGTAATCGATTTTGACAGAATGAAATCCCTAGAGATGATATTGTATGTCCAATTATTTATTTATCTGATCGATGAATAATTTTTGTTGTAATACAGCAAGGTGAGGACAATAAGAGGAGTGCGAATGGTAAGGAAGCAGATGCTTCTAATACTAAAGGTGCGTATAACACAATACTCCTTGGAACACTTAGGCCCACTTGCACCATCCCGCTAACCCGCGGTTAAGGCTTAAACCGTTGACCTAGTGTCAAATTGTACTGGTAACCATGGTAACTTCAGGTTTAAACGGTTAACCCTGGGTTAGTGGAATGGTGCAAGTGGGCCTTAATAATATGAATCAAAGATTCACGGAATAGAAGTACTGTGAAACTAAATAATACAGTGTGTAAATCTGTATACGAACATACCTTCTTCCCGTTTCTCGTACGATATTTTTTTCCGATCAAAGGCCGCGAAAAGCAAAAATCTAAATTTCGTTATCTGTCTCTCTAGTCTCTCTACTCTCTCTATCACTCTTGCATATTCGGCCTATTCCGTAGTGGCGTTTACAACATGCACAATTATGCTGACGTCCTATAACATATTTTTTCTGTATTTTTTTACACTAGACTCCAGCAAAGAGACTTTGTTTAGTGAAAGTTTGGAGAGATGCAGTGTAGACACCTGGTTCGAAGTCAATTTACCCTTCACAATAGAACCAGCCAAGGAATGCCTCGAGCCCTCTGAAAGTCGAGTTTTCACAGTTACGTTTTCACCTCTTGATGCTTTCGAGTACAAAGTTTTACTGAAAAGTTCGATTGGTGAGTTTTAACTATTTAACTATTACGAACATGTTATTAACATGATGTTAATTTACAGAGCAACGCTTTACAATATTTTCATTACAGATAATTTAGACCCAGATGATCAGAATATGTTCTGCAAAATAGTAGCAAAGTCCCTGGTGCCATATTGCCACCTGGATATAGAAGAGAGCGACTACTTAATATCCGGAAGGAGAAAAGTGACAGGAGTTGCTTTGCCGCAACAAATCACTGTTATGGAATTCAATGTGCTGGGATCAGGCTGCTATAAAAAGTATTATTTTCCAATTTAGACTACATTTTATTTGCGTTGGATATATTTGTTATTATTTACTCAAAAGACCTGCCTAAGATATTAACCAACCTACCAGAGGACATAGCCAAGATGTCAATCTTTGATAGACAACGCCAGTCGGAACTTCAATTGTATGAGACTTACGGAGTCGGTCCGCGAGCCATAGTTTTAAGGACCATGCGATAGACGGAACTTGCTTATTTTTGACTATATGACTGTCACGTTCCGCTTTTCAGGTCATTCAACGTTATAAATCCTACAAGCGAAGGATATGAGTTCATATTCGAAATGGTGGTTGACAAGATAGAGCTGATACCTTTCCACTGCAATACGATGAAAGGATACATGGAAGGCGGTACCTCTTGTGAGGTTACTTTTACCTTCGCTCCCAGTGCTCCAGGGGTATAATATAATATAAGACATGATTCGATTTATCCCATCCGCTGCGAATTTATAAGGGACAAAATGTCAGGCGAAAGGCCGCGATGCGAGATTGTGCGACTATGAGGCGTAGGCGCGTCGTTTTCTTTGACACGTCTAGCAACTTCAGACGATTATAATACCTAGTTCCATAGTTCTGCAAGTGACGACTATGTCCACTTGTAAATTCGCAAGTTGTAGGCGGAATAAGTGTACATTTGTACAATCTTGAGTTTCTAAAAACTTTTTAAATATTTTAAGGTTTATGAATCTCAGTGGAAATTTTCGATAAACCAACACAATATATCTATCAACTTACTGGTGGTAGGCTTGGCCAGAGAACCCAACGTAGTGTTCGTTCCCACCATTTTAATAGTAAGGAACTCTTTAGTTGGGTTCAGTATCACTGACACTGTGATGTTGACGAATAATGAGAATGAAATGCTAAAATTCGAGTTTAAAGGTAACTCGCTGTTGAATGAGTCCGGTAAAACACCCGTGATTATGGAGCCGGAGAGTGGAATACTGAAGCCTCGCTCGGCGACGCCGATCAAGTAAGTTGATAACATGACGTTTATCAATTCATTCAAAGGGGAGGACGGGGGGGGGGACGGTTGTCTGTGCATATACAATCGGGTAACCGTTGTGCACCGATTTTTGACCACCATTCACATATTAAAGGTTAATTAATATCATTGTGTTCATCTGACTCCAATAGTTTTATTTCAAGATACGATCCTTCCTTATCTGCCACTCGGACTGACAAGAGAGGAGTCAATTGATGACTAATTCCAAGCTTTGAATCTCACATTTCAGATTTATTTACACCCCAGTTGTTGATGGTCCCTTGTCATTCAAGATATTTTGTGCCATCACTTATATGACGAAGTATTTGACGTTGTGCGTCAATGCTCTAAGTCTCTCAATAAGACCAAAAGTAACCTACTTTTTAATCGGAAATGAGCATGTACTTGATAGCAAAGCTATAACAAATATACATTTGGATCAGGTATTTGGAAATATTATTATAACAGTCAGGTTTATATTTTATTATAAGTACATGGTCTAAAACGCTAATATAGCACCCTTTAGCTTAATTTAATCTAGTTTATCCCGCACTGTAATGAAAACTTGAATTTGTAATAATTATCAAAGCCCTGAGCATCGAAATCAAAACGTATGAGTGTAGATATGATATAGGTAGATTATGGTGTGGGTGCTTGTATTTAAAATTTAGAGTTATTATAAATTCAGGATGTTTTTTTAGGGTTCCGTACCCAAAGGGTAAAAACGGGACCCTATTACTAAGACTCCGCTGTCCGTCCGTCCGTCCGTCCGTCCGTCCGTCCGTCTGTCACCAGGCTGTATCTCACGAACCGTGATAGCTAGACAGTTGAAATTTTCAAAGATGATGTATTTCTGTTGCCGCTATAACAACAAATACTAAAATCAGAATAAAATAAAGATTTAAGTGGGGCTCCCATACAACAAACGTGATTTTTGACCGAAGTTAAGCAACGTCGGACGGGGTCAGTACTTGGATGGGTGACCGTTTTTTTGCTTGTTTTGCTCTATTTTTTGTTGATGGTGCGGAACCCTCCGTGCGCGAGTCCGACTCGCACTTGGCCGGTTTTTTTCAGACCGCCTCAACATACACAAGAACGTTGACGTTTATGATAACGAACGAGGGTTCATCGACGTTCTTCTACGAGTGGGGCTACAACAGCTCGGCGGTTAAAAAGTACCTGACTGTGACGGTTGAGCCGCGAACGGGGCACGTGGCCCCCGCGAGCCAAGCGGAGTGTACCCTCAGCTTTACTCTCAAGACTGTGCCGGTGCAAGCCTTTCCTGTGACGCTCTACGTAAGCATTTATGCCGCTTTACCACCTGCTATTCAGCTACAACACCTCGGCAGCTGACGTACCGGACAGTGGTTGAGCCGCGAGCGGGACACGTGGCCCCCGCGAGCCAGGCGGATTGTACCCTCAGCTTTACTCTCAAGACTGTGCCGGTGCAAGCCTTTCCTGTGACGCTCTACGTAAGCATTTATGCCACTTTACAACCTGCTATTCAGCTACAACACCTCGGCAGTTAACGTACCGGACAGTGGTTGAGCCGCGAGCGGGACACGTGGCCCCCGCGAGCCAGGCGGAGTGTACCCTCAGCTTTACTCTCAAGACTGTGCCGGTGCAAGTCTTTCCTGTGACGCTCTACGTAAGCATTTATGCCACTTTACAATCTGTTATTCAGCTACAACACCTCGGCAGCTAACGTACCGGACTGTGGTTGAGCCGCGAAGCGGGCCACGTAGCCCTCGCGAGCCAGGCGGAGTGTAAATACCATCAGCATTACACTCAAAACTATGCCGGTGCAAGCCTTTCTTGTGATCTCTATGTGTTACGTCTAACGTCCACTAGCTCACTACTATCCAAGGATACACTAGTCTAAGGACTGTGTTCTATTGATCTCCTATTTTGACATCCTCGCTGCGAACGTCAAAACAAGGTCGAATCGCTTGTCAAGCTCTATATCAGGCGGTTCTTATCAGGTCGATAAGTTTGATCGTCATAGGCCAGCATATTAACCTTTTGGCCGCCGGACCTAGTCCGCAAAGACGCTCACTCACACGCCAGAGCAAATTTTAAGTAAACAACTAATAAAAAGTTTAGGGATTGCAAATAGTGATATCAATATTTACAATTTATGGTAAAAATCTTCTCAATTTGGCTTTGTTCTTATCCCACTTTAATTTATTTCGAAAATGCCAAAAATTAACATATTTTTTACACACGACAATGTTAAAAATAAAGGTCTTTATCATTAAAAACAACCACTAAACAATATCGATTCATGACGTAATATCACCGCACTAGGCTGTACAAGAAGTCGTTTATACAAGACAACGGCGCGCATGGACTGTCCGCAGTGCAGACCGACAAGGACTGTTTCCGCGCGGATTAAGTAATAATAGTCTCTAGGTCAACGGCGTAAGCGCTTGTCGGTACGTAAACTTTATAAGCGTATTTTTTTTTTGTGTTTTGTTGCGTTTGTAAGCGCATCGTGTGTCGATAATATAAATGTAAGTACCGGAACTGCATTGGGGAAAATTGCACGTGGGTTAATTGAATTGTCAATGAGTGAAGAACAATAATATTGGAAAAGGGTGGGGATCGGAAATGTTCGGGAATGCATGTTTCACATTCGACATGTTCCTTAGATGAGCTTCTCAGTTCCCGTATTACATCCTCCCTACCATGACAACTTTTCGTCAATTTCAAATATATGTCGGAGCGAGACACCAGAAAGACGTATTGCAGCATTACAGTTCATAGTTAGACGCCTGTATAAAATCGATTAGCAATGTTTGGCGTATTGTTGAACTAAAATGACAGGTAGAAGGCTTTGGAACGTCAAGATGTGTACCTATCTTGAGTGAACGTAGGCACGGGCAGGCATTTTTGTCGTTATGTTGGTAGACTGGTCAGGCAGGTTTACCAACTTGAATTGGAGGCGGGAGCGGTTGGCTCCGCCGCTGGAACTGGCTTGCTTCTTCTTGATCGGACCGCGCTAGAGATCGGACGTTAGCCAAGCTCGTGCCTAATTCGCTACGTTCCTGAAGGCTTACACCTGAAGGATTATTCTGAAAGCTTATAGATTCTCACGTTGTTTAACCGTTTAGCTAAGTGTTTTATTCCAAGTGTTATTTTGATTTCTTATGTGCCATTAGAAGCTTACTTTTGTAAAATAAAGATTTGAACGGTTTCACGTGATCTTTTATTTTGATTCAAATAATTTTGGAATAGTGATTAGTTATTTTTATTATTTAGTACTCAAATAATAGTAGGCACTAGTATGGTTAATGAGTCCGAATGTTTATTTCATGCGTAGGTAGCATACCTACTATTTTGGCTGTGAAGTAATACATCTAGGTACTACCCCCACGCGCCCACCGCCATCGGCATCCATCCGTCGCCGACATCAGCAAGTGGGATAGATGCGGAGTTTCATGTATTGCTTACACAGTCACCTGGGAGCGTGGTGTATTTCTGGTGACCTACATTCCATAATCTGGACACTTTGTAATGGTAAGCTCACGTGTCTAACCTTGATTGAATGGTGAGTGTAATTCATTGTTATTTGGTGAGAATTATTGTGAAATTGTGAATTATGATTGAGGCAGTCGAGCATAGCGGGCGGTCGTTACGTGACGTCATCTCTGGTATCGCCGCGTTTCTTTACAATTAATTTTTGTAATCCATTTAGATCGAGGCGATCTCGAGTTATTTTGATTTGAAATCCATACTGTTAATTAAAACCAAGTATTAGCTATCACGACGTGATATTATTTCATCGCTCACTTGTGAATCTACCCTCAATAATTGATTTTTCATGAAAATACAATTAATTTTTAAAATCCATTTAAATCTAAGTGATCTTAAGTTATTTTGGTATGAAATCCATATTGTTAATTAAAATCCAATATTGGCTGTCGCGACGTGATATTATTTCATCGCTCACTTGTGCATCTACCCTCAAAAAATATTTTTTTCATGAAAATACAATGCACCGTTAGAAATTGATCCTGCTGATTTGCCAATGCATAGGATTATGTAATCTTTACCCTGTAACGTTTAGCAATTAATAAAATTGCGACAAATTATTGCTCGTAATGCCGTGATAGATCACAAATCGTGCATACTATGGAAACATGAGCTACGCATATGAAAATTAATGTTACAGTGTCCTGCAGCGAGAGTCGAGCGAACTTGCAGACATCATACCATTACGCCCGTAACACAGAAGCAGCTGTGCAGTATCTTCTGTGCTGGAGATTTGGAAATAAAAGGACAGGTTTCGTTCTAATTGTTTATTAGTGAATTTTATTTTGAGTGTAATGGCGAAGCATAACAGTCGAACGTAACTAATAAGCTGTCACTTTTCGTATTGGCCCATTTTTACCGTGTTACTTATTTTTGGAACACGCGTTTGTTTGTTCATAGAATGAAATAAAACGAACTCATTGAAGTTTACATTTTATTCTGAGATTTTTGAAGTCCCGTATACATTGGAAACATGTTTTTTGTGGCTGCCACCTTGCATTTCATAAACATTTTGAGTTTAGCCTGCATACATGATAAACCTGATACCGTGCAAATGATTTCAGTAACAGCCAGCTATGTTGAACCACATCGTGTCTCTCGCAATCTGCCGCAGCAACGGCAACGGCAAGCGGAAAGGATCAGCCTCCGTGCTTGGGTTGGACCTCACCACCACCACCTTTGACTTGGTCGCGTGCATCATACTTTATTAAGCTGGTGAGCAGTTCCCATTTCGTTGGGATTATTTTGAGATGTTTTACTTCTGCATAGAAGTCTTGAGCGAGTTTCTGTTAAAGCTAAAGGAGAAAGCTATCTTTAGTGATTTTGATCAGTAATGTTCAGTTTCAGTTGATCAGTTGACGCTGAAAGTACCAATGGTTCTGAGTAACATGATTTAAAGACCTGTTTTTATTTTCTTTTTTTTTGGAATTCACTGTTAACATTGTTTTGCTTTCGACGGACTGAAAGCTTGTACTTTCGAAGGACTGAGAGTACGCCCGATGGACTGGGTACTACTGTTTTGCTTTCGATAGACTGAAGGCACGTCCGATGGACTGGGCAATACTGTCATGCTTTCGAAGGACTGAAGGCACGCCCGATGGACTGGGCAATACTGGTTTGCTTTCGATGGACTGAAAGTATGCCCGATGGACTGGGTATTGTTTAGTGACCGCATCAAAAGTGCCGGAGCATGTAAGAGGTGCACGTGGTCTGCTTTTTATGTGCAGAATGCTCTTTGCGAGGAGTAGCACTTACGCAGCTGAGATGGTTACTTCTGACGAGGGTCTGGTATCTGCCGAAGGACTGGCAATGCACCGAAGGACTGGTGTTGTTTTGTAAAAAATGAATTCCCGTTTATGTACTGTGTTCATATGAGTAAAATTGGAACTATCAATTCGGAATGTTATTTATTTTAAGATGTCTTACAAAAATTTAGATCACATAATTATGACCAATTTTTTTTTTAATGCCAGATAATTTCCCCGTAAATTGATATTGACGACAATAGTAGTGATACTGTCGAGCAATGAATTAGAGCTGTTCTGATTTGTGTTTTTGATGTTTGGGATTGTTCTGTTTTCACATAAATTTGAGAGTATCCGCCAGATGGAGGCGATGATTATTGGAGTGTATCCGTTAGATAGCGGCGATGATTACCGATGATTATTTTTATTTAGTCGTTGCTCGATGGACTATTTTTGACTAGAGAATTGAGGATTGTTAAAGTAATTTTGAACAATTTTTTTTTTTGGTTTGATTGATAACAAAGTTTGATTTCAATAGTAATTTGAGTGAGACCCAAATTGTTGGTCAGGAATGACCGAGCGATGAGATACTGTGCTGTATGTTTTGTTTCAGTAACAAATGCGTACACCCACACACGAGGACGTGTGTAACGCAGGATGGCCGTGTCGGAGCGAGACACCAGAAAGACGTATTGCAGCATTACAGTTCATAGTTAGACGCCTGTATAAAATCGATTAGCAATGTTTGGCGTATTGTTGAACTAAAATGACAGGTAGAAGGCTTTGGAACGTCAAGATGTGTACCTATCTTGAGTGAACGTAGGCACGGGCAGGCATTTTTGTCGTTATGTTGGTAGACTGGTCAGGCAGGTTTACCAACTTGAATTGGAGGCGGGAGCGGTTGGCTCCGCCGCTGGAACTGGCTTGCTTCTTCTTGATCGGACCGCGCTAGAGATCGGACGTTAGCCAAGCTCGTGCCTAATTCGCTACGTTCCTGAAGGCTTACACCTGAAGGATTATTCTGAAAGCTTATAGATTCTCACGTTGTTTAACCGTTTAGCTAAGTGTTTTATTCCAAGTGTTATTTTGATTTCTTATGTGCCATTAGAAGCTTACTTTTGTAAAATAAAGATTTGAACGGTTTCACGTGATCTTTTATTTTGATTCAAATAATTTTGGAATAGTGATTAGTTATTTTTATTATTTAGTACTCAAATAATAGTAGGCACTAGTATGGTTAATGAGTCCGAATGTTTATTTCATGCGTAGGTAGCATACCTACTATTTTGGCTGTGAAGTAATACATCTAGGTACTACCCCCACGCGCCCACCGCCATCGGCATCCATCCGTCGCCGACATATATAACATTCTCATAGTTAGGCGACACTGACTATATAGTCCTAGCGTCCGCCTGTACCATTCTTGTGCGAAGCGGTCACTGCAGGGTATCACTCCCCACTACACTATCATCTTAAAATGAATCTTTTGTTCTGCAAATAAACCACAAGGACAGATTCACTTGTCTGACTCTACTATCAACAGCTGAAGAAGCTCCCTGAACTTCAGCTATAGTTAATGCCTGTCTCTCTCGTCTCGTTTTACGTATTCTAGTTACTAGTTACCACCAATTGGCATTTAACAAGTGTTCAAATGCTTAAATAAAACCAGATTTGCGATTTGATATTTATTTTGAATATTTTCATATCGAGATAACATTCCCATCCCTAGCTGTCTTGTATACAAGACAACGGCGACGAGGAACAAGAAAAACGTTGAAATCTGGAGCAATTTTTTTGAGAGCCTTATTATAAAAGAATGGATTTCTATAGCTGCAATAAATGCAATTTTTTTTTTAAACAAGGACCTAAAACATGAACATGAGTGTAAAAAAAATTATAATTGATATTTTTTCCACATTTACCGAGTGGTTGAATTTTTGTCTTGTATACAAGACAGCGGCGCCAGTGTATCGTTCTATCGTTGTCTTGTATACATGCCAACGGCGGTCAAAGGGTTAAATCTATTTACCCCCTCCCTTAAATTAACAACGAGTTTTAGTCAGGGGTGTTCGACGCTACGCCGTAGTAGCATTTGAACGACTAGACTTTTTATTGGTTAAAATTACTGAATAAATTGTATTTGTTGCAGATTGTGGACGGACCGGAATACAGTATACTCCTCCACTCAGAAATAGAAAAACCAATGTACCATTTCTCCTGCAAGGGTTTCGATTTCGGAAAATGCATAATAAACGCACCGGACAACACGTACAAGAAAATCGTAACTTTTGTGAACGATGACAAAGTTCCTATTCTGTAATCCTTGATTTCATTTATAGTTTTTTAATATATAAATTATTTTATCCTTCTACAACTATGCTTACAAAAATGTTTTGTTCATATTCCACAATCTATTTTGAACTTTAGCATTACTTACCAACTTTTGAAATAAATACTTTCTAAAGTGACTGTATAATTGTAGCCTTGCGTTGGATTTTCAAACTCGGCCCGAGCTCCTCGTGGACTACAAGGCAGTGCCTGCTATCCAGCCAAAGGAGCAGGTTAAAGTGAAAATATTCTTCCGACCGAAACAACAGATGGAATATGATTTCCCGATAAAGTTCTGGGTTAATTCGCTCTGCGAAGAAATCATTACTGTTAAAGGAGAAGGTAGGAATAGTGCTTTACCTTTACATTATCTCTAATGTACGTATTTAACACGGGAGACCGTTTTCCCTAAATTCTTTTACTCCTGCCCACCTACTGAGACTCAACATAATTCATAGAGTCCGTCAGAACAAAGTGAGGCGGTGTCTTTAAAAACATCATATGGTCATAGACATATGATATTAATAATGACAATTGTGTCACACTTTTTCTAAAAGATTAAACCTCTGTAGTTCGGAAACCCTTGCTTTAATTCACCTTAAAATTGCAGGTGTAAAGTGCCTTTTCGATTTATACGAAGGGTGCGAAAAGAGTTTCGACATGGGGCCAGTAAAAGTGGGCTCTAAGATAGTTCGTCAGATAGAGGTGATGAATCACAGCAAAGTGGCCATAGACGCCAGTTTTATATTCAAGGATATGTACCCCGGAATAGAGGACACGCTTCAGTCGGAGGCGACGAGCGTGTGTCTGGATCCCGGTGATTCTGGTCCGGTTATGGACCTAGGACCTTCACGGCGAGTCTTGAACATTTTAGTTTTTGCAATACCTAGTGATAGTGACGGAGGAGCAGTGAAAGCATATAACTGGAAACCGCCTTTGGGAACATTACCGTTCAAATTCTCGGGCCAAATTACCACACACACACAATTACGCCTACATTTAAATAAGACGATACGCTTACAGAGCCTGTCTCTATTACACTAACGTACACAGATAAGTGTAGATGAAATGCATATAATGTCAATAAGTACCAATCAGCGACATTAATCCGCTAATAACCTTCTTGCTGTACGTACTGGCCGCTGAGAGTTCGCGGTTCATATTTGATTAGAATATGACTTGGACAGGGATAGGTTTATGCCATACATTGAAGAACCAGTCAAATAATTCACGTATAATAATTTAATGCAGATTAAGATAACTAGTAAAAATGTTGTTATGAAATTAAATGACAGACTAACTCAACATAATTAAATATTCATTGTTGTGGGTATAAATGTATTCCGCTATAATAAGTATTTTGTATATTTTATTATCAATCTGTATGGCAGTGCGAAGTCACGTTCAGAGCCCGTACCATGAGTCACTGACAGTGTCAAAACTGACATTTACGCTATCGAGAACGTAATTTACTTTCTATACATCTCGTTTGCACTAATATGCGAGTACGAGCGAGATGTATAGAAAGTAAATTACGTTCTCGACGGCGTTTGTCAGTGCCAAACTGATGGTAGCCGTACTGGTATAGTCTGTCAGTTTTTCTAAGATCAAGTACGCCATAGTAAATGTATGGCGAACTTGATCTTAGAAATCGGACAGGCTATACAGCCTGCAAAATTTACATGGGTACACGAATCGGGTCAAAAACATTTGAACAGGCGGAGTCACAATAAATCCCCACTTTCAGTTCCAATGGAAATATTTTATATGTATATAGCCGGTCAAGCAAGTTTGTCAGTAGAATAAGGCGCATAATTACAATTTTGTATGGGACTATAACCGTTCGCGCGCTTACATTTTCTAAATTCGCCGCTCTTTTCTACTGACGAAAATGGCTTGAGAGAGAACCTACATATATGTGACAGTAGAGGGTGGATTAAAATGATCAACATTTTGAGATAATGTGTGTATTTGTTAAATTAATTCAGTGAAAGCGTGATAGAAAAAAATGTATCTACATATAGGAGATCGGGTATGATTATCTCACGGGTTATCTCATGAATAGAACATTAGATATCTTGCCAGGCATCCACTCAATTTCATGTCTCTCTAATTGGACAGCTTTTTTCCATAGTTCTCTGCGAATAGCATCTTGTGGGAATCTGAATGGAAAGTAATGTAAAATGACAATACCAAATTTAAACAGTACCTAAGCGAAAGTTTCAAGCAAGGTGTTTACATTAAATAGGGACCTAGTTATTTCCTAAATGCCTGGTAATAACATTTATTTAAGGTCAGATGGGGTAAGAGAAACATAGGTACTTTATTGTACTTGGCTTAGCATAAGTATTTTTAAGTTAATGCTATTCAATGTACTTTATTGTGACATAAAAATACAAACTAAACTAAGTACATGCATTATAAAACTAAAAATAATCTTAGAAATAAACTTATAAATAAACTTATAAATAAACTTATAAATAAAAAATGCTCCCTAGCTCGCTGTCCTGAGTTATGGTGCCCAGAAGACTGGCAGCGTTACCTCTTTGAATGGCCAGACTTAGTCTCTGGCCGAAGTAGCTGCCAGCCCTCTGGTCACCAGACGCATCTACGAGGCGCTCGGAAATCTCTTTGTATAAAGATTTCGCACTGGGCCCCCACGGCCCCAAAGTTTCGACTCCGAACGGCGCAAATATGTAACCCTCGCCGAGGACAGCATATTTGCGCCGCTTGTTTAATTCCGCTGTTGTGGCCGCAGCCCCCGCCTTGATGGAGGTCGCCTGTAGGTGGGACGGCGCGAGCGTATCAACGCAGGTGGCGTCCCACACAAGCGTCCTCCCCAGCTTCCACGGGATGAGTGACATCCCGTCGGGCCGCTTGCCGTCGTCGCGTGCGATACCGTTCGGCTCAAGTATGGCCGGCACGCTGACGGAAGCAAGCGCCCTACGGATGACATCATTCAAGGATGCGTGGCGGGAGATACGGCCGGCGCTCCTTTGGCAAGACAAGCCGTGGTGACCCAGTTCGTCTACCATGGTGCCACAGCGGCAGCGGTGGGGCTCGTTTATACCAAATTTGATTATTAATTTGAAATAACTAGGTAGTTTTTTTATAGCTCCATCTCATGAAATAAAAAAGGAAAATACATATCTGTAAGAAGAAATTTATTACTACATTTATAATTACAGTGGAATCCGTTTATTATCCGTTTATCCGTTTTTTTTTATTTATTTATTATGACTCCGCTTATACTGACCAACCGCTTACTATGACGCAATTACTGTGCGAAGTTTGGTTTTCATATGAAATTCTTTGTGACAAAGTCGGATAAGATGACTTCGACCTATAAATACTATTTTTATAGAATTATGAGTATGACTCCGCTTATACTGACCAACCGCTTACTATGACGCAATTACTGTGCGAAGTTTGGTTTTCATATGAAATTCTTTGTGAAAAAGTCGGATAAGATGACTTCGACCTATAAATACTATTTTTATAGAATTATGTCCGGTTATACTGACAAATTCGCTGGTTTTCGTGGCCGGCCCCACATCTTTCCCTGCGAGGACGTCTGTGGCGCTTAAATTGTTTTAGTTTTTACTCTCGGTGAAAGTTGATAATGGGTATAAGGTTAATAAAACTCATCTCTCACAAAATAGTTTGAGATGAATTTGGAAAACATAAAATAAAAAGTTTATCAACTATGCTTTATATGACATCCGCTTAGTATGACATGTTTGTTACTTCCCTTCAATGTCATTATAAGCGGATTCTACTGTATATAGAAAATACCTAAACCAATCATAAGTTAATAAAATAGTCTACTTCATTTGGCATAAAACCATCCCTATTATCCTCACAATTTAAAAAGTCGTATGTTGTTATGAAAGTCGTATGCAGTTGTTACGTTTTAGCTTAGCACGGTAGTATTGAAAAAATGTCGTCATGTTTATTCCAAATTTTACTGAAGTTATCTGTTTACTACAAGTGAAAAGTGATTCCACTGTCCTTGATATGAACTAAAACAACTTCTGCACCACTTCACGACACATGAAGACATTTTTAATTGCAAAAAACGTAGTTTTTATAAACCAATTTAGCCATCCGTCACTGACTGTCATCTCGGCCGCACTGAAGTTGCCAATCGAACAGTCTGTAAGCACCGCCTACAATCGAATACTTTACGTTGGGTCATAATTGAGCGGACAGAATACTTCCATGGTTTATATGCGTTCACTGCGGAGGAGTAACCTATTATAATACGCAGGATCATTAGGAGATGTAATCCGTGATAGACAGCTAAAAATGTCGATTCAGTATCAAAAACATTTAAATTCAAATAGGCTTTTTACATTTTGCTTTTGTATTCGTTGATTTTGACATCTACGTTGTATCGAAATCGAAGTTATTTGTTGTACCTACAACTTCACAGAAAAGATTTAGAATCTGTGATTGTGTGATCTTCTAGAGTTTAATGTTATCCGGAACGTTATAGGACTTATAGGTATAGACAATTATACTAAATTGGTATAGAATAGCGTAAGCCCAAATGCCCAAGGAAATGAAGACTCTGTTATTTCCGCTACATGTGCTCAGACGTACCTCGTAGCAGCATATTATTATAATGTAGAAGCAATTGATTGTAGAAATATTATAATAACACAATGTACATAATGTATGTTTAGAAGTTACATGGTGAAAAATTACAACGACGACAAGATCCGAAATCAAATCGCGATGGACATTCAAAATGCACTGTCGTCGTTAAAGGTCATCCCTAAAGAATGCAAGATACTGCCTTACAGAAAAATCCCTTTGAAGATTCAATTTAAACCTGTTGGCATGATCAGCGATTTGAACGTTCAGGTACTTACACATTATTTAAATTTAGCGACAGATATTAAAAAAGGGGGGCGCTATGTACCTTTTGAATACATTATAATAGTTTTTTTGTTGCTGGATTCGTCGATCAACTCAAAACAAAAAGCGGCCAAGTGCGAGTCGGACTCGCCCATGAAGGGTTCCGTATTTAGGCGATTTATGACGTATTAAAAAAAACTACTTACTAGATCTAGTTCAAACCAATTTTCGGTGGAAGTTTACATGGTAATGTACATCGTATATTTTTTTTAGTTTTTTCATTCTCTTATTTTAGAAGTTACAGGGGGGGGGGACACACATTTTACCACTTTGGAAGTGTCTCTCGCGCAAACTATTCAGTTTAGAAAAAAATGATATTAGAAACCTCAATATCATTTTTGAAGACCTATCCATAGATACCCCACACGTATGGGTTTGATGAAAAAAATTTTTTTGAGTTTCAGTTCAAAGTATGGAGAACCCCAAAAAATTATTGTTTTTTTTCTATTTTTGTGTGAAAATCTTAATACGGTTCACAGAATACATCTACTTACCAAGTTTCAACAGTATAGTTCTTATAGTTTCGGAGAAAAGTGGCTGTGACATACGGACGGACAGACAGACGGACAGACAGACAGACATGACGAATCTATAAGGGTTCCGTTTTTTGCCATTTGGCTACGGAACCCTAAAAACGGCCGTTTTAACTTTGGACGGATAGATTCGACGAATTTTGACTACCGCCACCGCCACCGATAACCTCTTGAATTACAGCATGGAGATTTAACGTAAGGTTGTAAGATTAAAGGGAATATAACACATATTGTACCAGAAAATGAATAATGAGAAGGCTCCCAACAAGATAGACTGACGATCGTCAAAGTCGCGCAGAATCATGTGTCCACCCTTAAACGGTTTTCGTCGGGTATGAGAACCGCATAGTAACATAATTATTTATTTTGTCAGCTGAACATGAGGGTGCTAAACATCGAGCGGCCGCTAGTGCGGTTGAGCGGCAGCGCCACCGGCATGAGCCTGTGTCTCAGCCAGGACTCGCTGCAGTTCGGCCGCGTGCGCATCCGCGGATGCAAGATACTGAAGGTCATGTTGCTGAATAAAGGGGACTTCGGGGCCAGGTGAGGCCAACAGTTAGAAATTTTGGACATTGACAGTTTAATAAAAGGTATAAATGTGTCAAAGGGCCGTTCGTTTGTGGGTAATTTTGTTTAAAGTTTTACACTTCACTTATTGTTTAGATTTGTGAATTTTTATTTCCACTCAAAATCACGAGCTATTTCTATCCATATTCGGATTATAGGAGAAATAAAGTGTCTTGAGGTTTTTATTACCATTCCGTTACCATTTTTCATAGATCGCTGACTGTACTTTTCTTACGACAGACAACTAATACTCATCGAGACAATTCTAAAAACCCCTAACACAATTAGGTTGCGTTGTTTCATCACAGAGTTCCTATGGCCACCTCCTGTCTCCATCATCAGATCAGCTCGATGGTATCATAATACTGCATTGTCACCCGACTTACATGTATATATATGCAAAATTTCAGCTCAATCGGAAACCGGGAAGTGGATCAAATTTAACTTGCAAGATTTGATTACAGACAACGGGACAGGTGAAGCTAAATATGTAAAAGCTTGTAAAAAATGGCTCTTTATTTGTAAGGGTGAATAATAAATGTTTTTTGAACGGCCCTAATTGCAAGCTTAGATCGAAGATTAGTTTTGACTTTTAAAATGCCTATTGATTGTAATTGTTGTTTGCCCAGATTTTGGTGGCAACCCTTGATGTCCGACGAGTTTATAATTTCGCCGATGCAAGGCCACATCGCAGCACACACTAACGTGACCTACACGATTACCTACAGGCCAAAAAGCCACAATCCGTTTGTCAAATTATGGGTAAGACATTCTGTCAAAAATTTCCCGAATATATTCTAATTTTTGACAAAATAAATTAGCGATTTACGAGTATACTGGACGCTTAGCGTTCCGTACACACTGGCGGGAGGAGCGCTTTATGTGATTGAACAATCATTTGTGGCTTTCTATCAGAGAAGGGTCTTTATGCTTCAGGTGCATAAGGTTCCTCTATTGGAAAGCCACATTTTAAAAGTTAGATTAGGCCTCCTGATGCTTCGATTACACTCCCGATTTGCCAGGCGAATCCAGTCTACGAATGATTTCTACTAATTTTGCTATAAATTATAAAACGTAGCTACTCTCTACGGCGTAGCACATCGTAACCAAACATTAATAAGTCGAGAATGAAAACGTCTAAAAAACATCTAGTGATGACGAGGGAGGACAGATTCCCAAGTGTCCATATTCGCTCAGTGTGATCTACTTGCAGGCGAGCTGCAACATCGAGAACTACAAGTCACAGGAGCTAGCCCTGTACGCCGCCTGCTTGGACGTGGGCGACGTGGCGGCCAAGACCTTGTACGTGGAGTGTCCCGTGCGGGAGGTCACAACTAGCTACATGTCGGTTACGAACCCGTATGTTCTTGTCATTTATTTACTTGTAGGCGAGCTGCAACTTCGAGAACTACAAGTCACAGGAGCTAGCCCTGTACGCCGCCTGCTTGGAGGTGGGCGACGTGGCGGCCAAGACCATGTACATGGAGTGTCCGGTGCGGGAGGTCACAACTAGCTACATGCCGGTTACGAATCCGAATGTTCTTGTCATTTATTTACTTGTAGGAGAGCTGCAACTTCGAGAACTACAAGTCACAGGAGCTAGCCCTGTACGCCGCCTGCTTGGAGGTGGGCGACGTGGCGGCCAAGACCTTGTACGTGGAGTGTCCCGTGCGGGAGGTCACAACTAGCTACATGTCGGTTACGAACCCGTATGTTCTTGTCATTTATTTACTTGTAGGCGAGCTGCAACTTCGAGAACTACAAGTCACAGGAGCTAGCCCTGTACGCCGCCTGCTTGGAGGTGGGCGACGTGGCGGCCAAGACCATGTACATGGAGTGTCCGGTGCGGGAGGTCACAACTAGCTACATGCCGGTTACGAATCCGAATGTTCTTGTCATTTATTTACTTGTAGGAGAGCTGCAACTTCGAGAACTACAAGTCACAGGAGCTAGCCCTGTACGCCGCCTGCTTGGAGGTGGGCGACGTGGCGGCCAAGACCATGTACGTGGAGTGTCCCGTGCGGGAGGTCACAACTAGCTACATGTCGGTTACGAACCCGTATGTTCTTGTCATTTATTTACTTGTAGGCGAGCTGCAACTTCGAGAACTACAAGTCACAGGAGCTAGCCCTGTACGCCGCCTGCTTGGAGGTGGGCGACGTGGCGGCCAAGACCATGTACATGGAGTGTCCGGTGCGGGAGGTCACAACTAGCTACATGCCGATTACGAATCCGTATGTTCTTGTCATTTATTTACTTGTAGGAGAGCTGCAACTTCGAGAACTACAAGTCACAGGAGCTAGCCCTGTACGCCGCCTGCTTGGAGGTGGGCGACGTGGCGGCCAAGACCATGTACATGGAGTGTCCGGTGCGGGAGGTCACAACTAGCTACATGCCGGTTACGAATCCGTATGTTCTTGTCATTTATTTACTTGTAGGAGAGCGGCAACTTCGAGAACTACAAGTCACAGGAGCTAGCCCTGTACGCCGCCTACTTGGACGTGGGCGACGTCGCGGCCAAGACCTTGTACAGTCAGCTGCAGAGGTGACCCCCCCCCCCTTCCAAACAAATTTCTATGCAGAAACAGTGTCCGGTGTCGTACGTGCCGGTTACGAACCCGTAAGTTGTTGTATTTATTTCATTATTCCGATTGTATTCATTTACAGGGCGATCTGATACATATGAGTAGCTGTTCACATTCAGGGATCGAATAGGTACCTGTAGTCCTGTGCGCCCTAACTTCACAAATTAAACACCTTAGTCAAAATATGTGGTTTGGCCGTTTCGCTAATACCGTCACATGGGCGTAAGGTTATTATAGATTAGAAACGAAATGATATATGTTTATATTTAGCTATACCGGTAACGATCCCTGTTTACATTGGTTTAAGCTATGATCAAGTTTTTAAGGCGAAGACATGATTTTAACAGAGTTATTTTCGTATCATGATCTGTCTATGATCAGTTCCATATTTTACCAACATATGTGACGTTATCTATGAAAAGGGACCTTATTGTCGATGGCGCTTACGGCATTATAAACGATGATTCGATATAAATACAATGCCGCGCGACGCTGTGCGGCGTAAGCGCCATCGACAATAAGGTCCCTTTTAATAGATAATGCCCCAATATAATGGTAACAATTTGGTCATTTAGTAGATTTCAGCGTAGTGAAAGTAAAATTGTGACTGAGGAACAAGAGTATTACAACTAGTAAAACTCGCATAATCGCAATAAACTTAATCATGAATTTAATATAAATATTTAAAAAAACTGCTATTATAGAACCGACGGGGTTTGGCTAGTGCTCTCCGAGTTGTCTCCCGGACCGTTTTCCACGTTAGCCCAGTGCCAGATCGAACCTAACTCAGTTTTCGATATCCCGATCTATTTCAAGCCGAAAACTATGGGAAAACACGAGGTATTTAACTGAAACTTTAAGATTAAATATTAGTATATAAATACCTACTCGTACTACTACTAGGTATAATGTAATGTAATGAGTCAATAATGTCAATAGAGTAACAACAATGCTTCTGTTGTTCACTGGTAAGTTTGGGCTAAAGTCAAAGTCTCTATTTCTATAGCGAAGCTGACAGAAAAAACTTTAAAACTATTAATATTAAGTATGGACTATTACTAACCGGGGAATTATTATTAAATTGTACAACGGGACTTAATCGCGTATCTAAGTTTTAAGATTTACCTCCGACGTTTCAAGGACGGCGTTGTCCCTGTGGTCTCGGAGAAGACTGGCTTAAGTTGACATCAGCATCTTCTAACTGCGCGAGTTTTTCAAACTACCCGCACTTGGTCTTGTTTATCCGCTTGAACGTTTTGCGCACTAGGGATGTCACTCTGTCGACACACAACACTAACGATATTCGATTTATCGACTGTCGATATTCGTTTACGCTCACATTTATAGGTACTAATGACTGGATTCTATGTGGATGAGATCTTGAAACCCTCGTCCCGATTGAAATTACTATGTTTTTTGATTTCAATGGCTTCCCGTACTTTCCTGCTGTAGAAATGACGATCCGTGGACAGGATTTTACAATTCCGTTGTACAATTTAATAATGTGTAAAAATCGTGAAAGTTTAAATCGGGGAATTATTATTACAGAACCAATTATTATACACTAATTTGGGCGAGAACGCACTCTTCGTAAGTGTACTTGGCGTAGCGTGGCCGCCGAATCCTAACGGACTAATAACCTTCAAAGTGGCTGCCAAAGGCGTTCACACGGAGCTATTGAAGGTTCATCATATCACCGAGGTATTATGATTCATTTTACCATATGTACATATTCAGGTAAGCCAATGAGTTATCACAGGGGAATATTACGCATAAGGGCGCGTGTACACGGTGCCGCCTCCGCGCCGCCGCCGCACGGGCGCGTGTACACGCGCCCTAATGCCATGTTAAAGTAATAGAGCAGTGATTAAATTTGCATCATCATCATTAACTTAAGAGTTATTCTCTTATCGGTGAAGTATCTACCTACCAGCATTCCCTATCTTACGCCAGCTCTGACTTTTTGATACGACACGACTTTTTTCTTTCAGTTGTTCTAAAAAGCTGCGTCTGGGTATTCCTCTACCCCGCTTGCGACCTATCCGCCCCTCCAGGATAGTTTTAAAGAAGTGGTCGTGTATTAATATTATAAATTATAAATTCTCATAATAATAATGACTATTTTTACACCAAATGGCATTAAGACATTTATTAATTGCAGTATTCTGAGAAGTGCTACGCCGTAGCCCGTAGCAAGTTTTTCCTGTATGTATGGGAAAATTGTCTTACACTCACACCATTATTTTTCTTGATACGGGAATCCGTAAATCAATGTGTCATCACATGCTAAATACTTAAATATCTGATAATGTGATAATCAAATAATATCGTGGTGGAACAAGTCACCTAAGCTTAAGTATCTCATTTTTCTTCATTTCGCTTATTATGTTGAGCACTTGCGATTAACTTAATGTCCATGGATTTCCGATAGCCGGGCTAAGTTTTCCGTTTTACGAAATATCAGAATTTCGTTATATAAAAATATTTAAAATGTAAATAAATACGTACTTTATCTTGAATTGCCAAAATATTAAATGTTTGATATTTTTACACTTAAACATTTAGGTTCGGTTAGCACTAGAGTGATAGCACCCGTTAATCGGCTCCTTTCTCAACTGTCCGGCCACAATGTAATTAGATACAAAAAGCGCTTATTTTAGTCCCCAGAATCATACGTAGTGTCGACGGAGGTAGTGAAGGTGGTACCCGATAAGTTCGACGCTTTCTACGAGATCAAGCACCCGGAGACCGTAAAAGTGTGGGGTGAAACGTGCGCCACGTGCCGGTGGGACTACGCGTGTTATGGCGAGTGCGAGATGCACATGAAAGTAAGGATTTTAACTACCGATATACTATACTATTGGCCCCTATATAGGTACTCTAACTCCCCAGAATCATTCGTAGTGTCAACGGAGACAGTAAAGGGGGTGCCCGAGAATTTAGACAGTTTCTACGAGATCAACACCCGGAGACGCTGAAGGTGTGGGGCGAGACGTACCTACGCCACGTGCCGGTGGGACATGAAAATAAGAATACCTACCGATATACCCTTGAGTCAGCCTCAAGCCGATAATTGGCAGGAAACGGTGCAGGTTCGGGAAAAGTGGTGTGCTCTCGTTTCGGAGGCCAAGATCCTCTTTGGGTCGCTGAGCCGTAATAGTTAGTTAGTTAATTAGATACCCTTAGTAAAAGTTTTGAAAATACTGTTTAGATTCTATAATAATAAAACACTTGTAGCAAGTCTCTAATACAAAATGCATACTGTCCTTACATGGATTTAATGTTTTTGTTTAAGCAATCAGAAATCAGCAATCCTTTTTAGTTAATCAGTTTTAAATCACCTACAACGGCAAATCTACTAAGCTATAATAATTAAAAATTTGAAAAAAATTGATATACAACAAATTGTGTCAACATATTTTTAATAATGTAAATATCCAGACAGGAAAATGAGGACTACTTTTGTATGAAAAGGCGATTTCCCGCGGGTCCTCCACTTTCGTCTTAATAGTTTGCGTGAACGGAATAGTCGTGCAGGAACTCTATACCTACAACCTTAACCTAACTGGAGTGGAGTATCTAAATGTAAGACTCACCCGCAGGTGGTGTTCGTAAACAAGGAGACGCGCGAGTACCAGTTCTATGAGATCGTGGCGACCGTCACCCCGAGCGAGATCGTGGACACCCTGACGATGACGTCACGGGCCCGCGAAACAGTCCAGCGGGAGATAATTGTGCGCAACCCGTTAGCCGCTCCGGTTACCTTCATTGTGCGCTGCCAGCAACTGGACTGTCCCAGCACCATTGAAGTAGGAAGACACTCACAGGTCACAAGACAAGTTTTCTTAGTTCAAGTAATAAATAAGTGTCGGCTAAATGAATACAAAACCTCGGTGTGAACCAACTGTCGACGAACGCTCTGTATAATATGCTCATGGCGACCGGTCTGGCCTAGTGGGTAATGACCCTGCCTGCTGATGGTCCTGGGTTCGAATCCCGGTAAGGGTATTTATTTGGTATCGTCTTGGGTCGTCCCATTCGTTTTTCGTCAAGTTCTTAAATTAGTCCTATTCTGCTTTCGTCCTCACCGACGATTGTGACGAATGTAGAATGGGTAACGAAAGCAGTCCTCACCGACGATTGTGACGAATGTAGAATGGGTAACGAAAGCAGAATAGACCAGAGATGCGATTTATTTGAAATACTTCTATTTAAAATGCAAATACAAAATGCAAAATACCTATTTTGTATTTTGCATTTAAATGCCTTTTAGTAAAAAACATTTTGTATTTTATTTGAAATACTTTTCGAGATGTATTTTGCATTTTTAATATTCATTTCAAAATGCAAAATACTTTGCGATTAAGTTTAGCCAACATTACCAGTCAAACAAAATGAAATGAACGAATGACGCTTGTATTGCCGAATTTGACCGATAGAGGTGCCTGCTAGCCATGCGCGCCCTTTTTAGGGTTCCGTACCCAAAGGGTAAAAACGGGACTCTATTACTAAGACTCCGCTGTCCGTCCGTCCGTCCGTCCGTCTGTCACCAGGCTGTATCTCACGAACCGTGATAGCTAGACAGTTGAAATTTTCACAGATGATGTATTTCTGTTGCCGCTATAACAACAAATACTAAAAACAGAATAAAATAAAGATTTAAGTGGGGCTCCCATACAACAAACGTGATTTTTGACCGAAGTTAAGCAACGTCGGGCGGGGACAGTACTTGGATGGGTGACCGTTTTTTTGCTTGTTTTGCTCTATTTTTTGTTGATGGTGCGGAATCCTCCGTGCGCGAGTTCGACTCGCACTTGGTCGGTTTTTTTTCTTCTTTGGTCAGAGTGCGCGCCTGCGCCTTATAGCCGTTTAGACTCGCGACTCGGCTCGCGGCGCGTCTCGTGGCTCGCCGCGACACACTCGGCTTCGGCTTGTCAATTGGTTATAAAATAAACCTTATGCCGTGCCGTTAGTGTTTAAATTATATTAGCTCGACGAGCTTGCGAGCCACGAGACGAATCGCGAGCCCACCGCTTACACTCGCGTCTCGTGGCGCGGCTCGCGGCTCGTCTCGTGGCTCGCGCGAGAGTCTAAACCGGTTATTATGACCAAAATGTCATGCATAAGGTGCCATGTTATTAGACGTTTTTGTTCGGCTCGGCATTGTGTCTCTATTTCTCATGATAAATACCTAAAATAAATAAAAATATCCGAGATTTGGTCAAAAGGTATTTTATTTAGAAAAAGTATTTTGAAAATACCTATTTTGCATTTAGCATTTTAAATACAAAACGCAAAACTATTTGGTATTTTGCATTTGAAATAGTAAATCTGAAAAGTATTTTGCATTTTGTATTTAAATGCTTTTTTAAAACCATTTTGTACATCTCTGGAATAGACTAATTTAAGAACTTGACGACAAACGAATGGGGCGACCCAAGACGATACCATTTATTTGTGTGATGAACACTAATGTGACACTAATATTTGTTCCGGAGTCATGGGTGTTTTCTATGTATATAAGTATGTATTTATCTATATAAGTATGTATATCGTCGCCTAGTACCCATAGTACAAGCTTTGCTTAGTTTGGGACTAGATTGATCTGTGTAAGATGTCCCCCAATATTTATTTATTTTATCTATTTCAGGCGCCACTCGTAATGTCCTACTCGCCATTAGTAGTAGGCGAAAGTGAGCAGTACTTGGAGATTTCCAACGATTACGTCGGAACATACACGTACAAGATGAAACTGAAGTGCTTGCCAGCCAAGGCAAAGGAGCTAGTGATAGACACGCCGATTGGCACGCGGGCCCCGCTGAGGCTTCGAGTACAGAACAGGAGTCCCGTCAAAGCGGTCTTCACATGCGAAGTGAGTAAGCTTAACGTTTTACTTGAAATATAAGCTTGGTTCGGATTTTGGGCTAATGTTTCCCAAGTGCAGGGGTTGGCGTCGGCACACAAGAGCTGATCGCAGTGGAAATCTCCAGTTTAAGGTATCTCAAAAAAAAAACGTTTTTCTTCTCTTTCGGCTCGCGAGTTACGTTTTTATTTACCGTAGGTGAAGTTATAACTTATAATTATAAAATACTAGCTGTTGCCCGCGACTTCGTACGCGTGGATTTGTATATTGGTGGTTATACATTCTACATTAGTTTAGAACAGCGGTCGGCAGCAGCCAAGCAGCCAAGGGCCACATAGTAGTTAACGAAGTTGACGCGGGCCGCACTTTGTTAATATTTATGACTTTATCAGACATTGTCGTTTGTCAATATTACATACAAAATAGCCAGGGAGGCTCGCGGGCCGCAAGTGACAGGCTCACGGGCCGCATGCGGCCCGCGGGCCGCGGGTTGCCGACCACTGGTTTAGAACATTATGCAGCAAAAGATAGCAGTAGGGACGGTTAATCATTTGTTAATTATTATACAACGCATGAGATTTGTCTTTCACAACCTGGCTACGAAGTTTCAAGCCCCTAACTGAATAAAATTGTTCTCGATATAATCTCTCTCAACCCCCAGAAGATTTCCAAGTCCACTATTTAATAAAACCTACTACCTAACTACCTATTTACGAAGTTTGAAGTTCCTAGCTTTAAATAAAATTTGAACCCTCTACCAACTCTCAACCCCTGTTTAAACTTTTAGGGGATGAATTTTTAAAAACGCTGAAATTACTTTTCTTGTATTGTAATAATATGCCTTTATACAACGATTCAAGTCCCGCACTCAAATAAATATTTGGGTTCCATACAAATTTTTGACCCCCTTCACCACCTTGGGGAATGAATTATCAAAGACTCTGAAATTAGTTTTCTTTACCTTTACCTTTTTACAAAGCTTCAAGTTCCTAGCTTTAAAAAAATTATAACCTATACAATCTTTCTACCCCTTTTTAACCCTAAATTAGGATGAATTTTTAAAAACGCTGAAATTAGTTTTCTTGTGTTCTAATAATATGGCTTTATACAAAGATTTAAGTCCCGCACTCTCAAAAATATTTGATCTCCATACAAACTTTCAACCCCTTTTTCACCTCCTCGGGGGATGAATTTTTAAAATCGCTGAATAGGGTTTTTAGTTTTTTAATAAAATACCTTTTTACGAAGTTTCAAGTTCCTAGCTTTAAATAAAATTTGAACCCTATACAGACTTTCAACCCCTTTTGGACCCTTATAGGGGATGAATTTTTAAAAACTTCTCTTTTAATGAAATAACATTTTACGAAGACAAATTCGTAGCTTAAAAAAAAATTTAAACCCTATACAATCTTTCAATTTGGGGTTGAATTTCCTAAAACGTTGCAATTCCTTTATTTTGCAATCGGCTATTATGCCTTTCTAAAAAGTTTCAAAGCATTTGTAATGGATTCAAACTTTCAACCTCTTTTTAACCCTGTTAGGGGATGAATTTTTAAAAACGCTGAAATTACTTTTATTGTCTTATAATAATATACCCATATACAAAGTTTCAAGTCCCACACTCACAAAAATATTTGATCTCCATACAAACTTTCAATCCTTTTTTCACCACCTTCGGGGATGAATTTTCGAAAACGCTGAAATTAGTTTTCTTGTTTTTTAATATAATACATTTTCACAAAGTTTCAAATTCCTAGCTTAAACTAAAGCTTGAACCCCATACAATCTTTCAACCCCTTTTTAACCCTTTTAAAGGATGAATTTTTGAAAACGCTGAAATTACTTTTCTTGAGATCTAATAATATGGCTTTATACAAAGATTGAAGTCCCGCACTCTAAAAAATATTTGATCTCCGTACAAACTTTCAACCCCTTTATCACCACCTCGGGGGATGAATTTTTAAAAACACTGAAATTAGTTTTGTTGTTTTTTAATTTCATACCTTTTTGCGAAGTTTCAAGGTCCTAGCTTAAAATAAAATTTGCACCCCAAGACAAAGTTTCATCCCCTTTTTTACCCCCTTAGGAGTTGAATTTCCTAAAACGTCGCAATTCCTTTTTTTTGCAATCGGCTATTATGCCTTTCTAAAAAGTTTCAAAGCGTTTGTAATGGATTCAAACTTTCAACCTCTTTTTAACCCTGTTAGGGGATGAATTTTTAAAAACGCTGAAATTACTTTTGTTGTCTTATAATAATATACCCATATACAACGTTTCAAGTCCCACACTCACAAAAATATTTGATCTCCATACAAACTTTCAATCCTTTTTTCACCACCTTCGGGGATGAATTTTCGAAAACGCTGAAATTAGTTTTCTTGTTTTTTAATATAATACATTTTCACAAAGTTTCAAATTCCTAGCTTAAACTAAAGCTTGAACCCCATACAATCTTTCAACCCCTTTTTAACCCTTTTAAAGGATGAATTTTTGAAAACGCTGAAATTACTTTTCTTGAGATCTAATAATATGGCTTTATACAAAGATTGAAGTCCCGCACTCTAAAAAATATTTGATCTCCGTACAAACTTTCAACCCCTTTATCACCACCTCGGGGGATGAATTTTTAAAAACACTGAAATTAGTTTTGTTGTATTTTAATTTCATACCTTTTTGCGAAGTTTCAAGGTCCTAGCTTAAAATAAAATTTGCACCCCAAGACAAAGTTTCATCCCCTTTTTTACCCCCTTAGGAGTTGAATTTCCTAAAACGTCGCAATTCCTTTTTTTTGCAATCGGCTATTATGCCTTTCTAAAAAGTTTCAAAGCGTTTGTAATGGATTCAAACTTTCAACCTCTTTTTAACCCTGTTAGGGGATGAATTTTTAAAAACGCTGAAATTACTTTTGTTGTCTTATAATAATATACCCATATACAACGTTTCAAGTCCCACACTCACAAAAATATTTGATCTCCATACAAATTTTCACCCATTTTTTCACCACCTTGAGGGATGAATTTTTGAAAACGCTGAATTTAGTTTCCTTATTTTTTAATTTAATACATTTTTACAAAGTTTCAAATTCCTAGCTTAAAATAAATCTTGAACCCCATACAACCTTTCATCCCCTTTTTAACCCTTTTAAGGGATGAATTTTTAAAAACGCTGAAATTACTTTTCTTGAGATCTAATAATATGGCTTTATACAAAGATTGAAGTCCCGCACTCTCAATAATATTTGATCTCCGTACAAACTTTCAACCCCTTTTTCACCACCTCGGGGGATGAATTTTTAAAAACGCTGAAATTAGTTTTCTCGTTTTTTAATTTAATACCTTTTTGCAAAGTTTCAAGGTCCTAGCTTAAAATAAAATTTGCACCCCAAGACAAAGTTTCATTCCCTTTTTTACCCCCTTAGGGGTTGAATTTCCTAAAACGTCGCAATTACTGTTTTTTGTAATCGGCTATTATGCCTTTCTAAGAAGTTTCAAAGCATTTGTAATGGATTCAAACTTTCAACCCCTTTTTAACCCTGTTAGGGGATGAATTTTCAAAAACGCTGAAATTACTTTTACTGTCTTATAATAACATACCCATATACAAAGTTTCACGTCCCACACTCACAAAAATATTTGATCTCCATACAAACTTTCAACCCCTTTTTCACCACCTTGGGGGATGAATTTTCGAAAACGCTGAAATTAGTTTTCTTGTTTTTTAATATAATACATTTTCACAAAGTTTCAAATTCCTAGCTTAAACTAAAACTTGAACCCCATACAACCTTTCATCCCCTTTTTAACCCCCTTAGGGGTTGAATTTTTCAAAATCGCTTCTTATCTCTTGTACACTTTACAAATGCAACCTAGTGTGCAAATTTCAACTTTCTAGCTTTTGTAGTTTCGGCTCTGCGTTGATGAATCTGTCAGTCAGTCCGTCAGTCAGTCAGTCAGGACACTTGCATTTATATATATAGATTAGGTATTAAAAAATGACATTAAATATACGAGTTATTTCTTTGAAAATTATATCCAGAAACATTTTACTTCATTCCAGATTTAATACAACAAGGCAGGGGCTTCTGGGGTTCCCAAAGTTTATTGGGCTGCGATCTGATCAATTTCACCATTTGTAGGTATAGGTATAAGCGGTGGTAGCCGAGTGGATATGACGTCCGACTTTCAATCCGGAGGTCGCGGGTTCAAATCCTGGCTCGTACCAATGAGTTTTTCGGAACGTACCTATGTACGAAATATCATTTGATATTTACCACAAGCTTTTCGGTGAAGGAAAACATCGTGAGGAAACCTGCATACATCTGCGAAGAAATTCAAAGGTGTATGTGAAGTCCCCAATCCGCATTGGGCTAGCGTGGGGACTATAGCCCACCAAGCCCTCTCGCGCATGAGAGGAGGCCTGTGCCCAGCAGTGGGACGTATATAAGCTCAAATTATTATTATTATAGATATATATATGCATATGCCTAATATTCGCTCGCGACCCACCACTGGGTCGCGACTCATAGTTTGGGAAATGCTGAATAAGGGATAGATTTTGTATATTGCTCGCCATATACCATATGTTCTGGCTAGTCTCTCAGGACCTGTCAACAGCCAATGGAATAAAATAAATCAGTAGAGACCTAAAATACCTACGTTCTTCCGTTTTCTTAAGGTCACACATCCATCAATCACGACTGATAAGGAGTATTTCCTGGGTCCGTTCGAAAAGGGCAAGTTCCTCGTGTACTTCGAGCCGACCGAAGTTGGCCTACAACAATGCACAGTGTCGTTTGATTCGCCGGACGCCGGAGAATTCGTGTAAGTGCTAAGCTAATACAATACAGTAAACAATTATGAATACGTTTTCATCATTGACGTATAATATCTAAGGACGGGCTAATGGGACACTAAACATCGTACTAGTTCAGCGGTGCTACCCACGAATTCCAGCCAATCGTGCAGTCTAACGCGACTAGTTGCGACCAATAGCGCGCGTAATGCGAACTCGTCAACCAATCGCGCGCGTGATGCGAACTCATCAACCAATCGCGTTGTAACGATTTCACACCGCTGTATTGGCCCTTGTCATGCCTCATTATTATTGCCCGTAAAGCCAGTCCCTAGATATCTATGTCAATGGTTTTCATGTTCGTGCCTGCGTGAATTACTATAATTGAAACCATTCATAGTAAAAATAAATAGACTACGAACGAAATATAGTTGGTAAACCAAATTTGTCAGTAAATTAGAACAAAAAAAACTATACTCATCCTTTTATTTTGGATGTAGATACTACTAGTGTAAGACAAAGATAGTATGATTCTCTGTCTATGTTTGAAATCAGACAGTCCTTTGACAAACTACAACTCAAACTATCGCAATTTCGTGGGTACAATGCAAGTACCTTGTGATTAACGGTAGAAACTAAAGGGATTGTTTACAGAGAGCGAAATTGCGAAATGATATCGAACCTTGTCAATTGTAGGTACTTAGTAATAGCTATGAGCGCCGCGCCGGCGCGCCGCCGCCGCCGACAAAATTTTCGCGCCGCCGCCGCCGACGCTGCGCTATCGGCGTGGCATCGGCGTGACCTTGGTAGTTACTACTACTTTCGGAATCAGATAATATATTTTTAATCGAGTTTAGATCATTAACGGCGCCACTTCGAATAGTTTATAGGCATTCAAAAGGTACTTTAGGCCCATATAATTCAAAAATATCGAAGGCAAATGCAAACTTATCTGTCTAGTAACCGCGCTACTAGTCTTGGGGAAACGAAATTATTTAATATCAATTTTAACATCAATATGCTTGTAATAAACATACTGATTCCCTTCCATTTTTATTGTGGAACGTTCCACATTACAATTTATAGAGTGTATATATACACTAGACATATGTCAATCACAATGAAAAAATTAACTGTGATCAATTCTGGCTAACGTGAGCTCGAACTCGAACCCACATCTTTGCATTACCGTACCGATCTTAATTTTGCCAGCTAACCATCATTTACCGCGAATTTAGCCATTGCAAGCATGGTTAAACGTCTTTAAAAGGTATAAAATGGGGTTAATTTTAAGATATTAAGCGTTTCCACGTCCAAGTCCAAATGTCCGGCCGTTGGCTTCGCACGGAAGGGCGTCGGAATCGGGTCTCAATTAAACTTGGCCACTGTTCAAATTTCAAGCTTTGCTCTCTCGCAGCTCAATATATGGCCTTGCATCGCTCCCATGGAATTAAGCCGCTATCTGAACCTGCAAGTTTTTGGCCCTGTTTGGAGCTCAACTTTCGGCCTGTTTTAAAACGCTTGAGCCTTGGTCCTTATCCGATCTTAGCTCCATTGCAGCTCGGCCTTTGGCGTCGCACGAATGCGCCCGCAGGAAAGCTCCAGATCTTTAACACTATGGCTTCAGTCTTTATTGGCCTGCGCCCTCGCTCTGCTCTCATGCAGCTCGGCCTCGCACAGAAGCGCGCCGCAATTGGCGTTCGATTCTTAGCTGTATACTTACCTGCAGCTCATCCTCTGGCCTCGCATTGGGAGGCGTCGAAATCAAGTCTTCGGTGTTACATGGAGCTCGGCGTTGGGCCTCACTTTGGGCCTCACTATGGTTATCGATATTGGTTATCGATACGGAGACGGAGCTCGATTTTCTTTGGACTGTCGAGTCTGTCGACAAGACGTTTCCCTGATACAGTCAATCCGCAATTTTTAACTTAGCATTAGCACAAAAGAGTGCCTCGCTAAGATCTTCCGGCCAGAACCTCTCCAAGATTAAGTCCGCCTCTGATGCCGCGCGATACCGCTTATCCACTGTTTATACGATATCAATTTTTTTCGTACCATTATTCAATAAATTACCCTTGAAAATAAAAAATGCATTTATTTCATAACTTTCTTACAGCAAAAACATGTTTTTTCGGTAAAATTTTGGTTTGATTCTTTTTTCATTAATCGAAGGTGTTTCAAGGCCACGCCGCCGATTCGCCGCCGCCGCCGACCAATTTTGACCGGCGCGCCGCCGCCGGCTATATGCCTATCGGCGCTCATATCTACTTAGTAATTGTACCTACATACTTATCGGAAATTTGTACCTATTTTTGAAATATTTTTCAGATACCACATAAAGGGAACGGCAAAAGTACCAAAGCCCCAGGGGCCCTTTGAAATTAAGGCGGGTGGTTATACAACGATAACATTCAAAAACGTATTCATGGACAGCAGAACGTTTAAGATGTCAAGCGATAAACAGGAATTTTACGTTAAAAATCCTGTCGAAATGATACAATCTAAAAAGGTAAATATTAACTATACTTGACTATTCAAATCCTTTATAGTATCTACCTACTCCTACAATAACCGAACTTCGTTTTAAATATCCGATCGAAGTTCGGTTTTGCGAGCCATATACGTGCTCATCAGAGAAAATTGTAAGGGTCGCCGTTGTCGGATACGCGACATGGAGGACTATACTCCTACAATATTAAGTAGGTATAATCCCTCTCGTAAAAGCATATTATTATTGGAAAAACTGCCCTGCGCGCGAAGGCTTACGTCTAGTTATGCGTGCTTAGTATGCACCGAAGTGTTCGGTAGTCTTATTATTCCTACAGTTAGGTAAAACCAACCAAAACTCACCAATTGAAAAAAGATAATTAAAAATCAACCTTATGGTCTCTTACTAGTACGGTCCACTATATCTCTGAGCTTGTGGTAGTAATTTACGAGCTTTGGTGAGCAGCTTGACCGCTCTGATCCGATAGCCACAGTGACTGAGCGAGGAATAAAATCATATAACTGAGACATATGCAATATCGTAGGATACGAAGGTGTTGGTGTACCTGAACGACAAGTGGGTGGGCGGCACGCCGACCGGCTGCCTCACCATCGAGAGCCTCGAGCCGCCGGAGCCGCGCGCTCACTGGACTTACTTCCTGCAAGGAATCCCCTGACTTTTCTATTATTTATTTACTTTCCTATTGTCATTATTTCATTATATTATAAATATATTTTAGCACTGTTTGTCTTTTACTGATCAAAAGAGCAAAATAAACACGGTGTGGCTGCGGCCTGTATGAAGGCAAATAACGTAAAGGCTCATCACTTCCTAACATTTTCTACCGTTTTTGTGTGATTTCGATGGGAGAGAAAGTAGATTTAAATTCTTTTTTTCACTGCAGCCATATGATGTACATATTTTTTATTTATTTATTATTCGGAGAACCAACAGCTATCAATTGTACAATAGTTATATAGTATATGTAAATAACAGAAACTATATTAGGTAACTGTATTAGGCAGCTGTCCGACCTAGGAGTAAAAAGAAGGGAATGGCTGCGATTTAAGTATTTCTATTCCTAGTCACTTTCTCGCCACCGGTCGGATAGCCGACTTCTACCATACGACCTCAGTTTTAGACTATCTAACAGAATGAAGAATTCTATGGTATTGATAATAAATAAATAGGAATAAATACAAGTAAATTTATATATGCATGTCGGCTTTATTACCAGTCATTAACACTTAAATCTTGCACTACGTCATCTCCGCCTGGCATATCATCGATATCCACGACGGCCGCTTTTTTGTTAGACTTCTTTTTAGCTTCCTTCTTCTTGATTTTCTTTTTACGCGGCGGTTCATCTTGGTCTTCGCCTTCCAATTTAAAGTGGTCTTTTTCATCCTCACTATCAGACGGGAACAGTTCCGTTGGTCCCTCATTCTTGTGTTTATTTGCAGCACCCTCTGATAACTTCGGTCTCTTTATCATGGGTAATTCCACAGCAATGTTGTCATTCTTGGTCACCTTCTTCCTCTTCTGTATCTTGTTGATCTTGCTCCAGTTGTCATAGAATGTTTGTAGAGGAGTTCCTTTAGTGCTGATGTTGGTTTCCCATGCAACTACCAGTTTACTGTCGCTCAGTGAAAAGCTGATCTTGGACCTTTCGCGTTCAATGAATCTACTGTTCTCCTCTATTTTTTCAAGTAACTGGCGGAGCTTTTTAGTGTAGTTAGAGACTGAACAGGTCTTCAGGAACTGTTTTATCTGTAGAAAAAATAAGCTATGAATAAACTGAGTCAACTTAATTATATGTTTTATGGTTTCACATTTTTATTTATAAATACAGTCTACTTTTAATTTTGCTAATTTAATTCTAGAACAGAACCATAATGTCGAAAGACTATAATTACGATAATCAATCTATTAAAACATACAAAAAATACGATTTTTTTTAACTCAAATAAGCTCAGTTTCGTGCGCGGCGCGTCATCGTAATCCTACTCGGAATGCACGAGTTTATATTTTAGCTGTATCCGCGCGCGTCAATCGGGGTCTTTAGCCGTCAAATGGTTAAAAAGAAATTTAACTAACCTGAATAACAGCAAGCAGAGAAAGATCGGGAAAGGCGATGGAATGCGATTGGTTAGCCATATACTCCAGCAGTAACCCATAAATCCGCTCAATAACGGAATCCTTGAATCCATTTTCCATGAGCTGCGACTTGGCCAGCCGGAGCACACAGGACAAGTCCAGTGGCTTCATGGAAACTTTCTTGTGCTTTTTGTTGAAGTCATATGATGTTAATACCTAGAAAACAAAATTAATTATAAATCCAGTGTTCTAATAAAACAACAGTTATCAAATATTCCTGCTATCAGAGACGACTGTACAACTTTTCATAAACATATAATATGCAATTTCATTCAAGATAGGAAAGTCATCTATAATAAAATACTATAAGTAATATGAATTTGTCAATCTCACCTCTAACAGAAAAGGTAGTATAGGTATAAATGTGTTGGATTCTTTTGATAAATGTATCAATATTTCAACACAGTGGAATCTGACTGGATAATATTGATGTGTTGGCACCAGCTTGATGGTGTTCGTGATAACCATCACTAGAGGGTAGACCAACGGCTGTAGCTGAGGCTTATTGGTGGTGGCCCCCAGCAAGTCCGCCCACAAGTGCAGCGAGTTCACAAACTGCCAGTTGTAAACCGCCTGCCTGTTCTCTACTTTCTGGACAACAATAGCGTTTCTCAAATGGATAGCCAACTGCCGAATGTACAAGAAAACATGCTGGTATGACACATTCAAATCCAAAGTAAACATCTCTACTAAAGATCTCCTCATGAAATTGATACTTGGCCAAGTAGTAGGACTCACAAACTTGCAGTTCTTCACATAAGTCATGTACATGGCTTTCAGCACAAGGTCTAGTAAGTTTGCTTGCTGGTTTCTTGTGATTCTAAGAATGCACAGGAAAGCCAGCACTCTTACAGTTTCCTCCCCTCTACTCCACAGGGTGATCAGTTTCTTCAAAGCATGTTTGGATATTCTGGCAAAACAGGCAACATAGACTGACATCTGGTGCAAATGCTTAAGTAGCACTGTTAGTATATTCTCAGATGTAACTCCCCCAAGAAGCTTAAGCAAGTCATTTAGATAGGCAACTAGAGGAGCCTTTATTTTGACAAAATGTTTGCATTTCTGAGGATCCTTGCCAGACTGCTCCATTCCAAGATATTTTTTAATGGCAGCAGGGAGATATAGCACACACATTTGAATAACTGCATTGAATACTGATGAGCCTGAAACACAAAATTCAATGTTTTAATACTGGTATTGATTGGTTGTTTCTATTCCAGATAGTTTCTAACCTCCTTATTCATAAAACTTTACAATCCTAAATTTGTTAATTTGTTTTATCCCTTTCTTACAAATATAAAAATTCAAATAATCTGTACTGTAATAAAAAGACAAATAATAAGACAAAAAGCTAATTAAGAAGGCTTGTATATTTATATGTAATAAATAATATTATAAGAATTTTATCTCATGCTAGGTAAATATTAATTACACCTAGAAACAAAGCTTCAAAAACACATAATTTTACAGAGTTAGTGTGGTGTTTAAAAAATTTATACCTTCCACTTTGTATTCTCCCTTGGATGTGCCATCATCACTTGTGGCTCTCAACATGGCCGCATTGAAAGCTTTGATGACAGAGTTCAGAGTTGACATTTTGATTTTCTTTTCACTTTGTAATTCTTCCTGCCATTCAGCTACCATCTTGAGTGTGATCTTTCCTCTGACTTCAACTTCTTCCTGTAATGGATGATTTAATGTGGAAACAAGGATATTATTTAACATGTTCACTGTCCCAACAGTTAACTGTCAACCTTATGGCCTTTTAATAGAGGCTTGCCCTGACCCATATCGTCGCTATACTTACTCAACCTCATATCTGCAACAATCATTTGATGGAATGGTCGCTTTTCTTTCATTCGGAATACGCATGGAATACGGGTGTTTTTGTCATCAAATGAGTGTTGCAGATACGAGGTTGAGTAAGTATAGCGGCGATATGTGGGGCATGGGACAGTGAACATGTTAATTTGGCTATTCTCACACAGAAAATGCAGGATGTATATCGCAAAGGATAGAGAAAGGTGGAAAAGAATGGAGGAGGGTTTTACCCTTAGAGGGGCCACATAACAAAGGCATAGGTATAGTTATAAACTGAAAATACATTGTTAAGTGGAAGATAAAGCCGTAATAATAATAATAATGCTCACACAGATCTATAACATTCCGGAGTAAGCTCTAGAGCTTTAAAAATCAAGGTTTTAGACATAATTAATGCACAAATTAGCTGTTACCCATATTTGATCATAAGTCTACTAGTGAGGTAACTTAAAGCTTTGCTGATTACATGGCCTAGTCTAAGGTGTAATGTCACAATTCATTAGATTGTTTATAGAAATTATTGCTTTGTGTGACCTAACCTCAAAATCACTCTCATCACTGCCAGCCTGCAGAGGGCCCGGCTTGTGCACAGTATCATCTTCGTCCTCCTGATCCTCTGCATCCGATCCCTCGTCTCCCGACTCCACCCCGAAGTTCAGTAAGTTCTCATCATTCTCCTCTAGGAAGTTGTAAAAGTCTGGATCTATCTTCTTTAGCTTTTCAAGAGATTTTTTATGCGTCTCTGGGTCCATTTCCTCATCAGAATCTGGAAACCATCAAACAGTAATAACATTCAAATTTGTAGAGAAAAACAATAATTCCACATCAAAACTTAATAACCTAGAAATTTAATTTATACGTATATATTCTATGAAATTCATTGACTTTACGCTCTTAAGTCCAAGAGTCTGTTTTGCAGTTTTCAATACCTTCTTTTATTTCATTATAGTTTAAAATTCGACTTGAATGTGTTCTTTTAAAAGGATATTAGGACTTAAGGGGTCATATTGCGTCGGTGGGACTGGTGGGAGCTAACGGGTTAAAGGTTCAAAAGTTACTGTTGTCTGACCTGCTGACTCTCCTTCTTCTTCATCCGGAGTTTTAACCTGGGTTTTTGTCTTTCCATTCTTCGCAATGGATTTTTTATGCGTTTCCGGGGCAATTTCTTCACTTAAATCTGCAAACCGCAGAATTGTAATAAAATTTTGAATTTGTTTACAAAAATTAAGCGTTCTAAAGTTAGTTGGTGTATTCTACCTGATTCTCCGTCTTCTTCAACATCTGGAATTACTGCTGGTCTTCCTTTTTTTATTTTTCTTTCTTTTTTCATGTTTCAATTATTTATTGTAATAATAACAAGGTGATACACCACGAGGACCTCGTGTTGAGCATGTGAGGTTGACAAGGACAAGACAACTACGAGTCTACGACTTTGACAGCTTAAATTTAGAAAAAAACGGTCGGAATATTTAAGCAAATGTTTAAGACGCCCAAATCATCAATGAAATCATGTCAGCCACAAGCATGCTTTTGTTTAAGAAAAACTGTAAAACCCCTTTATCAAGTTTGCTATTGGTCGATATTGCGTCTGTAATGTCATTAATGTCAGTATTTTCTAGACTAGACTAAAGACTAGACCCGCAAGATAAATCGCAAGTTTTCCCATCAGTTGTTTTGTTTCACAAACAGCGGCCGGATAGTGAGCCGTCAAACAATATACTACGCCGCGACAATTAACAGTTTTTTTCTAATATTTAAAAACATTGAAACCCTGTGTTAATATCTGTGGAAACATACACGTAAGTTTTCTTTCACTGTGAAATTTCTCGGCCTTACGTCAGTTTATGGTGAAAATTTGATTGATCTATTCTTATTTCATGCAGGTTGCATCACCATGTTGTCTCGCATGTGTGTTGCTCGTTCGTCGGCCACTGTAACCCAAGTTCTGAAATCACCGGTTCCACAAAAATTGGTGCCCAAGAATTATGTTATCACTATTAGAAACTACGCACGTGAGCCGCGCTCCCGCGTTGCGACCAGGACTCAACCGACCCTGTGGGAAAGGTTAATGGCCCCTGCAGGTCCTAACGGTAAGTACGGAATCTTCCTTTCTGTTCATTCCAGGTATTCACACAACATGAATATTTGACTCTTAATATATAACTCTTGAACTTTTAGCTTTCGGCATTGGAAAAGGCGCTCTGGCGGGTGCATCAGCTGTTGGCCTGGGTGCTCTGTGTTACTATGGTACGGGCGTCAAACCAGGCACCTTGCAGGAGGCACAGTGAGTTGTTTGTTTGAGGTTATTTATATCTTATCTGTAAACAAACCTAATCGAAAACAACAGATGAAACTATAAATAGAATAGCTGTAATTGTTGTGAAACTTGTTTTCTTACATGCATTGTTATTTACATAAACCTGATAATAACTCAAAAAATTTCCAATCCCTGAAGAGATTGATTGTTTGTAATGAAGCATTTTTGGTTAAACTATAATGCTCACATCAGCCAAATGTGCTAACTGCAAAATATTGAATGGCTGCCAAATACAGGGCTGAAGCATAATTCTATGAATATGTGTGCCTGAAACATAAACAATTAATAGTGTTAAATAACATAATATCATGTCTAAACCATGTGGTTCAACAAGTTGCTTGTTTTCAGTCTCTGGCCACAGTATGTGAAGGATCGCATCAAGACGACTTATGGATACATTGCGGGCTCACTCATCATCACAGCTGGCAGCGCCATCGCAGTATTCAGGACACCTGCTCTCCTTAATCTTGTTGCTCGAAATGGATGGATGGTAAGTATTCAGACTTGGCTGATTGTGACTCAAATTATGTAACTATATCTGGGTGACCGAGCTTCGCTCGGAAAACATAAAAAAAACTCGAAAATGCGCGTTTTCCCAGAGATAAGACCTAGCTAGATCGATTTTTCGCCCCCAAAAACCCCCATATAGCAAATTTCATCGAAATCGTTAGAGCCGTTTCCGAGATCAAAGGTATTAGATAAACATGATTTCTACCACTCACTTTCATATAAGACATTGTATTAACTTGCTTTGCTATAAGCTTTGTGATGATTACAAACCTATGAACCTGATTAAGTACTTCACTACTCCTGGCGGCCTAGCCAAGGTGACAATCGCTATCGCTTCGCCATCGAATCGCTTTGTGTCTCTCTATCACTCTTCCATATTAGTGTGACAGTAACAGTTGCGTTTCGTTCGCTACCGAGCGTTAGCAATTGGCATGTTGTCTACAGGGCCTGGACTGTTGCATTCTGCTGCAAAACTTATAACAATTCACTTGCAAGCAAAAAACCCAATATACATATACAGATTATACTCTTTTACTGTACTAAACTGGTACTGGCACATACTAAGTTCTAGTTGTAAAAGAAAGTAATGCTTACTATTTCAGATACAAAATTTTAAATTTTAAGCTTTTTAGTCCTAAAATGCTTTGTTAGGACTTGACATATATGTTAAAATTGTTGTAATTTTCCAGTCAATAATCATGACCATGGGCCTCATGATTGGATCGGGCATGGTAGTGCGAGGCATGGAGTATAAGCCTGGCCTTGGACCCAAGCAACTTGCGTGGATGGTGCACACTGGCATCATGGGAGCAGTCATTGCGCCTATCTGCTTCCTGGGAGGCCCAGTTCTTTTGAGAGCTGCATGGTAAGTTAGTTATTGAGTTGTTCATTTGTTTAAAGATATGAATATAGTTAACACTTTGTCTCTAAGTATTTCCAATTCCAATCTGGTTAGAAAGATCATTGACAATATTAATGTCATATAATTAGACCCCGGACTTTTGACGCAATGACGTCACAATAGGGTAGTTTGGGGAGTAAATGAAACGGTGTTAATTAATACGGCTGTGTTAATAAAAATTTAATAATCAGGCATTCACGATATAAATCATCTATAAGTTAATACAAATACATCCAAGGAACCGTTATAACTCCTGCTTTGATAAAAGCAAACTTTTATTCAAACAAATATGTACCAATAACATCTATTGAGGTGGAAAGAAGCTTTTCCTTTTTGAAATGGATCATATTCTGATAGAAGACGTAGGCTCACCGCAAACTTTTGATTTGTTACGGAGAGTCAGTTACCGAAAGAACAACGTCCATATCGGTATATTAATCAATTGACAATTAACTTATAGGTAATAATTATACCGTAGATGCCTGATTAACACAAGCGTATTAATTAACACCGCTCCATTTACTCCCCAGACTACCCTATTGTGACGTCATTGCGACAAAAGTCCGGGGTCTAGACTCATATTGTATGAGAAAAAAGATAAAAAAAAAATTAATGTATGGTTTGTCAAAGGACTATTTCATTTCAAACATAGAGAGAATCATACTATCTTCGTCTTACACTAGTACTAGCACCCAAAAGAAAATGATGAGTATAGTTTTCCTAGTTCTTACGACTGACAAATTGGTTTGACCAACTATTCTGCATCTATATTGCTACTAGGTTTTGGACTAGTGTGTTTATAAGCTGTTATTGCTTTAGAACCAAATTTTTAAATCACATGTTTACTTTTTCAACATGAAGGATGTCTCTAAAGGCTCCAAAATTGTCGTCATATGTACAATTCACATCAAGGGCTGGAATTGGGTATCTCCATACTAGATTCAACGGAATTAGAACTTCTTTTTTAAAATCTTTATTTAACCTTTTAACCGCCAGCAATTTTTGATCGAGCGTGCTCGTGTCGCCACCGACAGTCATACCACGCGGAGTAAGGTTGGCATCGTTACGGGAGTTATAAATGTGTTGTTAAAACCAAATCAGATCTTTGTCTTATTTATCAGACTGGCGAAATGAGCTGGATATGTACTTATATATCAGACTCTGGCGGTTAAAAGGTTAATGAGCTTGGTCACTTTTGTGACGGTGTCGCTCTGTACGTATATAAAAATGTAACTAGCCCTTGTATACTGAAAATATATAGCGGCACCAATGGTCGTCAATGCGGCGCTTGGTACGTAATGTTCATCCATACCAAAGTGGACCTCAATAGGTTCAAAATGAACCATGAATCAGGGATGTTGCGGATGCCGATTTTTTGACATCCGCGGAGGCGGATGCGGATGCGGATTTTTAAAGGCTCACATCCGCGGATGCGGATGCGGATGTCAAGATAGGTACATAAAAATCGTCAAATATTACATTTTAGTAATTTTTATTTAAAAAACCGGCTAAGTGCGAGTTGGACTCGCGTTCCAAGGGTTCCGTACATTAAGTCCCACTCACGCTTGACTGCTAATTTCTAATAGGTTTTTTTGGCTAATTACTAAATTACCTAGCAGTCTAGCACTTACGCCGATGCTAAGACGTTCCTGTACCGAACTGTTCCACATCCGCATCCGCATTAAATCCGCATCGATTTTATGCGGATGCGGATGTTGAAAATAATGCGGAAGTTCCGCGGTTGCGGATGCGGATATTCGCAACATCCCTGCCATGAATATGCGCATGTGCAGGTACACAGCGGGCGTGGTCGGCGGTCTGAGCACGCTGGCGGTGTGCGCGCCGTCGGGCGAGTTCCTGAACATGCGCGCGCCGCTGGCCATGGGGCTCGGCGCCGTGTTCGCCGCCTCGCTCGCCGGCATGTTCCTACCACCCACCTCCGCGCTCGGCGCTGGTCAGTACAGTACCCGCACTATTTTTTATCAGCTGAGTAAATATTTAGGTCGGCGTAGTTCATGAAGAACACAAAATCAAGGATTAATCCCACGCAACATTGTTACCAGATAAAAACTGGGAATATTTGTCTCACCTGTTGGTAATAACTGTAAAAAACCGTTATTTTAAACATGGTTCAAAGGGCAAGCCCCTTTCCACTTTACTTGGGGAGTGGTGATACCCCGACTATCTACCCGGCTATCTATCATAAATGAACTATCCAAAAAGAAAAGATGACAACGTGATTTTATATTTCCAGGTCTATATTCGCTGAGCTTGTATGGAGGTCTGATAGTGTTCAGCGGTTTCCTCCTGTACGACACGCAGGCCATCATCAAACGAGCCGAGATGCACCCTACGTACGGCATGCAGCCCTACGATCCCATCAACTCGTAAGTACATCATTGTAACCATGGTATAATAATATACTCCGCCTGGTACTCTCTTCCGAGATTCGCGAATGACCTGTCACTTGCCTACGTCATCATGCTGTTTACAGGTTCTCAAACTTTAAAATGTGGGAGAATTTTAACCCACGGTGAAAATTATTTTAACGGCATTAATTTTAAGTTATTCATGTAGAAACGTAGTAAAATAAAACAAATCTATACTGCACTTTTCACTCCTACTCTTACAGTTCCGAATAGAGCAGCCAACCATTTTCGTAACAAAACATTAATTACCAAGCTTACGACGTGAAAAGTTTGGAAAACACTGCGACTGCTGACACTGAGCGAGAAGGAAATAACAATTAACACGCGTTCGACAAGGATGACGGTCAGGGACAAAATGGCGGATTGTCAAATGTGACAGCGCTATCCTGTGTTGCCAGTAGTGTAAACAGAATTACCCGAAAGTCTGAAATTTCTTTCGTGAATCGGAAGATATTGCTAACGAATAATTAAAAATGACGTGTTATTGTAAAATTTAAGATAAAATACATATAAATGAAAATTATAAAGAAATATTTTAACTTAATAACCATAGATATAATGTACCCATGTAACATGTTATGTTGAAATAAAGTGGCAATGTTATTGTGACGTAGGCAAGTGACACTCTGGGAAGAGAAGACCATGTTTTATTAGACCATGATTGTAACGACTCATTTGGGATTGCTACATGGTTGCATGATTAAAGATAAACCATTTTTATTAAAATACGCGCTCTGAAGCACCTATTTCTAAAGTAATCTTAAAGTCGCAACGCATTCAATCATTGTAAAAGTACCGGGTTTTGTTTAATTGTTTGTATGTGTTTCTCTATAAGATGCGACTAGTTGTGGAAAGGGGCGCACAGTTTTATGGTTTATTCCTAACATTAACATAGGGTGACTGCTATAGAAAGTTAATTCAGTTCATATGAACCATATGGTCTAAATATACATACTTTCCTTTTTTTACAGGGCGGTGTCTGTCTACTTAGACGTCCTGAACATCTTTATGCGCATAGCCATGATCGTGGCCGGCGGCGGTGGCAACAGGAAAAAGTAGACAACACATACTTGTAACATTTAGTCAGTTAAAATTTTCGATGTTATCCATGCTTACCACCAATGTTTATTTTCGAAGCAAAATTAAATTACGTAGTGAAATTCTTCGTAAAAAACCGACTCCCTAAGTAAGGAGGCTTCGAACGATGTGATATTTACTTAGATAAGTTTGGAAGTTGTAGGTATTTTTAAGGAGCGTAGTCGAAGAGATATTTCAACATATTCTAAATAAATACCTTTTGATTTCTACTACAATATAATATGTCACGTTTTAAGACAAATCGCACTCCTTTGTCGGATGTCAATAAGGACGATTTCTAAATGCGTCTTCATGCTTGAAGCGCCTTAATGACAACTGACGAAGTGGCAATGTGTTGGCTAAAAACGGTAATGTAACCTATTTATAGCGGAAGAAAATATGGCGAAATGTTGAGCTATCTCCCCGGGTACATGCAAGAGGGTCATTGTTTTGACAACAGATATTGCTATAATGAATAAATTATCCAGTAACTTATTTGTAGTTGTTTTATTCCTATTTATTATTGCAGTTTTTCCCACTTTCACTTCGTTTAGTTAGTGAAAAAAGGACAAGAGGTCCCACGCAATTTCAATACACTCCTAGTTTCCGAAGGAAATTGCTCATTGGTGCTAAAAGCTTTCACACACCATTATTTCATTTATTTCATACTTTGAGGGCTAGATTAAACTTATTATTGTTAATGTACTTTAGTATAGTAGGTACTTATTACCTAAATAAATCGTACTAACAAACAGCAACTGATCAATGATCATCGGTGGACCTTATTGCTTTGTAATAAGGTTAAGAATTGTTAGTACCTAAACCGTGTGCAAAATGGTACTGAAACTCGACGGGTACGGTGACATGACGTAAAAAAAATTAAAAAACTGAGTTAGTTCCTGTTCAAGCTAATAGTTTATTTTTCATTCAGCGATAATTAATTCAGTTAAATATTGATTAAAAATATAATATACAATAGAATGTATAACATTGTAATGCTGTAGGCCACAAACATGTAAATACTTGAAAATAAGAAGATTATTATACTTCGGCGGCTACTTTCGAAATGAGTTTTGGAATAATTCGATAAGCCTAGCCTAGACAGTTCACGTCGACTAGATTTACTTTCACATCACATCAGTATCGAGTAGGTATTTCACAGAATTAATTATGAGAGAAAAACCATAAAAGTATAAAGCTTGTGTCACTTATGATCACGGAATTCACACGTTGACATATGGACATTACCTTTGTTTCATGAACGCAGTTTTGTACCTGACCTGGTCAACTGATACGTTGTTATATAAATATACGATTCATTGTTAAATGTGGCCTAGTTTTTATTTATTTATGTATTTTTGAGCGTTATACGAGGGGTATTCAAAATATTCTCGGTATGAGAATGAAAACAAACAAGTACGAAAAGTTTGATATTTTTATTTTTCAATATACTCCCCCCCTATGTTCATACACTTAAAAGATCGATCAATTATTTTTTTTAATCCCTCGTAAAAATATTTTTTATCTTTCGTGTAAAAATGCTCCTCCACTGCCGCCTTCAATGCTTCATCGTCAGAAAATTTATTTCCACGCAGATCCTTTTTAAGATTGGGGAGCAAAAAGAAGTCGCTGGGGGCTAAGTCCGGACTATACGGTGGGTGAGTAACAGTTTTAAACCCACGTTCAACAATAGCTGCCTTGGCAATATGAGCAGTATGGACGGGGGCGTTGTCATGCAGAAGCAGAATACCTTTGGTTAACTTTCCTCGCCTCTTTTCTTTAATTACATCCTTTAATTGACGTAGAATGTTAGCGTAGTACTGTCCTGTGATATTTACACCTTTTTCTTTATAATCGATTAGTAATACTCCTTCACAATCCCAAAATATCGTGGCCATGACCTTGCCAGCTGAAGGGATGACCTTCAACTTCTTGGGATGAGCTGAACCCTTAATGTGCCACTGCATGGACTCTTGTTTACTCTCTGGGTCATAATGATGAACCCAGGTTTCATCTCCAGTAACTATTCTTTGCAGCACCTCATCAGGATTTTCACCGCACAGGTCAATAAAATCGGAACAACAAGCTACACGCATGTCTTTTTGAAGCCGAGTCAGCATTCGCGGAACCCATCTTGCACTTACTTTTGACATATTAAGATGGTCATGTATAATATCATGTACGGTACCAATAGAGAGATTGGTTACTTGTGCTATAGATTTTACCTTCACTCGACCATCTTCCAATATAAGTTTTTCCACTTTATCAATATTTTCTTGTGAAGTAGCTACTACAGGCCGGCCAGGTCTAGGGTCATCTTCAATACTCTCCCTTCCGCGTTTAAACTCGCTTGACCACTTTTGAATGGTAGATAAAGAAGGAGCAGACTCACGGTAAACACAATCCATTTCCTCTTTTATGGTTTTTTGATTTTTACCCTGTTTTGTCAAGAATTTTATCACGCATCGATGTTCTAATTTAGTTAACATTGTCAATTCGCACAGGATGTTCATGTTTGTTCAGCAATTGCAGAAAAACAAAAGACTATCTCGGTTCGAATTATACTTTTTTTTAATGTCAATGAATAAACCTTAGCGGCCAGTAACGAAAGAAATTTTAGAAGAGGTCGTAAGATATCAATACCGAGAATATTTTGAACGCCCCTCGTATATGACACCGTAAGATTGTGAACCCGTTAGTTTATAATCTAACGTAGGTTAAGTTAGGTTAGATTATAATCTCCCTACCGTCAGTTTATAATGTAACTAGCGAGATTATAATATGACGAGTGTTTACAATTTTACGGTGACATATACATAATAATACATATATACGAAGGAAATGAGTTAAAAAATTACAAAGAAAGTTATTTATGAATCGTAATCTCTGACCACATTTTATTAATCATGATTGACCAAAACAGGGACAAAACAGAGCTCAAATAATGAACCGAACAAATTAATAATTTTCTTAAAATGCCAATTCCTCACCCAGTTAACCCATTTCGATGTGGTTCAGATATCTATTGACGAAAATCAACCACTTCCTGGAATATAAATGCATAAGGGATAAGGATACAAAATGTATAAGACCTTATACCGCACGATAATAGCTATTGTGCTAAGGTATTGTTACATCTTAACAAATCAATCACAACATAGGCAACAAAATTACGTACTTCATATAAAAACTAATATAATAAAGAGTAGATAGATGCAAAAATATCACAATGTCAAAATAAGTTCTTTGGAATAAAGGCTTCGGTTTAAAAAAAATCCGTCTCTCACTCACTCGTCAGACCACATACTTGCCGACTTGATACAATCTTTTTTTGACATTATTAGAATTATTACCCAACATAAAGTCTAACGGATCTTTTTAAAACTGACTCTAAACATAGTAAATACATTAATTAAATTACTTGTTAATCAGTCCTTTGTAAACTAACTCATTGCTTGCACAATTGTAAGTACAATATTCTTCATTTATTAAAAATAATGCCATCAGAATGATTTGAAATATATTAATTAAAGTAAACATATTTATTAATGATACACATAAATACCATTTAATACTTTATCGATTGAAATTTTTAAACACCTTGATAGTTTTAAACCTGTGTGGTATTTGGGCGTTTTCTAAAATAAATATCGAAAACCTGATTCTCACAGATCCTGGTGTTTTTGGGTTCTTTCAACTCAGAATCACTAGCATATTCAACTTTGATGATAAAATAAAATGTCCCAAAAATTTCTATGAAAATTGTACGTTCCACTACGTCACGCACATACAAGTGAAAAATTATTTCATACTAAAACGTGACGTAATGGAATGGACATTTTGGGACATCTTTTTTTAATGGCGGTATGGAGAATGCTGTCGATTCTGAGTAGAATGAGCCCAACAACGTCCGGATTTGAAAGAATCAGGTTTTCAACATTTTAGAAAACGCCCAATCTCTATTCCAAAAGGAAGTTTGACAAGTCGATATCATAAGATTGTTCAAAAGTTTAATGTAGGGCGGAAAATTAATCTCAATAAATAATACGTAGTAAGAATTTTAGAATACTGCAGTCTAAACAAAAATAATATAACACTGCGCGGTACAATGTAGCCTTGACTGTTTTTCCATTTTTTAAAATATACGTAAGCTTCTCACTTTCACGTAATTTTCGCTAGCTTCAATGTCTTCTCTTAGTACAGTCAAGATTTTTAATACGTATAATATTTACTTACTTAATTGAATTAAATTTACAGTTGTATACATAATTGTGACCGATGCAAGTTCTATTGCACGTCCATACCTATCAACTTAGCCACCACGGTTCAATTATTGAATGTAATAGAATATCATAGTCTCTACTAGTTTTACGATTCGATAAATACACATGACGAAAATGCACTATGAGCAAGGGGCAGGTCACTGACAATCCAACCTCTAGACTGAGCTTAGGCCAATTCTTTCATGAAACCGATGCTGCCAAAAATACGGGGGTGCGGGGGGACGAGGTGAGCGAATCCCGTGCCGTGATTGGTCCGTTCAAAGACACGGACCAATCACGGTACGGGATTGACTCGAAGATGGAGTAACGTTACCGTATGTGTGGCAGAGGGGGTAGCGCGACTATGCTATGTCTAGAGGTTTGGTTGTCTGTGGGGCAGGTTCACGTGGTGACGTCACCTTTGTTCTGGTGTTTGAGATAGACGGCGTACATGTGGCGCGCCTGGTTGAGCACGCGGTTCACGTTGTGCTTGCGCACCATCTTGTCGAAGTGCATCGCGAGTTCGTTGTAGTCCATGCGGTTGCGCATGACGTAGTCGCGGTGCTGAAGCAGCACCGTCAGGCACAGGAACATGAGGAAGGGGTTCCCGCCGCCGAACACGCCCGGCGGCGGCAGCCCGCTTATACTCTTGACGCCCGCGGCAAAACTCTTCTGCAGCGGCGGTTTTAAAACCTCATACTTCTTCTGGAAGTTGTTTATGGTCGACGCGACGCTGTGCAGATTGGTCGGCTTCGGCAACAGCGACTCGCAGTTTCGCTTCGCATTTTCCAACTCCTGAGACATGTTCGAGAAGAATTTATGTGATTTGGAGACGCTTTCGTCCTTGGGCTCGGGCTGGGGCGGCGGCCGGTGGCGGCGGATGGGCGTGACGGACTTACGGCCGCCCTCCTCGAAGATGTCGGCCGTGTCGTCCAGCTCCAGCTCGGGGTGCTCGTCGGGCGTGTGCGGGCAGGACGCCGCTCGCGCCGGGAGCGCGTGGAGCGGGTTCTCCCACACGTATATGTCTTCCGCGCTCCGGGCGTTCGACTTTATCGTGTCCATGGGGGATCGCTTCGAGGCTTCCGCGTGAAGCTCTAGCGTATCCTTCGCCTCCCGCTTGCTCTGTTCCTCCGGTTTCTCCTCTGTGGAGTCGGAGGGCGAGTCGATCATGCTGCACCGGACGTACGAGGGCCCGAACACCTGCCGGTCTAAATGCTCCAGCTCGAGCCTCAGCTCCCGCGTCATGGAGGTGGTCATCGGGTAGTACTCCTGCGAGTCGTCGGGGCTACTGCCGTCGTTGTAGATGCTCCTGTTGATTTTGTTCAGAAGGGCCTCCTTGACGTTGGGTTTACTGAGGTCGCTCTCGTCCATAGACATTTTGTTCAAAGCGATTTCGGGGTACTCCTTGGTGGTCTCTATGACCGAGTGTGCTCGTTGCAATTTTTCCCTTTTAATCGGATCGAGTTTGCCGCTCGTCGCGAAATTGAGGAATTCGTTTAGGTTTTTGATCATCTTCACGTTCGGCCTGCTGTTGGGATCTACGTCATTGGAGCCGTCGAACTTGTTATTGTGCACGGATATTTTGTCTCGCAGCAATCTTATTTGTCCTCCCAACGTCGTGTCCTTTCCTTCCGGATGCGCCGTTCCGTTGACGACGCTGCCGTTGCTGGCGCGGGTCGGAACTCGCTTTTGAGTTTTGGGTACACTCGTCATATTTAGCATAATCTTCGATTCCTTAGAGTCTTCACTCGTATCGGCCTCGTCATCGAGTTCGGCCTTGACGGTCTGTAGAGCGGCGTCGTCGAGGCTCTGGAAGTCCTTGGCGCGTTTGAGCGAGGAGTCCTGTAGCGTCGCGCTCTCGTCGAGGCTGTGGTTGTGCGGGCGCGGGGTGGCCAGCTTGGGCGCCTTGGCGTTGGCGAGGCTGAAGCTGGAGCTCTGGCGGCGGATGGCGCACAGCTTGGTGTAGGCGTTGTCGCGCGGCGCCTTCACGAGCGGGCTGAGCGGCGGCGGCGAGGGCCCCGCGCTCGCGTCCAACTCGCGCTCGGCCAGCGACAGCTCGCCCGCAGGCGCCCGCTGCGGCAGCGACGCCCAAAGCACCTGGCGACGAAACGGGACTCCTTAGTACCAGGGCTCGGAAGCGGTATTGAAAAACCTGTTAATGTCGTTCCAAAACCGTTATATTATTTCGTTCATTAAAAAACAGGTTAATTGATGGAACGCGAATTAAAAAATTACGTTCTTTCTCCTAACCGGTAAGAAGAGGGAACGGAATCTTATGGTTCGCAAGGAACGATATGATACCGGTTACCCTTGGATTTCGGAGACTCTCGGTTAAACTCGTTGACATACGTGAAAGAGATAGGAATATTCTTTCTATCTCGCTTCGATATTTTCAATTTAACCGGTTAATTTCGTTCCACAAAAACGGAAGGCGAACGAATTTGACATAATTCAGTATCTCAATAGAACGGTTCTTTAACCGGTAACCGCAAACGGAAACGAAATCCTTTGCGTTCCCGGGTGAATGAACGTAACCGGTTTGAAAAATAAAACGGTTTCCGAGCCCTGCTTAGTACCTATTTCAAACTTCTACCCTCGTAGCAAGCTTACCCACGTTTGTAACCGACTCTCAAAATATGCTGCGCTAACAATGATGTGAGAGCATTACATAAAATTTTAACGTCAAAATTCGCCAGGAACACAAAGAAAAATCCAAAGTTAGATATTTAGATCAAGTAGGTACCTAGCTTGTTTTATCTCTAGAATGTAACCCACCTCGAGCATTCGAAGCGCGTCGTCGAAGGCGAACTCGCGTTTCATCTCCAGCAAAAGCCAGCGGTAGCAGAACAGCAGGTCGTCGGCCTGCTGGGACTTGAGGTACGCGTAGAAGTCGGGGTCGTACACCTAAAGACAAATCACAATTGGTACCAAATCAAGTCCTTTAGGTATAGTAGGTTTTGCAATCTGAACAAAGTTTACTCGCTTCCTAAGTTCTGACACAATGCAAAATAGGAGAAGCAACAATGAACTTCCGTTATATATTTTAAAAGACCTGACAGGTGAAACTTTACCATAACCAAATTTGATAGTCCACGAATAACAAGTTTTCATTAACAAATTTCTTTCGTGCATGAAGAGGTTTAGGGAGGAAAATACTAAGCTTAGAAAACAGGCTCAACGTCATACACAATAATTTAATTGTCGTCTTCCATGCAGCGCTATTTCCTGTGTAAATAGTCAGATCCCAAATGACAATTGACATAAGGGATAGAACCCCCCTATCCCTATTTTCTGTTCCTAACCTGCAGCGAACTTGAGCGTCATGGTCTTGCCATACAGCAGGCAGTTGCCGTGACACCGGCACATGTAGGCGGTCATACCCATGGTGCTAGCTGTAGTACACAGGTACCTGCAGCGCCTCGGTGAGGTGCGCGAACTTGAGCGTCATGGTCTCTCCATACAGCAGGCAGTTGCCGTGACACCGGCACTCGTACCTGTGGTGCTAGCTGTTACACAGGTACCTGCAGCGCCTCGGTGAGGTGCGCGAACTTGAGCGTCATGGTCTCTCCATACAGCAGGCAGTTGCCGTGACACCGGCACTCGTACCTGTGGTGCTAGCTGTTACACAGGTACCTGCAGCGCCTCGGTGAGGTGCGCGAACTTGAGCGTCATGGTCTCTCCATACAGCAGGCAGTTGCCGTGACACCGGCACTCGTACCTGTGGTGCTAGCTGTTACACAGGTACCTGCAGCGCCTCGGTGAGGTGCGCGAACTTGAGCGTCATGGTCTCTCCATACAGCAGGCAGTTGCCGTGACACCGGCACTCGTACCTGTGGTGCTAGCTGTTACACAGGTACCTGCAGCGCCTCGGTGAGGTGCGCGAACTTGAGCGTCATGGTCTCTCCATACAGCAGGCAGTTGCCGTGACACCGGCACTCGTACCTGTGGTGCTAGCTGTTACACAGGTACCTGCAGCGCCTCGGTGAGGTGCGCGAACTTGAGCGTCATGGTCTCCCCGTCGAGTAAGAAGTTGCAGTGGAGGCGCGCCATGAGCGCGCACAGGCAGATGTAGGCGTGCGCCTCGTCGCCCATGGTCACGAGCAGGGGCGAGGCCAGGTCCGACATGCCCTGGCAGTATGATACCCGGGGGTGCTGCAGCGCGTACCTGCCAGGATAACACGCACGTAAGATTGACTAATTTTACGGTATAATTCCTGATTATCATATATTATGACGCAGGTGCCTGATAAACTGTCTATATTTTCATTCGAGCTAGTATTAATAAATTCCAATAATACCTACCTAGATGGTTTGTGGCAACCGGCCCTTAGTGCAAAACCGCAGGGGACTCGGGGGAGACTGATGCGCTAAATAAGCCTTCGCGATACTGCGCGCCTAGTCTAATAGGTATAGTAGCCAAATTTTAAACTTGATTCACCCGAAATCCCCCGAATACCCGAAATCAGAGAAAAATCTTTGAGGCAGGCATTTATGGGTAACTGATCAGTGAAATAAGGCTATTTTTAATACATGTAGGTATATGTCCCATTTTCAACTAAAAGGTACCACATTGTCGGTTGTCGATAAGGTGTACTTATATGGAAATAGCACTTGTGGAATGTTGGTTGTCAATAAAGTGCCTATCCTTTTGGTTGAGAATGGCACATATATCTATCAGGAACGCGATACATGATAAAATGAAAAGTCCAAATTCTTACGTGGTTAAAATATTGAAGAGTGAAGCTATGTTTTGATTATCGTCGCTGCCGGCGTAGAAGTTGTGATGTCTGTCTGTGCGCAACACGTCTTTGCGGACCATACTCGTCACGTACGCCAAGTCGGCGTTCACCTGCAATGTACCGTTTCATGTATACGTAATATTATTAGGCCTGGTGTATCATTGAGGGATGTCACACTTCATTCTGTCTGACTGAACTTCCATGTTACCATAGAGAAAAAAATACATAGAGTGCTCACTCCATACATCAGTTCAGACTATTAATTTCAGTGCCTACATCTAGCATCGAGTAGCGGAACTATCAGTACTGCTACTTGACAATAGATGTAGCACCGACCGGAAAGTCTTATCTCAACAGCATAAAATTTTCCGGTCGGTGGCGACATCTATTGTCAAGTAGCAGTACTGATAGTTCCGCTACTCGATGCTAGATGCTAATAGTCTTTTTGGTACTAAAACTGATGTATGGAGTGAGCACTCTATGTATTTTTTTCTCTATGATGTTACTGAATTAATTGATGGATACATTTACGAGTACATAGTAGCATTTACATTGATATAATATACAAATGGATAGTTAGCAAAATATACCTATAATTTAAACCAAGACTGAACAAACCAAACTGATTACACCCGCATCTGCCATTGACCTAAAAAACAAGGTTGCCAAAACAGTGGTATTTAAGATTTGGCCTTCAATATTCGGTGTAGTTTTTTTGCTATTTATATATGTGTATTATTAGGTATTTTCATTTCTCAAGTTCCATCACTAACTGCATCACCCTAAGGTGTCTCCACTACCCTAAGGTTGTCTGGAAGAGATCGCTCTTTAGCGATAAGACCGCCTGTTGTCTACCATAGTTTAAGTTATGCTTAATTTGTATATCATGTTCTTTGTCATATTGAGCAATAAAGAATATTTGTATTGTATTGTAGTAAGTATGTACATACTATTCCTTTCTGTATGCAGTCTTTCCACCGCGCTCTTAGAGTGTAGTATTCGTTAGCTTTCCTCTTTATGTAGTCCATTCGTTCCTTGCCCGTCATCCCGTCCGGATACACGTTCAGTATGTGTTTCCAAACTACTTTCCTGTAAAAATACACACAATTAATCTAATCTATCTATCTATCTAATACCTTTAAACGAGCAATTCTTGTTTATTTATATATATATATATATATTTCGGGGATCTCGGAAACGGCTCTAACGATTTCGATGAAATTTGCTATATGGGGGTTTTTGGGGGCGAAAAATCGATCTAGCTAGGTCTTATCTCTGGGAAAACGCGCATTTTCGAGTTTTTTTATGTTTTCCGAGCGAAGCTCGGTCACCCAGATATTGGGTATTATCAAGGACTATCTTTGTTTTGGTTCCAGTTGGTTGATTGTTGTACATATCAATGAACTTCCGTTACACTTACAGGTCATGCTGAAAATACCTACTTTAAATTAGTTTAATGTTGTTCATTGCATACACAACAATACATACACATAAATAATAAATATGTATTGTGTGTTTATATCGGTAAACTGTGGGTATTTTGTGTAAAGTATGATATAATGTCTTCTGTATTTTGCGAAGTTAGATTTTAAAGTTGAAACAGTGATGGCATTCAATGTCACGGATTAAGAGATAACGTTAAAAGAACTTAAACTTTTAAAGTCTCAAACACTAATAAACTTAAATTTTTCGCATACTAACAACGAAATATCACGAAAAGTTTAGATCTCTTGAGCACTGTCTAGTACAACGGCGAAGTAAGCAAATTAAAATAATTTGTTTATAGGTAATCAATACACACTGCTAATCGCTGGGGAGACAGTGTGGAAGCGGATCTGCGTCAGCTTCAAGCCGATAATTGGCAGGAAACGGCGCAGGAACGGGAAAAATGGTGTGCTCTCGTTTCGGAGGCCAAGATCCTCTTTGGGTCGCTGAGCCGTAATAGTTAGTTATAGGTAATCAATAATATTAATAATAAAAATGTCCCCTCTGCAGTCTCACGTGGCTTTAATTATTCTGCGTCTTGAAAATAACATATTTGAGCGTACAAACTGGCTTCTTGCGTAGTTTTGAAAACTATAACCTCTAACACTCCTTTTTTGGGCAGTTGTGTTATATAAGAGTTCTAAATACCACTTATTTCCCTTCAATACCTTAAACTAGGGTCTATCCCGCCGCAATAAATGACTTCTCTCAGCTTGGTAGTGTTGGTGATCTGCCCGACTGCGTCGAGGAAGGTCCGGAACTCGCTGTCGGAGAGCGGCGCGCGCGGCGCCGTGTTCGGGTCCTCGTACAGGTTGAGCGCGCGCGACACCATGTTGAACGTCTTCTCGACCTGGCCAAGCATTGGACTCGGGGAGTTAGTCACAGATGATTTGAGAATCTCGCTGGTGTATGGGATTAAGTGGAAAATGTGATATGCTGCATGACGATTATATTAATGCATACAAAATGAGAATTTATTGTTGAATCTAAGGCAACTTCATACTCTATTTATTTTATATATGATACATGTGGGTGGATTAACTATTTCTTGTTGTTATTCTGTCCGGTCAGCCAAGAGACAATAGTAGCATAGTTTGTTAGAAGAGATTGTACACCTCCTTCTTCTGACACACTTGGTGGACGACCCTCAATGGAAAGGGTTCGTAAGTATTACAAAAAACCGGCCAAGTGCGAGTCGGACTCGCGCACGGAGGGTTCCGCACCATCAACAAAAAATAGAGCAAAACAAGCAAAAAAACGGTCACCCATCCAAGTACTGACCCCGCCCGACGCGCGACGTTGCTTAACTTCGGTCAAAAATCACGTTTGTTGTATGGGAGCCCCACTTAAATCTTTATTTTATTCTGTTTTTAGTATTTGTAGTTATAGCGGCAACAGAAATACATCATCTGTGAAAATTTCAACTGTCTAGCTATCACGGTTCGTGAGATACAGTCTGGTGACAGACGGACGGACGGACGGACGGACGGACGGACAGCGGAGTCTTAGTAATAGGGTCCCGTTTTACCCTTTGGGTACGGAACCCTAAAAAGCGTGTTTGGTGAATTTAAATGCCTAAAAATCAGGTTCTGAAGAGTGACCCAGGAGAACGTAGCCATGGCAACGAGTGACAAGAAAAAGTTAATTCACCCATGTATGTACGAAACAGAATCACTGAAACAAATCTAGCAACTGATGTTCACAGAAAAGTTACCTGATTCATAAAGAGCCCCTGAAAGCCGGTGGGCACCTCCTGCTTCTCGGGCTGGTGCGGCGCGGGCGCCACGGTGGGCGGCGGCTCGCGCGGCGCCGGGCTCAGCCCCGGCGGCTCCCAGTCCTCGGAGGCCTCCGCAAACGGCTTCATGTCTACACGGAGCTGGACGCATGGCTCCGAGCGCTGAGTTTGTGCTATGTTATGCGCCCTACAGAGATTAACTTAAACTTAACTTAACCCAGAGGGTAAACAAGGCCTCATTGGGATTAGTCCGGTTTCCTCACGATGTTTTCCTTCACCGAAAAGCGACTGGTAAATATCAAATGATATTTCGTACATAAGTTCCGAAAAACTCATTGGTACGAGCCGGGGTTTGAACCCGCGACCTCCGGATTGCAAGTCGCACACTCTTACCGCTAGGCCACCAGCGCTTATGTAAAGAACTATTTTTATTATTAGTAAAGAACTATTTTGTGTATTTTTTCAAAATTTTAAACCCAGTTGCCTATTTTCTTGAATACCTGCTAAACTATTTATACTAAAATTATATACATTTGAGATTCTTACAATGAAGTCTTTCATTTGATATGTAACACAATATAGTTTGAAAAACTTTATTTTTTAATTTCCTCATTTACCCCCATTTCCCCCAAAAATGGCCTCCATATTTAAAATTCATTTATTTACGTTACAGGGCCGTCTTTGGGTCACAAACTTACATATGTGTACCAAATTTCATCTTAATTGGTCTAGTAATTTCGGAGAAAATAGGCTGTGACAGACGGACAGACAGACACACAAGTGATCCTATAAGGGTTCCGTTTTTTCCTTTTGAGGTACGGAACCCTAAAAAACATGTCTTACTTGAGAAAAGCAGCATCCAAATCCCAGTCAGAGAGCAGTGGCAAGAAGATCTCCTGACCATAGTCATCAGCAGTCCGGTATGACAGAGTGAAGTCAGACTTAATATCAAATGCTTTCACTAAAATGCTTTGTAAAACCTCCAGCGAGGTTATCTGCGGGTCAACGGAAAACTTCCTCAGTTCCGGCTGTAGCTTGCCTTCACACTTCTGAAAAAGAATTGGTGATTTCATTCAGATTTTGAGAGAATTAACTATTTCTAAGGAAGTTAATTAGTTACAGTAGCAGTAAATGAGTATAATATTTTAAGCCCTATGTTTCGTAAAATATGTAGCCACAATCTTTATGTTCGTTTAGTGGGATTAATTTTAACTTTTTACAATGAATTATTAATGTTAAAAAAAAATTTACACTGCATAATGAACAATATGAACATATAATTCATTTGTTTCAGTAATGTAGTTAAAAGTGAAGATATTTAACACCTTCACCTCACACAAACTTAATATTGGATCAGCAAATTGAATCAAAATTCAATACCAAATTTAAAACCTCAATGTTGTTTTGACTGGCAAAATTTAAACCATAGGAATAAATGAATACACAATAAATTATACATCTACAGTATAATTCTTTTAATTACAAATCTGATTGAATTCAATCATACACATTGTCAAGGAAAGAAATGTTTTATCATTTACATTTTTGATGCATAAAATAAAAAAAGAGTACCTGAATAACACATAGTAGGTATGTGTTAAAATTCAAGGTGGGTAATTGTCGTTCTGCTCTGATAACCACGCCAATTTAAATTGTTAGCGAATTGTTAAGACTGAATATATAATTAGTGGAAGTATACTAAGAAAATACAATGTATGAAGCATTAAAAAATGGTGAAACAATATTAAAACCTCAGTAGTCAAATTTGCTTGACAAAGTATTGACAAAATAAAGATATTTTGTATAATCTATTCGACGATATTCCTAAAAACATGATGTATATATTTAATGGCATATGTGAAGGTTTTATAAACTGTTATATCTTGAATTGGCATGATGATGTGCTGTTGTTCCCGTACATCTCAGCGATGTTTATTATTTATTAATTAAGATACTATTATCGTAATAGGATTAAACATTCTTGGAGCACATCAATTACGTTAAGATACAAACCTTCACTTTCACTCTAACAGCTTCTTTGCTATACCCAAACATGACTACGCTTAACTATTATCACATATCCATATAATAATACACAACTAAAGCTAATCTAAGTTACTACTTTTCTCACATAATTACAAATAAATAACAAGAAAATGCAGGGAAAATTTAATTCAGACTTCACGCACAAAAGAAAATAATGACAACTCTGACATTTACATTTTTTTTATACACAAGGATACGAAACTATTTAAGGCATATAAAAAACAAGTTTAAAGGCGTATTCAAGCGTATCTGCATTGCTATTACATAGCTGGTCAACCAAATCTTGTCAGTAAAAAAAGGCGCGAAATTCAAATTTTCTATGGGACGCGATTCCTTCGCGCCTACATTTTTCAAATTTGCCGCCTTTTTCTACTGTCAAGATCTGGTTGACCAAGTATAGCTGGTCAAGCAAATCTAGTCAGTAAAAAAATGCGAACACGCTCAACGAGGGCTTGTTCAGAATGTGTCAGTGTGTGTTTGTAGTTTGTCTTTGTTATGTACTTGTATTGAGCCCCCTCCACACTCGTGCGCGAATCGCGGCGCGATGCCGCGAACGCAAGTGTGGAGTCGATTTTCACGGACAGCGAAATCGACTCCACACTCGCGTTCGCGGCTTCGCCCGCGATTCACGCACATAGTCTGGAGGGGGCTTTGCAGCAATATAGTTATCTGCCTCTCTATCACTCTTGCGTATTCGAGAGTTTGAGAGTATCTTCTTAGTAGTTTGTGGTAGCGGCTAATAGAATAAATTACACAACACTATGAGTTATATTTAATCTTGAACTTTAAGAACTAAAAGTTAAAACTGCAAACCAGTGTTAAAATGTAAATAAATTCTGTTTAAATTTGTTTTGTTAAAAATAAATTAATTTCTATTATATTTTACATGTTTTGGAACGTTTACTAGCTATCGCTGTTGCTGTCAGTGTCATTTCTCATTGCATTGCTTTCTCTCGTGACGTTTACGTTGCGACTTGCAAAGCAAATTTTAGCACGATTTGCGTTGCACTTTGAAGGTTGTGTCAATTTAAATAGTAAAGATAAATAATTTGATATCCGATCAAAATGACTACGCCACCGGCAGTGCCTCATATCGACCGGGAATTAGACTTATCCAATGCTGGAAGAGGAGTATGGCTCGTTAAAGTTCCTAAGTATATAGCGAATAAATGGGAAAAAGCCCCAGGAAATATTGAAGTGGGTAAATTAAAAATATCACGGGTAGCAGGGCAACGGGCCCAAGTACAGTTATCTCTCTCAGAAGCTGTAATGTGTCTTAAGGACCCTGGCGAGCAGAGCATACCAAAGGAGCATCGCTTGGACGTTTCAACGGTTACTAGGCAATCTTTAGGCGTTTTTTCTCATGTAGTGCGTGAGTACTCCTGCTTTAATAAGTTATAGAAACCAGTTATGCCTTGTAATTTGTTGTTATAGAAAAATGTACCTAAAAGCAACTGACATTTTATTTTTCAGCATCCAATACAGATTCGGTAGTTCCAGAGTCGGAAAAGTTGTACATGGAGGGTAGGATAGTCCAGAAGCTGGAGTGCAGACCGTACGCAGACCCAACCTACTATAAGCTAAAGTCTGAATCTATAAGAAAGGCTTCCATGCCACACCGTCAAGTGCAGCAGTTAGATAGAATTGTACAAAACTTCAAGCCAGTGTCTGACCATAGGCATAATGTAAGTATTAATAGGCTACATGACTAATTTTTTTTTATGGTATCAATCGATCGGGTTTGTTATTAGGATCAAATGTCTATATGGGACCCATTGCATTAAAGTAACACAAAAGCCAGAAATTGTAGTCAAGGGCCGACAGTCGCACTTCACTCGCGAAACGCCCTATACAAAACGGCCAAGGGCCATGAAGTCATCGCCCATCTTGTAGTATGGACAAAACAAGAAAATTGCATTTTTGTCGGTGAAATATTGCGTTTATGTATATAGTTGCTATACAATATTTTTTTGCATGAAATGTAAAGAATCGAATGGTACCCTTACTTTTATCGTTTTTGGAAGTTAAAAGAAACTTAAATTTTGGAACTTTCAGGCCCTGTATTTTTGTAATTTTTCAATATTTTATTTTAATATCCACATTATTGTGATAAATTGCTCGTTTGCTATCTATTCTACTAGATTTTGTTATAAAATTCAACATGTTTCATCATCCCTATTGCATTATAAATTGACTTTTCTGAACATGAAGATATTTTAGGTTTCAGGTAAAAAATGAGCCAGTAAGAAAACACACTGGCCAAATATTGCAATATATGTTGCAACATGGTACACAATTTAAAGTTCTTAATTGAATTTATATTAAATGTAATCCTTCTGTTAATATTTAGGTACTATGTGCCAAATACTAAATCATATTATAATTTATTAATTTTGCAGATTGAATACCAAGAGAAGAAGAAGGCTGAAGGCAAAAAGGCCCGGGACGACAAAGATGCAGTGCTCAATGTGCTGTTTGCTGCATTTGAAAAACATCAGTATTATAACATCAAAGATCTGCAAAAGGTAAATTGTTATTCTGAAGCCCCGTCTCCATATCGCGCGGCAAACCATCGAATATTGGCTCGCGCGGCAGCCGCGCGCAATGGATACCGGGCTGCGCGCGGCTGCCGCGTGAGTCAATGTTCGATAGTTTGCCGCGCTATATGGAGCCGTCTCCATATCATGGCTTCATAGATTTCTGAGCATTTTATTTTTAGTGTGAAAGTTTAAATTTAATTTTTTATTTTTGTAGATTACAAGACAACCTATTGTATACTTGAAGGAGATTCTGAAGGAAGTATGTAACTATAATCTAAAGAACCCTCACAAGAACATGTGGGAGTTGAAGCCGGAGTACCGGCACTACAAACAGGATGCTCCGCCAGAGGCCAAAGGGGAGAAGGATAGCTCTGACAGTGACTAGTTTTTGATATAAGTCAATGAAGAAATAATGACCATTACTAATTAAATTAATGAAGAATAAATATTTTGTTCAAACATGAATAATCTTTTGAATTAAGTAAGTAAATTAAATGCCTTGTATGTAGTTTGCTAGCACAATTTAATAACATAATATAATAAATTTGCTATACATCAAGATTTTTCTAACCTAAAGAGGATGATAAATTTGAACCTTTAGATTAGTTAGAGTATTGACAATTGAAATATAAAGCCACAACATTTAATTCTAATATTAATTGAGTATATAATCATTCAGTCCATTGTTTAGGCGTTGGTCTCCGCTCACGCTGTACCTTAGTATGTTGCATTGTACAGAAAGGCTGGGGATTTCTCTACGACGCAAAGTGCAGTATGAGCTGGAAACCAGCATTTTAATACTTAGAATCTCGCGTCGGTTGTCCCCACAGGTGCATGCCGTAGCGCTCAGTTCATGGCGTCATACTTAGATTTCTTGATGTAACTCGCGAGGCAGCACGACAGGACGGTGCCGACCAGTGGAAACAGTGCGGTGCCGATTGCGATGCCAATCAGGATGCTCATGTTGCTTTCGAGATATTCTACGATTACTTTGTAGCAGCCCTGAAAATAAGGTTGGTGATGTAGTCCAGAGTCCAGCCCGCATGGATTTACCCTTATAATATACAAAGACTCTTTATGGCACATCTCACTACGGAAACAACATAATGAATACAGCAAGCTATAATCTAGTGTAAAATCCTTTAGTAGTTATTGTTTTTTAACCACTACATAGAATAGACCAATAAAAACTTTCGGCTACGCCTGCGCTCATGTACGTCTTACTTGAGGCACTTCGAAGTGTTTGCTTATTTATTGCACATAGGCACTTTAGTGTGCAGACAGATTTCTCGTTTACTGACTGCTAAATATGCTGTAGCGGTGAAAATGTGGGGTTGTCATGATTACCGCTTGATATACGTGGCTATAGTTGGCAGTGATGCAATCGTCGGGGTTGACGCAGCACGACCGAGGGATGGAGCGCTGCACGCGCACCCAGTCCGTGTAGTTAGACACGCCGCAGCAATGTAGCTGTAAAGCATGTAACTCGTATAGGTAAAATTGTCCACACTTTACAACAAAACTTTTCGGGAATATAGAAAATAAATAACTTGGGCACATACTTAGATATATTTAAGTACTGAAAACAAAATTGTGAATTCTTAAGTACCTATCTATAATCACCGTTAGGTGCTAGGTAGTAATTGGCTCATTTTCGCAAGGAAGTTCACACTCACAGTAGACCGAGTTAAGTCAATTTTGCCCCCGTGTTGGTCGCTGAACACGAGCGTCTGCGTGAGCCCATCACAGCTCCTCGGAAAAGGTTTGCGGTAGCACGCCACCGATGCGTCTATCATGACAGACTTACAGTAGCTTGAGCCAAGTCAAAGTTGCCCCTGTGTCGGTCGCCGGACACAACTTCTGCGTGAGGCCGTCGTACAGGCCCTTGGAGAAGGTATCGCGGTAGCACGCCACTGATGCGTCCATCATGACAGACTTACAGTAGCTTGAGCCAAGTCAAAGTTGTCCCTGTGTCGGTCGCCGGACACGAGCGTCTGCGTGAGGCCGTCGTACAGGCCCTTGGAGAAGGTGTCGCGGTAGCACGCCACCGATGCATCCATCATGACAGACTTACAGTAGCTTGAGCCAAGTCAAAGTTGCCCCTGTGTCGGTCGCCGGACACAACTTCTGCGTGAGGCCGTCGTACAGGCCCTTGGAGAACGCGGTAGCACGCCACCGATGCGTCCATCATGACAGACTTACAGTAGCTTGAGCCAAGTCAAAGTTGCCCCTGTGTGGGTCGCCGGACACGAGCGTCTACGTGAGGCCGTCGTACAGGCCCTTGGAGAAGGTGTCGCGGTAGCACGCCACCGATGCGTCCATCATGACAGACTTACAGTAGCTTGAGCCAAGTCAAAGTTGCCTCGGTGTCGGTCGCCGGACACGAGCGTCTGCGTGAGGCCGTCGTACAGGCCCTTGGAGAAGGTGTCGCGGTAGCACGCCACCGATGCACCCACGCCTGCGTCCATCATGAAGATACAGGCCAGGAAACCGCCGTACTGGAAACAGAACGTATACAAATTTATAAGTACTTGAAGTTATTAGTCTAGGTACTTATTTCATATTTGTTGGTAGTTTCCTGTTAATGTAATGTAATCTCACAGGATACTTAATTTATGCCAATTATGGCGAGGCGTGTAGGTACCTAAGGAATAAATAGTACAGACTTTTTTTAATGATAAAGGAGGCAAACGAGCAGACTAATCGACTTCTAAACGAGCAGGCAAGTGAGGCAAGCTATTAGCGTCGCCCATGGACACCTGCAACACCAGAGGGGGTTGTAAGTGCGTTGCCGGCATTTAAGATGTTTGAAGGTCGTATCTGTCCGGAACTTACGATGTACAGCAGCACGGGCTGCCCCTTGATGATACAGGTGAAGGCGACGGAGCTGACCAGCACGATGAGCCCGGCGATGGCGATCATGGCGTGCGGCGCGGTGCCGGAGAACTCGGACGATAGCTGCATGTACTTGTACAGGTCGAATTCCGCCCATAGCCCCACTATCAGTAGCAGCAGGCCTGATAACTGGGAAAGAAACAAAACTTCGGTTAAATAGGTAGGTGTTGGCACGTGTACCTACCTACCTACCTAATTTGGGTGGCTAATAAGGAGATAAAAAGATCCATCGTAAATAAATATTTAAATTAATAGTTGAGTCGAATTCTGTGGAAAACGCATAAAATGCAACGATAAAATGGACTTTTGTGTAAAGATTTAAGTAATATTAATTTATCTTAAAATATATCTTACCACCAATGTACCTAATTTATTAATTAGCGCGCAACAACATCTATAATATTCATATACTTAAACTCATATACATAACTCTCGTATACTTAAAATGAAAAAGTAAATGTTACAATTGAAAAATATTTCGCTATTCTAAAAGCTCCAAAACTTTTGGCTTATCAATATGTAACATCTGTCAGATGATAACACCTTGTTTTCACGTGTGATATCACAAACAAACTCACCCAGAACACGATGTTGAAGATGAACAGAAAGGTTTTCAGGCAGGCTATCACCGCCACGTTTTTGAATTGGTTCCCCATTACTGCTTACGTTGTTTCATTCATGGATTTCAGAAAAATGTTGGATGAAGTGTTTAGCTTGGGGCTGGGTGGGTTGTGCGCGTAATGTTGATCGTCGCAACGCGCATGTGCGGGTCTTGGCCGTATATTCCCATTAATTTCACGAGTGCAAACTTGTCTCGAGATAACTAATATGACATGACCTTTGGATACGTAACAACAGCAACTATATGTACATAGAGATTTACTTAGGAGGGAATATTAAATTGTAGGCGCTTGAAATGACACCCCTGGATTACTAAACCGCTTTCGCTAAACGAATTCCCTGCTTCAGGCTAACTATACCTAAGTGTGATCTTTAATTACCAATAGGTATGTAGTAAGTTTCATATACCTACACGGTAAATAATTAGAACAATATACAATAACATAATTATCAGTAGGTACTACCTACCATTAAAAAATACAATCATTAAAAAATACTTAAGAACTAAAAATAATACGTGTATCAAAAACACTTAACTATAAATAAACGAATTAGTTTTTGTTCTAGAGGTTTCATGTTCCTATACTTGGCTACTGGCACTTGCTTGGTAAAAAAAATGTAGGAATACGGGCCCTAGCTGCCTTCAGCGCATGCGTAGTGGCATCGGCGCCTTTATTTTGTAAACAAACCCATAAGTGCAGTATACAGGCTGTAATCGTTAAGTGTACCTAGGTGATTATTCCAAAATATAACAAAAAAACTTTAAACGGACATCAAAAGTACTACGTCACCAAATGTGTAAGATATGTACATATATCCAAAACAGATATGTCTGTTATATTTACGGAAGAATTGCCTTACCTACATTACATTTAACGATTATACCTTGTATATGCTCGGCACAGACAAAAAATATAGGTATGGTCATGCACTGTCGTTTTAAAATCCAGTTACCTCAGCTCAAAACATAATTATGGCGTCATACAGCTGTCCAATTTAGGCTATGTAACAATGTTTCATATGAAAACGTTATATACTTAAGTACCTATACCTACGTTAGAGAAATAAAACACGTAGGTACTCGTAAATGTAAAGTTGGTATAAATACAAAATAAACACAGTATTGTGTAGTTTTCGGTACCTACTTTCTGGATGGTTTCAATTTAGCCAGATCTATTGCTGCAGAACTTAAACTTCGCTTTTGCGAAATGCGAACATATGCTTTAAAATTATATTTTAGGCACATTGTAATTAATTTAATTAGTTGATAGTGTGTGTTAAATAGTTACTCGAGTTTACTTTATTTATTTAGGAGCTATTCCAATATACCTACTCTAACGCTTATCATCTGCTGAAATTCAGCTTCAGTCGCAGGCCCATGTTGCACGACGTCGGCGCCCGCGTCAGTTTACCTGCGACCTCACCTGCGCGCGCACCTCCGCGCCGCGGCCTTCACCAATCGCACGCTAGTGAATTACGAATGTGTTCTGTTTAAAATTTTAACGGCATTATGTTTTGCTACAGAAGTTTATTTATTTTTGGCATATTTTTATGGATTTCGTCGGTTTCGCCAATTGCCGACAATGAAAGTGATGATGGTGAGAAGAAATTATCTAATTTATAAATAAAAATAATAAAACTGGTACATACTATGAAAAATATTTATGTGACATAGTTACATATTAATTTATAGAATCATATAAAATTCACGATCATATTAGATACTCTTGAAATGCAATTCTTGTATCTATTTCTAAATCCCAACCCTTTTTTTTAGGTACCTTACGTAGGTACTTAGAAATTTGCACATTGAAAAAGTTCGGAAACTTCTCATATTTTCCTGAAATTTCCACGAACTTCCAATTTCTTTTTTGTTGTAGAGTAATTTGTTTTAATTAATTAAGAGTATTAGGTACCTATTTAATAGTTTTCCTCTAATTTGTAGGTAAAAAATATTTTCCGTATATGTATTTAGGGTTCCTTACCTCAAAAGGAAAGAACGGAAGCCTTATAGCAGCGGTTCTCAATCTTTTTTTTTGACGGAACCCTTTTGGAAAGCGAAATACTTGATGGAACCCTACAATAAAACAATACTTTTAAGCGGTGTATTTTTTTTATTAATAAGCATAATAATTATGCTTATTTTATTATTCTAAATTCTTGCGGAACCCCTGCAGGGGTGTCGCGGAACCCTAGGGTTCCGCGGAACACACTTTGAGAATGGCTGCCTTATAGGAACACTTTGTTATCTGTCTGTCTGTACGTCCGTCTGTCTGTCAAGACCCTTTATCTCGGGAACGCGTGAGGGAATCTAGTTAAAATTAAAATCATATATGATACTACTCAGCTCAGGTCTACAGTCCCTGAAAAAATCAAACTTCTAAGTTAACGTAAAAAAAAGCGGCCAAGTGCGAGTCGGACTCGCCCATGAAGGGTTCCGTATTTAGGCGATTTATGACGTATAAAAAAAAACTACTTACTAGATCTCGTTCAAACCAATTTTCGGTGGAAGTTTACATGGTAATGTACATCATATATTTTTTTTAGTTTTATCATTCTCTTATTTTAGAAGTTACAGGGGGGGGGACACACATTTTACCACTTTGGAAGTGTCTCTCGCGCAAACTATTCAGTTTAGAAAAAAATGATATTAGAAACCTCAATATCATTTTTGAAGACCTATCCATAGATACCCCACACGTATGGGTTTGATGAAAAAAAAATTTTGAGTTTCAGTTCGAAGTATGGGGAACCCCAAAAACTTATTGTTTTTTTTTTCTATTTTTGTGTGAAAATCTTAATGCGGTTCACAGAATACATCTACTTACCAAGTTTCAACAGTATAGTTCTTATAGTTTCGGAGAAAAGTGGCTGTGACATACGGACGGACAGACAGACGGACAGACGGACAGACAGACAGACAGACAGACAGACAGACATGACGAATCTATAAGGGTTCCGTTTTTTGCCATTTGGCTACGGAACCCTAAAAAGATACGGAATACAATACAAATTACTTATTACACACCTCAAAGATCCTTAGTGATGCTATAAAGGGTTTTGTTTTTCGGAACGAAATCCTAAAAAATAATATGGTTTCCTCTCACATATCCATAATTCTCACTAAGTATTTGTATTTCCTATAGCAGGAAAGTCCTATAATAGTAGGCACTGAATACACCGTGTCTTCATTTGTTGTCGTACCGTGTCTGTGTTTGCTGGAAGGCAAACACTGAATTTATTATTTACTAATTTAAACATAACGACACCATGACTAGAGTCGCGGTCCGACATTTCAAGTACCTATGTACTTTATTTTAGAAAATTGGTATTATATTTTACGTTTCAAAATTTGGCCCTTGGCTTGGCTTATACATACTATACTATACTACTATACTATAGGTACAAAAATATCATTTCTGTAAAGTGTAGGTAATGTGTGTGTAGAGGGTATTCCATTCCACTTCAAAATAAGCTGATTGAGTTGATTGATGCTATCGAAATGTTGACATCACTACTAAATAACAGTACAGGCAAATCGTATTTATTATAAAACAAAACTATGATAACTTTATAACCCACGCTTCATAACGCTTTATAACGCTTCAGTTATCTCTGTTCCGCTAGGTCCGCCCAGAAGTTAATTCTTTCTGTCCCCTCTTCCGCCCTCCCCTGTCAAAATTCTATAATAATTCCTATATTTTTCAAGCTGTTCGACTTTGGAATTCTCTGCCTCTTGACCTAAGGTGCGCTCAGTCTCCTAACTCTTTTAAGAGACTACTTAAACTCCATTTCTTATCTCTTCCTTAATACTTTTATCTGGTTACTTTTTCTCTATGGCTGGCACTGCTATATTATATTATATATGTATTTATTTATGTATGTATATATAAGTATGGGTATGCATTGTATATGTATTTTTATTTTGTTGATTTTTATTTGCATGGTAATTAGTCTGTTTTTGATGTATTTAGTGATAGGTTTCTTTCATTGCATTTGCAACACCTACTGACATACTTATGTAAATTTATTAATTTCCGCTACCCAAAGGTTGTCTGGAAGAGATCGCTTTTTAGCGATAAGACCGCCTGTTGTTTACCTCTGCTTGTATTTCTGTTTTCTCTTGTATTGTCTTCTTTTATTGAGGTGTGCAATAAAGAGTATTTGTATTGTATTGTATTGTATTGTAACCCGCCCAGAGTTGGATGACCGTACATATTTAAACGTGCTTAGTACTCTTAACCTACATAATTTGCTCATTCGGTTTCCGTTGCGCACGATTGTTTGGGGTTAATTTTGTAATTTGAAGTGTTAAACTGCGATATGCGGTTACATGTGTAACTGTTTAATTCGCCTACATTTAGAGTCCTTTCTCCGATTATGCCAAGCGAAGCTCATGAGCATTACCTAACTTTTCTCGAAGCACTTCATCGTTTTTTAATCCTCTGAACATGGGTTTATATTATACCGGATAAACAAAATTTTCAAGACTTTGTTCATAACTAAAAAAACCATTTCGTCACTTACTCACTCACAGATGATCATCAAAATTCTTTAGGGTAAGTACCTTCTGAAGTCCTAGAAAGCTAAAATTTGGTATATAGTACGCTAGTATTAGTAGACAAACAATAAAACAATTCTAAATCTTCGAACTTTTACCTCCCAACCAACCCTTTTAAACTAGGAGATGGAAGTTTGTATGAGACTTCTGCAAATATTGTAATTAGTGTGTCAGATAATCTTTCTAAGTATTATTTTATATAGGTATGTACCTATAACTGCTCCGACCGGAAAACGATGAACTACCTTTATGAAATTTAAGAAATACCTAATTAAAAATGTATCATTGCGTTTAGCTTTTATTACAAGGCTGGAGCTCAGAGGTCAACGTAACTCTTATCTAGTTTTCATATGATTTTTGCAAGTTATGCAAAACGTAACAAATAAATGTTTCCTCCGATAACAGGAAACTCGAGAACGAAATCTAAAAAAAAACTTATTTTGGATATGAAGTAACAAAACATTGTAAACTATTCTTTTGAAAGTTTTACATAATTTGCATCTTAATGTGCACGTGTGAAAGTTCTCCCGTAACAGCTGAGAAGTTTTTTCCCAATTCCCTGCCTTATTATATACCTTGAGCTGTTACATTAAGGCATATAATTGGGTGGCACTTAACTCATGTGTCAGCCCAGTCATCGCCCACGAGCTTTTTAATCCATTTCGCATAATGATTATAAATCACTTTCAAATTAAATAAATTAATCGACTAGCGATTATGCTTTATGCTTTTAATACCTACCAAAAATAACAAACAATGTTTTTACATGTTTCGCTACATTATACATACTAGTGGTCAATCAACGTAAACAAACTGATTAATTATTATGAAATGATTTTTTTCGCATACCCAAACCTATACCTATGTCGTACTATAGGTATCTAAATAAATATTTATGAACAATATGTAAGAAAAACGCATAAGTAATGATCATTATTAGTTAGTATAGTATTAATTTCTTTAGTTAGTTTAGATCATATGTTTTTTTTAAAGTTACTTTGATGTGTAATTCTGTAAATCTGACATTATTGTGAAATAAATAAATCTTTCATTATGCATTAACTAATGCCAATTATATTTTAATGCTTTTTTTGCCTTTAAAACATCATAACTCGTTGATGTCTTTTCTTTTGCATGCTATCAATTGATGTCTTTATGTACTTAACCCCGTCTACATGTACCTATTTGCATTTGTGTTAAGCAGGTATTTGTGATTACCTACACTTATATCGTTAGCTTGTTACCTTTGTCTTTTGACGTCGGTGATCGTATATACCTAACCTAACCTTATATACCTAACCTAATTACACCTTATGGTTTTTAACAAACTGTTTGTAAAGTAAGTTTCTGTAATTTGGTTTTTATTTTAAGTAATTACATAGATCAAATGAAGTAATATTTTACGCAGATGTAGAAATGGGACAAATAATATCTGTCCGAGTTATTTATGGCCCTAGGTGTTTAATGGAGGTACCTTAATAAAATCTCCCTTTACGACGCCGTTGTCTAGCTTCTTTGCATTGGATATAAAACATTTCGGTTTAAATAGGTATTTAAATTCTCAGTTAGGTGCTTCAGACGAAATTGATGTGTTTAGTGCTAATAATCTGTAGCATTAAAGTCTGCAGGTTATTTCGTGTAGCTAGTAAAGGATATTTACGCGGAATTTACTAGTTGACATTGACAGTGCTATAAGATTCCTATGTCCATGAATGATGCCCAATTAAATACTTAAACCTAAGCTTAATTGGCGATGTTGCGTCTGGGTTCACTTCTCAAGTTTTTAGTCGCTAATTGTGATATGTATTAACCATTATCTTAAGTAATAATAAATAATCATATGTAAGGTGCCTTGGGGTAACTCCGAAAGGGGGATAATTTTTACTATATACGAGTGTATGTATCTTCGTCTAAGTAGGTTATAAGTACACACGATATAAGCCTTTTTACTATTAAGCTTAGGTACTGTGGGGCTTTGTCAATTTGTGTAATAATATGTCTCATATTATTTCTTTATTTGATCCTTTTGATTAAAAAAACAGTGTTATTAAACAAAAAATAGAAATATAAACATTGTCTTATTCTGTTCGTTATAGAAGAAGAAGAAAGAAGAAGAAATACATTTATTTTAACGCCACAACATGAAAACAAAGAAAAAAATAAAAGCATGCAGACATAAAAGACATTTGGACGCTAAAATAGGATCCCCACTCAGCATAATGCCGCGGCAAACCGTGGCGCTGGTTTTCTGTGGGGACCTGACTTAATCTAAAAAATTGACGACGACACGTACGCCAATGACACACAAATAAATTTACATTGATATAAAAAACACAAACATTATTATTTATATAACAAGGAAAACAGAAAATTAATATACAAGTAAAAACCAGAATAAAAAATAAAATAAAAAATAGAACAATATTTGAAAGTAGGACGTAGTTGCACGAAGTCACAGAAAAAAGCCAAAATTAAAACTAAAGCAAACTAAACTAAAACTAAACTACAACAAATCATAGTTTTGCTACAAACAGAAATGTGTGTGAGTGAATAATATGTTATAATGATTTAATGATGTTTTATTATGTATACCTCCTACCAACGTTAATAGGCGGCACTGCTATCATGCTGTGCATTCTCCCAGCACTGGACTTGAAACTTCCCACTAGGTAACTAATATTGACTGTTTAATTACCTTTAATAACTCCCAGGATGACAGCCTAACAGAATCTGCAAGAATACGCCTGATGGCTTGTTTTGCTATGCAGATAGCCCGATACGGGAGCCCTGTATCTGAATATAGGTATATTTATTCCCAATGCGCGTTCGAGAGAGAGGGAAAGCAGTTCTCGTTCGCACCAATGTAATCTGGACCTCAAGAAGCGGAACAATTTTTCATAATCGGAGAGAACCAGGGATCGGAACCGGTTTTTTGCAAAAACTTAGAAATAACCATATTTTGCGAATTATTTTATACTAGAAATGTAGGACTCAGTTGTGTTTTTAGGTTACGACTTCGTATTATTAGATTGCCCAATTAGAAATGAAGTAATTAGCAAAGAACGAAAAAATACCGTTTCCGTTCCCATACAAAAAATACCGGTATCCGATCCCTGGAGAGAACAATGCATAATTGAGTGTTGAGTGGCACCAGTCGAAGCTGCTAATTACGGAGATGAACATTACTGGATGTGCCGAGAATAACGCGAAAAGATCGCGATTGAAACTCTCCTATTCACGGCAACCTTCGTATTCGTAACTTAATAAATAGACTGTAAAAGTGCTACATATATAGGCTGGTGCAGTCACAAATTACGTGGAATACAAAAGCCTGGGAATGGCTTTTCTTGGCCCAAGGATATACCTAATGATGAGGAAGCCCAAGTAATGTAACTAGATGTTGCTATATATGATATGCCATTAGTCTGACAAAAGAAAAAAGTGCAATAAGCAAACGCCAATGTAAAGCTAATCCTGGGCTACAGATATCGATATACTGGTTATGGTTAAGCTGAGCCTTCGACTTAGCCGGCGTGCTTTACCAACAGGAGCCGCTACCACAGAATAACTAATAGTACTACCGCGCTTGTCGCACGCTCGTTTGCTCTGAATTGGGTGACATGGCTTCCCATCATAACGACGGACATGCATTGTCAATTTATCACACACATTAGTAAGGGTTGACACAGATTTTGCTATTTAAACTGCTATTAATTAATTGGCACTTAGGTATTACGAAGTTATGCTCACGCAAGTGCTTATAAAAATATGCCATCTTCACACCATCCAAATTCATTATGTGACAGAACGTCTGTCTGGATTAATGTACAGCAACGTACTTCATGATATTATTTCAATATTATTAAGTGAAGTTTAGGTACATCTAGCTACATCTGTGATGTCAGACAATCTTCGCTCCCGGCCCGTGGTCCAACCGCTATGTCCAACTGGTTGCACTGCACCACGAGTAAGTAAAACTATCCGTGGTTCGACTGTCAGAATTTGGAATAAGTGTTAGGTTTATAAAATGTTTATCGACTATAGCTGCATGTACTGTAACTTTACTCGTAGTTTCAGTACAAGTAAATTAACGTACCTACCTAAGTGGCCAAGTGCTCGCATAGCTTATAGGTAATTGTTTACTTACACAAGGTAAGTGTAAGTTACGGAGTGTTGCGATGACACTTAGTGAACACGTCTTCCGCTCCGGAGTGGTGCACGCGCTGATTCCTTTCTGCTTGGCTTATGATTATGAACACGACGATCTCTTTTTATCGTCTTTAAAATGTTCTCATTCCCATTATACAATTTAAATTTAATAGGTAACTGTTTAGGTAAGTTAAGCATATCAGTTGTCATGTCTGTGCTATCAATATTGTTGCTAGTTCGTTTGCTCTGACTCTACATTCTACATAGTTTACCTAGTCTTTGGCTTAGGGGCGTTGACGTTAAATTAAAAATATTTAATAAATATGTTGGACATTAATGGCACAAAATATGTTGAAAATCAACCATCCCGTTAGAAAGGGCTGCTATAGGGTACTCGCCGCGGTTGCCGGGTTGCCACCGTAACAATGCGCGCTCACCGCAAACTATCGATATTTCACACTTTTCCCACATCGCACTAAATTATCTGTAACGGCTCTCATGTAATCCACGACAGCTCCCGCGGTAATGCGTGTTACTTTGCCATGCACTTTTTTTACTAATTAGGTGGCATCCGATGGGATGCAAGCGCGGTAACGGTGGTCGGTGGTACTCGTACACTCGTACATACTCGTTTCAGTCAACACCTACGTGTACCTATACAATGGCCTTGAAACTCTTTAAAGTTCCACCATATAGTTCGATCCATGCACTATTCGCCATTTTCGTCAGGCTTGAAAATGAATAGGTACCTATGAAATACCTGCAAATCAGTCAACAAACGGACGACCGGTCTGGCCTAGTGGGTAGTGAGTGTAGTGACCCTGCCTGCGAAGCCGATGGTCCTGGGTTCGAATCCCGGTAAGGGCGTTTATTTGTGTAATGAACACTAATATTTGTTCTGGAGTCATGGGTGTTTTCTATGTATATAAGTATTTATTTATCTATATAAGTATGTATATCGTACCCATAGTACCCATAGTACAAGCTTTGCTTAGTTTGAGGCTAGGTTGATCTGTGTAAGATGTCCCCCAATATTTATTTATTTATTTAAACAATTGTAAACTGTCAATTATATGTTAACATAATTTATTTAGCATTAGCATGTTTTATGAAAAATCAGAAAAGTGTCCTACCTAGTAAAGTTTTTAAAACTATTATATACCTTAATAAGTAATAAGTCAGTATACATAGGAACACAGCCTAGCTGGCAGGAAACGTTAATTTAGCGCTATCTGTGTCACGGATCGCAGTCACAGCGGGAACGAGCCATCTGCAGACCTAATCTCACAATCTCTAAACTGCTTCGGCCAAATTAACTGCACAATGAAAATACTATACAACATCACTACCACATTCATGCTGTCACCGTTATCGACTATCTTTTTCATTGTTTACATGACATGGACCGATTTGGCGTGGTCGTTACCGAATCTGGGGAGCAATTGAAACTAGGTCACCAACAATGGCCAAATGTTCGGAACGAATCGGGATATTCTTTTACAATTACATAGTGTGCCGGTTGCAAACGTGGGTAATTAACTGTGTTCACGAAATCTCGACTCGACACAGGTCTAACATGCATGCAGCGAGAGCGAAATTGGGGTCGTATAATGGACGTGTACAGGTATTTCTAAATAATTCCGTGATATTTTTAATGTTTGTATTAGCGCGCTAGAATTGTATCTAAAGCCGCAAGACAAGTCGAACTAAGAGTCCGGTCCGCGGCGAGGGCAACAGGGTTCCATTCCTACGACACCGTTACTTTTTATACAAATTTGAACTTTACATCTTATAATTTTCTCAATTTTATGGGACAAATGAGAAGTGCTGGCAGCCCGGGGCGCGCAGCGCAGGGCGTCGCGCTCGTATCGCAGGCGCAGTTATCCAGCTCGGCAGTTAGCCCATTTGCACTATGATGGATTACCCGTGTCTGCTGCGGTAAACTGAAGCAAAAACGACGTTCTCCTTGTCAATTTTGTTCTGCCTTAAGTAGCATATATCGTCGATCGGTACTTAGCGGTTTTGCTGATATGCATAATCTATTTCTTTCTCAAATTAGGGAAAGTTCGTAAACGTAAAATGTAGTGTAAGTAATTGTTTTGTGAATATGTACATATTATGTAAGTGTAGGTGTGTAGAATATATAGCGGCCCTGAGCAAATACTTGGCATACCTACCTACCTACCTACCGTGCAACATAATTATAAAACGACAATTTCTTAAGAACAAAAGATGTTTTGCCGGCCAAGTTACCTACTTAGTGGAAAACATGCTTGAAGTCTGTAACCTTTTGGCAGTCCTCAATAGTGTCCTCAATTGTTTAATTTAAACCGTGTCATTTGGGTTGCGCACGCATAGACGCATAGTGCATCGCCATTTCTCAATTATTCGCAGTCTAGTAGAATTTAAAACTACCTAAATTTGCTACACTAGGCAAAGGCTTTAGATACGAGTAGGTAGGTACTATTAACTGTGCTAAATGCAAAAATCTACAATAAACTAAAACGTGTGAAGAAATTTGGCAACCTAGCAAATGAAATTAAAAAAATAGGCGACCTATTTTACTTTTTACACGACCCGGGACAGAGATTGCTTGCTTGTAAACACATCAACGATTGATAGGTTTTATGGTCTAAACCAGCAGTCGGCAACCTTTTAGCAGCCAAGGGCCACATAGTAGTTAACGAAGTTGACGCGGGCCGCACTTTGTTAATATTTATGACTTTATCAAACATTGTCTTTTGTCAATATTACATACAAAATAGCCAGGGAGGCTCGCGGGCCGCAAGTGACAGGTTCACGGGCCGCATGCGGCCCGCGGGCCGCGGGTTGCCGACCGCTGGTCTAAACTCATCAGGGTGTAGTGATTGTAGCTACTGTTATAATTTAAATTTGAAGACATTTTATCTTATCCTCTGAACTAGCGATCTACTATGAGAATTCGGGCAGAAACCTAATAGTTCGCGAGGGCATTACGCATGCGCTAACGGTCGCGATTAACGCCGCAGGCACAGTGCATCAAAGCCCTCCGACCACGGCCCTAATACCACCACAACCGCACAAAGAGACAACTTCAATAAAGCTGTCATTATAACTGACACTAGTGAGATGTCAATGTCGCACAAACAAAAACACTCGAGCCGTTTTGCTCTTGTTTTGCTCATTATGATTATATGGGCCACGTGTGAAACTTTGCTTTCACTAGCGCTTATGACTAGACGAATGGTTTAATTAGCTGATAATTACGTTTAGGCGTGGCGCGTGGCTATCGACAACTTGTAAGTCGTGTTAACCAGTGCTTTGTCGCGATGTCTTGCTCCGCTGGAGACGATGCGCTAAATGCTTGAAAGCAAGTTGATTTACTTTCGTAACTAATAGGTATTAAGGCCTGCGCAAACCGGCGGAGCGCAGCGCAGATCACCCCGGAGGATTTACGCTTCCATAGCGCACACCGGCGAGGTAAAATTCCCCGCGATACCGCGAGCGCCCGCCAGCGCTGCGCCGGCGGCCTGATGGGAGCACGTCGGCGCATACCGGGGGATGACGCGGCATGCCGCCGCCTGCCGTCACGGTATATCCTCTCCCCGCGGCGTTAAACGGCGCCGACGATACTGCGGCATCCCACACTATGCACCGAAGTGCGCCGGGCCCACGAAGGGAAGGTGAGGAGTGAGTGGGGTAGCAAGAGCGGAATGTTTAATCACCGACCATGGCATGCCGTGAGAAGCCGCGGGATGCCCCGGGATACCACGGGATGCCACGAGATGCCGCGGCATTTCGATTCGAAGGTGCTTGCGGTATCAAAACTCGTGTTCTCCCCCTTCGTTCGCCGAGTTGCGCCAAGCCTTCCCCTCCCGCAGCCCCGCTACCCCGGCGGACTCGGGAAGCCTCGGCGCATACCGGGGGATGCCGCAGCATGCCGCCGCCTACCGCCGCGGTATCCTCTAACGTGCTCCTCGATGCCGCGGAGTAGAAATCCCCCGTGATGCTCCCAGAGTCGGTCTCAGAGCATTCAAATTTATACATTAATGTAATTGAAATAGGGAAGAATTATATTGATAAATTTAAAGTGATCTGCGCTGCGCTCGGGCGGTTTGCGCAGGCCTTTAGCACAGAATAACTAATAGTACTACCGTACAGAAAATTCACTCCTTCACAAAAGTCAGATTTAGGTATAAAATTACACCTATATCGCCGCCTGCAAGCGAACTTGAAACTTATAACCGCCCACGAACCGTGAATCTCCTTTGCGCGCCGCAGTTTTATGACCGAGCTGTGAGTGTCGGCACGGGGTCATCACATGACAAGTTTTTAGTTCTTACTTAATTTTAGTTTTATATTCATTTTATAACACTTATTATGCAATAAAAAAAAAAAAAACTTTATTTCAGACCAAAAGATTGATCCATATTTTGTTAGTAACATTTTAGACTTAATACTAAATAAATGAATAAAAAAATAAATAAATAAATGATAAATGAGTTATTTTCTTTTAGTTATTTGAGTTATTTTCCTTTAGTCGAGCAAATAAGAGTGACTGACTGAAGAGTGATCAGATTTACACGGACATGATTTTCCACTAGCAGTCTGAAAAAAAAACAACATGCTTGTCAGCATTGACAAGCATGTTGTTTTTTTTTCAGACTGCTAGTGGAAAATCATGTCCGTGTAAATCTGATTAAGTGTAAATAAATACCTATTTATAGGTATAGCTAGTTTATCTTTGAGATGATTTCATTCATTCAGTTTTGAAGCTAATTCAGGTAGCAGGTACCACATAGGGCATGCCGGGCACGTGGCTCCCAAATCGCAGATTGTCGGATTGAACTCCGGCTATTATGATAAAAACACCATTAGACTCTCCGAGGGAAGGCGTAAATGGCGTTATTGAAAATAGGTACTGAATATTCTCAAAGTAGCGACTGTTTAATTAGGTATGTAAAAGCAACATTTTAAGATACCGTTGCCTTACACGGATGCATAGGTGCTGCCTATACAAAACCAGTAGGCGTAATAGGCCCGCAGTATGGAATAGACGCGCAGGTAGGGCAGTAGGGGCGATCCTGACCGTGCCGCGCGGGTCGCCGACTCGCCGACCCATCAGCTTCCGCGCCGCGCCAAAACGCACGTTTACCCGCTCTATACACCCATAAACCATTCCACCTACTTCTTCACGTTATTTATCGATCACCAATTCCGGGGACTATCACCCCGGCGACATATCGATAACGGCGCTGTGACCGTATTTTGATTTTGCCATATTCGATTATGGAGTGTACCCACGCCAAATTGCCGCGTTCAGAAGTGCCCGGATAGGCGAGTATATGGTGGTATATTGTAGGTATCTGGCGTTTTATGTTCGGAACGTATGTGGCCGCAGCGGACGGGGCATGGCGAGATTCGCGAGCTTTATCGACTTGACTCCCCCGACTGTAGTGTTGAGTCGCTCACTCGTGAGGCACCTCATTTGTACCACTCATTTTGTTAATTTGTCGCAGTACTTCGTACCGCAAAAATGTCTTACTTCACTCCTCTATTTTACTTGATTCTAAAATTATCTTTCTCCTAAAAGTTCTATTCTTAACCTCCAGAATTGCACTCCAATTAAATGTTACTATTTATTTATTTATAAAGGAAGTGATGAATACATAAATATGTATATACATGAAATATTTTTGTCACCGTTGGAATTAATGGAATAGTCGACGCTGAAAATATGCTAGTACCTCACCTCATTTGAAGTAAGACATTGTAACACCTCATTTTAGAAAATGAGGTACTCATACAAACTCATTTTAAATTGATGTCCTACCCATCACTACCCGACTGGCACAACCATAAACGGTTAGTCATTTTATTGGCGCGCGATAGCCGTTACAGCTATTTATTGATGGCGTTCGACTATCTGCTCTTCAGGGTAGCCCGATCTTGTGGTTATAAAATAAAGCTATTACTTACAGATAGAGCAACCGATATGTCGAGTTTATTTCATATTTGTAAGTGTACATTGTATTACATCGCTTTAACTACTGTGAAAACGTGTACGTCTATATCGTTATTGTGTACACGAAGTCTATTAAAGCCGAATCAAGAGTTAAATTGTAACAAACGTAGCATTAAACAACTACTGCTCAAAGCTTTAACACCTTTATACTTATCTCTGTTATTAAACTGAATGTTAATAGTCATCATTAAAAGAAGCGGCCATTTTATTATCGCGCTAATATGACGCTGATTACAATCCAAAACTGACAGTTGCTGACAGCCGTTATTGACTGATGAAGACATCTAATCTGAAGAGGGCCTCCCTCGCGTCAAAAACGTTGATAAACTAGATAAATCTCTATTTTGTTCTCTCACGCCGCAGTAGGTCACTTTTAATTTAAAGGGGAGAAAAACGGCGATTATACACGCACGGCCAGCGCTCTACAGCGTAACAATGCGCCGTGGATTTACATCTTTTGTGTCGGCGACAAGTTGTTAGGGAGTAGGGACCATCAACTAAGGCTAAATTCTTGCAACGAACTCACGTAATTCTGATTCAATTACCTTTCAGCTGCATGCCGAGATAAATAAAAGAAGATCGCTTGTTGTGATCGGTTGAGCCCAAAATCCAGGCAGTGCGACCGTTCATGTTAGCCGGCCTGTTTTGATGCATCACTCACCTACCGGTTTCTGGAAACCTCTAACAAAAAAATAGATTACCTATCCTATCAGTCCTATCACCCTACCTAAATTAACAAGTAAACAAAAATAGTAATTAGCCTTGGAATAACATGAAAATATCTACCCGATTGTTGAATATAGTGTTCCGAATTCCTTAAAAATAGCCACAACCGAATACAGAACCTCCTCCTATGAAATTGAAGTCGGTTAAAAAGTAATAGTGTACTCAAACCTACATCCCCACAACACCGTTAACGTACGTGACAGGTTGAAGCATTGCTAATATTACTATAGAGACAAGATGCACGTAGAGGCCAGAATTTTCCTGGAAAACCGGCCCGTTAAAACGTAGGTCGCGTCGCGTAACGATACAATTTGTGTGCGGCAGTGTTCTAGCTACCGTTACCGAATGGTCGGATCATGTTTTTGTTTTGATGACAGTTCCCTTGTGTACGTATATTGAATGAATAGCTTTTGTGCGCTGTAGATAGCTGGTAACCGGCTTCCCGTGGTCGTCATAGATTAAAAACCACACTTCATACCAATGAGTTTCGAGGATGTTATGTACGAAATATCAATTGGCGCTTTTCTATATGCACACTGCATATGGGAAAGCGCTAATAGGAGGAGGAGCTTTTCACATGATTCTTTGTTATGCTATATCGCGATCGCTACTTTAAGTATGTATAGGTACTATGGTATAAAATACCTTTATCAATCATTATGCGCTAACGCTGAATTAATACTTATCACATGAACTTCTCACTCCACCAGCCGAATCTGAAATGTTCACCTGATATTAGCCCTAAATACTGTACATACTTACATATTAAATAAACTCGAGCCAGATTCAATATTCCAATATTCTAAACTTGTACATACTTACATTCATTCAAAATATTCAAATCATCGTACCGCCAGATAGTGTTATTTCTTGCGTCGTGATCACCGGTTTACTTTGTAGTTTTTTTATTATAATAGCGAGGATCATGACAATTGCGGTGACCTGCAATGACTTCAAGTTCCCGTAAGGCGTGGGAATTGTCATATGATAATGGTGCTTTATAGTTTACTCAGGGAACAACGGAGTCCTGCGAAATGGGTTGTGCGGTAATTCTAGGGCTTGTCGCGCAACGCGCAAGTTTAAGGTCACGTACCACGTAGGTACCTATATCATGTATATTATGCTGTGTACATCGCGGCTATATATGCCGGCTATTAAAGGTTATGTTATGCTATTACGATTGTGTTGTACAAAATGGTTACAAACAAAGCTTGGTACTTATACAAGAGAATTAAGTCACGTGAGAATGTGTTGGTACTGGATATTTCCATCATATTCAAAAATAGATATATTCTGTTTATCTTATCTTTTTTTCCCTTAATTTAATTAGAGGTCAATTAATTCTCCATTTATTTTACATATAAAATAAAAAACATGTAAAGAAGGGTTAAGTACCTACCTACGAAGTCCCGTACGTGTTATCTTTAATATTTTCAGCATGTGTGTGTATTTAATTTAATTATCTATTTTCCCCGTCACAAAACACAGTGTTGTGAATAATGACATTGCCTATTTGCCTATAAAGTGTAGCGATCGAGGCATGCCGTCACGACAACAATGGTCGTTATGGTCCGGCGGCGGGTCATGCGGCCCGAGCCTGCGCATCCGTCACACCATCTATGTTACTGTTTCAAATCTGCCGTCGCCGCCCAACCGTGGTGCTGGCTGAATCATACGGAAACATCATAATGATGAGTACTATACTCACATCCACATCATAACAATAAGTGACATATATACCTACCTACATAACTGAACCTGCCTGCCATATAAACTGGCGGTACGAATCCAGTACCGCTGATGTTCAATTTTTAGGACAGTGAAATAGCAATGAAACTTTTTGTGGATTTTTCTATCACTTTTGTATACCAGTCAGAGGAAATAATAAGTGTTTGATGAGAATAAATAAATTTGCTAGGTAACCATTTTTTTGGATTTTGAGAAACCGTGTGTCAAAGTTTATTAGTGCCCAATGAACCCGCATGTTAAATCAATACCCGTGCCTTAACACCATATAAAAGCTTTCGGAGTTGCGAAACTAAACAGATTCCTGTAACATTTGAGCCCTGATATTTATTTATATAATACGTTACCTATTAATGATTCCTATCAGAACAATGCAACGACTATTGTTTAGTATGGCCCGACTGACATTATTGGGTAGTCCATATAAATTCGATATACGTGAATATTATAGCGGTACTCGAACAGTATGTTACACCGCACACTAGGGTTGCCAACTATTTTTTGGTGGAATATAGTATTTTCCAGAATAAGGCATCAAAAATATAGTACATTTCAAAAAAATATAGGTAGTACTTTTAGATAAAATACTAAACATAAGTGTAATATACGTTTAATCGGAAATATAGTATTTTAGCGTATTTTTCCAAAAGTATATAGTACAGAGAGCCAAAATATAGTACAATACTATATAATATAGTACGGTTGGCAACCCTACCGCACACCGTTCGGTCTCGCGGCGGCATCCGCTCAAATGCGCGCTGCGGTAAAAATGTTAATGAGCTTGTGATTTAATTTCGAGAACCAGCCAAATTATAGCTTGAGACCTCGTGCCGTTCCAGTATCTCCTTTATTCAAAAACGGTATGAAAATGGGGGTAATTGAATCGAATTAATTGGTGGGGCAAATCAGTGGGCAAATGGATAACAGGGTGCAAAGTTCGCGCATGAAGAAAGTTGTCAAATGTTAGCATACCTATATTAAATTAACACTAAAACTATGAGTGTTAAATTTTGTTACTATACTGTAGGCCTTCTGTAGGCCAAAAAACTGCATTAAATGTCTACTAATATTTATATATTTAAGAACAAAACAACCATTTGTTAGAGCCATGGAATCGAGATGCTGAAAATTACCGCGAAACTTTTATACCTAAAAGTATCCTTCTGACACGACAATGACTATCAATCAATATATTATAACGACAATAACACAAGACAGTTCGGAGCCCGGCTACTTCTACTTTCACTCGTGCTTACTTAAATTCTCAGAACCAATATGTTGCGACATGTGACAGGCTAAAAAATTTAGAGCTGCTATAGTAATGTGCACTTTTACAGCGTGGGATGAGTGTCGTGTTTAGTTTAGACAATTACGTTTACAGCTACCTACATACTTTGCGAAGTCGCATAGAATAGGTAATTTTACGAGCATAATCAATTAATCACCTATATGTATAGAATAGGTATTGAGTTTCACGTAACACTTTTTTTACTTTCTTTTATCATATATGTATATATAACTAATATAATCAATAGTGGTCGTGATTCTGAGTAGTTCTGAGAATCCAGAGATTTAAAAACCAATTAAACAAACCGGACAAGTGCGAGTCGGACACGCCCACCGAGGGTTTCATATTTAATTTATTTTTTATTTTGTTTCTCCATTTGGGATTTCACGGTCTATAAATCCCGGTCTTTTGATAGGCTTGCGTTGGGATATAGATCCAACACATAGAGGCCCTTTGGAGAGCTTTAATGTTATGTAGAACGCTTGCTGGAGCCCGTTCACAGGCACAACAATACACACCCATCAACCGGTCTCAGAAGGCATTGGGGCTATTAATGTTTAATTTTTTTTTTTATAAATCTCATTAGTGGAAAATAATGTCTAATATCTAATTTGCTACCTGTCTATCTAATTTGCCAAACCTCTGTTTCTACATTTTCGCTTTAAACATTACGAACAGGTATCGCCTAACTTATTGTTTGGTACTTTATAATGTACTTAAAGGAAATGACGGAGCATCAAATTAGTTTCTAGTCTTTTTTATTTGCGAATTATTGGCGCGAAATGACGAAAGTCATCAATCATAAAAATACTACATCAACATCAGCAACATCAAATAGAAATATGTATGGCTACTTGGAAACCATAGGTACGAGGGGCGTTCAAAATATTCTCGGTATTGATATCTTACGACCTCTTCTAAAATTTCTTTCGTTACTGGCCGCTAAGGTTTATTCATTGACATTAAAAAAAAGTATAATTCGAACCGAGATAGTCTTTTGTTTTTCTGCAATTGCTGAACAAACATGAACATCCTGTGCGAATTGACAATGTTAACTAAATTAGAACATCGATGCGTGATAAAATTCTTGACAAAACAGGGTAAAAATCAAAAAACCATAAAAGAGGAAATGGATTGTGTTTACCGTGAGTCTGCTCCTTCTTTATCTACCATTCAAAAGTGGTCAAGCGAGTTTAAACGCGGAAGGGAGAGTATTGAAGATGACCCTAGACCTGGCCGGCCTGTAGTAGCTACTTCACAAGAAAATATTGATAAAGTGGAAAAACTTATATTGGAAGATGGTCGAGTGAAGGTAAAATCTATAGCACAAGTAACCAATCTCTCTATTGGTACCGTACATGATATTATACATGACCATCTTAATATGTCAAAAGTAAGTGCAAGATGGGTTCCGCGAATGCTGACTCGGCTTCAAAAAGACATGCGTGTAGCTTGTTGTTCCGATTTTATTGACCTGTGCGGTGAAAATCCTGATGAGGTGCTGCAAAGAATAGTTACTGGAGATGAAACCTGGGTTCATCATTATGACCCAGAGAGTAAACAAGAGTCCATGCAGTGGCACATTAAGGGTTCAGCTCATCCCAAGAAGTTGAAGGTCATCCCTTCAGCTGGCAAGGTCATGGCCACGATATTTTGGGATTGTGACGGAGTATTACTAATCGATTATAAAGAAAAAGGTGTAAATATCACAGGACAGTACTACGCTAACATTCTACGTCAATTAAAGGATGTAATTAAAGAAAAGAGGCGAGGAAAGTTAACCAAAGGTGCTTCTGCATGACAACGCCCCCGTCCATACTGCTCATATTGCCAAGGCAGCTATTGTTGAACGTGGGTTTAAAACTGTTACTCACCCACCGTATAGTCCGGACTTAGCCCCCAGCGACTTCTTTTTGCTCCCCAATCTTAAAAAGGATCTGCGTGGAAATAAATTTTCTGACGATGAAGCATTGAAGGCGGCAGTGGCAGAGCATTTTTACACGAAAGATAAAAAATATTTTTACGAGGGATTAAAAAAAAAAATTGATCGATCTTTTAAGTGTATGAACATAGGGGGGGAGTATATTGAAAAATAAAAATATCAAACTTTTCGTACTTGTTTGTTTTCATTCTCATACCGAGAATATTTTGAATACCCCTCGTACCTACACTATGTGTTTTCTACCACTGGAACTATGGTAGGTTATATTAGTATCTTCTTAGTAGTTTGTGGTTATACGTTAGGTAGGCTTAAGTAGGTATACCTTCTAAACTATTATTACGGGTTACGGGGAGCTTACCCATCTCTATTATAGATGTCTATAAAAAAATTGAACATATGTAGCTTATGACTTTCAACTACTTTCAAGGTTCTAAATAGTCCTATGGTTTCCAAATAACTTCACGTGACGGTGCCGTCGGTACCTATCTATTATCGACACCAATTTACCTTCATTTTAACACAATGAATTGTAGGGCTTTATCGTTTTTATAAAAATAAACGAAATGTCATTGGAAGTGTCTCCAAAAAAGTATCACGTAGGTACCTATTTGCCCCCAAACAAGGTTTGTTGAAACCGCGTTTTCACAAAAACGAACAACTTTCGAAGTTTTGGAGTGCCTATTTCAAGTGGTGCATTAACTACCAAAAATTGGTGAATTACAAAAATGCACCGTCATCAACAGTCAACGTGTTTTGGTCAGTGAAAAGAACTACATAAAGCTTCGCCAGGCGTGTCTCACTCCGCGATTTCGTCGCTTTGCTACAGGTAGCTAAAAGTACATCCGTTCCGGCCCCAATTTTGGGGAAAGCCATAAGCCGCGCTTGGCGCTGTCGCCACCTAGCGGCCATATCTGTGCTGATCGTAACAGACGCGTTTTGTTAGAGAGTGAGTCTTCTGTACTTAGTACTATTATTTATTCTGTGGCTTCGCTATGAGTTTGTTAAATTTATGTTTAATGTAATTGTTTTGTTAAACATATTGTCAACATTTAAATAGCAACTGAGTATGAACAAACATAAATTCCGTGCGTGAACCTATTCAGCATATTTAGACAAATTCCTTCAGGGCATATTTACGCGTTAATAAATTTGTTAAGTTTGTGTGAAAGCGGTATTGCCTTGTAATTAGTTATACAGCGTGTAATGGAGTACTCCATTGTCCCACATAGATAAATTTCTCATTACTGTCAGGTGGCCATCGATTGGCGCATAGCCTGCGCTTGCTTTGTATATCAGATACCGCACTTATTACAAATAACCACTTTTATGTAGGTACCCTACTTGTACTTTGCGGTTGTTTTGTTTTATAGCGAATTTTATGAGGTAAACTGATACTAACAGTTAAGGGTAAATGAATAATCAATGCGAAACATAATTTACTGGAAAAATTAAATTACTCGAATAATTCAACTGTTACATAACAGAGCTACGGACGATTTGAAGAGAAAGCTTCAAGTTCTTATTTTACAACCCGTAAATTATCTAGACTTTGAAGACGGACCAGTGAACAAGGCATTAGGTCAATGGTACGAGCGGAGTTGCTGATCCAAGTCATCCAATAGACGACCATCCAAGCGTAGCGTGGCGCCATGAGAAAATATCGACGCACTAATTAAAAGGGAATAATGCCTTTGCATGCATTACGACAATAAAGGAAAAGAGAGCGTACCTAAATAATTACAGTATTGTGATTACTAAAAATGACACAGCCGAACTTGTGAACTTTTATGCTTGCTAACGTATCAAGTTTAATGATGGAGCTTTGCAGATGTGTGGCGCTATTTAAAAGTAAAAAGCTTTTATCTACATCCATATCATATCATTAAATTCCAAACATCGTACATACTGTCGTCATACGCGACGTCACAAATGTACACAATATATTACCGCACAAAAAAAATCAAAATTAATTTGATTAAAAAAAATGAAATACCTGTGAATTAAAATTTTATTTTAAAATCGTTTGTAAGGCACTGTAACCTACGCCTCGATTCTATTTGCGGTTGTATTAAAAAATAGCTTTATACCATTTTTATCACTTTGTTTTAATTTCATTTAGTGCCACATATGCCCCATCCCACTAACCCGGGGTTAACCGGTTCAACCGTTAACCCAGTATCAAATTGTACTGGTAACCATGGTAAACCGGTTAACCCCGGGTTAGTGAATGGTGCAAGAGGCTACCGGATACCGGGCCGGCAGTATCCAATGAGGATTACCTCCACCTCTGACAAAAAAAGAGGCCTTTATTTTTAGATTACTGTTGACTGCAGGTACACTGTAATAAGTATATCTTGCAAGTAGTGAGTTCTTAAACTCTATGTACTTTTTCAGAAGTACTACACTTGATCGGCGAGCCAGACTTTCGCGACGTGCGGCTCCGATGGGAGTACGGGCGAGTTGAAGAGGACCAGCCCAAACTCCTGGCCTTCCAGGTCAATTACTGCGAACTGCAGGCCTGGGGCCAGTATCGCTGCCGGACTAAGGTATCTAAGTTGTTGCCGTGTGCTCCATGGGTTTACGAGAGAGCTGTGGAGGACAAACCAAACTCCTGGCCTTCCAATTTAAGTCAACTACTGCGAACTGCGGGCCTGGGGCCAGTACCGCTGCCGGACTAAGGTATCTAAGTTTTTGCCGTGTGCTCCATGGGTGTACGGGAGAGCTGTGGAGGACAAACCCAAACTCCTGGTCTTCCAGGTCAACTACTGCGAACTGCAGGCCTGGGGCCAGTACCGCTGCCGGACTAAGGTATCTAAGTTGTTGCCGTGTGCTCCATGGGTGTGTATGGTGGTGCGGATGACAAACCCAAACTCCTGGCCTTCCAGGTCGACAACTGCGAACTGCAGGCATGGGGCCAGTACCGCTGCCGGACTAAGGTATCTAAGTTGTTGCCGTGTGCTCCATGGGTGTACGGGAGAGCTGAGGAGGACAACCCCAAACTCGTGGCCTTCCAGGTCAACTACTGCGAACTGCAGGCCTGGGGCCAGTACCGTTGCCGGACTAAGGTATCTAAGTTGTTGCCGTGTGCTCCATGGGTGTGTATGGTGGTGCGGATGACAAACCCAAACTCCTGGCCTTCCAGGTTGACAACTGCGAACTGCAGGCATGGGGCCAGTACCGCTGCCGGACTAAGGTATCTAAGTTGTTGCCGTGTGCTCCATGGGTGTACGGGAGAGCTGAGGAGGACAACCCCAAACTCGTGGCCTTCCAGGTCAACTACTGCGAACTGCAGGCCTGGGGCAAGTACCGCTGCCGGACTAAGGTATCTAAGTTTTTGCCGTGTGCTTCATGGGTGTACGGCAGAGCTGTGGAGGGCAAACCCAAACTCAGGAGTTTGGGGTTGTCTTCCACAGCCCTCCTACACCAGGCCAGGGCCTTTCAGGTCAACTCCTGCGAGCTGCAGGCCTGGGGCGAACACTCTAGAGGGAGAGCTGTTGCCATAGTACCTACTCTATATTAATTACAGCAAGCGTTGTGTAGGTATTGGGTTTAATATCCCATAAAAGATTGGGTTAACACGGCATTAAGTTATAAAGTGATATACGATTCCTATAATATGAAGAGGTCCTAGATCCTTCACATTATTTTTGGATCACAAGTAACAAGTTCAAAAGTCCAATTAGCTAATCGGCTTATTCGACCGTAAAGAGCTCTACATAGTTAGTACTAAAATGACTGTTCTACTTAATTCTTAAATGATTGTGACTGTGTAATAGTCTACTTAAATATATATGTAGGTATACTCGCGCGGAATGCACAGAGCCACTCACCGGAGCGGTAAATTGTTCAGCATGACAGCTAACCATATTTACAGGACACATAAATTAAAGAACTTGCGATTTTTCTAGCAGTTAACTACCTACATACATACAAGGAGGATTAAGGAGGGTATGGTGAATAGGTTAAAGTAGAATTTTCTCTGTAAGGCTGACAGTGCAGTGTGAAGTATAAAAACCTTTGGCACGGTATTTTATAGTGATTACGTCGGGCTCATTATGGAGATGGCGGCTGAGGATGTTAAATGCTGTTATGCCAGACTTCGTAAGCAGAGTGCGACCGTCATAAATGCGCAAATAATAAAATATAGTGGTTTATTTATGTTACCTATAAATATTTATGGAAGTTTTAGAGCTTTTACTCGTACTTCCTAGGCCTTGGGTCGCCTAAGGTAGCTGTACTGGTACCATGACACAGACGGCAGGATTTTGTTGGGGACGATATCTAACTTTTTAGGAAATTGCTAGTAGAATTTGCTACTAATCAGAAACGACTATTCTATGTAATAACTTCGAGTGAAGAAGTTTGAATTCCCGAGCAACTGAGCTAAGCCCTCATCATTCTTGCTACAGGTCGTCGAGAACATAGAAGACGACAAAGCACGCACTACCGAATCATCGTCGACGCCGGCGCCGCGGCGCGGGCGCGCGTACAGCACGCGCGTCACGGGCCTGCGCATGGCGACCACCTACTCGTTCGAGGTGCGCCCGGTCAGGCGCGACGCGCGCGACCTCGCCGACCCGCACTCCATCGGATCCAAAATTATCATCGTGCCTACAAAAGGATGTGAGTTATGCCCGTGAGCATTGTGTATATAACGCGTAATACAACGTACTTGTTATTATGGCTCAATTTTTATGTCATATCCGGCTCGAAGGACCATTATTTTGTTCGATGTGTTTGTCGAAATACCTAAACGTAAAAATAACGAAAAAGCAGATGTATTACTTAGGCCTGCCTGCCTTCTACACCAATGGGATTAAGGCCAATATACTCACTTGTGGGGTGTTGCAGTTTCAGCCCGAGCGACTCAATGCTTACCTCACGCCAGCGAGGTAGAAGTGTCTACCGGGCCGTACTTCGGCGGGCGCATCGCCGTGGAAGCCGCGGACGGCGGCAGCGGAGCCGCCGAGCGCTGCTCGCTGCAGGGCAACCCCAACAGTGCCCAGGATGCTTACATCCTGCGGTTCCATCATGACGAGTGCGGCTCTGAGGTCAACGACACTACGGTCGCTACTTATGTCATCGTGCAAGAGAACCTCCCAATACTTACGCACAGCACAAGACGGTAAGCACAAATTAAGTAAGAGGGCAAAAACTTTGCTCAAGATGTTCTGCGGTTATCCTAGGGTTTCAACCTTCATTATCGCGCAGGAAACCTGGAGCACGCGACGTAGGTAAGTTGTTGTAGAAGACAGCTGAGGCCACAAAATACTCCAATACCAATAATGAATGCTGTCATATTCAATTGGAACAGTTGCATTTCCTTTGTTTCGTTAAATTTTCAAACAAATAAAAATCAACTCTATTCCCTGCACTATAGGTTCAAATTTCAGTGGCAAATTTCGAGTTTTGCATTTGTATGGCTGGGCCTTAGGTTAGGTTAGGTTAAGGCATGTGGCTGTCAATAATGAATGTGTCGAAAAGCCTCTGGCAATGTTACTTGGCTGTTCAAGCCTGTTCATAACCATATATAGATGGTCAACCAAATCTTGTCAGTAGAAAAAGGCGCGAAATTCAAATTTTCTATGGGACGATATCCCTTCGCGCCTACATTTTTCAAATTTGCCGCCTTTTTCTACTGACAAGATCTGGTTGACCAAGTATAGTAGGTAACTAATTTGAATTAACCTTTAGCCTTTAGGGCATTTATCTATGCTTATTGAAAAAATATTTATTTTGGGATGATTTTACGTTTTAAATTCCCCATCATTTATTCCTTACTTCAGTATGTTTTTAACTGTATCTTATAAAATGTATGCGAATCCTGTAATGTGTAAAATGTAATAGGTATTGTAAATGGTTAAAATAAAACGTATAAATTTGAATTATTGTATCTTATTTGTTCAGTTTCCTGGTACTGTGCACATACAAGCCAGAGACCCTGACCGTCCGCGCCGGCATCAACCTGCCCAAGGCGAGCCCCGGCGACGTGCTGCTGCACACGAAGCCCCACCCGGGCTCCGTGGAGCCCTACGGCGACGATTACAATGAGCTGCAGCCACTTAGACTAGAAGCGAGGAAGGAGGGGGGACCAAGTGAGTACATAAGGAGTACATACATACATTTAATATTCCGTCAGCCGGGCTAGCACATGATTGGCGCGACAGTATATCTCGCGGCGAGATAGACTACCCATCCCTCTTTTATTATTTATAGTTAGAAAAAGGCGGGTAGTCTACTCGCCGCGAGATATTGTCGCGCTAATCATGTGCTAGGTGACAATTTAAACTTACTATCTAATTGATAAAAAAATATTACTGTTCACTATCTATCTAATACCTTTAAACGAGCAATTCTTGTTTATTTATATATTTATTTATTTATATATATATATTTCGGGGATCTCGGAAACGGCTCTAACGATTTCAATGAAATTTGCTATATGGGGGTTTTCGGGGGCGAAAAATCGATCTAGCTAGGTCTTATCTCTGGGGAAACGCGCATTTTCGAGTTTTTATAATGTTTTCCGAGCGAAGCTCGGTCACCCAGATATTTACTCATAAATTGTGATCTTAATTAGTGAATTACCTATGTTAGTACTTACTTAATTACCTAGTTAATATTAAATCTATGATATAAGTAGGTAGCCTACATTTGTTTGGAGTCGTAAACACAACTAACTACTAAACGAATCTACATAATATAGGTACCTATACATATTATGATAATTGGGGGTAATATTAACATGACTTACCTACCTTCCAGGTATGTTCGGCGAAGTATCTCTGGTCATGTTCTTGGTGGTAGCCGCATTCGGCGGCATCGGACTCCTGATATGGAAGATGGTTCCGCGATCAGACGGCGACGACGTGTCCATCTCAACTGTGTCTACCTTGTCTCGCAGCAGCATCTTCGGCAGGAGAAACAGAGACAGATTCTCTGACGGCACATCCATTTACTCCATCACTTTATCAGAAAAAGACGACGATTATGTCAAGAAACCGTGCGAGGGCGATAACACATCTGAAGCTTAAGCTTGTGTTCGTTTTACAGCGTGTTTTGATCTAGATTGTAGCTAGGTAATCATACTTAGTTTTTATTGTCTAACGGACATTTGTGGGAATACGAGAGACGGGACAAACGGTGCCGTTAGGTTTAATCCTTCTCGGGACAGTTAGTGTTCTACCGCAGCAACCTAAAATAATAGCTGAGCATTGTACAATTTGTTTGAAATAAAATACGGAACCCTAAAAATACGTATTTAGATAATAAAATGTGGTGTTATGTATAAAAAGGCACATAATGATTGCCGTAGGCGCTTATGGTATTCCTAACGATAAGTACTCATGCCCAAATGTGATGCTGCACGACTTACCTATAAGTTGATAAGATTGGTGCGGCCTGGAAATGGGCTAATGACGATGCTTGTCCATAAGGGGCTTGCTACAATTATAAATATGGAATCTGCATAGAATCCCGAATAGTTCAAACAAATAATTAATGGTTCGTCTAAAAGTACCTGTTTTAGGATGACTGGCATTTTTCACACAGCTTGGGTACGGTGACAGCTGTCATCTACGTCCAATTTACCTATCTATATGTATCCTTAAAAAAATATATTGTATTTCATTTCATTTATTCACTTCAATCAATCAGCACTTACAGATAAACCTTACGTGCTAATTGGCATTACATTGCTTAGTGTCTAACATGCATTAACTGCAATAAATACAATAAAATACAATCGGATTAAATCAAAACTTAAATTATATGTACAATACCGAATAATTATGGAATTAGGAACAATATTAATGTCAAAATCGTCTAAATAAAATAATGATAATAATTTAAATGATATGTACCTATATAAGAAGATCAAAATCAAATAAAAAAAATATTACTATTTTCATTTTTAAAAATATGTCTGTATTGAGATGATGGCTGTCACCCCGAGCTGTCACCATACCCAAGCTATGTGAAAAGTAGTATACAACTAGCTTTTACTCTAGTATTTTTCTCTCATTGCTAATATAATAGAAATAGAAGATACAGTTAGTAAAAAGACTAGGCCAGTACCTAGATACTTAAATCACTTTAAGAGCTCACTCCTCACTCAGCTACTGCCAGAGACTACTACTTTTTTACTAAGTCTACTCTGATTTGCTTAACCAAATAAAAATAGTTATTATAATAAGTGCGTGATCTGCTGTTACTTCTAAAATAACGCTTACCTTCTACCTATTTAACCCTTTGAACGCCTAAAGTCGTAGACAGAAGCCGTGCACAGTAATTGTATGCTTGAATATTTTCTGAATCGGATTGCTAAAGTCAACGGTTTTGGCGTGTGCGTGACATGTTTGAACATGGCGTTCCAGGGGTTAATAAGATCATCATTTATATGTGTATTATGGACTGAAATATAGACCAAGAATGTAAGATATTCTTTGGCTTCTTATTTTAAGACTCATTTGAATTAGGCTACATATAAATTAATTTTAAGTGAAACCAGTGTGATGAATAAAAACAATACGAAATACCGTCGCAATTTTATTTAAAAACAATGTCTTTAGGTTCAGTTAACACAAATGATCGATTTTCCATAGATACTGTCGGAATTAAAAATTGCTTGACTATATCATTGAGCTCTTCGAGAGCTATTTGTGCATGTAGTCGTACCGTAGGGTCTTGGTCAGGGTCTCTGTAGAGTTCCTTCAGGGTCCTGTATATGGGCAGAATGTTGTCCTTTAGCTCTATGAGAGTATCCTTACCCAGGCCCTTGAGTAAGCTGGATATGACCATGACGGCTGCGCGGCGACACTCCACGGCTGGATCCGTTTCTATTATGCTCCAAACGCATAGGAGTATCTGCAAAAAACAAAAAGAAACATTAAATGCCGAGAACCTTTAAGGGGCCCACTGATGTCTGCCGGTCGATATCGGCCTGTCAGTTGAAAGTAGTTGTCAGCTTTTGCGTTTAACTGACAGGCTGATATCGTCCAGCGGACTGATTATCAGTGGGCCCCTTTAAAAACATCGTTATTTGGGTACTTCTGGAATCCCAGTAGTCTAAATTTGCCACCCAAAAACGACGTTTAGGTTTTAAATTTAGAACTTGTTGTCATTTGGGACACGACATCGAATCTGAGTGACTCAAGAGGTTTATCGTGCTTATAGCATCAAGAACGCTTATGAATGCTAAGGCGTACAACGTACAACGTAAAAGAATCCTTCTGGCCTTCAATTAAGGTTTACATTTACACACAAATATTCTTTTTATAAGCGTCATAAGATGGAAGCAATTGTAAAATAATAAGTTGGCATTAAGCGAAGTAGTGTTTCTATACTCACAGCTATAGCAACCACTGGAGATTTTCGGAAGACTCTAAATACACCTTTTCTTTAATCCAACTATCTTAGCTGGACATATCATCAATGCATACAAAAATAATGAATTTGGTTATTAGGTATAATCAGTAATTACCTCATAAATAATAGATCCTACTCTGTAGTGAAGAACCAGAGCAATTTCAGCCAAGTTGGAGAGAGCGGACGCCCGAATGAAAGGGTCCTCGTGTCGGCACGCATTGAGCATTGTGTTTAGCAGAATCGTTTTGTGCATGACAGCCATTTCACCTGGAAAAACAAAAAGCTCTATTATCTTTGTTTCGATTGTCATATGTTTTTATCGCTTCTACAGTGATATGTTTTAGGGCTCATTTAGACGATGCGAGAATTCGCGTGGGAGTTTCATTACATTGCGGGTTTTGATCGGTCGGTTGAATTGGACGTAACCAACAGTCCGCAATGTAACTAAAATAGCATGCGAGTTCGCGCGCCGTCTAAATCAGCCCTTAGCGTAAATACGTGACTATACCTATTGGCATATCAGAGTTATGGATAGTAGTGAATGTAAAGGCTAAGTAAATATTGTGCCTCTAGTTTGATAGCGGAAATAGATGGCGCTGTACTGCTACTGCGTCATGTTTTGTGATCCCTGGATTGCCAAACATCAACTTAATTTGACAACCAAAGTTACTGCATAATAACTAGAGCCAAAATCAAAGCAAAAATTTGTTAAAGACAAAAAGACTTTACATATTAGATATCTTAAACAATCCATGAAAGTTTGGTGGACCCAACTATTCAATATACTGTATGGATGGACTACAGATAAATAACTTGAGTAGGTATAATCTTATTTTTAAATATTAAGTTTATTTAAATCTACCAAGTTTCCTGGTGACTTTCACAATAATGTCTCCAATTTTCATTTTCAGTTCCGCCAAACTGTTCTGGTCTTTTGAGGCCTGAATGTGTGCAGGCTGGTCTGGAATCTGGATAAACTCCCGGCACAGGACATGTAGCACATCTTCAGTACACAGGGATCCTAGAGATGCTATGCCATTTATTGCTGCTAAGTAGATGTACGAATCAGAGTCTTTTAATTGATCCTGTAGGAAAATAATACATCATAAGTGATCATAAGTTATAAATTTGCTTTACCTTTCATATGTGTGTGGTGGGTTCAATCATGGTTGTGCTGTATAGACCAGAAAATTAGTTCTCGAAAAAAATACAGACACAACTAAGGATTGGTTGCACCAATCCGTCAGTCAGCGTTAAAACATTCGCTAAATTTTATTGTATAAAAAATTTTAATAGTTTACTGTTGTATGCCATTAATCATAATCAGCCTGTTAATAGTGGTTGGGGCCATAACCGGCCACGCCTCATTTAACAAACACCTACTAACCCTACGTGTTACAGATAGCCCCCTCTGCAGGGCGTGCATGGAGGCAGAGGAGACAGCCGCCCACGTCATTCTCGAATGCCCAGGGGTGGCAGAATACCGGGCACAACACCTCGGCTCACCGGGGTCGCTCCCAGAAGTCGTCGGCAACGTCAAGGGTCTGCTAGGCTTCCTGGTAGAGCTGGGTTGGCAGGAATAGGCCGCCAACCCATCACGCAAAATAGGCGCAATAATATGACGTCGAGTTGCGGAAACCAAGCCCGCGAATACCTATAACCTATATAGTGGTTGGTGCAACTGAGAGAGAGTTAATAACCGTTTAGAATAATCATTTAGCACAGATAAGGCAATATGTGACGTCCCACGGATAAAGGTACCTTATGGCCGTTGGCGCTTACGCTATTATTAACGCCGCTCCGCCGCCGCGCGCTATTATTATTGCGGCGCTATGCGACGTAAGCGCCAAGTGCCATAAGGTACCTTTTGCCGTGGAACGTCACATATTATGTGTTTAACACTTACCTGGAAAAGGCAGAATATAAAATGTTTCTTAGAGATGGCTTCTGGATTCTTGGCATCAATCAGTTTAGTGAGCTCTATAATCCCATGAGCCCTGACAGGCAACAACGGGTCAAAAACATCGGCGATCGCCTTCGCACACACTGTTTCTGGCTGCTGGGGCTTATTACACTTTATTAAAGATAAAGCCTCTTTACACAATATATTGTTTAATCCCGACTCATCTTCTGCCATTCTATTCAGCATAGGAGTAATATTGCTGAACATTTTCCCTATTTCTTTATTGTCACTAGAGTTTTCCAATATTGTGTTCAACACAACCAAAGCTATAGTAACACATTCATCATCAGAGTTCCCAAAGTTTCTCATGAGAAAGTATTCTATGAAATTAAGCACCCCTGCAGGAGACTCTTTTAAAGTGGAAATCACTTTAGGATATGTGCATATTTCAGAGAGAAGCTGCAGAATGGCTACATATTTTTCATCTATATTGTCTAAAAGAATTGGGTCATCTTCAGAAGTAAGCAAAATATTTTTATTTAGTTTTACTTTCCTCTTTTCAGTCAAATCAATAAGAATTTGTAATGAACTTTCAAACATTTCACTTACAAAAGTAACGTTTAATGAAGCTTTGAACAGAGTAATAAAATACTCCAGGGCATTCTCCCTGGGATATTCAACCTCATCTAATACAAATTTAACAGCAATCCCTGCTTCATATTCTTCAACAGAAATCTTAGTCACGCTTTCTTCATCTTTCCCAAATAGCAACGTGATCAGAGTACACCTGATATCATTTTGGCATAGTGACTCTAATAATTTTATAAGTATTTCCTTTATTTTTATTTTCATCTCTTCATTTTTGGTACATTTTACCCCAATCATAAAAAGCAAATACAGATTAGGATGGAGCAGAGCTGCAGGCCAGTCTAATTTAGTGGTGTTTACACAAGCATGTAGCATGTTGACTGCCCTTTCCACCTCCTGGGCTGACAAAGCTATAGTGCCTGGTAAGTATTGCCTCGATGTTAACTCATCATAAACCAATGTTTGAAATATATTTTTGACTAAACCTTGCACTGCTTCTGATTGGGGATATTTCTCATTTAACATCAGCACACATGCTACTGCTGTTGATAAGTAATGTGTGTTGTTTGACATCAGTATATTCTTCAACTGTGAACATATATTACTGAGGTAATCATTTTCAGAACCAGTTCCATGTTTAGCAGCAACTATTTTACAAATTAAATCAATTTTTTTCCACTCAAATCCAGAATCTATCCCATAACTTTCAATGAAACATCTTATGAGGCTGAGCAAACCTCCAGGAGCCAACAATCTGCAACTCATTTCCTTAGCTATAACCCTTTTGACAAAAGGGGGAGGCTGCGGGTCGGCCACACCTTGTAGTACCAATAGTTCTTTCATAAGTATTGGTTGAAAGCAATTTTCTACCAAATTTTCATAGACCTGCTGGTATTTTTTTCTATCAATATTTAACCTGTTATACAGCTCATGAGTCATAGTGAAGTTACCATATGTGCCAGGTTTTTTCAAAGGAGCAAATGATAACTGTATGAGAGCAGCTAAGTAATCAGATAGATGCAGTGTGACTATAATATTCTTTAAAACTGGTACCACATAGCATCGGGTGAAAAAGTCAGTGCACTCTATAAGCATTTCATACTTTTCTTCATCACTTAGGGTAAGTGGGTGAAGAATGGCTGCCGATGAACATCTCTTGGACAAATTTATCCCTAATCCTGGAATTAGGCATCTAGACACACCCAATGAGGTTATCAATTGAAAACATGTGCGTAGAGTTTTTTGGTTTTTAACACTTACTAAAATTGTTTCATCTTTTTTTAATTCTGTTGCAATAGCATCTATTTCTCTGAATAGGTTTTGTACAAACTGACTGAGTTCCATAAAACTAATCTTTGTATCTGTATCCTTCGTTACAGTTTTCAAATTTGAGGATACAAATTGACACTGGCCCTCTGAAACATAGTTTTGAGTTAGGTTAGACATCCACATAATTTAGTACATTTGCCTGCAACATTTCTTTCACCGTAAGTTATATTACCTGGATTTAGTATCTTCTCGAGATTTTCAAAAAAATTGAGTATGTTTGCCATTATCTTGTTGTATTTACGTAGCTGGTCGCTGGAACGCTGAACTGGTATTCTTCTTAAGTGAGTTAGGTATTATGTATGTACTAATATTGACAACTGTGAAGGAGCTTCCGCCGGGTAACATAACACAACAGCCGAAAATGAATAGTTAAATTAGTATTGTTAATATGACTGTTATAATATAGTAAAATATCAACTTCGCAGTCGCACACGAGACACTTGTTTTTAGTAGTTTTTACATTATGACAATGACATTGAAATTTATTTGACAGTAAATTAGTGGGACTTGACAAGTCAAATAAAAAATGACCATATAAAAATCTCAATAAAATTTCTCAATGAGTGTTATTATATTTAGTTTTATACTTTTAGAGAACACGAGAATGTGTTTATATTATTCATTATTCATACTTACCTTGTAGTTTCATGCTACGGGAGAGTGATAAATCAAGGAAATAATTTCTAGTTTTACTCGTTTTGGAACATGAACATAAACTTTTGAGTGCGTTCAAAACACCTCAGGTATATATTTTATCAACCAAGAAAATTAATTGAGGTCAAAAATAAAAATCATTGAAAACACGTTTATCAAAGTTTTAGTAACTGCTTGATTTTTTTCTTGTTTCTAAGTTAACCGTATTATGTTAATCTTAAAAATGATTATAAGTCAGTCCTAACAAGATTTGTTTATTTTCGAACGTAACCGCTCCTGTCAATTTCTTTTCTTGTTAGGTTCTGTCAAAGCAGTCGAAGACGTCAAAGTTAAAAACTGCATTTGCATTGAAACGGGACGGGAGAAGATCCTAACAAACACTTATACCGCATAAGCTTTAAAATCAGCATTTATTTTTGCATATTCTATAAGTTTTCGATTGAATTAATCCTCCAAATATGTTGATCAAAGTTAAGGTAAGGATAGATAGTCGTCTAGATACTAGAGTCACGCATTGCTTGTATTACGAAGCATTTTTAGCGTCTAACCTTATCTTGTTGTAGACGCTTACAGGCAAGGAGATCGAGATTGATATTGAGCCGACAGATAAAGTGGAGAGGATTAAAGAGAGAGTGGAAGAGAAAGAAGGCATACCACCGCAGCAACAACGCCTTATATTTTCCGGCAAACAAATGTAAGTACTGCTTGAATAAATGCAGTTCTGTATTGCCTTTATATTTGTTCTCTTTACCTTGAATGCACCAAGATGCTGTCACAAGTAATATATTCATACTGCAGTATTACTATACTAAGTAACTATCAAAAAGATTGTGACAGTCAATTTACCCAATATATTGTAACAAAGGTTTGTTGCAGTAGGTACATATAGCTTGCCACTTTAGCTGACACTATCTATTTGATGCCGTATATGTTATACCCATATACAGAATCAGATAGCCTCGTCCTGCCTAATGTGATTTATAAAGGACATATTCCATTATTAGCAAGTAATGACTAAAAATCCTGGATACGTTGAGTTTACACTGAAATCTCTTGGTTTTTTGTTAAAATATATATAATATAAATAGTATGATACGAAGGAAAATGAACTCTATTTTCCAAATAATTTGGTTAAAATTTCAATGGCTTAAACTGAGCATGGTGGGTAGGACAAGGATAGAGTAAACTGACAGGAGTGCAAACAAGTTATTTCTTGAATATTTATGGAAAAATATGAATGAGGTTCCCACCTCATTAGACCTATGTAAATTAATGTAAATTGAATTTATAAAATAAAATAGTGTAAGCTTTATTCCAATCTGTGGTAATCTCTATAAAACCCACAAAAATCAGTTTACCTTTTTTGTTTTTTGCAGTTTGAGCCTGTCCTGTACAGTTCAGAGCAGAAGTAGCAATACGGTTGAGGTCTTTAAAATAATTTAAACACATCATTATTGTTTCAAGAACAAGAGTGTATGCAGATCATTGTGAACCCATCATCTGATATGCTTCTTCTGCTGCTGACTGTACTTTTCAATTTCATTTACCCTTTGGAGGCTTTGGATGCTAAGTGACAAATGTATGTAATGTACTGTATCTACACACACATCATAAATTGTTTATGATGCATTCAAAAATCACATATCACGGCCAGTATATAGATAATACTGTTTTGTTACAACAAATTTGTTATCTGTGGCAATTGTTAATATTATGCATCAATACCGATTTAATAATTTCAATTTACACTGAAATTATTAAATCGGCATTGTTCTCCAATATGATTTGTGATTTCAGGAACGATGAAAAAACGGCCCAGGACTACAAAGTGCAAGGCGGCTCGGTTCTCCACTTGGTGTTGGCGCTGCGAGGAGGGGAGTGAAGGCTTGTGATACTTTTCTCATATTTATAACTCTTAATTTTATGTTACATTTCTTGTATAAAGTAAATATGATTTCATAACAAAAGTTTGTTGAAATTCTACATCCACCTTAGCTATCATGGTGCATGGTTATTTACCATGAGTCAAAACTCTTTTACTTTGTCTCAGATAGAATGCTAAATGATGTATGTATGTTTATTTCCTTGGCACACACATTCAATGTCAGGAGTTGGTGTCAGCTAGGCCTAGGTGGTTCCTAGTGAATATTGTGACTCGTCAAAAGTCAATTTAATAGATTTGGTCTTGGCCAAATGGCCAATGATCTTGTTTTGGTTTTATTTTAATAACTATAAATAATATAGATGTGGAGTGAGCAATGAAAGCAAGGCGTATTTTGAGCATGTAATTTATTACACCCATATAACATTGTACATATAATCCAGGTATAAATACACATTTTGCACTGCATTGGAATATTACATAAAAATAAACATCTTTGGTTTACAGAACAAATCAACAACATCAAGAAATATTTTCTAAATTACATACATTTACGCGTATTTGTATCTAATTTAATAATAAATTTTTAAGTTACCACAAGCCTTTCGTTTCAAGTTTTTTTTTTTCAAAATATCTACTAATTTGAGCACTTGACCACTCATAAAATTAAATAATAACTACAATACACACGAAAATTAATTCATAGTCATACTATTCAAAGCGTAGGTTTATAAATATGTACGCGACTTTACATTATTCAAAATGTCACGGAGTAAATATTCTTGTTGTGCTTATCAGAAATGTTCTATTTTTGGTGTTGTTCTGAATAATAAGTTTTTTGTTTAGACGGCACTCTTCAGTCAGTTTTATTATTGAAAGTAATGCAAGTATCGTACGTTTTTTATTTAAGTTTTGCAATTTTTGGAAATTAATATGTAGGATAATGCCCGGTTCACATTACTCCAGTCCAGTAATCCAGCAGGCTAACCCAGTCCAGTGCTGGACTGGATCATATCGTTTACATTATTCCAACACTGGACTGGATTAGCCCGCTGGATTACTGGACTGGAGTAATGTGAACCGGGCATATTCCAGTCTTTTCACTGTTCAACGTTCCATCCAGCACTGGATTGCAACTGGAATGGCTGTCTACACTATTCCAATGGCGCTGGATTGGGTGAGCTGGAATGAAAAAGTAGACGGTCTCTCCAGTCACTGGACTGGAATGCTCACTGGAATGGGTACATTCCAGTACATTCCAGTGTCAGTTCACATTATTCCAGTAACATTCCAGCACTGGATTGGATTGCTGGACTGGAATGCTACTGGAATAATGTGAACCGGGCATAATGGGTTATCATATCGCTATAAATAACATTAGGCAAAAACGTGTCAAAATTATATTTGGACGTATATTTACTTGAATCACGTCAATCAAAGTATAACACATTGAATATACATACAGATGTAGTGCATAATTGTTTTCCTTCGTATTTTCTCGGAAACGTTCGTATTTGTCATGCTACTTCAATAAACCTCAGTACTTTTTGTATCAAGACTGACTGAAATAGCAAGACACGCTCGTACGTTTCCGTAAAGGCCTGTCTCCATATTGCGCGGCAAACTATCGAACACTGGCTCGCGAGGCAGCCGCGCGCAATGGATACCGGGTTGGCTCGCGAGCCAACTCGATCAGATTGCGCGCGGCTGCCTCGCGAGCCAATGTTCGATAGTTTGCCGCGCAATATGGAGACAGGCCTTAAAAATACGGAGGAAAATAATTATGCACTACATCTGTAGGTATGCATATTCAATGTCTTATTTTTATATGTTATTTGATATAAATATAACAAAATCATTCAGGCAAGTGCTCAATTCTTCATTTTCTGCTGGAATGGATTTTAAATAGTAATACTAATTTATCTACAATATCAAGTGTTTAAATGACGTTGGGACGGAAACATTTCCTTTAAAACGTTATACTGCTTTGCTTGATTGACCAATCAAATAATATAACATTATAATTTTGAGTTTCTTGATGTTTTTAAGTTTTAATTTATATCTAGGACAGACAGCTAGACATCGAACTAGAATTGTTTTTCTAAGACACAATAGAAGTGAAATTTTCCATTTAGAATTATAATGACCAGTTTGAAAGTATTAGGCGTGCAGTAAGAGTTCTCTGGATTTAAAATGTTTGCAGACGCCAGTATTATCTATATGTACAGTCGTAGTTTGGCACACTTTTTCAATTTACAAAACACAGTAATTAAGACGTATGTTGGTCTAGCTAGCAGCTAGACTCTAGCTTAATACCTAATACATAAGTATTTTTGAGCGATACACAGGTAATCGGCACATGAAAAATCCTTACAATAGGTAGGTACTTAAAAAGATTTGACGTAGTTAATGGACACAGGTGAAATTTAGACCTGAAGAAGTTTAGTTACGATTATGTAAAATACGAATTGTTTCACTAAATATTTTAGTCCGTAGCGTAGGTTGGTAAGGTAGGTACCCCCCGAGCCCTTGTGACCTTTTAATCGTTTTTTAAAATTGACTTCCAGTTATTAGGTTAGTCGCTATCACATGGAATCGGTATTTTCTAATTAAGGGTACTGCTCAAGTTTTCAGTTAGATACATAGTTACCACACCGATCTAATGTCGATTACTTAGTTAATTTGTATGATCGATCTACAGGCCAATCTGGAGTTTTAGTTATTAGATCTGATTCCGGTATGTAAAAGTGACATTTCTTCAACCAAAAACGTCACTTTTAACGCTGACAGATCAGGATCATATCGGAAACAGATCTAATAATTAAAACTCGAATTGGCCTGTACGTCACCAATGTCCTGATGATAGGTACACGAAAAGTGTGTTAAGGCCCTTCCATTTTGCTTGGTAATACAAATAAAATATTGACCGCTTTTTTAGCAATTTAGAATAAAACATTGCACCGCTCACAATATATTTATCGTAACCTAACTACAAGGATAATACTTAATTACATTAATTGAAGCATGAAAACATTGATCAATCATTGTATTCGCTTCGACACGGGAACTTGTCTAAGGGGATATACAGTCATCTAACGACACAGCTTCATTAAAAATTGCACTAAGTTATGAGAATACTTTTAAAATTATATCCGATTAATTAACTAATAGAGATCTAATCTGCATTTCGGCTGTCTGTAGTCAGCTGGAAATTGGACCTGGAAACAAAAAAAGTAAAATTAGTCTTACTCCTAATACCTCTACCAGCTCTACCACTCAAAATATAATCGCAACCGATCAGTCTTGCGCTCCTCTCTCAAAGGGTCTTTGGTACAATTTATCATTAGGTAAATTAAAAAGAGTCTCTCTCCGAACTCACACTCAGGAATCAGGAAACTTTTTGCTCCAGTTTCTAACAGTTTTACGAGCATTCTGTCCCACCCAGCTCCATTAAAACCCTGATAACTCTGAACATAACTTATTCGCGACTCGAGTAATTTCGCGCCAGTTTCGTCATAAAGTTTACTGCTGGAAGGTTACGAAATAGTTTCATAGTTACAAGTGTAACAAATATCTACTTGTACCAATTGCAGCTGGTTTTGATAGTCTGAATTGATAAATGAACGCTATTAGGTTCGCGGGTGCCCGGCTATTTTGATTTGATCTGGGTCAATGTTAGCAGCCGTTGCAATACGCCTTGTCGTTGAATGAGTACTGTAGTGAGTTTTCGCCGTGGTTTCGTTGTGAGCGTTTACGCTTGATTTCACAATAGCAAAGCTTTGGTTTAGAAAAAATAGAAATTAAGTATAAGGTATAAGGTATAATATAACTCACTAGGAATCGCAATGGGCTAAATAGTGTGCTATTGTGGTACAATTCTGGACATATTTATTATGATGATTGAAACTATTAAGCTATTACGACCCACTCAATTTCAGGATACATATCTCGTATTCGTAGTTTCATCGGCATCAAATTGATGTACCTCTCTGTCTCTACTGTTTGGTAGTGCCGGCGTAACCGATCCTAGTCGTGGGGTTTGTCTCGTACTTGACGCGCACGCCACCACTCTTTGTTCTACCACCGACGTTGCGAACTTCCACAGCATGCATTAGATCGGTATCTGTCCGTATCCATTATTACCTACGCAGTATACTTGACTTACATAGCGCTCAGCCGTCGGACAGCGCCGGCGTGACCCATCCGTATTTGTCGTGGGTCTTGACGAGCGAGCGGAAGGCCTCCTCGGCGCGGCGGCGCGAGAACTCGCGCGAGGGCCGCGGCGGCGCGCGCGCCACGCGCCCCTGCCCCTTCACCACCGACGCTGCGAACTGCATCACCACCGCTTCCACGGTGTAGGCTGACGCCCAGCCGCGCGGCGTTAGGAGTTCCATGCAGATCGCGCCGCCTGTAACAAAATTATATAGATCTCTTATATATCATCGTCCTCATATGAGCCAAGACGTCCACTGCTGCAGATGCGTCCCCCAACGATCACCATAATGTAGTCGAACTTTCGGCGCCTTCGTCCAACGTATTCCCACAACATTTACTAAATATTAGGATCGTTTTCTAGAGGTGTTTTGTGAGACGCAGCGTTTTTGAAGCTTCCAGAACTTCGACCCGGCCCGTTCTACGAGCAATTTGCTAATCAATAATAGATTGAGTCTTGCTAAGGCCCACTTGCACCATTCCACTAACCCGGGGTTAACCAGTTAAACCTGGTGTTTCCATGGTTACCAGTACAAGTTGACACTGAGTAAACGGTTTAAACGCATAACCCCGGGTTAGTGGGATGGTGCAAGTGGGCCTAAGAGAAGCAGATAACATTGCCTTCATCAAGATAAAATGTTATCGCGTATCTCTTATTGTCTCGGTTGACAAGTCCTGAAACTTGGTACCACGAGAAATTTAACATGTGCCTAAATTCCGCGCTGAGGTAATAATAATTTTGACACATAAGGGTAATGTCTCACCTTCCATTACAAATCCCTTTTCTATCCTGGGCTCGATGACCCGCATGAATGGTGGCGCGAAAGGGAAGTTCTCGGGGAAGACCAGATGCAGGAGGATGTTGGGGATGTGCAGCTCGCGCAGGTCGGCCGCCAGCTCGCTCTCGGGGTCGATCTGATGCAGCCGCACGTGCCACTCGAACAGGTTGTCGTTTACCAGCTCCACCTGTAATAGGAGGGTTTACGATCTGTATTTTTACCGGACTGAGGAAGGTTATGCTTTTGGAGCATATGCACCTTACGTGTTTGGCAAGGGTTACGGCCTACACCATTTCAATCTATTTACCTATGTGATGTGATTAGATTTGTGTTCGTTATGGGAGTGACATCAGTTTTATTTTACTTGATCCGAGTTTCCTTATTCTTTTCTTACCAATCTAACAAAGGTAGATTATTTATGGTATATCGAGGTATTGTGTTGGCCGGGCATGTTGGTATTTCGTATGCTATTTTGGTTTTTAAGGTTCTAGACCGCGTTATTAATTTACATTGTCTTTTTATCTTTACCCTCACATAGTCATGTTACGCAGTGCCGACCCGAGGCCTTGATCAGGGTAGAGCGAAATCGGGTTTTGGCGCCCTTCGTTGAAGTTTTCAAGCGTATTTTGAGCCCCCGCCACACTCGCGTCTTTTAAAACTCTTTTGTTTTTCTCATTTGCCATTTTGGCGCCCCCCTTGCCATCCGGCGCCTAGAGCGGCCGCTCCACTCGCTCTACCCTAGATCCGGGCCTGATGTTACGTATTGGATGATCGTGTATAAAATCAATGCGAGCGATAACATCAATAACAAACATTATTACAAGATAAAATAGATATCTAACGATAATTTATTTTGCACCTTATACCTATCGATATATTAATATATACCGAAACAAAAACACGTAAGCCAAGCTTTAATAGCTGATTAATGAGTGTCCGAGTACCTAACTCTATGCTGTGTAATATACCGAAGAGGTTACGATTAACTTAGTAGGTAAGAAGAATAAATACATAGATAATTAGATAACGCCTTTTGTTTCTTTAAATATTTGCAGTTCCGGTCATGCACAATATATACAGTATATACTATCATGCTATCTGTAAACACGAAGGCGTGGTCGTAATTTTCTGGCTACTCCGTAAACAAAGAATCAGGGATTCCTGCAACTGGTAGCAGTGTGGCATCTAACATTGTTTACAATGACCATTAAAAATATTAAAATAACACATCATTAAAGATTCGTGTACGTAAGATTTAAATTTACGTGTGAAAAGCGCACGGCAAACTCAGTAATTGATGTTCTCTTACCGTAAACAAAGGATCAGAGCGGTTTTCCTGTAACCGCTGTATTTCTTTGAGTTCCTTCATGAGCCGCCGCGTGCGCACCGCGGCGGCGGCGGCGGCGCGCTCGCGCACGTCGCTCGCGCCGGCGCCCTTCTTGCTAAGGGCGGCGGGCGACGGGCTGCCGGGGTGGCTGGCCGCTTCTGCTGGACTCACACCGTCTCTGAAAATGTAGAAAATAAAATTTTAATTAACCGACTCGTTGGCCCGTAACATTTCCCAAGATTCTAATAATAGAAGGTTTAGGAAATTGGGTTAAGTGCTTTTTTGTAGGTTATCTTTTCTCAATCGAATCATACTTGATTTTGGGTTAAGTTAGTATTGGCTATGTGCCACGTGCCAGATGGAGGATGTAAAAGCAACAAAGGAGCGTTAACCCGCCTGAATCTATTTTTTCCTGACTTGTCTGTCCAATGTGAACTTTCAAATAACTAATGTATAATTTTAATTGGTACCTAATACCTAATAGGTTCCTACCAAAAACTTACGGTCTGCTTTTGTAATCTGGAGTAGGTGCCTATGACTGTAATTTAGTATTACCATAGAGAAAAAGATACATAGATTGCTCACTCCATACATCAGTTTTGGTACCAAAAAGACTATTAATTTCAGTCTCTACATCTAGTATCGAGTAGCGGAACTATCAGTACTGCTACTTGACAATAGATGTAGCACCGACCGGAAAGTCTTATGCTCAACAACTTAAGACTTTCCGGTCACATGGAGTGAGCACTCTTGTCTTACTACATATATTTCTCTCTGGTATTACCAAATGTGTGTGAGATACTTAGTTTGGTGTTCGGGATGAAAATATCTAGCGTGTAGTACCTAGCTTCCTAATTATAATGTTATACATACTGTCTTATGTGACAATGAATATTAGGTATTATTTTACAATTTTATTACTCGTAACGTAATACTGGTTATTAATGATTCGTCCTCGTGAATCTGCAATTACTAGCGATTACTTTAAGTGGATGCATACGGAAATGGCTACGATATCTGCCACTAACTTGTTGCTTGGAGCAAAGAACAGCTCTTCAGTAGGTAGGTATGTGTATTTACCAATACTCGTAATTGTGCGGGCGCAGTCGAGATCAATTCTTGACGGGACCAGTGTAGCAAGACCTCGTGCGAGATTCATACAGATCTCCGACGGAGACATCTGCTATCTGCTAATTCACACCATACATTGATAGATTTGTCTCCCAGATATATCTGTCAAAGAGATCTGTACGTAGGTACCTAATACCTACCTATAGTTATTACCATAGCTCGGACATGTTATCGCATAAACAAATACGCGGTAATAGAAAAAGGCGCAAATTTTTGAACATTTGTGGGTTATGATTATGAGCCTAGGTTATGACAATAAAATAATATCATTTAGAAAACAGATATAAAAATACTGCAAATAACACGACTTTAAAACATCTTGTTCTATTTACGAGTCACACATGTTTGAAATGGTTTTGCGATACGTTCAGATCATAATATGTCTATGGTCGCGGAGGGATCCAACAATAATATCTAAAATCAGATGTCTGGGATGCTGCTTATAGTACTTGTTCGTTTACATCTCGCCCCTCGGCGAGCGATTGTAATGACTCCCCAGTTTCCGTATATTGTGTCATTCGTTTTAATTGGTCGTCGTCGGTCCAGTTTCGTCAGGCGATAAGGCTGTGCCCGAGTCGTGTTTTGCGCAGACATGTATGCAAGTACCTACTTTTAAAAGTGCAATAACCCTCATTATTTATACATGCATGCAGCTGTAGGTACCTAACCTACACAAACAAATTAATAATAAAGACTGGTAGTCGCTATACAAAATTCGCATTCTTTATTAGTTGTCGATGGCACCACTGAACGAGATCTCAAATATCACACAGAATTTCAGTCCTCACTATTCAATGTCTCTGGTCGTATCAGTGGGTCATTGACAGGACGTTACAGTTGTCGCAACGTTACCCAACTGCTGAATCAGAGGGTCTACCGCGAACCACGTTCGACGTGTTGCCTCCCTGTCACACTTACGTACAATTTTACAAGTGCGACAGAGAGACAACGCGTCGAACGTGGTTCGCGGTAGGCCCTCAGGAGTTGTATACCGTTTCGTATGGATTTCAACACGAGCGGCCTCTGTCACGCGCCTTCTTGGGACAGTTTATTAATTGCTTGTGCACTCTACTGAATGCGGATTAACTTATAAGTATCCCACAATACCTACCTACTTAACAGAGTGGAAAAGAAAGAAAATAAACCGATTTTTTACGCCGGTCTCATCTCGGCGAAATTTTTCTGCATGATCGGTGGTTGTTACCGACATGAATTTCTTCGTATTCAATAAAGCAAAATCTTCAATAATTCACTAAAGATCTTTATCTCTGGAGTTTGCAGCGAATGCTTCTCTTTTGCAACATGCACTTAAAGCAGTCTACTTCCGTAATTGATAGGGTCGCCGCGCTGTTGTCGTCCACGAGGAAGTGACTACACTTTGTGTTTGGGGTAAAATGACCGAGCAATTTTAATCATTTTATCTAGTACTAGTTACCACGTAGAACTCGTTAATCCCAGTATTTTATTGTTGCAATTTTAGGGGATAATTTCTGGAATACGAATTATTCTTCTAGGTCGTGCAATTGTGCATAGCTAAATCCTACACTAAATCTAAAAGTACCTACACTTAATCTGTGTCATCTAATATGCGCGCGTTGACAACATTTTAAATATTAATTTACATCTCAAACACATTTAACCTTTTGGACGCCAATGACCGATCTATCCGCATCGTAGGTTCAACGCCAAAGACCGATTAATCGGTCACAGACCACAGAGCAACATAGATGTACAGCTTGGCAAAAAAGAGTAGAAATTAAAAAGTGGCAACATTGTAGTGTTGTACAACCTTTCAAACCAATTTATATAAGAAAACGGGACGACGCTACAGTGTTGTCACTTTTTAATTTCTTCTCTCTTTTGCCAAGCTGTACGTGCATATCAGAGATGTACAAAATGGTTTTAAAAAAGCATTTAAATACAAAATGCAAAATACTTTTCAGATTTACTATTTCAAATGCAAAATACCAAATAGTTTTGCCTTTTGTATTTCAAATGCTAAATGCAAAATAGGTATTTTCAAAATACTTTTTCTAAATAAAATGCCTTTTGACCAAATCTCGGATATTTTTATTTATTTTAGGTATTTATCATGAGAAATAGAGACACAATGCCGAGCCGAACAAAAACGCCTAATAACATGGCACCTTATGCATGACATTTTGGTCATAATAACCGGTTTAGACTCTCGCGCGAGCCACGAGACGAGCCGCGAGCCGCGCCACGAGACGCGAGTGTAAGCGGTGGGCTCGCGACTCGTCTCGTGGCTCGCAAGCTCGTCGAGCTAATATAATTTAAACACTAACGGCACGGCATAAGGTTTATAACCAATTGACAAGCCGAAGCCGAGTGTGTCGAGGCGAGCCACGAGACGCGCCGCGAGCCGAGCCGCGAGTCTAAACGGCTATAAGGAGCAGGCGCGCACTCTGACCAAAGAAGAAAAAAAACCGGCCAAGTGCGAGTCGAACTCGCGCACGGAGGGTTCCGCACCATCAACAAAAAATAGAGCAAAACAAACAAAAAAACGGTCACCCATCCAAGTACTGTCCCCGCCCGACGTTGCTTAACTTCGGTCAAAAATCACGTTTGTTGTATGGGAGCCCCACTTAAATCTTTATTTTATTCTGTTTTTAGTATTTGTTGTTATAGCGGCAACAGAAATACATCATCTGTGAAAATTTCAACTGTCTAGCTATCACGGTTCGTGAGATACAGCCTGGTGACAGACTGACGGACGGACGGACGGACAGCGGAGTCTTAGTAATAGGGTCCCGTTTTTACCCTTTGGGTACGGAACCCTAAAAAGGGCGCGCATGGCTAGCAGGCGCCTCTATCGGTCAAATTCGGCAATACAAGCGTCATTCGTTCATTTCATTTTGTTTGACTGGTAATGTTGGCTAAACTTAATCGCAAAGTATTTTGCATTTTGAAATGAATATTAAAAATGCAAAATACATCTCGAAAAGTATTTCAAATAAAATACAAAATGTTTTTTACTAAAAGGCATTTAAATGCAAAATACAAAATAGGTATTTTGCATTTTGTATTTGCATTTTAAATAGAAGTATTTCAAATAAATCGCATCTCTGGTGCATATGCATAAAGTTCAATTTCAGTTTTGACACTTCGGTGACGTGGCATCAGCGTGACAGCTTTTGTGTTTGACACGGCGTCGAAAAGGTTAACAGTCCTACGATTTTATTAACAGTAGTTATTACTGAATCGCGATCAGAAAGGGATTAGAAATAACAGATTTCCATACACTTACGTCAAAATCAATATGGATTGACAGCTATCTCAATCCCTTTCTAATCGCGATTCAGTAATATGTGTAGGTAGATTTTACATTAACTAGACATAATGTTAACCATGTACGTAAGTTGGCAGTTATTGGTCTGTTAATTTGCTAAACGTGCTTATGCTCTTGCCAATAATGTAGTAAGATAACAACATAGTAACTCTCCTAACCATTGGCAGTCTGCCATTTTCTTATCTGTCCAGCCAGGTACAGATATTCAATTATTTTTATCTTGTACCTCTGCATTAAGTTATTCCTGATATTATTATTTAGACACATGCAGAATCTATGTATGGATAAATATGTGACATAGTTGAAACTCGTAGCAGGTGGTGCTCTGGTGCTAGTCTTGTGGATATGCGAATATCCTCATCAATGATTGATTGAAGTTAGGTACCTATAGGTAAGGTACCTATAGGTACCTAACTTCAAGTAGCAGTACCTATAGGTACCTTGCTTGCACTTTGCTAAATATAATGTGAATCCCATATGGTATCCGCTTCCGTGCATGGTGCACTACACTTTAAACGCAGGTAGAGTCAGAAATACCTTTCATGACTCGTTGGGAAGGAATGTTGTCGGTCCACCAGTCTCAAATATGGTTAAGGTCGCAAATGCTCGATTATAAATTAAGATGCGGGTCTCATACAGTCTTTGATTTTTATAGCACGAACACATGTAACTACCTGACAATTCGTACCTACTTAGATGTTTAATCATTTTATTTCAATAGGGTTTACGACTTATGAATTTTTCGCATTAAAATATAAATTATGTATAATATGTATAAGCGATCTCACGGAAACACGTGGGAGATTATATTTTTATATAGATTGCGGAATTCCGAGAATCCTTGATTGTCGTGAGAGATTTATCGGCTGGACGATGAGTCGCCGGAAGGAGGAAGACACGTGATCCGAATGGTGTCTAAATAACCTCCGCTTTTAGCTAATCACTTTAATTGAGACTGGACTGTTCGACGCAATGCGATCAGTTCACTGACCTATGGTACGCGAGTAGGTACCTACTTTATATACGTATTAGAGAACTTTGTTTATTTATAGTCTTGGAAATCAAATTAGCTATGGTATTTTTTAATTAAAATTGGGATCCAAGAAGCTTTCCTAGAAAGGGATTTTCAAACTTCTCTGACGATAAATTCCGAACGGCGCGATTCCCGCTTGAAACATACACTTTTTCAACAGAGCTTTAAGAAAGGCTTTAGATGTCCTCGTAACGCACTTAAGCGGTCCTAGTCTGCCTATAAATAGATTACTTTTTTAGAACGCAAAGTTAGAAATATCCACCGGAGATATCAGTTTCTATTCTAGCTCTCTCGTTACCGAACCCGATAGGCAAGCCAAGTAAGCTATAAAACTTCACATTATGCTAGTCCGCTTCACTGCCTACTTGTCTATTTATGCAAATACTTAGGCAGGTGTCTATAAATAGCAGCATGCAGATTGCATTAAAGCAAATGAGCATATGACAGTTGACTGACTTTGCGTATTAAGATTGACAGACACGTACCTATTTATTTACACTAATTACAGACGAGAGACGAGAACATATTTTATAGAAGTAAAAGGCCAGGGTTTCGTTTTTTAAATTTTTGTAAGGGGCACAATGCAAGGTGTAATGTGACAAGTGGATAATTCCAAAAGTCTACTTTGAACGATGCAGATAGAAATGATGTTTTTGATAGAATGTACAAATTTCACAATTATGACCCCCGTGGCAGAGATTTCACGTTTTGAAATTTCCGTAATCCACGTTATGATTAACCAATTACGCTTGTCTGGTATAGAGCAACAGTTAAGTAATTTTGTAAGTTAAAAACCTTTCGCAAACCCAGAGGTTTAAAGAAAATGAAATTACACACCATAAACTGTCTAAAAATAGTGAGCCTAAATATAGGCGTAGGTAATATAGGAAATTGCATTTCACACATTCTGCAGAGGTTCTACCGGGGCAGTTCCAGCACCAATAAGAGGGAAACGGTCACGTGTCAGTGAAAGTGGAATTATAACAAGCGCGCATTTCCACTGCTCACCAGGCGTGGACGAGTAAGATCTCTCAGGTGAACTAGCGTAACTGTCACCCCTAGACTGGCAGCAACTATATGGAGTGTGAGAAAAAACATACTGGTTCCTCTGAGCGCTGGACTCGCGTGTGGTTTGTAAACAATTGGAATACGACACCAATGTAGCAGTCAAAGCACGCCACTCCGCGGACCGGCGACTCGAGTAGAGAGAAGCGTTACTTGCATTTAATTATAAGTTACGTAACTTATTTACTACATATTAGTCCTTTAGAGTGTCGCACCTTAGAAAATCATCTTCTGTACGTTTCTCTGCCCGTCTGTTACAGGCATTTCCGCGGAAACCGTTTGACGAAATATGAAATCTGAAATAGGTTGGTCCTGTAATGATTTACCCAGGATTTACCCTATTCCAGAAACGATGACATACTTTTTTAGGGAAGTAGTTACGTTATATTTAATTATGACTTGTCTCCGTTTCACAAAATCGGGCCCACAGGTTTTGCGGTAGGTGCTCGTATGCACTCCGGTCACGTTCGCGTCTCGACCGCTGTCTACATCGATTATTGTCAATTATTGGATCCGGTTCCTATAACGATGATTTCATTATATACCGCAACTCATAATATATATTACTTAGATGCGTTATAAATAGCAAAAAAGGTACCTCCGTCGTTTATTATTAGTGCGTTTATTGGATATTCGATTTGACGCTTGATCGCTATTTAAGCTAATTGCACTAATTGGTTTTAAGAAAGTATTAAGTATATTTGCATTTTATATTTAGTAAGAAGTTATAAGAATCTTTATAGACGTGAGTAGGTACTCCAAATTAATTAAATACTTAGCAAATAATTTAATTTACATAATACGGGTGAACGAAGGCTGGATACCAGACTAAATCGACAAAAAAATATAATTATCGAACCGCTCACCAAATTTCACGAGAATCGGTTGAGAAATGCGACTTGTAGAGGAGAACATCCGGATGTACCAACGAATTTTAGCCTAAACTGAAACGGAGACCTTCGCTTTCGCTCGGTGGAATATATATTTAGTGTATGTAACGGAAAATATGTAGCCATGTTGCCAGTGTCCATTTAAATGGTTAAGAAATAATGGCCATTATAATAAGCCGTTGTACATGCACATTTGCACAATGGACGGATTGCGCTCATTCGACTGCAGCGCCATTATCATGTTGTAATCCCTGACAAACTTTCAATACACAGACAGATCGGCTAGGTATCAACTTGTAAAAAAAAACACAGGAAAATCAACATATAGCTGAAAAGGCCTATTTCCATTCCTTCAATGGAAACGAACTTCCCTCGTCTTAATAGCCGGCCTGATCGTGAAATAGCCACTTCTTTGATCTGTCTACGTCATAGACATGCATTGCATACGCAATATTTCAATAATACATCCAACTCAACTAGAGGTCATCCCGGCTTAGTGGTGATTGCTGTGACCATCCTTTACGCTTTCATTAGGTACCTACTATTAATTAGTCCTGATGTGTCGTAATTGAACAATAGGGGGATAAATGGCAGGTCCATTGTGATATGGCGTAATGTTTTGCCTTCTTATCTTTGTTGCTGCACCGTGCGTTGTGGATAATGTACGCAGTTAAATTGAATGAATTACATACAGTGTATTCAGAGTTCGATGCTTCAACTGGTGGAGATCCAATGTAGTTCTATAAAAGTGAATTGCAACCGACAGGTTTAAGACACAAATGTAAGCTTAAAATCGATAAATTGATCATGCTTACTGGCTTGTAGAATTAATATTCGACAGCAATCTAACTTTAAATATTAATTTAATATTTAGGTAGCTAGCACACATAGAGCTGGAGACAGCGCACGAAAATAAATATGTTTTCACCTCAGCAGCTCAAACAAGGGTACTTTGCTACTTAAAAACAGTGAGCAAAATCGCATTTTGCTCACCGAGTGAGACAAAATGAGCAAAACACGATTTGCTCACTGTTTTTAAGTAGCAAAGTACCCTTGTTTGAGCTGCTGAGGTGAAAACTTAATTGTTGGTATATCTTAAGAAAACATGAGTGAATAGAGGTAAGTACAATACGAATACATTTTTCGGGTTCTCTAATATGTTCTCACTGCTGAGGTGAAAAGTTTTGTGAACTACACGAGATCAAAGTTATTTACATCTCGTGCGCTTTTGAGTCCCTTACTACGCTCAAGATTCTAAATTAGAATCTAGAATCTAGAATACTATAGAATCTTTCGCTTGCACGGGACTCAAAATAAGCACTCGAAGAAATATCAAACTTTGATCTCTTGTTGTACAAATAACTATTTCAACATTATTCTGATACCTAAGTTGGGAATTGCAAATTTGGGAAAAAATCTAACGGTCCTATGTTGAATAACACCGACCAGACAGCAGTTACTTCGTAAGCAAACATCATCTTTGTCTCAGAGCTTCCGGGAATCGTAAATGATAATGACACGAAGCAATTAAGGACCAAAGCACTCTTCAAGTGGTTACTTAAAATTCATAAAGCGTCCTAATCTCTTTTATCTTAATGTAGGTAATAAAGTAATGATTCTATCTCATACATACTAAGTTAACATTAAGCAATCTGGCGCCTTTAGGTACGCGTACGTTTTATTTACTAATAGGAAGGTAATACCTGCGTATGCGTAAGCATAGAGAAAAAAATACATAGATTGCTCACTCCATACATCAGTTTTGGTACCAAAAAGACTATTAATTTCAGTGTCTACATCTAGCATCGAGTAGCGGAATTATCAGTACTGCTACTTGACAATAGTAGCAGACTGCTACTATTGTCAAGTAGCAGTACTGATAATTCCGCTACTCGATGCTAGCAGCTAATAGATGCTAATAGCCTTTTTGGTATCAAAACTGATGTATGGAGTGAGCACTCTTGTCTTACTATATTTCTCTATGGCGTAAGTATTTGCTGACGTGCATAGTTTAAAATTGACCTTAACCAATCAGTGTCCGGGCCAAGTGCGTGTTTCGACTTATCACCTTGATCTTAATATCAACAGTACAGCCGTTCGTTGAATAGGTTATTGGGGCGTATCGTTATAATAATACGTAAGCTTCACAGTTAGGGTACACATAATTTCGGGAAAGTGAAATTGGCAGGAGTTCAAATTTGAAATTTTACAGGCGAGATTTTTGATTGGTCACATATCACCAAGTAAATTAAGTAAGTTGCTAGGAACCTAGGAACGAAAGTAAAAACTTCTATTGATTTTTCATTTACTTTATGTTTACACTAAACCAACTAGAGAAAAGTGACCGTCTCAGATACAATGTTATATAGGTACAATGTACATAATTATATTCCATATATCACATATGATACATTTATTTAATTATAATATGTTTACATTTTCGCCTTGTTACAAAGGAGTAAGGTGTAAAAGTGTAAACATATCTTTGACGTCGCCTGTACCTATAGTCTTTCTTTAGGTATGTCCGCTGCTCAGGTCAGCTCAGACACATTTAGTTATTCAAGTTTAGTTTGAATAGCTTATTTCTATACAACAGTGGCTATGATATGAAAATGAAACCCTACACTGAACATAGGTAATAGCATGTCGTGGTTTTGCTGAGTTTTAAAAGCGGCAATAAAGTAAAGTAGGTACGTGGTACGTATGTTGTTACGTTTTAAGTTTTTTTAACCGACTGCTGAATTCCAAAAGGGTGGAGAGGAGGTTTTCAATTCGGTTGTATGTTTTTTAAATCAGTATTTTATTTTCATTTATTTTTTAATGTTTGAACAAATGTATTGAACCCCATTGTTGTCAAAATTCAATTCTGATAATGGGATCCATGAGGACTTGAGGGCACTCCTCAAATCTTTGTTTTTTGTATTGTCATTAACAAATCAAGCATTACATTAAAAAGTGACATTCGATGAAGTGGAACTGATTTTAAGCAACATAAGTGTCAAGGCTTAGTTCTGATGATGGATTCCACGAAGAATTGAGGGAACTCGGCAACTCTCACATACATACTTATAGCGTTTTTTTTTCTTTAAAAACCAAGCATTTGCATTTAAACAGTGGTATTTTTCGAAATAGAACTGCTTGCAATGGTTGTAAATAATTTAACACGTTCCCTGTGTACCTAGGAACCAGAAATTGAGTCCTCACGTGTAGGGCTTGCAATATCGAACGGTTCCCAATTCCGGAACTGATTTTCGATATTGTGTCCCAATTCCGGAATTCCGGAACTGGTTCCGGAATTAGGGTTTATCATATTTTTATTCGATTTTTTAATAAAAAAACAACAAAAAATATGAAATACTGATACCTTACGTTTATTAAAGAAAGTATTGTTTTAGAGGAATTTAATCTGAAGTATTATTAATCGAAAAATATCAATAAATTGAGTAGTGCCGTCTTTGCACCTTATTACTATGGTCACTTTTATTTAATTCAATGATACGGTGTATTTATTGAAACTACGGATGCTAGAAATCGGTTACATGCCCAATTTTATATAATGTCTAAATATAACGGCTTCGTAGCCTATTAGGTAGGTAAGAAGTGGCCCTGTTTACGAAGATGAAGGTCCTAGGGTTCCGATCTCGGTAAGGTCATTTATTGTGTTAACACAATTCTCGAATAAATGTAAAACTAACTAAACTAGACTAAAATTGTATAACTCTAAAAACTGTTTAACTGAAAACTTTAATAGATATAAAAATAACTGATTAGACTGAGATATTACAACTGATACTAAAGGTGAACCTAGAAACAAAAATTAGTAGTAATGTAATAACAGATAGACTTAAGTACATAGTTTACACAATTGTTAAAATTAGAATTAGGTATCTTTCTCTTCTTAAGTTAACTTGCATGACATACAATCTGGTCTCCCGCGATACAGGCCTAGCCTAGTGCGGGGACTCCTGGAATTTCGTCATGTCAATTTAGTTATGCACAACTCTTACCAGTAACTCGTGTTGTAACCACTGTTGTATCCTTTCCGCGCAATAAAATATATTTTTATCTTATCTTTATCTTAAGACGATTATTTGTTTCTGAGTAAAGCTTGTTTTTTATGCATTAAAGTAGGTATTCAGCTATACCTGTACATTATATTACCTTTATGCATTGCCGAATGCCGACTAGTGCCAAAAAAATTGGTAAGCCTTATTGAGATTACCCTTTTTAAGTTTGGTTTTTTCCTTACTATACTTCGTTTTTTTTTAGCATTAGAAATTTGGTAAACAATCTTGATGTGTCTTTTAATTAAAAAACTCATTTTAAAATAAGTTACGGTAAATAATGTAACAATTATGAATCTAATACGATCTTTTATAGTCTTCTGCTTTCATAAGTAATAGTTACTGATTTTTAAAAAGTGTTTTTCAATTAAAAGACATGTCAAAATCGCTTACCTTCTTTCAAGTTCTTTCTAATGCTAAAAAAACGAACTATAGTTCCTAAATTCCTAATTCAGAATAAAAGCTTATAGAGTCTGTGCGGAAAGAGAAGAGTCGTGGCAGAAACGGGAACTAACATTTTCAATTTTATATGGCAATCAAACCTTTGACACCTGTCTTGTAAAAAGTAAACAAACTTCTGTCATTGTATATTTTTATTAACAAAAACCGCAAGTTTTATGTATAAAATATTTTCAAAACACGATAAAACCGTACATAAAACCACAAGGAAAATTATATTTAACATTGTTCGGTTTTGTCACCGGGAAGAAAATGGCTAAAAGCCGACTATCGACATACAAAAAGTCGCGGAACGCGTTTCCGCTATTGACGGGTATTGATGTTGTATTTAATATTAAATAATTACCTATTTAATAAGCCCCCTAAGTAACTTGCCTCCGGTACATAATCGGTAAGTATATTCATTCAAAATATATTCATTATCATTAATATGCAGGTCATTTATGGTCTTTAAAATAACTGACAAATAGTCTTGATACTTGCCATTTTATGCATATTTATTGGCAAGGTGCTAAGTCGGTGGAGGGGGAAGTGGCGCTGATCGTCACAAACACAGGTAATCTTATGGAATGGCCGCCATTAGTACTAGCGGCAGCCGCTTGAACTAATTTTACTCCATAAGATTTAACGTAGAAAGTCTGCCAAAATGAGAGCAGCACCAGTCGTGCACCTAGCGAATATGTATTTTTTTTTCAGAATTGAGTCTTAGTACCTACGGTATCTAGAATAAAAGACCGCTATGTAGGTGATATGCAAGAATTTGTAATCTACGTGCCGGATTCAAGCACATCCAATTCAGATGAAGATAGTTCTATGAGTGTCCCTGGTTGTTCTGAAGCTATCTCAAACATAAGTGACATTGAATATTTTAATTCAGACTTCGATTACAAAGAATAAAACTTTTTCTAATAATATATTTCTTTATTTGTAAGTTCGTTTACTAGGTTCTGTTAGTTACGAAATTATATTTCATATTTAGCAGTGACTTTTCGGCGAAGTAAAATATCGTGAGATAAGAGAACCGGACATATCCCAATAAGGCCTACCTACTTATGCACTATTTTTATATCCCAGATAATAAAATTACAGTTCTATTGCCCAATTTCTACCCGATCTACCCGGTTTTGTATTAAAATAACTGTTGGACTGCACAGATTAGGCAGTACATAAATGAGACTCTATCTTGTTTGGTACTAAAATGACAGTTGTATTGGGCAGATTCTTAACTAGTTTTAGCAGTTTTGTCAATCGCACTGTCACTTTTTAGTATCCGAGACATAAAAACAAGAGTGTGTTTTAAAATCAAAATTAGTGCCTGCGCTAAATCAGAGGATTGAGTTGACGAGCCGACACCACCGCCAGGCTCCGTTTAGTAAGCCGTGGCAAAAAACCGAAACAAAAGGGATTCAAGTATCATGACGTTTAGTGTCGTACTATCATCACGTGACCAGTGTTGTCAGCATAGCAAAAACCATAAAATAGCACTGACGCGCCCTCAAATCCCACGACTCTTCTCTTTCCGCACAGACTCTACAGTATCCGAAAATTCTATCGAGGGATCTTCTTTCTGAATTGAGAATAATATATCTAAATGTTTACCTATATAAATTCTAAATCAAAAGTTTCGCGTTGGTAGGATTCTGGGCAAGTAAATATATGGCTTTTGCTTAAGCAAGTATCAAAAGTAAAAAAAATATGGTTACGTTAACGGGGCATGTTAATACATGCTGCTAGACTTCAGACTTTTGTCAGTGACGGCTAATAACACCAGCATCAACATAGTGTAGTTTTTAGGGTTCCGTAGCCAAATGGCAAAAAACGGAACCCTTATAGATTCGTCATGTCTGTCTGTCTGTCTGTCCGTCTGTCACAGCCACTTTTCTCCGAAACTATAAGAACTATACTGTTGAAACTTGGTAAGTAGATGTATTCTGTGAACCGCATGAAGATTTTCACACAAAAATAGAAAAAAAAAAATTTTTGGGGATTCCCCATACTTCGAACTGAAACTCAAATTTTTTTTTTTCATCAACCCCATACGTGTGGGGTATCTATGGATAGGTCTTCAAAAATAATATTGAGGTTTCTAATATCATTTTTTTCTAAACTGAATAGTTTGCGCGAGAGACACTTCCAAAGTGGTAAAATGTGTGTCCCCCCTAGATATGAGCGCCGCGCCGGCGCGCCGCCGCCGCCGACAAAATTTTCGCGCCGCCGCCGCCGACGCTGCGCTATCGGCGTGGCATCGGCGTGACCTTGGTAGTTGCTACTACTTTCGGAATCAGATAATATATTTTTAATCGAGTTTAGATCATTAACGGCGCCACTTCGAATAGTTTATAGGCATTCAAAAGGTATTTTAGGCCCATATAATTAAAAAATATTGAAGGCAAATGCAAACTTATCTGTCTAATAACCGCGCTACTAGTCTTGGGGAAACGAAATTAATGAATATCAATTTTAACATCAATATGCTAGTAATAAACATACTGATTTCCTTCCATTTTTATTGTGGAACGTTCCACATTACAATTTATAGATTGTATATATACACTAGACATATGTCAATCACAATGAAAAAATTAACTGTGATCAACTCTGGCTAACGTGAGACTCGAACCCACATCTTTGGATTACCGATCCAATGCATAACTAATTTTGCCAGCTAACCATCTGTCATTTACCGCGAATTTAACCATTGCAAGCATGGTTAAACGTCTTTAAAAGGTATTAAATGGGGTTAATTTTGAGATATTAAGCGTTTCCACGTCCAAATGTCCGGAATCGGGTCTCAATTAAACATGGCCACTGTTCAAATTTCAAGCTTTGCTCTCTCGCAGCTCAATCTTTGGCCTTGCATCGCTCGCATGGAATTAAGCCGCTATCTGAACCTGCAAGTTTTTGGCCCTGTTTGGAGCTCAACTTTCGGCCTGTTTTAAAACGCTTGAGCATTGGTCCTTATCCGATCTTAGCTCCATTGTAGCTGGGCCTTTGGCGTCGCACGAATGCGCCCGCAGGAAAGCTCCAGATCTTTAACACTATGGCTTCAGTCTTTATCGGCCTGCGCCCTCGCTCTGCTCTCTTGGAGCTCGGCCTCGTACAGAAGCGCGCCGCAATCAGTCAGCCAAGTTTACACTTGGCGTTCGATTCTTAGCTGTATGCTTACCTGCAGCTCATCCTCTGGCCTCGCATTGGGAGGCGTCGAAATCAAGTCTTCGGTGTTACATGGAGCTTGGCGTTGGGCCTCACTTTTTGACATAAATCGGTTTTGTTGAATCGATATTGGTTAATGAAGGAGCTCGATTTTCTTTGGACTGACGACAAGACGTTTCCCTGATACAGTCAATCCGCAATTTTTAACTTAGCACAAAAGATAAGGGCCTCGCTAAGATCCTCCGGCCAGAGCCTCGCCAAGATTAAGACCGCCTCTGTAGCCGCGCGATACCGCTTATCTACAGTTTATACGAAATAATTTTTTTTCGTACCATTATTCAATAAATTATCAAAAAAGCGCTGGTGGCCTAGTGGTAAGAGCGTGCGACTTGCAATCCGGAGGTCGCGGGTTCTAACTCCGGCTCGTACCAATGAGTTTTTCGGAACTTATGTACGAAATATCATTTGATATTTACCAGTCGCTTTTCGGTGAAGGAAAACATTGTGAGGAAGCCGGACTAATCCCAATACGGGCCTAGTTTACCCTCTGGGTTGGAAGGTCAGATGGCAGTCGCTTTCGTAAAAACTAGTGCCCACGCCAATTACTATGATTAGTTGCCAAGCAGACCCCAGGCTCCCATGAGCCGTGAGAAAAATGCCGGGACAACGCGAGGATGATGATGATTCAATAAATTATCCTTGAAAATAAAAAAATGCATTTATTTCATAACTTTCTTACAGCAAAAACATGTTTTTTCGGTAAAATTTTGGTTTGAATTCTTTTTTCATTAATCAAAGGTGTTTCAAGGCCACGCCGCCGATTCGCCGCCGCCGCCGACCAATTTTGACCGGCGCGCCGCCGCCGGCTATATGCCTATCGGCGCTCATATCTAGTCCCCCCCCTGTAACTTCTAAAATAAGAGAATGATTAAACTAAAAAAAATATATGATGTACATTACCATGTATACTTCCACCGAAAATTGGTTTGAACGAGATCTAGTAAGTAGTTTTTTTTTATACGTCATAAATCGCCTAAATACGGAACCCTTCATGGGCGAGTCCGACTCGCACTTGGCCGCTTTTTTATTTTTATTTTATTTTATACGTATTAAAATCTAATAAAAGTACTTAAATCCAATTCCGGAATTTTCGATATTCAGTGGTCTCAATTCCGGAATTGTAATATCGGAAAATTTGTCCGAGATTCCGGAATTTCGAAATTCCGGAATTCCGGAATGCAAGCCCTACTCACGTGCAACGTGTTTTTTGTCAAAGGTTCATAGCCAGTATGTGCATGCAAATAAAAAAGACCTAGCTCACACGTGTAAATTTTGGCAATGCTTTAAGTTTATATGTTACGTTAACCTATTTTAGTAAATTATTTATGAAGTTACTAACAAATACTTTTAGAGGACATGTAAAACGTAAAAAAAGTACAATTTTTGGTGGCCTTACCCAAATGGGGTCGTGCATCATTAGTGGTGCACATATGATGCATGCACAGGGAACGTGTTAAATGGCATTTCAAACTCTTTTGTGAAGTTGGGCGTTTTTGACATAAACATTCAGCAGTTAAAATTTAGATTTCGTTATCGGTATAATACTTGGATTAAACGCCACCTGCGTGCCTTACATAACACTAAACACGAGTAGGTATATATACCTACACTGTTCAATCACTACAAAGCTTTTAATTCAAAACATTACTGTACCATAATATTGTTATGTCTATCGTCCACTTCCAAGGTAATCACTTTAATTAGACCACAACAATATAATCAGTTGGTTTTAATTATATATGTAGCGTTCATGTGGTTAATGCCTTGGAAAGTTAATTCTGAAAAAGTTATTTTGTTAGAAACTCTATCCCTCTGCAATGTAGAGCCACGCTTGTTTTTTTATCCGATTAGAAAGTGACATTGACCGATTTCGAAAATGTTTGTCACTATGACTTGTTTGCTTACCTAATGAGCTCTATACGATATTACGGAAAAAGAAGAGAAGAGCAGAAGGTACACAAATATTACGCAAACAGTTATGGAAGAAATTCAATTAAGGATTCAAGTTAATGTTAGGAGTTTGGATGTTAATTAGAAACTACGTTTTAGAAAAAGTTCTTGTTTTTAAATTTTCATATAATAAATAGTAGATAAATAAATAACTACTAAATTGAGATTACGGACGAATTTATATCTCGTAAGCGGCTCATGTTGTAATAGGATTACATGTACGCTGATGATGTGGCTGTGGTGGTGGACGCCTCGACCTATGATGAGCTTGAACACAAATTAAATTTGACCGCTGCTTCAGTGTCAAAGTGGTTTATGGCTAACGGACTTATTTTAAACACCAAAAAAACTCAGTTCATCCACTTTGACCTCTCTAGCCGCCAAACGAGACCGCTGTCAGTATTGGCTAACGGTAAGCTCATCGACCAAGTCATGAATTCCACGTTTCTTGGGTTCGAGTTGAATAGCAATCTAACATGGAGCTGTCACATAGACAAAGTATGCAATAAACTAGCTACGGCATGTTTTGCGCTTAAACGATTGGCGAGACTACTTCCGACGGAAATGGTTCGAATGTGTTATTTTGCGTCCATACATTCGCACCTTCAGTATGGGGTCGACCTGTGGGCGGGAGCTGCTGATTGGGAGAGGGTCTTTCGCCTACAAAAACGGGCAGTAAGAGCTATAGTGCGAATCCCTCAAACCGAAACTGCCAAGCCACACTTTAAGTCACTTGGCATTTTGACGATGCCATCTCTCTCTATTTTTCACATGGCAGTGGCTACACGGGAAGAAGTAGACGCAACGCCTAACTGTAACGTAGCCCCGCGCAGGTATGAGACACGCAGCGCGCGCGCTGGAAAGCTACCTTGCGTGTCACACCGACTCGCCAAGTCAGGAAAACTCACACACGTCATGGGTCGCAAGATCTATAACCACCTCCCGGGTGAAATTATCGCTACACATAGTTTAGCAACATTTAAAACAAAACTTAAGAGATGGCTTATAGAGCAGGCGTTCTATGATCATAAAGAATTATTCTTTAGCAATAAGAGTTAGTTTCCTAGTCTTAAACTAGTAAATAACTAGATTTACAATTGTATTTGATTGACATGTAATTTATTTATTACCAATAAAATGATTATGATTATTATGATTATGATTATGATATAGCCCTGTATTTATTATAACAAGCTTGATATTATGAGATATTAGGAGTCGTACCTATTAGGCAATCGTTAGCTGCTTTTGGTAGGTAGGTACGCATGTACGCATGAGCACCTACGTGACTACCTACATGTTTTTATGTTAAAACTTCACGATTAACTGTTAACCATTCGCGCCGTAATTACGAAACTTATTTAAGAGGTATTAAGTAATAAGTATTAGGGTAATAAACCGTTGGATAAGCTATTAAGTTTAGCGCCCAAATAAGTCTCTAAAGGTACTCTAGTTAGGTAGGTACCTAGGTATAGTATGGCTCTTCTGAGGTGAACTTTTCGCTTCGAACCATAATCTTTCAAACAAAGGCCATTGTCTCTATTATCGCAAACCCGCCAGCTCGAGCGTTAGCACGTGCCAGTACAACATTCATATTGAAAAACAACCGGTATCGTCATAGTATTAAGGTTCAAATTTAATGTCACTGATATTCTAGATATTACGTTTTGCTAGTGTAGGACCATAGGACGCCCCGAAGCGATACGGCACTCATATTATTTTGATACTTAGTGTGGTGTTAAAAATGAAACGTGGTTACATATTTATTATATTGTTTTATTTAAATTATTAGCTTGCGGTGGTAAATGTAATAATTTACAAAGGTGCAGCTGCAAGCATTGTTATTTTTTCTTATCTTTAAAATAACGATACCTACTGTGAAATTAGCACTTCTGATGTGATGCCGACGCATAGTGACAATAAAAACACTAATAAGGATTTGCGACCTGACCACTATTGTTTTGCATAGGTAAATACAATAGGTTTACGAGAAGAGCGGTGTGCAAGATCCGTGTGCATGAGTAGTGGGGCACATTATTTTATCATTTACCGACCCTACATCAGGCTTAAGTCGGTTTCTAATATCCTAACCGTGTGCTTCGTGTTATTTATATAAGTACTCTGCCCGATATTGTTAAAAACTTGACGATCTGCTTACGTGACCCTGGATTTTGATTGCAAGAAATTTATTATATCTGATTTTTTATGACACGATTTTATCTAGTACTTAGTAAGTAGGTAACTGTTTATATACCTACACGGAAAAATGTTGATTATACCTATGTTAAACTTATTAATCTTAAATTTACATTGTTACCTTAGATTTTGTTATATAACAAATATACAACGCTTTATCATAAAATATCCGGGTGACCGAGCTTCGCTCGGAAAACATATAAAAACTCGAAAATGCGCGTTTTCCCAGAGATAAGACCTAGCTAGATCGATTTTTCGCCCCCGAAAACCCCCATATAGCAAATTTCATCGAAATCGTTAGAGCCGTTTCCGAGATCCCCGAAATATATATATATAAATATATATATAAATAAATAAATAAATAAACAAGAATTGCTCGTTTAAAGGTATTAGATTAGATAACCACGTTTCATTTTTAACACCACACTAAGTATCAAAATAATATGAGTGCCGTATCGCTTCGGGGCGGTCTATCGTCCTACACTACCAAAACGTAATATCTAGAATATCAGTGACATTAAATTTGAACCTTAATACTATGACGATACCGGTTGTTTTTCAATATGAATGTTGTACTGGCACGTGCTAACGCTCGAGCTGGCGGGTTTGCGATAATAGAGACAATGGCCTTTGTTTGAAAGATTATGGTTCGAAGCGAAAAGTTCACCTCAGAAGAGCCATACTATACTATCACCTGACTTGGATTGCTTCTGGAGAAAGAACTCTACAGAAGTAAGCGTGAGATTCTATATGAGGCCGGAAGGCGGAGTTTTATTCATGCTAGTTGAGATTATGAATCCGCATGACACGCCCGACAAACTCCTCAGCTTGCTTTTCCAGAGTTCTTTCTAACGCTAAAGAAATGCTTATCTTTTAGAAAATAAAGGGATAAAAAATAACGGCAATGACTAAATGGAAAATGGACAAAGAGTGCCTTTATTCAAGTCTTCACATGGGAAGGGATTTATTTTCAATTTCAATCATACGTGTACTTGAATCATCTCAATACTATATCCGCGGGCATGCAGAGCGTTTTATGATGCTTTCGCAACCAAACTTTTGTTTACAACAGTTTAATGCTTATGCGCGATGTCCCTTTTCTTGAAAACAAAAGACACACCATGTGCAAGTTATTTCCAAGAAGCATTACTCGCTTACAAGATACAAACAATACAGCTGCATATTTACATTTGATATATGTTGATGATTCAGGATTTTACAGACTACAGAAGTTTAAACTAGGACTAGGTCATTGCAGTTTACGTTACAATACTCAGAATATGAAATGGGTCTATCGCTATCGTTGTTTTTATACCTTAGCACATTTTTAAACAAGTGATTAACCTAGAGTACCGTACTTTAAAACGAGGTCTAGGTACTTAATTACTTTCACTGTTAACTTAACTAGATCGGTTAGATGCACATGCACTTTTTTGTAGCGATACTCACAGAAAAAATATATATGTACCACGGGCAGCGATACAAAAACTAAGTACTTCATCATCGAAATCTACGGAATGCAAACGCAATTCCTAGCTTTGAGTTAGTAAGTAGGTAAGTAAGTAAATATGTATTTAATTACAGTGAAACCTGGTTAAGTGGGACCTGGATAAGTGAGAAACCTCTATAGCTGGGACTCATGGTGGCGGTCCCGACATTTTAGCACTGAATTACCTCTGTTAGTGAGAAAAAACGAACCTCTATAACTGGGATTAGTTGTTGTGATTTTATAGTCACATTTACCTCTATAATTGAGACAGAGAGTGTATTTTACCTCTTTTACTGAGACTATATTTATAAGGTTACATTTTCCTAATAGTTTTTTTAGAATTGTATAGGAATTGACCTCTGTATCTGAGATAACGTCAATCAATGACCTCTCTAACTTGGACTTTATTGATCAATTTCCGTATTCTTAGTAACTCTTAGTCTATGCACAAATTCGGCATTTGCTTAATTGTGTCTAAACAACTTCAAGTTTCATTTAGTTACTTTATGTAGTTAAAACTATCGAAAAGAAAACTGAAATTTTGATAAGTAACACGAATAAACAGATTTTCATTTAATACATTTTTAAGACGCAATGAAGTCCGTAGGTATCAAATTTAATTGAAAAATCTATCCTTTTAGAATCATTCAAAAAAAAATCAATGAAATATTTAAACAGATTTAAAAAATATTTAGGGTCAAGGATTATTTTACCTTATTTATTTTTAAAGATAATTACAAAAAACCTTATTAACCACCTCTATAACTGAAATATATCCTCTGTTCTCACCTCTATTAATGGGAGCCTCTGTAAATGAGACAGACATTTATTTGTACCTGGCTAACTGAGAGCCTGGGTAAGTGAAATACCTCTTTAAGTGAGACAAATCTGCTCGTCCCTTGAAGTCTCACTTATCCAGGTTTCACTGTATTAATAGATTGCACGGCTAGTCGTACGGCAAGTTTATGGATTGCATTAATTATTTTATTAAAATGCCAGTACCTGTGTCGCCGCAGTAGCCCGCGCCTGGCCGGGGACCCGCTCGGCCCGGCTCCATCATTGTCCAGTTTCTCCGGAGACCGAAACAGCTTCCTAAACGCAGCTGCTACTTTTTCCTTCGAACGCGACGTCATTTTGCACAATTTATTTATTTATTTTATTCACTCCTAACAACACTAATCATCCAGAGTTTTGATTTTACACAATTTTTGTTTACACCAACACGTCTCGGTGCGCCATTTCAGTGACGCACAAACGTCAGTTTTTTTTTTCGGATTACGTTTTGCAAGCTGCCAGTGTTTGGTAACTTGAAAAGTCCGTCATCGGCATCACTCGCGGGGACGAGGCGAGGGCGCGCGACGCGTCTTCGGGCACGTGCGTTAGCTAGCGAAGTGAGAGCGCGGAGACTTGGCACAGTGGCAGTGGGCTGCAGTTATCGCGCGCTGCGCGGACGCTGCGGCGCCGGGGCATGCATATCACGGCTACCGAGTGCAGCTCTTTGTGCGAATGAACTGGGTGCGTCTCGCAGGAACAAAGTAAAAGTCCCAGTGATTACGCACCAGCTTGTAGCATGGAAATCTTGACAGTCCCAGCTTACTGAAACAAAGGAAAATAATATTAGACATAGTATTACTACGTCTACATTTTCATTATTTACTCTCCTCATTAGATTGTTTTTGTTGGACACCGATAAATTACTGGAAATTTAATTAATTTTTACACGTTTCTAATTTTCTATTAGATCCAATCGGTCATGCCTTGCTTTAAAATGTTTAGGTCTGAAAATCATATATGTAATTGTTATCTAAAAAAACGTTACGATTTTTCAAAAACTCCTTTCTCTGAACCTACTGCACCTTAATGCTGGAACTTCCACACTTTGTCACTACAAAAAGTCGGTGCAGAGTTAGCTTGGTCCAACTGTAAGTCATTTATTTATAACCTATTTTAACCACCCAGTGTTAATTATCATTATATTCATTATACAAAGAAATAAGACGACAAGATGCTGCAAAATATTGTGACCGAAGTTTTGAACTTTTGTCAGCTCAACTAGGTACCTATTAGTTACTATGTTTGTCATCAGCATCACGACAAACTCACAATGCTTTCACCAACCATCTGAATAACGACAGCAGGTACAGCAGGAATGAGGTCGACAGGCGGTAAACAAAACACTATAACAATGTCGTCATATGTCGCCGGTGTCGCACAAAGCTTTCGGCAGCGTCGTGGAACTGAGGAAAGTGTGGAACATCTCGGCCTCGGTGCTTATAATTACAAATATCTGGGAGAGCGAGCTTTGCTCGGAAACCATAGGTATAATAACCTCCTCCTTTTGAGATTTGGAAGTCGGCTAATGACTCAAATATGCGCGTTTTCCCAGAGATATAAGACGTATTAGCTACATCGATTTTTCGCCCCCGACAAACCCCCATTTAGCAAATTTCATCGAAATCGTTAAAGAGCCGTTTCCGAGATCTCCGAAACATATATATTTGTAATACAAGAATTGCTCGTTTAAAAGTATAAGATTATTAGGGAGGCTGGGGGAATGCGGAATTTCCAAGGAAATTGTTACTAATAAAGGCGACGTGAATATCGATAACATATATGTGCTTTTAGTAATCACTAATTAGTTTCTGCCCACGACTTCGTCTGCGTAAAATAATACTTTCATATCCCACGCTAAATTCACCTAATAATACTAATATTTTGATGAGATTTTCAGATTGAGAGTCAGCCTTATGGTTAAACTAGGTCATTGTTTCACTGATTAAAAAAATCTAAGCAATTTTTAGGAACCTACATTAATTCAAAACTGGTAGGTATATTATTTGAAGATACTAGTGCCTAGATATTTTTATGAAACGCTTATTTACTGCGACATAAGGAAGTATTGCAGTCAATGATCGATAATAATTACGGGTCAAAGAAATGCATGATTAAATGTGCAATAATTATTTTTGTCCGTTAGTAAACATGACTAATAAATAATGAAATAAGCAATGAATTTATTGTGTAAGTAAGGCTCCGTATTTATAATTTAATGACAACGCCTTGAGGGTTAGAAGATGTGTGCATAACTGCGTCCATTTACTGTAGGCCCGGGCCTTAGAAGATGAATTAAAAACAAAATCCTTTCATAGTGGTGGGCCTCTATAACATAAGTATGACGAATAAAATACATAGGCATTTCAGATTTCAAGATTCTACCTGAAACGGTTTAATCAGTAAGTTCTTGGAATTAATGTACAGACAGCATCAACCACTAGGTACATACAATTATAAAAGTTGGTACAGTCACCACACGGGAGTGTTACGCCATTTAGCGTCCTAGCCAAATTGGTTGTTCCATAATTACGCTATGGAATGTCCAATTTAACTAGAACCCTAAATGGCGTAACAATCATGGAGCGTGCTGGTGCCAATTGTTGAAATTCGGTTATCAATTTGGACCCTGGCCGGGGTGCAACCGGAAAAGCGACGACATGAGGAAGAGATATTAGCGATCACTCCATTTACTCCTTATTTTTCATTTCTATACTTACCTATACTTAAGTACCGTATCTAGTACGAATACCAACACAATAGATACCGTATATACCACGGTAAATCAATAATAGGCTTTCTATATCGTCTTGTTTTCATTAACCTGCGGAAATAGGTAAGTACTGCGTAGAAAAGGAGTGAATGTTATAAAAACCTAGAGCCCTGGTCGTTTGTGCCCTTGATTTGCCCTTGGCAGTGGGGAAGGACGAATCCGTAAGCTTATACCTACTTGATAACACTGGGCAGATTGCCAGGAATCGAAGACAGTGTCAAGAGTAGTTTTAGGGTTAATCAAATTGAATGGGCCACTTAGTGAAGTATACTTTCGTATCTGTATTAACTAGTGTCGGGTGGCCCTGACACTGTCGGCTGGCCCCGGAACGGCACGGTGACGGTGGCGCTCCGGAGAGCCCCAGTGTCAGCACGCTCCGGCCCGCCCCGGCCCGGCCACGGCCCGGTCTAGCGTGACTCATCCTTAACGTTAACAGTTTACCTACTGACGCTCTTTCACTTTTATTTGCTATATTAAGTAAGTAGGTACCTACCTATACCGAATCCACGGTTGTCGTGTTCGAACTGTCCGTAATCTTTACAGGGAAATTAACAAAAAGGTCTCTTTGCCGGGGCTTCGCATAATTCACCCAAGACTATACGTGCTCAAACGGCTTCGGGACCTATAGGAAACTAGGGGGGCTACCGCATAGATGTACATACATCGAAAATCGGAATTCGCCTATCTTTCTCCATATCTGCCCTGAAATATTGCTAAAAGATGGGGAGCGATAAACATTCCTCGAAATTCGATGTTCGAGGTTCGTGTTATCTCCCCTCTCTCCCCAAAACGTCTGGCTCTCGAGTAGTCTCGAGTACCCGATTCGAACATATCGAGTCTGGCTAGCCAAAAATTGTTGACAGATATTTCGTTGTTGTATCACCAATTGTCTATGATTTAAAAAAAAAGCTAAAAGTCAGTTGTCAATTTATGTCATTGATTCAAATTGTTGGCGGTTTATAAGGGGTTTATTTTAAATAATATTAATAATCTCTATACTGCGTGAGGTCCGTAAACTATTATTTAAGTTCGTAAATAATTACGACAATGTGTGAAGTCGACGTGTAGCGTTGTATAATGAAAAACTGCAATGTTTACAAGCCCTAAACAAATTTAAACAAATTAGGAGGTTAATGCTCTATAAATATTTTGATACTTAGCATTTAGCATATTTGGCAATTTTGGCATAGTACTTATTAGAGATGCCCCGAATAGTGGTTTTGGCCGAATACCGAATATTAGGCCACTCTCTCGGCCGAATACCGAATATTCGGCGACCGAATATTCGGCATGAGATGCGAACATTGCGAGTCACAATTATTATGAAAACTGTTCCCCAACAAAGCACAACGTTTGCTAAGATATATTTTTTGTAAACCAGAACTAATTAATGTAGTTAGAGTCAATCAAATCAGACCCAATGATAAAAATAAAATATTTCATAATTAACAAATGCTTAAAAAAGGGTCTCCCTATTTAAAAACTTTCCAATAATACATTTTAAATATTAAATATACTTAGGTACCTAATTTATGGTATTTTTATTGTGTAATTTTTTTTTTTAGGTAGTGGCAACAGATATTCGGTATTCGGCCGAATAGTATGCAAAATTCGGCCGAATACCGAATATTCGGCAAACTGGCCGAATAGGCCGAATACCGAATAGTTGCCGAACATTCGTGGCATCTCTAGTACTTATGTATTTTTTTGGTGATGGATTAATTTTACGGTATTATCGAGCTAGGTCTATTTTAAACTACATTTCATTTTTCGCCTTGGTATAATGGTATATGGTGAGAAAGTGTAAACATAGGTATGTGTTTATCATTGACTGTACTTTACATAGTGGTAGAAATTATGTGAGCTGACTTTGAGTACACGTCAACGTATATTTAACTTATATCCTTAGGTACCTTGTGTGCACAGAAAATCAAAAATATTTTCTATTATCAAAACTATAAGTAATTCCTACTACATAAAGTGACCAGCCCAAGATTTATTGAAAATCCCGCCATACATTTGTGTAATATTTCAGTAGCCAGACTCTAGCTGCATGGTCAAGCAAATCTTGTCAGTAAAAAAAGGCGCGAAATTCAAATTTTCTATGGGCCGATATCCCTTCGCGCCTTCATTTTTAGGGTTCCGTAGCCAAATGGCAAAAAACGGAACCCTTATAGATTCGTCATGTCTGTCTGTCTGTCCGTCTGTCTGTCCGTCCGTATGTCACAGCCACTTTTCTCCGAAACTATAAGAACTATACTGTTGAAACTTGGTAAGTATAGATGTATTCTGTGAACCGCATTAAGATTTTCACACAAAAATAGAAAAAAAAACAATAAATTTTTGGGGTTCCCCATACTTCGAACTGAAACTCAAAATTTTTTTTTCATCAAACCCATACGTGTGGGGTATCTATGGATAGGTCTTCAAAAATGATATTGATGTTTCTAATATCATTTTTTTCTAAACTGAATAGTTTGCGCGAGAGACACTTCCAAAGTGGTAAAATGTGTGTCCCCCCCCCTGTAACTTCTAAAATAAGAGAATGATAAAACTAAAAAAAATATATGATGTACATTACCATGTAAACTTCCACCGAAAATTGGTTTGAACGAGATCTAGTAAGTAGTTTTTTTTTATACGTCATAAATCGCCTAAATACGGAACCCTTCATGGGCGAGTCCGACTCGCACTTGGCCGCTTTTTCAAATTTGCCGCCTTTTTCTACTGGCAAGATCTGCTTGACCAGCGTTATAAACTGGCAACGAGCTCACATACTTAAGGAAAACTAAATATTATGTTAATTGATAGGACGAGTGATTAGGCCGGATATGACCCCGCTACTAACACGACTAATTTAATACGCAAGGGTATTGCTTGCGTCACTAACATACAAGCTTTAAAACGAATAGCAGAGCCTCTTAGGAACCAAGAAAAAACCAAGAACGGCGATTTTAGATAACGTGTATTTTCGGAAGGCTTTTCCGCAGAACTCAGAATGCCTTTCGTAGAACCCAGAACCTATTGCTTCTTCGTACAAAACTTATGGGTCAGTTGCAATGAGCTCATAAGAGGTCATAAATAAAACTGACTCGTACCTTTAATTACTAAAATAATAAGGACACCTCTGTTTAGTTTGATGACCATCATCTTCCTCGCGTTGTCCCGGCATTTTGCCACGGCTCATGGGAGCCTGGGGTCCGCTTGGCAACTAATCCCAGTAATTGGCGTGGGCACTAGTTTTTACGAAAGCGACTGCCATCTGACCTTCCAACCCAGAGGGTAAACTAGGCCTGTTTAGGGATTAGTCCGGTTTCCTCACGATGTTTTCCTTCACCGAAAAGCGACTGGTAAATATCAAATGATATTTCGTACATAAGTTCCGAAAAACTCATTGGTACGAGCCGGGGTTCGAACCCGCGACCTCCGGATTGCAAGTCGCACGCTCTTACCGCTAGGCCACCAGCGCTTGTTTAGTTTGATGACCAAATTCCATAAAAGATGGCGCTGTTACAAATGCAAACTAGTTAACACTAGTTCATCGTAGAATGTATAATTGTTTAAAGAATTTTATAACAAAATCTAGTAAAATAGATAGCAAACGAGCAATTTATCACAATAATGTGGATATTAAAATAATATTGAAAAATTACAATAATACAGGACCTGAAAGTTTCAAAGTTTAAGTTTATTTTTAACTTACAAAAACGATAAAAGTAAGGGTACCATTCGATTCCTTACATTTCAACCAACAAAATATTGTATGGCAACTATATACATAAACGCAATATTTCACCGACAAAAACGCAATTTTCTTGTTTTGTCCATACTGCAAGATGGGCTCCCAGAGACCTTGACGTCACGTTCCCTTATCGTTTTGTTTAGGGCGTTTCGCGGGTGAAGTGCGACTGTCGGCCTTTGACTACAATTTCTGACTTTTGTGTTACTTTAATGCAATGGGTCCCATATAGACATTTGATCCTAAAAACAAACCCGATCGATTGATACCATAAATGAAAATTAGTCATGTAGCCTATTATGTGAATAAATGTTTATAGTACCTAACGACTTGTTTAATCAAACTCCTAATCTTATACCTTTAAACGAGCAATTCTTGTATATTTATTTAGGTATTTATTTATTTATATGTATATATGAAGGGTGCACGGAAAGAACATGTCTAGTCACTTTAGTAACATTTTGAGAAATCGCGGTTTTAAATTTTGGAACAATGTCAAAACGTGTGGTAATTCCGTGACCAGGTATTATTTAACTAAAAAAAAGTTGTGTTACATTTATTATACAGTGGTAGCAAAAGATATACCTAACTAATAGTTCATTAAGAGCTCTTCATTTTGAGATAAAAAACTCATTTTCCGAAAAAAGTGACTAGACACATGTTCTTTCCGTGTACTTACCCTTCATATATTTCAGGGATCGGAAACGGCTCTAACGATTTCGATGAAATTTGCTATATGGGGGTTTTCGGGGGCGAAAAATCGATCTAGCTTGGTCTTATCTCTAGGAAAACGCGCATTTTCAAGTTTTTTTATGTTTCCCGAGCTTTGCTCGGTCTCCCAGATATTTTTAACCTTTAAACGAGCAATTCTTGTTTATTTATTTATTTATATCTTATTTTTATCTTATCTTATACCTTTAAACGAGTAATTCTTGTTTATTTATTTATTTATATGTATATTTATTTATATATATAGGTATTTCCGGAATCTCGGAAACGGCTTTAACGATTTCGATGAAATTTGGTATATGGGGGTTTTCGGGGGCGATAAATCGATCCAGCTAGGTCTTATCTCTGGGAAAACGCACATATTCGAGTTTTTATATGTTTTCCGAGCAAAGCTCGGTCTCCCAGATATTTTTAGTTAAGTAGGTAGGTATATGAGAGAATAATAATAAATTAAAATTGCTTTAGTTAGTAGAAAATGTTGATATAATTATGTACTTATTATTATTTGGCTGATTTGGCTCTGAATATTAAAATGTTCCATTTGCCTCATCTAGGGTTGCCACCCGTACTTTAATATAAAGTATTGTACTCTATTTTAGCCGTGTGTACGTTATTTTTTACGAAACACATAAAGTACGCCAAAATACTTTATTTACAACATTCATCAGTGATTAGTATTTTTTTAAGTAAAACACACATATTTTATAAATTTTCATACTTAAATTGAACAGTAAAATACTTTAGAGTATGTTTCTGAACGAAATTTTATTACATTTCGCATTTTATGGGGCCTACCTACACACATGCATGACCAACGCGAACGTTGGCAAACATAAGGGACGCAGATATATGAACGCATCGCTGCGTCCTTTTCATTTACCGACGTTGGTTGGACATGAGTTCAATCAATCTTTGGGTAATATGGCTCCATCGATACTGTCGATGATTTCGCCAACGTCGAAGTGGATCCCACGTGGGATCGAATTAATATTATTTGTAATAAATAAACTTCAGCCAGTGTACGGTATATAAAACTATAAAATTATGGCCTCTAGGGCTCTAGCCAGCCACGGTTAGAGGTAGAAATACCAAATGCTCGTAGAGCACGACGTTGTTCGGTTGTATTCTGAGCTCTTGTAAGGCGATAGCTGGACTTTACAAGGGCCACGTGGGGCTACCTGGCGTTGACGCCAGAATGGCGATTAAACTCGTATCAAGATTAATTCTTTATTATCCGCACACTTCCATATTAGTTTACTGTATAATAAGCTATCAGTATTACACTTTAAACAACATTAATGGGCAAAAACAAAGAAATTAATCACGACCCGATGTGACCAAGATGGCGGTCGACAAGAAGCCCTCTGGACATGAGTTTGTGGGCCCCATTACCGCTTGGCATTTTGAAATTGACATTGACAGGCTTGACAGCTGCCACTGCCACTGTCAATAGTGTCAATAAAATTTTCGCGGTATCCCCATTCCCCAATATCTGTCGTTTTTCTGTCTTGTCTCTTGTGTTGTGTGTGATTCTGCGCTAAACTTTTGTTGAGAATAAGTTTTAAAACAGTGTTAAAAGGTGTTTTGACTGTTAGATTCCTTAAATTTAAAATGGAAAGTGCTTAAGTGACGAAGAATACGAAGATGGGACTGTTCGCGTGGTAAAAAAACGTAAAGTAGAAAAACGTGCACAAAAATATAAATTTCAATGGGAAGCCGATTTCCCTTGGCTAAAGAAGGATGAAACTAACGATTTTAATGCAAAATGCACAGCGTGTGGTGTTGTTATTGTTATCGGAACAGGTGGCGTAGGTCAGGTGAGCATTAATTTTTTTTGGTACCTATTCTATTACCCTTCACTGGCTACACTACATAGATTACCTAGTTTACCTATTTGGATTAATGAAATGAAGCCTTTTAACTGGTTTTTTATTGAAGAATTTGAATACATTAATTTTTAAGCCATGTGCCAAAAATAATATTTTTCATACTACATATTAACATATTATATAATTTATGTAGTACAGTCGGCTCCATAAATATAGGTACAGATGGAACATAAATATGTAAACAGTTACACCTTATTGTCAATGTAATAAGGGTGTAACCATATTTATGACTGTTTATATATTTATAGATGTGACCGTCTGACCGTACCTAGTACCTACACACACTTCAAAGACAGGTATACAATTCCGATTAATATACAGTTTCATTCACGGTTAGTTGTTTGGTCAAGTTACTGGTGCATGTTTTAACTCTAACAGTCTTAACTTAACTAACTATACTGTATTGTTTGAGTGTTTCTGTGCATACTAAAATTACTAAACTAACTTACTGCCATGGTGTGTCTGTGACTCTGTTCAATTTTGTGTTAGTAAGAATAATGTAGTACATAAATATGTACTTGTATCATACATACTTGTCTTGTTTTATTGAGGGCCTGAGAGGGTGGACTGGTGAAGGGTGAAGGTGGAGGTAACATAGTTTGTTTTTTTTTATTTCCAGATAAAGCAACATGAGAATACTAATACACACAAAAAAAGAATGGAAATTAAAAAAAGCGGCCAAGTGCGAGTCGGACTCGCCCATGAAGGGTTCCGTATTTAGACGATTTAAGACGTATAAAAAAAAACTACTTACTAGATCTCGTTCAAACCAATTTTCGGTGGAAGTTTACATGGTAATGTACATCATATATTTTTTTTAGTTTTATCATTCTCTTATTTTAGAAGTTACAGGGGGGGGGACACACATTTTACCACTTTGGAAGTGTCTCTCGCGCAAACTATTCACTTTAGAAAAAAATGATATTAGAAACCTCAATATCATTTTTGAAGACCTATCCATAGATACCCCACACGTATGGGTTTGATGAAAAAAAAATTTTTGAGTTTCAGTTCGAAGTATGGGGAACCCCAAAAATTTATTGTTTTTTTTCTATTTTTGTGTGAAAATCTTAATGCGGTTCACAGAATACATCTACTTACCAAGTTTCAACAGTATAGTTCTTATAGTTTCGGAGAAAAGTGGCTGTGACATACGGACGGACAGACAGACGGACAGACGGACAGACGGACAGACAGACAGACATGACGAATCTATAAGGGTTCCGTTTTTTGCCATTTGGCTACGGAACCCTAAAAACATCTGGGCTCTTAAGTAAATTCCTGACAACTCCATGTACATCTAACACTGCATGTCTCAACAATAACACTGAGAATGTTTCAGCGGCTGAGCTTGCCTTGACATATCATGCTATAAAACATAATCTTTCATACAACAGTATGGATTGTCTAGTGAAATTAAATAAAATTATCTACGTTGACTCAAGCACAGCCACCAGCATACGGTTAGGCCGAACAAAAATGGAAGCTTTAGTGACTGAGGCGTTGGGGCCATATTCTCTTCAGGGTGTTGTGGATGATTTAAAAAATGAAGACCAGTACTTCAGCCTTCAAACAGATGCCTCTAATAAAAAAAATATTAAGCTTTTTCCACTTGTTGTGCAATATTTTTCTGCAAAGAATGGTCTTCAAACTAAGTTGCTGGATTTCTATGAAAATAGTAATGAAAGTGCAGATGGCATGTTTAGTTCTATAAAGGAGTCATTAGAAAACCTGGATTTGACTTTTGAGAATGTTTCTGGATTTAGTGCTGATAACACAAATGCAAACTTTGGTGCTCGACATTCTTTATTTACTAATATTAGAGAGGAGGTCCCTGATGTATTAAAAGGCAATTGCCATGCACATATTATTCACAACTGTGTAAAGCGTGCCATGGATTTCCTGTCTTATGATATAGAAAACGTGATTTTAAAAATCTACAGTCACTTTGCTCATTCAGCAGTTAGGAGAGAAGACTTAAAAAAAATTGTTGAAGCTGCTGATGGTAATTTCCACGAACTGAAACGCCATGTAGGAACACGCTGGCTTTCACTCTTGCCTTGTGTGGATACAGTTCTAAAAAACTGGGCACCAATAAGGAATTATTTTATTAGTCTAGGTGAAGATTGCCCAATAATAATGCAAAATTTATTATTATTGAATGAAGATAAAGATTTAATAGAAGTGTATTTAAATTTCTGTAGCCATGTATTAAATGTATTTTGTAAAACTGTGAAGAGCTTAGAGGGTGATTCTATCACAGTATTGGATGTTTTTAACATAATGACAAATATAAAAAAAGATTTACTGAAAAGAAAAGAAGATAAATTTTATGGGTTTATAACAATGCAGAAAATAGAATTACTTGAGCAATCTTCACAGGGCCTAAAAAATAAAATTTAAAAAAACTTTGATCTATTTATAGAAAAAGCTGTAAGTTACCTAGAAAAATGGTTCAACTTTAAACCTGATAACTGGCTAGCTATTATAAGTCATTTTGACTTAAATTCTGCATTATCATTTCAAGAGATCTTAAAAATTACTGAAATGTTGAATATGCAATCTAAATTGGATATAGATTGCCTTTACACAGAAGTAAACCTTCTAAATGATGTGAGGGAAAAGATATACAACAGCAGTTTTAAAGAATCCTGCACAGCTAAAAAATGGGAATCAATATTTTCCCAGGAAACCTTGTTTCCCAATATATTTAAAGTGATCTCACGTTTACTGTCCGTTCCCGCCACTTCAGCATTTACAGAAAGGGTGTTTTCCGTAATGAATGCGAAGTGGCGGGACGACAGAAACAAAGCTTCAATGAAGCTGATTCGAAACGAATTATTAGTGTACCTAAACCTCTGTTTACCCTGTTTAGACGCAATAAATATTTTTAAAACTGATAAAAAATTGTTAGACAGCGCCAAGTCGAACAAAAAGTATGTATTTAAAAAAATAAAATAAAATACTTTATTTTTATGGTGTGTACTTTTTATTTTTTGAATTAAGATGAGAACTACTCTATTTGCTTAGTAAAAAGGTGGCAACCCTAGCCTCATCTCGCCTGGCGTAGCCAATAGCAATACCTACAGTACGAGGGCCTCGTGCTGAAATCTAATTATGAACCCTTATTATCCTTGTATTTCCGACCTTCACATATTATTTATTATTAATACACTTAAGTACAGCTATAATTGGTTGGATTTGAGATAAATAACTATATCACGATTAATAATTACTTGTGTCGCTAGCCGGAAAACTAACATAGGAACGTACCTACTTTATGTCTAAAATAATAAATAAGTCCATCTTTGTTGGCGATTGAAGCCAAATGGTGTTTCCTCGACGCACTTGTCGATTGCTTGTAATTGTAATAATTGTATAGGTACATTAATTTTATGTCAAATCTAATAAAATTGTTTGTTGTTATAATAATCAGGAGTTTTATTTAAAAATATTTACAAGTAAGTAACAAAATTGTTTCTTTTGATTGCTAACGAATACAAAACATAGGATTATTTTTAAGTAAATCTTCAACAGATAAAACATGGTAGGTAATATCCAAAACGCACTCAGTAAGATACAGCCAGAGGTATAAAAATGAAATGAAAAGAGCTCGTCATATTTCACATAGAGATGTTACAAACCTTATATTATATATCATTAATTCATTATGTAGGTAATTAATTGCCAGCTTTGAATAATATACCTACCTTTTTTTTTAAATAACTACTCATAATACATAAAAAATAAAGTGTAGAAATGCTTTTGGCCACCCTGTATGCGTGTTAAAGTTACTAAAAGCTTTCTGTTACGACTGTTACGAGACCTTTTCTTCCGCCCACCATACCACAGAAAGATTGCTTTAGTAATGTATGCGTGGGATGCTGTCCAGAACCAGACCATATAAGTGAAACAGTAATACTTGACAATCATACGTAAACAAAGACCAGTGCCCTGTTTATCAAAAGCTTGTAACTTGTAATACAAGCGGAAGTCACCTTTTGACAGCTTTTGTTAGAAAGGGACTTCCACTTGTATTACAAGTTACAAGCTTTTGATAAACAGGGTACAGGCCATTCTGAGTCGCATGAGGCGAGAGATTGGATAGCAATTGAATCAGCCCTTAAGTAAAAGCACACTATGTACGTATATCAAGTTATTTGTCATTACTCATGTAGTGCAAATATCTAAAACTATACACTCCTTTTTTTGGGCAGTCGTGTAAAAACAAAGCTGCGACAAGAAAATATAAAAAAAAATACTGATAATGTTCCATGGAACGCCGGGGGCCCTATAATTGTAAGTAGGTAGATAATGTAGGAGGCGCTATTAATGTTTGCATTTTAAACCTAGTATTGAACTTTTATGGCCGCGTCTACAAGCAAAAAACTACAATAAATTAATAATAAAGACATTTAGGCTTGGACATTCGATTATGTAAGTATTGTAAGTTACGTAACGCGGCATTGAAAGGGAGAGTCACGGTAAAATTATTAGGGACAAGTCCACGGTCGATAAAAAAATCTTTAGGAATGAGGTAATTCAGAACTCGTAGAGTATAATTCAGATGAGTATTGTATTAATAATATTAATATCAAATTGATTTCACAATTTGGTTTCATGATAGTACGTACATAATAGGTAGTGTATACGTTAAAACCAACGATATTTGGTTTTAACATTCGTGGTGAGGTAATTGGATAACATGAAGGCTGTGGTTTTTTTTACCTCAATATACATATACGAGTTATTAATAAGTATGTAAATTAGTATCATTTAATTACCTACATATTAATGTAATGATTTACTTATGGTTTATTAGGTACAAGATTTTTCTGATGAATACTTACGCTCCTGGTCCAGCTCTGTTTAATAGGCTACATTCCTACTAGTCAAATCAGCTTCTTTTTTAGAACTGTCAAACAATGATATTATACAGGGTGCTTCCTGTAACAGGAGCAATAAATTAAACTAAAGGCTGTACTCCTCAAACTGACCAACATTTGTTCAGCAACTTTTAAAAATTATGAATCCTTTAGACTTCCTCTTTTTCATACAAAATAAATATTGCCTTCAATGTACGCTGACATCAGTGTGTTTGACGTTGCTTGTCACGCTTTAAACATAACAAAATTTGCAATACATTGCGTCTTAGAATAAACTTTAAAGTGTAATAAAAATCAAAACATGAGTTATTTTTAAAAGTTGCTGAACAAATGTTGGTCAGTTTGAGGAGTACAGCCTTTAGTTTAATTTATTGCTCCTGTTACAGGAAGCACCCTGTATAATCATAGATAGGTTATCCTCATACTTGAGGAGCACAAAAAATACTTCCATATTTATTTCTGTGCCTACAAAGAAATCTGTTATTTTTGATTTATTTTCTCATTCCATCCATCTTTGTCACACTCGTTGTTAAACATAAGGGCGTCTCTTTCTCTTTCGGTGTGCCGGAGCTCGTTAGCACGTGCACATTTCTCGCTTGTCCAGCAGCGACTAAAGGCAACTTGTCCAATTTGTCACAAGTTTCAATTATGGAATGCCTATAACCTATCTTGAGTTATAAATCATTGCTGTCAAAACGATTTGCCAATATGGAATTTATATGAAAACGAATGTAGTGACGTCACGGTAAACTCACCTACTTTTTATATTTCAATCTGATTTATTAAATACAAATTGTGTTTAAAAATAGCTGCTGTCTATGTTTTTCTAATAATTATCTGGTGCTTTATTTCGTGCATGGTTTGAAATAATTTATTTTAAGTACAGGAAACATCCCTATTGTTTGGCATAGATCAGATTTTATTGGAGAATGAAAGAGAGAAATAATAGGTAATATTTAATTAATTTGACAGTTTGTCTCGATGACATCACTTTTAGCACAAAATTAACATTTGATCAAGTACTGTAAGCTTTAAGAATAAATTAAATTACTTCTATGAAAATATTTTAATTTGTGTTATTTCTCTTTTGCTCGGTTTTTGCACTATAAAATTTACTATGATGTAAAAACTTATCCAAACACAGCTTGCAAAGTAAAACATAAAATCACAAAAGTAAGTACATCACAGAAACATGACAATATTTTATGACTACGAATAATCAGATCATTTTACAATATGCTGTTGCAAGTTGCAAGTGATTGCATGTTAATAATTTGGCTGTCATATCAAAACCTAAGGTACGATTGTGCTACAGTAAATTGACCCTATCACACATCTAGACGGAATTAATCAATGGAACGTCCCTCAACAAAACGGTGATGTAGATCAAGAGCCGAGGCGTGAGGGGTTGCGAGGGGAGGCTCCCGGCCCTCTCCCGGTATGACGTCATTGCTCCCTCTACAGCTACTTACACCAACGCGTAGATAACTCGGACCTATTTATATTTTTTTGGAAGATATATATATTCCTTTCAAAGATCATAAAGATGTATCTTCTATCCGTGCCGACGAGAATTTATTTTTAGAATATGTTTGATTTGTGTTATTATGTAACTTTTTCACATTCTTAGATGATTTCTGTGTGTCAGACAGAAATGCCTAATAAATGATTTTTTTCAGGTATTTTCTGCCCGCTCTACAAATGGGACGATATATTGGTGCTATATTTCGTATTTTGATATTTATTGTTCTAACTACTTATATGAATGTTAAAAAAAAACCACTTGAGCATATTCATACTTCTTAATTATGCGAAAATGAATCAATTAACTTAATAATAGGATGGAAGTTAAGTACAAGGATTTTTTCCCGATTAAATTAGGTAATTAGGGTAATAGCTCATATATATAGGTTCAGGCGGAGTATGTCACTTTCTTAGGACGTCACATTCTGAGTTTGTCACTTTCTGACTTTGTCACTTTCTGAGATCGTCACATTCTGAGTTCGTCACTTTCTGACTTTGTCACTTTCTGAGATCGTCACTTTCTGAGTACGACACTTTCTGAGGACGTCACTTTCTGAGTACGTCACTTTCTGAGAACGCCACTTTCTGAGGACGTCACTTTCTGAGTTCGTCACTTTCTGAGTTCGTCACTTTTTTAGCATAGGTACGATTTAACAGTATAATATACCTGCACGAAAGATGTATACTGCCAGCAACCAGACTAGCTGTTCGACATACGGTCGCTTTTATATCCTACATACCAATACCAATCTCTGTTTGCCTTACGCCTGACGACAATTCCATTTGGCAAAACGTCCTATGTGTCGTGCAATAAAGTGAAAATAGAGAAATAAATAATAATAAAAAACAATCTAATTATGTTTCAATCAGAGTATTTAATTCAGAATAAGTACTTAGAAACTACAAGCGTCAAAACATTTAGCCACAGATTGGAGTTAGGCCGGCAACAGCTTCGATTCAATACACATAAATGTTTCGCACAGTAGCAACCATGATTTTATCATTCGCCGCTGTGATTAGCTCGTGAAGGTATCACGGCAAGCTCGCTGACACCAGTAGAAGATCATTCCAACATTTACATTTAAACGGACTGCCGCTCCTTTCGTGACAACATATTCTTCAGCATACCGCGTCTTCTGTCATGTCTCCATAAACTCAAACGTCTTTTTTTCTGATGATAGTGTAAATTTTGGATACCTATCTGCGTATAAAATCAGCATTGGAGTTTTGTTTCAGACAATATTTCTTCTCGTGTCATCTGTGGAGAATAGGCGTCAATGGATTTTTTCTTCAAAGCGTTGCCGAATTTCAGAATATATGTTCAGCCATCAATCACTTCTGCGTATGGAGTGATCCATACTCTCATAGTTCTCATGTTCTTTATTTGTTTGTTTTCTTCCTATATAGGTTACACGATGAATTTTTAAATTATTATTACATTATACTTTTAGCCTGACAATAAAAATCTAGCATGTCGCCGATTTGACATCGCTGATTTTTTTTCTATTTAAAATGCGAAACTACAAAAAGGTTATATATAAGTAGTTTGTCAAAGGACTGTCTCATTTCAAACATAGACAGAGATAATCATACTATCTTTGTCTTACTCTAGTACTAGCACCCAATAGAAAAGGATGAGTATATTTTGTATTGTTCTTATTTAATGACAAATTGGTTTGACCAACTATACTTACAGTCCGTTAACTCTCAGAATGAACTTCGTTTTTCGGGTAAAATCGGACGTAATCGCGTAATAGAAAATAGAAAATATATTTTTTAATGTTGATCCTAGCGAAACAAAGTAGCATTTATTTTATAAGAAATCTCAAATAGATTATTTACGTAAAAGATAATTATTTGCCGTGGGCTACCGTTTACGAGTTATTTACGAATAACTAAAAAATAACAACCTTAGAATAAATTATACGTGACTTTCCCACTTTAATATACAGTGTGTAAATCCAATACGGGCGAATATTTAAACGGTGGTTAGCATAGGACCTAAAAAGTATATTGAGATAGATTTTACTTAGAAATGCATTGAAAATTATAACCATACAAAATAATTCGGCCCGCAATGTAATACACCACACACGTTACGGGATACGAGCTTTTTAAAGTAACTGTCAACGCTTGTTGGCAGTTACTATGAAAAGCTCGTATCTCGTAATGTCATTATCATCTTGTTTCTTAATGTTTACAGTACATTGCTGCTCGGTACATGTGGAAAAAATTAATCACGGGGTCATAATTAAGTGTAACTTAAAAAAACATCTTAATTAATGATAAGACGGGTAAATTCTATATCTGGTTTAATTTATTGCCCGTATTTGACTTACACACTGTATTTTAAAACATTGATCCTAGCGAAAAAGTGTACTGAATCTTTTTAGGACATCGTGGTTTGTACCACCTTGTATAGAGTAGTTAATACCACCATAACTAGTAGGTAAGTAAATATTTAAATTCATATTAAAATATGTGACTTTTAAGTATTTACTATATTTACAAATTAAATTTAAAATTATTGTTTTAATTTATTCTTTTATTTTAAAGTAAATTTGAATTAAAACTAGAGATAAAATAAAAAACACAAACTATAAAATATACTTACTTACCTACAAAAAAAATGTGACTGTTATTACCACTCTATATAATTTCAGCCAGAAGTAGTAAATGACGGTGTGACGTTCTGCTTTCAAATTCTGATTCTATTTTATATAGAATATGACAAAAACTCAAATAGCAATATAGTCATCAACCAAATATTAAGCATAACGTCATTAAATTAGGGCTTATTTTACGTTGAGACAATAGGTATCCCTAACTTTTTGCGGTAAGTTTAAAACTTTTTGTGAGTAAGTAAGAAAGCAGAACAGCAGTATCACCTTCGCGTGTTACCGCCGATACCCGATGTAAGTATCTTTCTAAAATCCGAAGGTCATTAGAGTTAACGAACTGTAGATAATATGTTGCGCTAGCTTCGACCCGCGACTTCATCTGCGTGGAAATATAATGATGATGATGATGATTTATAAACAATAATTAGGTCCTTCCCCGGGCCTCAAATCGCATCCATACATAATTTTATGTAAATATAAATAGTGAGTTACTGAAATGTTCTGCCGCCAGAGTACAGCACAAAGAGTAGTATAATATACAGCTCAAACCATAGCGTAACTTATATAGACTCTGTACGGAAAGAGAAAAGTCGTGGAATGTATATTGACTATATTGTATAGGGCCCAATACATTCACGACTCTTCTCTTTCCGAACAGTACGGTTACCATCAGACTTATCTTGGTCTAACTCTAAAGTCTCTACGGAAAGAGAAGAGTCGTGAAATGTATGAGAATTTTAGCCTTGGAGAATTAGTAAAGTTTTATTAAAAAATGCTACCTACTGTGTGAAGTACGTAGAAGTAATGAAAGAACTGAGCAAAATGGTGTTCTGTATGTTTTGGAATAGAGAAGTGAATGATATTTTTTTAAATTCTCTATGAATGACACCTTTCGACACCGGTATTTGGTCGATCGACTTAAACGAGTGCACTTACTTTTAAATAATATTTGGCGTGACGTGACGTAACGTTCAAGGTCACAAGCAGACTCGAAACGTCAGGCCAAAATATTAAAAGTTACTGCAATGTCTCAATTATGCATATTATCGATAGAAACAGAAACATAATAATTGACACTTTACCGCGAATACTTATTTATTGAATCAACCACTTCCTCCCAAAATTCTTCGATGTCCTCTTCTACGACGCCATTTATTAAATGTCTAGAAACAATATAGCTTTATTATTATGAACACAAGAACAATTTGGCAGGACTAATAGTCATATTTTAGTTCTTTATTTTCCGTAGACACAGCACCACCACTTTTTACACCTGAAAAACCAATTACTTTTAGGGATAGCTCGTGGTGAATTATCGCTTAATTTTTTACACAAACTTTCCCTGATAATTGAGCGTAGTTTTACCTTTTGTTTTATTAGATCAATCACGTAAGCTAATTGTAAATTGGTGCTCTTCTAGATTTCATACAATACCATCTAATAAATATGTACTTAATAATTAATATGGAAACATAATCCATAGCGACTCTATTCATTCCATATTCGTTCGCTATTCACTTTTGACGTAAGTCATTTGGGTATGTTACAATTACAATTAAAGTCATTGGAATAAAAAGTTTTTACTGTATCGCAGTTCTTTTTGCAATTTTGATACTTAGTGTTTAAAACAGTGTGTCGTTAGTGGTTTGAATGTTTTTTTTTAGAAGTGAGCGTTATTACCATCAACAGGAGCGTCGTGGAAAAGTATTTTGCTGCCATACTTTTTTGTTTGGCTCTAGACCAAAGAGTAGTATAATATATATATTATAATATATATATAGTCATATTTTAGTTCTTTATTTTCCGTAGACACAGCACCACCACTTTTTACACCTGAAAAACCAATTACTTTTAGGGATAGCTCGTGGTGAATTATCGCTTAATTTTTTACACAAACTTTCCCTGATAATTGAGCGTAGTTTTACCTTTTGTTTTATTAGATCAATCACGTAAGCTAATTGTAAATTGGTGCTCTTCTAGATTTCATACAATACCATCTAATAAATATGTACTTAATAATTAATATGGAAACATAATCCATAGCGACTCTATTCATTCCATATTCGTTCGCTATTCACTTTTGACGTAAGTCATTTGGGTATGTTACAATTACAATTAAAGTCATTGGAATAAAAAGTTTTTACTGTATCGCAGTTCTTTTTGCAATTTTGATACTTAGTGTTTAAAACAGTGTGTCGTTAGTGGTTTGAATGTTTTTTTTTAGAAGTGAGCGTTATTACCATCAACAGGAGCGTCGTGGAAAAGTATTTTGCTGCCATACTTTTTTGTTTGGCTCTAGACCAAAGAGTAGTATAATATATATATCAAGGCCCCAACGTTCTCGGTTCTCAGTACAAAATTTATCTGTCAAGCCGTAGCCATTTTGGTGGTGGGCAAGCTGTGTATGTGTGCGTTAAAATGTGTATGTGTGAGTTTATTGCACGTTTCTAGGGATGTAGATTTGTCGATTTTAATCATGTTATATATCGATACTCTCTACACAGCGGAACGTAATAGCGATTAATTGAAGCTTCGATATCTTCACTAAAAATAAACAACCGGAAATGCTAATGGATAATGAATACTTTATAAATTTTATAATATAATAATAAACTCTATTATTGCGAAAAACATATTTTATTTGGTTTTAATGTAACATTTATACATATATGTGGCGTTCCATGCCTCCTTTAGACAATAATTCAAATAATTATAACGGGGTCATAATTAAGAGCAACTTATAAGTAAAGAACTTCTAAATTAATGTTATAATAGTTATCTGTTCATTTTAGATAGTTTAGATCCTTTCAAGTAAAATTTAAATTGTAAAAAGGCCGTATAGTTTATCGATATGACTTTATCGTCGTGGCCACATGCCTCTGGTTCCTCATTGTAAATCGTACATAAAATGTGTCTGTGTGTGTGAGGCTACGGTGACAGGTGGCTTACGCTCCATCTTTAAAAATAATACATCTATGATATATATGCTCTAGACGTCCATTTATAAAATGTCATTCATTCTATGTAATGGCGTGGGATGTGTTGATTTGGTTTAAATACTCTTTAACTTATTCTCGTTACTAAAAAGTGTCCCTTGGAATCGAATATATGTATGACATTCTAAGAAATATGATTAAATTTATCGTATAGGTATATAGCATGCTTATCGATTGGTAGGCCAAATTCGGCATGAATATGATTTGAGGCCCGGGGAAGGACATAATTATTATCATCATCATATTTCCACGCAGATGAAGTCGCGGGTCGAAGCTAGCGCACCATATTATCTAATTATAGTTGGAACTATACTCATCTTTTTCTTTTGGGTGCTAGTACTAGAGTAAGACAAAGATAGTATGATTATCTCTGTCTATGTTTGAAATGAGACTGTCCTTTGACAAACTACTTATATATAACCTTTTTGTAGTTTCGCATTTTAAATAGAAAAAAATCAGCGATGTCAAATCGGCGACATGCTAGATTTTTATTGTCAGGCTAAAAGTATAATGTAATAACAATTTAAAAATTCATCGTGTAACCTATATAGGAAGAAAACAAACAAATAAAGAACATGAGAACTATGAGAGTATGGATCACTCCATACGCAGAAGTGATTGATGGCTGAACATATATTCTGAAATTCGGCAACGCTTTGAAGAAAAAATCCATTGACGCCTATTCTCCACAGATGACACGAGAAGAAATATTGTCTGAAACAAAACTCCAATGCTGATTTTATACGCAGATAGGTATCCAAAATTTACACTATCATCAGAAAAAAAGACGTTTGAGTTTATGGAGACATGACAGAAGACGCGGTATGCTGAAGAATATGTTGTCACGAAAGGAGCGGCAGTCCGTTTAAATGTAAATATGTTGGAATGATCTTCTTCTGGTGTCAGCGAGCTTGCCGTGATACCTTCACGAGCTAATCACAGCGGCGAATGATAAAATCATGGTTCCTACTGTGCGAAAAATTTATGTGTATTGAATCGAAGCTGTTGCCGGCCTAACTCCAATCTGTGGCTAAATGTTTTGGTGCTTGTAGTTTCTAAGTACTTATTCTGAATTAAATACTCTGATTGAAACATAATTAGATTGTTTTTTATTATTATTTATTTCTCTATTTTCACTTTATTGCACGACACATAGGACGTTTTGCCAAATGGAATTGTCTACCAGTCAGGCGTAAGGCAAACAGAGATTGGTATTGGTATGTAGGATATAAAAGCGACCGTATGTCGAACAGCTAATCTGGTTGCTGGCAGTATACATCTTTCGTGCAGGTATATTATACTGTTAAATCGTACCTATGCTAAAAAAGTGACGAACTCAGAAAGTGACGAACTCAGAAAGTGACGTCCTCAGAAAGTGACGAACTCAGAAAGTGACGTCCTCAGAAAGTGGCGTTCTCAGAAAGTGACGTACTCAGAAGGTGACGTCCTCAGAAAGTGTCGTACTCAGAAAGTGACGATCTCAGAAAGTGACGATCTCAGAAAGTGACAAACTCAGAATGTGACGTCCTAAGAAAGTGACATACTCCGCCTGAACCCTCATATAATCCTACCTTCGGGCACAGGATTAAATTTAAGACGCGATTCTATGTATTCTTTCTAGTAAGTAAATGAGCCACCTATTATCTTTCCACTGTGCAATAAAAAACCATGTTTGAGGGTTGGCGGTGTGAGGTGTGTGTAGTACTTACATGAGTTGGGTTCTAAATCGTCAGTCAAAGTTCACGTTTGTTGACATTCCGGAAATAGTTCCTTCCGCTCCATTGCTCACAATAAAGTGTTTCCGCGAGGATCCCGGTTTGCCGCCTTAAGTGCAGAACCAATTAAGTAAAAGTCCAAGAAGGTATTAAAATATTTGGTATTTTAGACGTTTTAGTTTAGAAATCGATAAACTCCTAAGAAAAAACTTAACGAATTTTAACGGACTTTGTTACCTAAAGGTGGCGTTAGATAAGTTTTGACCGTGGGTCATAGTTAGAATTGTGCTTCAGTAAAGTAAGTTAGCCTAGACAAATAATAGGTACCTAGGGTACGTGCATACCTACTTAGAGGATTCAAAAAATATTGAAGGGCTTTACGGGCATGTGGGTACAGGGTATAATCTATGTTTCTTCGCCTTTGAGACAAAAGGTCTTCCTTGATGGACAGGCAGACGACCGGGAAACATCAATCCTGGAGTCCAGTTGAGTATATGTACAGCCCTGATATCTATCGATAATAGTTAATAAAAAGGTCCTTATTGCACTTGAAGCATAAGAATCCTTCTGCGATGTAAAGCCCCATTTTAGCAGAAAACCAGTGCAGTTTAGATTAACTCTCAAATAAATCAAGCATGTTTGTAAATTCTATCACACGAATACCAATATCGACGCAAAGAAACAGCCCGTAAATATACAACATGTTCCAACAACGTTTATTGGTTTTCGTAAACGCAGTGGTGTTAGTATCCCACGTTTGAAGAAGTCTCATAGAAGTTTGCAAAACGTGAGAAGATGGCATGATAAAAATTCCTCTGTGACTAGGGTTACCGAACAAAGCCATTCTGTCAAATCCAGACAATAACTATTTTTATTAAATTTATTAAAGAGAATTTGTGAAAGTCAAATACGTTTTCCTGTCCCGCTACATAATAACTACCTAACTGAAATCAATCCAATCCGTTTTAAGTACACACTCGTTTAAATTACTCATACCTATTCAGCCTCCTAAGCTCCTAACCCGCACCTATGACCATTGCAATATAGGCCTCTCTTTGAGTAAGCATGCTACTTGTCCCGGTCCCAAATTAATCTCTTCCTTTCCGAATGTCACCCATCAGTCGAGCTAAAAAGATGCCGTTGATGAATTTGAATTTTATTTTATTGACCTTCCGAAGAAGAAGTTTACATATTCTGCTGATATTTTTGAAATGGCCGCAGTCCAGTTCTGAGAAATCAGCAATTTGTCTCAAAAAATTCCCTGACGCGCATGTAGGTATAACCCTAGTAGTCTCGAGATGGCGGCTTGAAACTCGAGCTATGCTTTGCCCGTCTTTGTCTGTGTTTGTCGCTGTTTATAAGCCACCCTCGTTTACTACGAAAATTGCACGCCTCTCAAATTGCACACACGGATTTTTATTATAGCAGACGCAGAGTTTATTACTTACAGCGCTGTGTTATTTTATTCGGCGGTGGACTATTTGGAAGTGGAAGAAGGATTATTTTCGAAATCATACTAGTTAGTATTTCTTCTGTGTTTGGAGATCGCTTTTTAGCGATAAGACGGCCTGTTATACTTACTTATATTTTTCTTTCTAATTTCTTTGTTATTTACATGTCAAATGTAATTGGTGGAATAAAGAATCGTATTTTATTTAACATAACTAATTAAACATTTTATTCACTCAAATCTTCTTCTACCTTAAATTAAATATACGTCCATTAACATACACCGCACTCTACCAGTTTAATTTTCAAATCGATTTGACTTTCTGAGTGCTGGTTGCGGTCGGGAAATCCTCTCGCGCGAGTAAATGGCGATGGCGTGGAGAGGCCGGTCACTCCGCGCAACGGCTGATTCGACCCCGGTTGTACTGTCACCACTAACCGAGCGTTTAACTCGACAATCCAGTGGAACTTAAACTTTTAAATTAAAAAAAAGTCATAGAAAATTACCTAGGCCGAGGCTGCTAGCTTAGCTTACGCGCGTAACCATATCATTTCTAGATAGACCATTAATTCGCAGGTCGGGAGCCATCATATCAATTAAATGTAATCTAAGAAGGTTAATCACCTTAGCTGCTATCTAAAATAATTTGATTAATCTTCAAGATTTGTATCAACTACGCGTAATCGGATATTACACTTATAATCTATCTAATACCTTTAAACGAGCAATTCTTGTTTATTTATTTATTTATTTATATATATATATATTTCGGGGATCTCGGAAACGGCTCTAACGATTTCGATGAAATTTGGTATATAGGGGTTTTCGGGGGCGAAAAATCGATCTAGCTAGGTCTTATCTCTGGGAAAACGCGCATTTCCGAGTTATTATATGTTTTCCGAGCGAAGCTCGGTCACCCAGATATTAGGCTATATAAAGCAAAAGCTCGTCAGGGTTGGTAAGTGAATAACACTGGCCACCTCAGATGACCAGTTGACCACCCCCGCTCGCCCACATACGCCACCCTCTACGTAACGCCAACAATAATAATTTACAATTTGGTGCCTCCAAACGACATTGTTTAATAAAAACGTCGTCAACCCTACCCGTCCGTAATTAAGCTGGCAAATTCTTATTTGCGTCTCTTTATTTGGAGACAAAGTTTTGTTAAAAAAACAACGAGTTGCACTTCGGGAGTGCCGACAGAAGTGAAAACTTAATGACTAGTCCAAAATGTCTGCAGCACTATGTATAATTGACCCATCCTCCTTTCTATTGAAAAACTTTAGATCCGAAATTGCTGGTCAGTGAGTTTGTTTAAAATTCGAAATTCAAATTTGTAGCGTTCATTGTTTAAAATTCGAATAGAAATTGTAAAGTTACCTTGCAGATCTCGCATCTAAATATATTTGGTCATGATATTTTGAGTTTTATTCACCAGTACTAGAGTTCACTTTTATTAGCGATTTCATCAAGATGTAGCTTTATTGAATTATGTCATTGAGTCTTTCTTTATTGATTTAAATGCCATCTAAATGAGTGGCCATCTAAACCTTACGGTCACGTGACCGCCTTACGCTGTCTCAAGTTTATCATTTTTCCCCCACCTCAAAAAGTACACAGGGCCGCTAAAGAAGTTTTCACTTCAAAAAGTTACATAAAGAGAGATCCGCTCAGGCAGTTTTCTTTTTATGGATATCTCGCGCCCGAACCGTGTTGTTTGTCTTTGTTCTTGATATGTAAATTAATAAGTATTTAAAATAGAGCAGAGAAAATAATTATAAGTATATAAAATGAGGAATAAGCGGATACTAAAATAAATATTAAATGGAACCACAAAGTTTAAGTTTTCAGTACTTAAAGGAAATACTAAGTCAGATGTAGGTAACTTTTTAAGAGGCAAATTGTAGTCGATTGTAGTCGAGACAAAAAAAAACATAATAATATATTCAGAAAAAATAAGAAGACATTCTCATTTGATGTACGTAGGTAAGTACATACTTACCTATAGTTTCAGTTAAATTAAGTATCCAAGCCCCTTTTTCTTCTTTTTACCTGAAATCTATTTCGCCTAAAAATTAGTAGCAAGTTTTTCCACTTCCCTTTGTGCAGCAGGCCGGGAAGAATTCTTCCGCTGCGGTAAAAGACTAAAAAATAAAATAAATCAGCAGAGGTGCAGGATTACACTGCGGTCGCTGCGCTGCGGGCTAGATGTGTGAAAACTCCGCAGTAGTCTCTAGTCGACAAGTTCAAAATGGTGAAAAATAGAGATACTACTCCTAACAATACGCGTGATACCTCATGGGATTCGTAATAATGTCTAGAATAAATTTTTCTAGACATCATTCTAAATCCTATGAAGTAAGGTGTATTCGGGTATTTCCGAATGAACGAAAGTGGCGGATAATACCGAAAGGTGATCGACTCTTACTACAACGGAATATGAGTGATTTTACAATGATTTTCGGGATTACCCGATTTCCGGAATTACCCGAATAAACCTTATCACACGTGTCTTTAGGAGTAGTACCTATCTATATTTTTCATGATTTTGAACTTGTTGACTAGACTACAGTAAAAGCTGCTGAGTCCGGCTGTAGCCGTGAAAATGGAATTATGAATTTACTACTCAGCTCATTAATTATTTTTTCTACTCCAGCACTTAAATGTGTCAATTAAATGACTGACAGTGATATCTAAAGCAATGTCATTTGAATGCTTTGTCTATAGGCTCATAAGATGACTGCTAGCAGTCATCTTATGAGTATAATACAACTGCTTTATTTTTTTTAAAGATACAAGTTCCGATCATCTTGATTGAAAGAGGTATGTTTTCATTTACAATAATAACTCTTTTTTTTTTTAAATAATAACTCAATTTTTTTTAAATAATAACTCTATTTTTTTAATAATAACTCTTTTTTTTTAATAATAGTCTTTTTTTTTAATAATCTCTTTTTTTTAATAATAACTTTTTTTTTCTTTTTTTTTTTTCTTTTTTTTTTTTTGCTGCAGCTGTCATAGAAAAAGTAATGTATGCAACAGCTCATAATTGGTTCTTAAAATTCTCGGGTCTTTTTTTACAAAACTCGACTACGTCTCGTTTTGTAACTTCGACCCTTGAATTTTAAGAACCCTTATTATATCACTGTTGCATAAACTACTATACTTACTCAAACACCCGTGCATTAAAATTAACGGTGCCTGGTAAAAATGTTTCAGACGTTGATAAAAAGGTGTGCGGTTTTTAAAGCTCCCTAATTAATTTCTATACGATATTTATTCTGGGAGCGTTGCGTTTGTTAAAGTAAGTAAATTTATCTAACTTGTAAATGAACAAACGAAACATTTGAATAAATGAACAAAATGTTAAAATTGTTAAGGGTAGTTTTATAAACTGCGTAGCCGTAAGTTTTTGTAGCCGACTAGGTATATCTAAATAAAAGTCGCCATAAGATCACTAGACGACGAGGTAGGCCCCGTAATATTGGATCAAACGGCAGGTTATTTAAAGCCTATTGTTAGGTATACTATAAAGCATTTCAGCAAAAGACCACTCAGTACCTATGCTTGTCCATACAATGGCTGGCTATTACTTGTGCTTAATGCGCTCCTTTATTTTCATCTGTCATCTCTGCCCGCATTCTGCTGCGAAGCTAAATGAGAATAGCAAATAGCGAGTCTTCGGGTTAATTATATTTATTATGAATAGTAAATGGAGCCTGTAGACGATTATTGTTTGAGTATTGTTAGGCTCTTATGAAAGGAAATGTCGAAGATTAGACGATGATGTCTAATTATAATTAATTACGTCTCTCCTGAAGTAGCTAAAAAACTTCAATCGTTTATCGCTTGATTTTTTTTTATTAATTAGATTAATTCACTAAAAGTCACTAAAAGAAAATGATGCCCTTTCTCGCCGCTAAAAGTCACAATGCGTTGGTATCTAGGTATGCAACAATCTTAAGTTATCTAATTGTATCTGCCTCGGTTCGTATCGTATACCGTATGACCTAAAAACTATTATTTGATGCACAATTGCACATGTATAAATAATTTAGTTTAATCAGATGACAATAGCAACTGGTCTTCCATGTCGCTATATTTAGCTTCTTGAACGAGATTACAAGGCAAACATGTCATATTCTGAGTAAATCAAGAGTGTATTCAATTCAATGTCAATGTAGTATGTACTTTAGGTATTTGTTAGGTATTCGTTTGACACAGTAGAATATTATTCCTTTAAGGTGGAAAAACTTTTACTTCAGGCTGTAGGTAGTGACTGTGACTTATTTTTCTACTGCTTAACGATCAGGGGGCACCTGTTTTATTAAAGTAATGGTTCAAAGCAAGTTCAAAGTCTGCGTTTAGAACTCAGTCCAACTTGGTCCAACTGTCCAAGTTACAAGTGTTACAACCGGCAGATATAGTAATTAAAGGAAAACTCTTCCCTCAACATAAAACCCTATGTACCAACTATGAACTGTTTAGTGAAAAAATGCGTAAGTACGTACCTAATGAAAACGGATCAATTTGTATTGAATTGTTAACGGATCAATTTGTTAGAATTGGCAAACAAGCATCTGCCCGCCTGATGAGAAGCGGTCACTGTAGCCTATGGACGCCTGCAACTCCAGTCATGCGCGTTGTCAACCCTAACACCCCGCACCCTCATTGAGCTCTGGCTCTGTCTGTAAACACTCTTGTGTTTATGTTGAACTATAATCATCAAAATAAAGTTGTAAAGCTATGGTGAATTTCTAAATGGCGGATTGTCCCTAAAACTCGGTTCCCTGACCTAATATTTAAGACATTTGAGTACCGCCTACTTGACAAGCTTATAAAGAAAACGAAAGTGAAATTAGATAACTTTGCATATTTCAAATAAGTATATGTTATTTGTCCCAAGAACAATACTGCATTCACCGGTTTAACAATACCTCTGTATAATGTTTCGTTTATCGTGATAGTTACTCATTAAATAAAACTATGGAAACGGATTATATCGCAACTACCACCACGACCACAAACGCTGTAAAGGGTTCGAAACGTCTGGATGTAATCATAAACCTTTAATCAAATTAATACCTTTAATTAAACGAGCAATTCTTGTATATATATTATATATTTATATATTTCGTGGATCTCGGAAACGGCTCTAACTATTTCGAGAAATTTTCTATAGTTACCTATGGGGGTTTTGGGGGGCGAAAAATCAATCCAGCTAGGTCTTACCTCTGGGAAAACTTTTGAGTTTTTATATATGTTTTCCGAGCAAAGTTCGGTCTCCCAGATATTAAATTCGCTATACGCGATATAATTCGTTTCCATAGTTATAATACCTCCGTAACTAACGTCATTTAAAAATGAAATGCTTGGTACAGTACCTAAAATAAACAGCCTTAGTCAAGTAAACGTATGCGATTAAATAGGCTGATTGCGAATACCATATGGTCTTCTTTGTGTAGATATTACTATTCAATCGACACGGGCATCTGACAATCTGCGCAGAAAATAAATTACTCCAAGAAGTTGTTACTTCCTGATTTGTAGAGGTATGTATGAGCAACATTCAACTACTGTTGCGTATTGCCTGTATAAATAAAAACAAATAAACCTAAGTACCTGTCACAAAGTACTTGCCTAAGAGCACAAAGAAATACCATTCCTATGTTTCATAACATGGGCCATTTTTTTTCACATTTTTATAAAATTTGGTGGATAGATAGATATTAGTTCGTAAAGACAAGCCTTACGGACACTACGAAGTGGGCCAGAAAATTGGTGCTTAAATGGCGTTTGTGTACATTTTGTTGGTGAACATGCGCGTTCGCTCGACGACTTTTGAAATTTTTGTACTTTGTGTGTGTACTTAGCGAAATGTCACCATACTGTCCTAAAAAAATCTTCCATCTCTGTGTTACGAAAACGTATGCTATTTTCGTAACTATTAACGGATTTTTTTTATTCAAATTGGGATTTCGTATTTATTCCGCCCAGAGCACTTTAAACTAGCCAAATGTAACGAAAATTAAACAAGAACAAAATAAAAATCAGGCTATAAATGTATGTCACATGTGTATGTATGTCACTAAAATTAGTAATGAGTAGGTAAGCCACTAATTAATATTAGAGGTGGACAACTGTGTAGTGCGCATTGAGGATGTCAATAAAACGGCTTGATCAACAAAACTAGTTAATAAAATCCACAGTTAAGCAATGCTGATTAATAAAAATAATAGTGTGTTTTATCCGAGTAATCGTGAAATAATGCTGAATAGAGTAAACTATAGAAAAAAAAAACAAATTCACATGTTTACAAATGGTGAAGGATGTTTCTAGAGCACACAATCGTATTTGCGAATGAATGCAAAATACTACTTAATTCACAATCGACATATTTAATAATGATTTGTCATCGAGATGTAATAGTTATTTGTACAACAAGAGATCAAAGTTTGATATTTCTTCGAGTGCTTATTTTGAGTCCCGTGCAAGCGAAAGATTCTATAATAGATTCACGAGCGTAGCGAGTGAATCTAATTTAGAATCTTGAGCGTAGTAAGGGACTCAAAAGCGCACGAGATGTAAATAACTTTGATCTCGTGTAGTACACAACATTTTTCACCTCAGCAGTGAGAACATATTAGAGAACCCGAAAAATGGATTCCTTCTTCATCACTTACCTCTATTCACTCATGTTTTCTTAAGATATACCAACAATTAAATTTTCACCTCAGCAGCTCGAACAAGGGTACTTTGCTACTTAAAAACAGTGAGCAAAATGCGATTTTGCTCACTGAGTGAGCAAAATCGCATTTTGCTCATTTTGTCCCACTTAGTGAGCAAAATGCGATTTTGCTCACTGTTTTTAAGTAGCAAAGTACCCTTGTTCGAGCTGCTGAGGTGAAAAATATTTTATGTCACCCTAGGCCCGTAAGCGGGATTTTCTCCCCGCTATGCGAGGAGAAAATCTCACTTCCTGGCCAAGGCAAGACGTAAAACTTTAGACAAACCACGGGCGGTAATTCGTAAAGCCCCAGATCGCATATTTATGGCCCTCGCCTTCGGTTCGGGCCACAAACACCTGCGATCTAGGGCTTTCACGAATTCACCTCCCTAGGTATGTAATGTCCCATCATTAATGACAAAGGTCCCATCATTTTTTTTTATTTGGCACAGATGGCACAGTTAAGTATGTCAGGTATATTATTGTCATGTAAATGTCATGGCAGCACGATTGTGCGTAATAGGTAAAATTGTTGTAGCTGAAGACTTCTTTTGAGTGGTGAGCGAATGTGTAACGGACGGATCTATTACCTAATCCAACGACCGGCTATAACCGCGAACACGCTAAATAAAAACCGGCCAAGTGCGAGTCGGACTCGCGCACGGAGGGTTCCGCACCATCAGCAAAAAATAGAGCAAAACAAGCAAAAAAACGGTCACCCATCCAAGTACTGACCCCGCCCGACGTTGCTTAACTTCGGTCAAAAATCACGTTTGTTGTATGGGAGCCCCACTTAAATCTTTATTTTATTCTGTTTTTAGTATTTGTTGTTATAGCGGCAACAGAAATACATCATCTGTGAAAATTCAACTGTCTAGCTATCACTGTTCGTGAGATACAGCCTGGTGACCAGGGACCGGAACCGGTTACCTTAACCGGGGTTTTTCATAGGGTTATTTTAGAAGTGGTTATAAAAACCCCTACCATAACGGTAACCGTCTGATAAGGTAACACTTTGATTCGGTAACCGTATCAGATCGAGTTAACCCCTGTTACCGGTAACCGAAATAAAAACCCCGTCTATGCTGTTACCTCATAATAAGGTTTTGAACCAGTTCAAACGATTGTAAACTTTACGCAGACTTAAATTCAACTTATTATTGAATAACCGTGGTTGGCATGGGCGGTCTATGAAGCCTCCAGCACAAACAAGTTTTTTTGCCGGTAACTTCGCTTATTGTCAATTCAAACAATATTGCACTTTGAGTCCTTAAGCTAAAATTGAAAACAAGTGAGCGATTACAGTATTATTTTTAGAGCGACAGCCGCGGCGCAGCGCGGCCATTCCTTTGTTTATCTTTATACCTGTGTGTTCCTATTGTTTTTGTCAATTCTAGTTTAGAAATTTTTAGAAAAGGGGTTGCAAGTAAACAACATCCTATCCTAGTAATATCTGCTATTATTTAGATATATTTTATGCTACTTAGATTATTATTTTTATTTTCGGGTTCACACTTGATATGTACCTACAGATTAAAGACTGATTTAAAGAAAAATTTTCACCTAACTAGTAATTTTACTGGTACCTAGTTAGGTATAATTTATCTTAAGTGATTTAAAACAAAACACTTTGTGATAAAGATACATGCGCTAGCGGATTGTGGTAGATATTTTACCATTGTTAACAAATGACATATGTACTAGTTATTATGAGCTTATTTTATAATAAGCAATTGCGTAGTATGAACATCATGTGTCATTTCATTTCATACTATGAAATGTCATTTTAGTCTACCGAATAAAAAAATAGACTTTAATTTAAAATGTTTTCAGATGCGGTGAGTTGTATGAGCTAAGTCGTAATTTACCTTGTACCGCTTAATGCAGCGATCAGAAAATATATATCTATAGCAGTTATAAACTTATTTTAATACTACAAATCTTTCATTAATACCAGGGGGCTCAGCACGGTTCCATTTTTATCGACTCACAAGCCCGTCACTTTCGCACTTACATACTTGTTAGAACGTGACAGGCATGGTGATAAACGATAAAAATGCGACCGTGCTACTAGGGCAGAATTCATTATACATATTCATTGGGTATCTATAACATTGGTAGGTGAAATAGTTTTGATTAAATTAAATAGATACATAATTACATACATACTTAGTAAGCAGTGTTGGGCATTCAAGAATAAAATCATTATTTAAATAAGAATTCCTAAGAATAAAATCATGTTGATTTTATTCCCGTCAAAATTATTCAAATAATTTTGATCGGAAATAATACGTATGTGAAAAAATTGAATAAGAATAATCTCATTCTTAATCAAATAAATATAATCATGATTTTATATTCTAAATAATATTCCTGGATTAAACATGTAGTATGGGTGCCGTATAGGCGTTACGTATAGATAGAAGTAAATTAGACAAGAAACTATTATGTTTCTTGACTAATTTATACCTGATTTTATGCAATAAAATCTTACAAATTTAATTTACTGCCGCATAGTCTTGGTATTGGACGATACCCGTATTTATTTTAATGTGATAACTAAATCATCAGGTACAATTCAGCTGCTCTGAACGGATGGTGGATAGCGAAACTCTTCAATGGCTCACTGTGCCTAAATTAATGTAAAAAATAAAAAACCGGCCAAGTGCGAGTCTGACTCGCGCAGGAAGGGTTCCGCACCATTACGCAAAAACCAGCAAATAAATCACGTTTGTTGTATGGGAGCCCCACTTAGATATTTATTATATGCTGTTTTTAGTATTTGTTGTAATAGCAGCAACAGAAATTAATTATTTGTGAAAATTTCAACTGCCTAGCTATCACGGTTCATGAGATACAGCCTGGTGACAGACAGACGGATAGAGGAGTCTTAGTAATAGGGTCCCGTTTATACCCTTTGGGTACGGAACCCTAAAAAAGATGTTTTTAAAGGTAGGATAAGGAATGGCTTGATATGGTGTATTCCTATTTCTCCCCGCCGGGCACAGATGGGAATAGGCGCTTCATTTAAATCATTCCCATATGTCCCCGCCTCATGTATCGCGGCGATCATGTTGGGCAGGAACAAATGGGGAAAATACTCATGATTGTTTTCTGTTTTCGAATTATGTTTATAATTCGTTTTTTTTAGCATTAGAAAGAACTTGAAAGAAGGTAAGCGATTTTGACATGTCTTTTAATTGAAAAACACTTTTTAAAAACCATAACTATTACTTATGAAAGCAGAAGACTATAAAAGATCGTATTAGATTCATAATTGTTACATATTTACCGTAACTTATTTTTAAAATGTGCTTTTCAATTAAAAGAGACATCAAGATTGTTTACCTTATTTCTAATGCTAAAAAAAACGAACTATAGTATGTGGTTTCAGTATCCGAGTTACTACCAAGACTTATGGTGTTATTAAAAGCTCTTCTGATATTTAAAATTTGCATTTATTATTTAGACGGAAATTAACAGGTATATCGTTTGACACAACGCTTGCCGCACGTGTTTAGCAAATGCTGACAAAGAATTCACCACGCCACGACTTAATCCTATTGTTATTGCCAATGAGTAATAAATGACGGTCTCAAGTGCAAACACGCCTGCAACTTTCTGCAAATCTATTTAATTATAGTGATAAGCGTAGGACTCTTTTCTTACCTGCAGTAATTTACTATCTCATTCACTTTCCGTAGGTGTGAAAGAGATAGCATACGTAAGACCTCAAGGCTGGTAGGAATAATAAACAAAATACATACTTAATACGCAAAGAAATATACATTGAACCATCATAATTATAATTTCGCAGTTTACTTTCTATGTAGCTTCATTATAAAATTATCATCACCGGCTTCAAAAAATTCAAATCAATCCGACCATTGAAAAGAGGGGTGAAATTCATTTTACTATCTATATACATTATACTACATATAATATGACGTATAATATGACCAAATAAATGCCATTTAACCTTGTTACCACTAACTCATGTATCTACAATTACATCAATTAGTCATGACACGGCAGAGTACTGATAACAATACTGTAGTGTAGTACAATAATAAGGCTTTATTGTTGTCACTATGACTCTCACCGCATTCTGCTTAATCCTAAATATCCTAATACAATAGAAAATACCACGACCTTTAAACATTCGGTGCACTTGCGTTGTAGCGCGTGCCAGCGGAGCGCAGCGTTTCGATTTAAATACGCATGTTGCTTCGCCTGTGTAGGTATATTTATTATCTTCATGTTATTAGGTACTAGGAAGTGCAAATAATTGACTTCATACATGAAAGATATTTTGCAGATTTTGTTCAATAGTCACCTTCAACAACACGAGAGTAATCTAGAGCAGAGTTGGGCAAAAAATAACTTGAATAAGAATAAGAATAAAAACAGAAATTTCATTCTTATTCCGATCGATTTGAATAAGAATAATTCTTGCACTCGTTATTTTAGAATAAATAGAAAGTGAATAAATCATGACACTTTTATTTTAAATGAAAAAGACAAAACGGAATATTTATTCCAGATGTAGGATTATACTAAATAACGTTTTATTCAATTAGAATGTTATTCTGAATTAATTTAACTTTTGTAGTTAGAGACAAACCAAAGAAAGTCTGCAGCGCAATAATTTGACATCGAATTAAAAAACTACATATGGCAATGTTCTTTAAGCAGTCAGTAAACGTCATGCACTATGGTATGTGTTTGTCTAAATCATTTAAATATTCATTGTGTTTTGTGATGAACGGAATAAACATGGTGAAACCTTACAAAACCGGCGTGCGGGAGTTACTTTTCCGCATGACGAATAATTTTACACTTGTAAAAAGTCAGCATGAGGCGATTCAAGCTGAAAAACGACAATGTTTACAAAATTTGGAGTTGATGACGGGTAAGTGGAATGAAACATCTTAATACTTCACCATATGTACCTACTTAGATAATATAATATTGGTTTAGACAAAGGTTTCACAGCAAATTGAACAACCTATGTTTATTGTTTTAATGGTTTATTTCGTTTTTCCGAAAACTTTAGTTCGCAAATTGCGGGCAATTTCTCTGTCAATCTAATTACGCCTTAATGGGAGTAAAAGAGAAAGATGCTCGCATACTGAGAACTTCGGTGTTCGCGGTAGGCCCTCTGTACCTATTTACCGCCGTCGCGGATATTACAAAAGCTTATTAATTTTGATGAAGCCAAATGTCACATTCTCCCAATATTATTTATCAATATTAGTATATGTCTACATATTAATAGTGACATCTATTGTTGGAATGAAATTTATTTTACCATAAAAATTAAGCTGTGCATACAGCTTAATTTTTTCATAGACGGTAAATATGGTAGAAATTTCACAAGTATCAAGACTATTTAATCCATTTTCTGTGGTGTTGTCGCATACTGATTTTTAAAAACTACTTTTAATCTAGCGCTGCAGACTTTCTTTGGTTTGTCTCTACATACTACTACTTTTAATTTTGTAAGTTTCTAAAATAAATAAAACAAATAAAATAGATAAAACAAATAAAATAAATGAAATAAATAAAAAAAAAAACAAATAAATTATATTATTTACATCTATTTGATTAGTATTGCATTTTAGTTTTTATATAATATTATAAGTATGAGTTTAATTTTTAAGTAGGTTTATTTTAATTTTAGTTTAGGTTTTAAATTTTTAATTCATACTTCATAGTTAGTTGTAATGTTTTTTTATTATTACCTTTTAAGTTAAATAAATGAACTTTATACTAATAAAATAAATAAGATAAGTAAAATAAACAAAATAAATAAAATAAATAAAATAAATAAAATAAATAAAATAAATAAAATAAATAAAATAAATAAAATAAATAAAATAAATAAAATAAATAAAATAAATAAAATAAATAAAATAAATAAAATAAATAAAATAAATAAAATAAATAAAATAAATAAAATAAATAAAATAAATAAAATAAATAAAATAAATAAAATAAATAAAATAAATAAAATAAATAAAATAAATAAAATAAATAAAATAAATAAAATAAATAAAATAAATAAAATAAATAAAATAAATAAAATAAATAAAATAAATAAAATAAATAAAATAAATAAAATAAATAAAATAAATAAAATAAATAAAATAAATAAAATAAATAAAATAAATAAAATAAATAAAATAAATAAAATAAATAAAATAAATAAAATAAATAAAAAAAATTAAATAAATAAAATAAATAAAAAAAATAAAATAAATAAAATAAATAAAATAAATAAAGTAAATAAAGTAAATAAAGTAAATAAAGTAAATAAAGTAAATAAAGTAAATAAAGTAAATAAAGTAAATAAAGTAAATAAAGTAAATAAAGTAAATAAAGTAAATAAAGTAAATAAAGTAAATAAAGTAAATAAAGTAAATAAAGTAAATAAAGTAAATAAAGTAAATAAAGTAAATAAAGTAAATAAAGTAAATAAAGTAAATAAAGTAAATAAAGTAAATAAAGTAAATAAAGTAAATAAAGTAAATAAAGTAAATAAAGTAAATAAAGTAAATAAAGTAAATAAAGTAAATAAAGTAAATAAAGTAAATAAAGTAAATAAAGTAAATAAAGTAAATAAAGTAAATAAAGTAAATAAAGTAAATAAAGTAAATAAAGTAACTAAAGTAAATAAAGTAAATAAAGTAAATAAAGTAAATAAAGTAAATAAAGTAAATAAAGTAAATAAAGTAAATAAAGTAAATAAAGTAAATAAAGTAAATAAAGTAAATAAAGTAAATAAAGTAAATAAAGTAAATAAAGTAAATAAAGTAAATAAAGTAAATAAAGTAAATAAAGTAAATAAAGTAAATAAAGTAAATAAAGTAAATAAAGTAAATAAAGTAAATAAAGTAAATAAAGTAAATAAAGTAAATAAAGTAAATCAAATACATAAAATAAAAAATAAAATAAATAAAATAAATAAAATAAATAAATAAAATAATCAAAATAATCAAAATAAATTATATAAATAAAATTAACAAAATTAATGACAAATAAAATAAATGAAATAAGTAAAATAAACAAAATAAAAAATAGACAAAATAAGTAAAATAAACAAAAACATTAAAATAAACAAAAACATTAAAATAAGCAAAATTAAAAAAAAAATACAAAAATAACAAAATAAACTATTAGTTCTATTAATAAATTAACTTTTTCTTTTAGTAGGTATTTGACTGACGGCACATCACTAAATACGAATGTAGCAAACCAATAAGCAACCGATAATAAAGGTTACCATAACTGAATAAAAACCGGTTAAAAACCCCTAACAAAAACCCTAACGCGATGGGGTTTTGAGATTAACTCGGTTAAAGGTTAAGGTTACCGTTTCAATAAGCTTACCGTTACAATCAGGTAACAGTATGATAGGGTTACCGAATGATACGGTAACCGAATTGATTGGGTTACCGAATGGATAGGATTAAGCGTAAAGAGGGGTTTTCCGGTCCTTGCTGGTGACAGACGGACGGACGGACGGACAGCGGAGTCTTAGTAATAGGGTCCCGTTTTTACCCTTTGGGTACGGAACCCTAAAAAGAAGAAGAGAGGGCCGCATTAGCGAACTTCGGTGTTAGCGGTAGGCTCTCGTCAAGACTGCAGGAAACAGTGGTGGGTAGGATTTTCATGGTTTGTGTATCAAGCAGTGTCACAGAATAACTAATAGTACCTACTTGGCAGTGTCTACCCTGCCACAAACTTCAAATGAACTATTTGAAAATTATGGAGTATTCAACTATGACCGAATAACCTTCTTGTACTAGAAATATAAAAAAAATTCAATGCGTGTCGGAATTTAATACTAATAATTTAAACTATGTAATTAATTAAGAAAGTGTCGTGGTTGCTATTACCGCATTCTGAATACCGCCACTGTGTGTAGGAACATATTTATGCGATACGATACAAGTAACTCGACTCCGCGTTTCCGATGCGCGGACAATGGAATGATGCCTTGTTTACATTCAAATAAGTTTATCGTTGCTATTTGTTGTAAACAGAGAACATCAGTTCTTACTCGGCTATTTTACTATTACTATACCGTCTGTTACGTATAGGTACCCAGAGTCCACGTATGAGCTACCCCTGAGGGCTTACCGCGAAAAACTTTTGCGGTATTTGTAGAGTCATAGACAAGTAGGTATAGGTATGTTCAGCCGTACCTATAGTCTCAGCCGACAGGTAGGCCACGATGATTGAAAAACTAGATTTTGGTGATTTTTAGGGATCCGTACCGCAAAAGGAAAAACGGAACCCTTATAGGATCACTTCGGTGTCCACTTGGTCTGTGAGTTCGACACTCAGGGGAATCAAAAATACTTACTATTTTTTTGCACAAAAGCTATTAACATGAAAATTGCTTCTAAAAATGAGTTATTTAGTTTTTGGTTAAATTCATCGATTACTTACTTATTTTTAGGGTCCCGCCGTACCTCAAAAGGAAAAAAGCAAAACCCTTATAGGATCAATCGTGCGTCTGTCTGTCTGTTCGACCATCCCCCCCTTTATCTCTGAAACTACTGGGTCTACAATTTTGAAAAAAATACACAAAATAGTTCTTTACCTATAGATGACAGGAAAACCTATTAGAAATGTGCAATCAAGCGCGAGTCGGGCTTAATGTAACCCTTGGAACGCGAGTCCAACTTCCACTTCCAGTTGACCTGAACTATGAAATTTGGCAAGTAATATCGTCTTACACTACAAGTATAGGGAAAATCTCAAAAGTCTACATTAATAAAAAAAAGTTAAATTTGTACGGAACCCTCGGTGGCCGAGTCCGACTCGCACTTGTCCGGTTTTTTATGTAATGTACCTAGCTTAGGTACATAACATAAATCACTATCTACACAATAATTAACTAAATATTTGGCGGGTGTTATGTATGCAGATGTAGGTCGAAGTCCAAAGACAATCTGTCGCTTAGAAATGTTATTAATGATCTTAAACATTTGTTAGATTAGATATATTTTAGTACCTAAAACTTGGTAATAGCAATGGTAATAGGTACTCGTAGAGTGCAATGTAAAACAAGTCAAAACTATGATGAATATGATTGTACCTAAGGTACTGTTGTAAGGTAAGTAGACTGTTGAATTGCACATTTCAGTTTTTTGGGTGTTTTACAATACAAGTATTTTTATTTTCATACGTGACTTATAATATTAAATATGAATTTAATCGTCTCTAAATATTATAATTGGTACAAAATAATATAAAAATAAATCCGTTGATTCTGATTAAAAATGTTATTAAGGAAGGTACATGTTTATATTATTAATTAATTACAGAGTTAAAAACCACTTCGCAGGAAATTCTGACTTGTTTATAAATTAGAAGTCACCCTCTAACCAAACATGTATACTCATCAATTTTCTGTCACCCTGTAATGGTGCACGGCCTGACGTTGATAAGAGGCGGGACATTAAACAAGCTTACTAAAATCACCCGCGTAACGCGCGGTCTTATGTCATTTGTTGAATGGATTATGCGTTGGCGTACTCACCTCTGCTCGAGCGAGCTGCTGACGGTCGAGTTACTCGAGTCAAGCGGATGAACGCAGCACGGACACTCGCCACACGGGCTCGCGGTAGCCGCTGCCTCGCGCACTGAGGGAGCCGGGTGACGGCGAGGGCCGCGCCGAGCGCCGCGAGAGGGCGCCGGCCACCCCCGCGATCGATCCACCCTTTATCACAACCCCGCTATTAGACCTTATTACCACTGTAATACGACACATATTTTACGTGCTAACGATAACTTATTATATGAGGCTGTTAGCGCATAAGCGCGATTAACTGCCTCTATTGCCATAGCGTAAAGCGTATAATCGTTTTTGTTTACGCGTACTGTTTGTGTTGGTGTCACTGTTGTGAACTGTTCCGAATTGATAAAATCACAACTCGAAATAAACATACAAATCTTGTTGTTATCATTCTATTAATTATCAGAATCATACGTACCAAAACCGTTTTAGATTTTGTACCTGGCCATAAAAGATGAAAACAATATCTAGTGTTATTTTAAACGTCAAACTTCTATGTAATCATGACGTATAAATAACCCTTGCACTGCGTGTGCTATCAAAATGGTTGCAGACTTACCTCGGTCTAACAAGAGGTTACTAAGTTTTATGAATATGGGGGTTAGTCGCTGCCAAGAAAGTGCATACTTAAATTACACACCTCTATCTACTCTATGAGTAAAATCTATCTACTTGTTGTCTACAACATAATAAAGGCTAGGTAAAAGCGATACTAAGAAATGAAAGTAATATATTTAACAAATCATATAGTTTTATTGCATATAAGAAATAATAACTCATAAAAATCACAACATACGATTACGTCGCTATACAATTAATTCCTTAATTGACACTTATGATACTACATATAAATATGATATGTTTCTTCACATACTATATAATTAATAATATCTCTCATGTTGTTTTCGGATCAATTGGTAGTCATTTCGGAAACATTACCTCGTCTCGTACAAAACCATATCAGATTAGGCAGGTAAGGTGCATATGGGTAATTCCGACTAAGTATGTACACCAGAATGTCGGCTAATTCCGAAATTCATCCATAATTCCATCATGTTTATTGTTTAATCCATTTATCGAATTACCTAACATTTGGAACTTTTCGTAATTACCCGAATACATCAAATAAATCCTTAAATATGTAGTAGATAATAAGCACGGAATGCTAACATAGGTACTGGTAGGTACAGTGTAATTTACTTAACTGCAAATAATACATGAGGTCTTTCAGGAAGACTTAGAAAAGAAGCTTACTTATGTCACTAAATAAAATGGGATACTTAAAATTGGACTTACATTATTTGGAAGCTTTCACAAAGGAAATACATACCTACTTGTACTTTTCTACTATAACACACACAGCTAACTAATTATGCCACAAATAGAATAGGTGTCCAGTCAATTCCTATTATCAATCGTGGAATTGTATTTATTTACATAAAATTATTTCGTAAGGGAGCGGGTCGAGCCTCTTTTTTACCAAGGGTAGACTTTGCTTCATCAAGACGAAGTGTATTATTAAAACATCTAAATGAATATGTGACACGGAAAATCTTATGCTTAATGACTTCAAATTAAAGAAAGTAATGAACTACATACACAATGTGCAAGTTGTTGTTAGGCACCTATATACCTACTGATACCTGTGGGTCCGTTTAATATATATACGTACAGTCAGCACCAGAAGTTGCTAAGCGGGCGAGGTGTTCAAAATTACCTTGGCACGCTCTTATTCTCTTGACAATAAAGTCGCGTCAAGATCATTTTGAATACCTCGCCCGCTTAGCAACTTCTGCTGCTGACTGTATGTAGCTATATTATGTTTAAAAAATCTAAACTGACAGTCGAAAAACGAGAAGTCTGAACTATTTAAAGTGGTCAAAAAATTTTTATTGGTCGAAACGGGGATGACACTCTGTGAATGTTTCTTTATACAGTGTGTAAATCCAATACGGGCGAATTGGTTAGCATAGGACCTAAAAAGTATATTGAGATAAATTTTACTTAGAAATGCATTGAAAATTATAACCATACAAAATAATTCGGCCCGCAATGTAATACACCACACACGTTACGGGATACGAGCTTTTTAAAGTAACTTGTTAGCAGTTACTATGAAAAGCTCGTATCTCGTAATGTCATTATCATCTTGTTTCTTAATGTTTACAGTACATTGCTGCTCGGTACATGTGGAAAAAATTAATCACGGGGTCATAATTAAGTGTAACTTAAAAAAACATCTTAATTAATGATAAGACGGGTAAATTCTATATCTGGTTTAATTTATTGCCCGTATTTGACTTACACACTGTAGACAGCGCCAAAATTGGTTTTGCCTATCTATAGTTTTGTTCTATGGGATTTGGCTTAAAGTGCTGGCACCCAGGATATAAAAACCCAAAAAATAAAACAAGAATCTGACACTATTCACAGGATTGACGACTAAAACTTAAGCTAGCGCCATCTGTAAAATACTACGACCGGCCAACCCTATTTGCTCGTAACTTTTTTAAATAGGCTTCAGATATGCTTTATAAATCGGGCTCCAGTGTAATAAAACGTGTTCCAAATATTACTCGAATTAAAATGCTTTTGAACATGAGTTCATTTGTACGTACAGGTGATTGCTTACCTATGCGCGTATAGTACATATCACAAATAATACTTATGTACCTAACCATAGTACGCTCTGGTACATAAAATATAATTATGTATATCAGACAGCATAACCATGTGACTAATTTCACAGGCTTAAATAAATGCTTTAGTAAAATTATAACACAGCTTTCTACGATTTTATACCCATACAAAGTATATTACATTTATACTGCGGTGTGCAGATGGAAAACCACGCAAAACGCTGCAATAAATTGCCTTTTTATTTAATAAATTCAAACTAGTATCTATCTAATTAACACATCACTACCATTCTGTACAAATAAACATATTTAATTATTTAGTTACGTAATTATGTATATTAGCTAATAGCAAGCATACAATTTCGTCCTTGAAAATAAGGTTCGTTTTCCACCAGAGCCGCTGCGTTTTTATACAAATCGATCTAGCTAAGTTTCGAACCTACAAGTCACTTGTATGTAAAAGTAGCTTAGCTTGGTGGAAAAGCAGCCTAAAGGAACGTACGACTAGTAGATTGCACCCTTAAAATAACGGAAGCAACAAACAATTTTCTAATTTGGTCTCCTACCACTGTATTCTACCCCTCTTCTTCACGTTTTGTAACTCTTTACCACCAGAGATCGGACAGATTGGCGTCATTGCTCGCAATAATGTGGACATGACTCCAAATTTGATTAAATAATTAATCATTTAATTAATTTTTTACCTGAGATTTAATTTTGTTCCCTAGTCAATAAATATATTTTTGATATAAAAAATAAGTACCTACAGAAAATTTGGAAAACATACTGATTATTTTTTTAAATAAATTTACATTATAAGAACTCTTTGTGTTATTTATTGATTAGGAATCAAAATTAAACCTCAGGTAACAAATTAATTAAATGATTAATTATTTAATCAATTTTGGAGTCATGTCCACATTATTGCGAGCAATGTCGCAAATTTGTCCGATCTCTGTTTACCACTGACGTCTATAATTAAAACTGCCCATTGGTCATTACAGAGGGCGCTGAGGGGAAAACGTTTACATTGACTGGATGACTGGTCGGTAAATGGTTTAGAGTCGAACCAAGCTAACTATGCATGGCATTTACTACGACAAAGTGTGGTTAGTTAAATGTCAAATTTCTATGAAAATATGTCGTGGACAATGACACACCCTCGCTTTGCTCTGTTCAAGTACGTGCAAATGAGATGAATTTAGAACGGAGGCATTAAAGACGCGAAGTGATGCAAATTTACGGTTTTTCATTCGAATTCTGGTATTTGCGCACGTTCTCAAATATCATCTGATCAGTCAATTAAACATTTAACCAAAAGCGCCTTCTACTTTGACCTTTTAGTATTAACTTCATTCTGTTTCCATCATAAACTCGTTGATCACTTACTAATGAGGCACGAGCCTATAGCACCTTCAACGTGCGATCAAAATCGCCTATTTCGAAAATTGTGAAGTCAATTGTGATAAAAAATAAAATATTGGCACATTTTGTCATTATTTGACATTCTAATTCTACGTTTACACGCTCGTTCGAGTGGCGAGGCGTAAGTACCTACCTACCTATTGCAAACGCTAGTGTATAAACGAAGAGAGAACAGAGAGTACTCTCCATAAGTTTAGTATTTAGTTTTAAGTTTTTAAAATACATATGTATGTTAGTCTGTGAAGCGCTGGTGGCCTAGCGGTAAGAGCGTGCGACTTGCAATCCGGAGGTCGCGGGTTCGAACCCCGGCTCGTACCAATGAGTTTTTAGGAACTTATGTACGAAATATCATTTGATATTTACCAGTCGCTTTTCGGTGAAGGAAAACATCGTGAGGAAACCGGACTAATCCCAATACGGGCCTAGTTTACCCTCTGGGTTGGAAGGTCAGATGGCAGTCGCTTTCGTAAAAACTAGTGCCCACGCCAATTACTGGGATTAGTTGCCAAGCGGACCCTAGGCTCCCATGAGCCGTGGCAAAATGCCGGGACAACGCGAGGAAGATGATGATATGTATGTTAGTCTGTAAGGTATTTGTAATATAGGCCTTGTTGCCTGAATTAAATTTCTAAATAAATAAATAATCCCAATTCACCTAGTAATTCGGCTCGCCGCTCGCACGCGGAGTAAGACATAGTATTTATTTATACTATACACAACGCTGTAATGCACAATCGGTGTTGCACGATCATACGATCCAGTGTGATCGGCCGCAAAATCGTCGGCGTGTGTTATTTTCCATGACGTTTCTTGGAATTGTTGAATATAAGTATACAATGCACAGCCTGGAGTCACCTTATTTCGTTAAGTGCGAACACGTGACTGAAATTAGTAGTTAATAGGGTTTGTGAAGTGAAAATCATCTTCTCAATAATATGTTAACTGACTTTAGAATCGGTATAAGAGACCTTGTATTTACTTACTAAAACATTCGCTCCAACGCCGCATATCTCATTTTCAGCTGTTTATTTTCTTCGAAATTCACTACATCCCCCCGATGCGTCACGTCACAAAAAAACACAATTATTAGAATGTACTCTGCGTAGTTATCATCATAACAGTATTAACAGTCTCGCTAGGAGGCGGTAGCGGGCGCGGCAGTGGTGGTGCTATAAGTCGCTCTCGGTCCACTGCTAGTCGCCGCGCCGCGCCCGCCGCGCCGCCGCCGTGTCGCGCCGGTACAGCCACACCTGGAAGACAAAATACTATTTCGAATTATAATATCACTGATATATCTCTCACGTTTTAGCGTTTACGCCGGTGGTGAGGACGCATCCTCAGCAACTACTCCGGAATTCAGTGTTCTCTAATATTTATACTGCCAACCATTCCGTATTCGATTTTAATTACGTCATCTGCGAAAAAATCGCTCTAGTAATTCTCTCGACGCGAACAAAATGTCGAGCGAATTATTCATCAATCATCAGACCAAATTGATTGTTTCAGTTTAGGTATGTCTGATGAAAATCGTTCAAAGTTCGTCCCACTTGATCTTACATATTTGTAAACGCTGGGCGAATCTCCAACATAACACAATCATTGTTGCTGAGGTTATATACCTACATACGAAAAAAAATCTGATTAATTTGACACAAAAGCTTAATAGCTAAAATAAAAAGATAACTATATAATCTCAAATTATAGCTTAAATAAAATAGAATAACAACTAACACGTCACTAATGCGTTTGAAAATACTACTAATTAAAACCAAATGGTCTCAACGCATTAAAAGCTCAGATATAATACTGGATCTATATCTATTTAAGTAAGGTTTAAAATAGCATAACATGCAAACGTTCATACAGTGACATCATTAAATTTGCATCGTACACACAACATGGTAAATTAATCTGTTATCGATGTACTTAATTAGGTATGTTATACGACTCTTGAACCCACAATGTTGCTGTTATAAATACGTAATACGCGGGACTAGTTATTAATAAAGACTGGTTATTAACTCACACAAAAGACGTTGCATTTCTGATTATAGTTATAGATGGCACATCTTAGCGAAGTCGTAGGTACTAAGACTATAAACCGTATAAACATACCGGGGAGGGCTGGGAGTTTTGGGTGTGGGAATGATTTCGTGTATTTACTTACTACTTTGTTTATTGTAAAAAAAGTTACCAAACTATGAATTAAAAATAGCTAGTAAGCGTCTAATGTTATATAATTTCTGTTTTTACACTTTTTACCTATCTTTTGGCTAGTGCATAATATCACCGCACCTAAAATTCTGGGATATGATTATAAAATGGAATGGAACTATAGAAGGCTTGTCAGCCGCTACCACGGTATTAAATAAACTGCGCTTAAATTAGTAGTATAGTATTGTCATTTCCGAGCTTGTGTTTTTGAGCTAACAAGTAACTGCTATGGCGGTTGGCGTTCCGGCGAGAGGCTATCGAAATAAGATACCTAATATGTATTTCAAAGTGCCTCAGTGTCGGAAGTTTACAACAATTATCAAGAAAACTGCTTTGGTACTTATCAGATTTTACCATTTAATGGTGTTGTACCTAGGAAACTACAGGCGATGATCGCATACAACGTGAAAAATGTGTAATTTCGTGGCCTCATACTTACTCACGTATTTCCGTAATATTTTTGCGCTCAACGGAGATGTTATATCTATCTATATCTATCCAGTGGTACTTACTTGGAAGAGTATGACGACGTCTAAGGCAACTTGCAGCGAGCCGCACACCCAGAACTGCGTGGGCGCCTCCCTCATTACAAAATAGGCAGTCTTGAATACGTCGCCGCAGGTCCACATTATCACCATGCTCAAGCTGAAACATAAACAAAAGGAGTTGAGAATATCAACACAACATATAGGTAACCTACAACGTATTGTAATATTTTGTGGCTAGGCTGTGACCAAGAAATCAACATACAGGCTGATTTTTCCTCACATAGCCATACTCTGCGAAGTGACTATGAAGATCTTTCTGAACTTTCACATGGAGACTATGTTGAAGTAGTATAGGGACGGACGCCCGATCCGTATAAATTTGAAAGTGATTTATGTCCGATTGATTTATGGTAGCTTTATTTACCTGCGACTTACGAGCATTCATTCCTATATTTTTAGCGCTGGATCTTGACATGGCTGGCTGGGAAGCTGGTTTATATTAAGGCTTTGTCAAATTCAGATGGCGCAGCGCGGTGTGAGCGAGGCATCACGCTCGCACGAGGCATCACGCTTGCACGAGGCATCACGCTTGCACGAGGCAGGCCAAGAGTACGCGAAACACCGCAGCGTTAAAGCCTTTACACCAAAGCTAATGACTCCTGTTCATTTTTTAAATTTATGTATCAAACATACCTCATCCCCTCAGTGCTCTTGTTCTGATGGTTCTTGGCAATCTGCGGCGCCCCGAGCATGGCCTCCGTGAACACGGCCATGAACCCAATAAGCTCGACGAAGGGCCCGAACTCGATCAGCAGGTACGTGGCGGCGGCCCCGATCACGGAAAACACGAGCATGCAGTCCACGTAGCTTTGGAAATCTGTCCATGCCCAGAAATATTTCCTTTCCATATCTGCAATTAATGTTTTAGGAAATTAGCAGGAAAAGAAAACCCTAAAAATGTTAGAATTGTGTGGTATAGTCGTGTAAAACTGACCAAGTCCGCACAGAAAGAGCGCATATACACGCGAGGATGTTGTCGTGCGAAGTACCTGGGTCTTTCTACCAAACCAAACGGACTGGGGTCTGTCTCTATCTCTCTCACCCTACCTTCGAATACGCGAGCGTGAATGAGAAGTTTTACGACCCCGGTCGTCCGCTTGGTTTGGGTCTACTATTAGGAATGCCTCACCGGAGCAAGGCTTTTGAGGACCTTGCGTGCATTAGCTTCGTGCGAGGCACGTCTGCATCTAGTACACAGACCGAGCTGCTTCAGGTGATATTTCCGGGAGGCAGCGGGTTATGTGTGGACAATTAATAATTGTGAAGCATTGCCGAAAAAAAGTAGCATTCAAAAAAAAAAATGTTTTTTCCAAATTGAAAATAAATTATATTTTAACTGATCCATGTCTTGAAATCAGGGACATACAATGGAAGTATGTTATGTTTATGGTTTTAGTAATACCAACCGCCATTCGACAGTGATTACTGATTACTATTGTCCCCTTATCTTAACACCATTAGGCAGTAGCATGCCTATTAGTATAAATGATAATATATTTGAATGATGGGATAAAAATAACACAAATAAGTAAAAATAAAACATTTTCCTGTAATGCACTTCACTCAAGCTATAATATATGTGACAATACATATAAATACATTGCTAAGTTGTATTTTACAAAAAAATAAAAGCATTTGTTGCAAAAGTGAACATGATGTATTACACATCGTAACATAAATGTCTATTGAACAAGGAAGTAACAATGTAAAGCTTAAACAACATTCTCATGCCAGAGGCAAATGACATCAATAGATAAGATAATAATGTGACATACAGATAGATTTGACCCATTGTTGCTCTGGTGGAGATTATACAAGTATAACTATCATGTATCCTATAGTTATTAGGTTGTAACCCTTGATAAAACAGTTCATTGAACTAGAAATGTACTTTACCAAAAATAATGGAATTGTTACTTCTCATATCTATGTGTTTATAAAGCTTTGAATGAAAAACCACCACATGCTAGGGTATATTAAATAAAAGCTTAACACATTCAGTGGCAGCGCGAGCTACGCGCTACGAGCGTAGCCAATAACACGGGAAAAACCGTATGTAGCGAAAAGCGCCTACGAACAGTGAACTCGCCTAGCGAGTCGCTGGCACTGAATGTGTTAATGGTTAAAATGTCATGGAAACAAACACAATCATTATGCCAAGTAACTTCTTCAAAATGCATGGAAAACCACACAACCGGGATGAATGCAAAGTAAATTTGTAAGCAGATTCTGAAACAAAAATGAAACTTATTGATAAGACAAAACACAGTGTTTTTGCATTCTATACCACGTAAAAACTGTAGCAGCACTCACCATAAAACCGATGAGGCTTTTCCCCACTGGGTGCCCCGCTGTGTTGCTCCAGCCAGCGTGCCGTTTCATCTGGCTGGTCTGAGCCGTTCACACAACACAATAGGATATATAACATGAATATTGCACCTAATGTCACCATCAATACACCAACCACCAAACAAAACATAAATATTGTTAAAAATAATATAATATGCTAAAAACAATAAAGAAAATTAGTCAACCAATATATGATTATAAAGTGCAACTTAAAGTAAACTTAAAATATTTGCAACATACATAAATGAGAATAACAAGCTGGAAAAAAAACAATAAAAGAAAAAAAAAGGCATTATGTAGGTACTTAAAAAATTATAGTAAGCTAATCGAACGAGCGAGCGAAGCGAAGCGAAGTTCTTACATTCGACTTTGAACACACGGCTGGCTAGGGGCACGTCCCGGCATTTCAATGTTTTTAAGCTGAACTTTCAGAGGATAGTTTGATACTCAATAACTTAAGTAAATTTATTCTAATTTAAATGAAATTGGGTGAACGTATAGTCGAGGGCATTATATTTTAGTCATTAAATTTTGAGCTGGCTTGAACAAGAGGTTATTGAGCTAGAAGAGCTTAAAATGCTAAAAAGTCATTTGTGAGGGGTCTTGCTATTCTGGTCATGTTAATTGCAAGAAAGTATGGTCGAGTTTGGTATCAAATGAAAGTGCTCGGTTTACACATTTATAATATTGTTTTTTTAAAGATTTTTTTTTAAATTATGACAATTTTGGAATCCAAGATGGCGGCCATGCACTGTCATTAAATCATAATGGATATCATTTTATAGGTTTTAGGGGGCGCAGATTTCGAAAATGATGATCATTTTGGATTCCAAAATGGCGGCCATGCACTCCATGCAGTATGTCATAAAAGTCGTCATGGATATCGTTTTATAGGTTTTAGGAGGCGCAGATTTCGAAAATGATGACCATTTTGGATTCCAAGATGGCGGCCATCCAGTATGTCATAAAAGTCGTCATGGATGTCGTTTTATAGGTATTAGGGGGCGCAGATTCCGAAAATGATGATCATTTTGGATTCCAAAATGGCGACCATGCAGTATGTCATTAAAGTCGTCATGGATGTCGTTTTATAGGTTTTGAGGGGCGCAGATTTCGAAAATGATGACTATTTTGGATTCCAAAATGGCGGCCATGCACTATGTCATAAAAGTCGTCATGGATGTCGTTTTATATGTTTTAGGGGGCACAGATTTCGAAAATGATGACCATTTTAGATTCCAAGATGGCGGCCATGCACTATGTCATAAAAGTCGTCATGGATGTCGTTTTATAGGTTTTAGGGGGCGCAGATTTCGAAAATGATGACCATTTTAGATTCCAAGATGGCGGCCATGCAGTATGTCATAAAAGTCGTCATGGATGTCGTTTTATAGGTTATAGGGGGCTCAGATTTCGAAAATGATGACTATTTTGGAATCCAAGATGGTGGCCATGCACTATGTCATAAAAGTCGTCATGGATGTCGTTTTATAGGTTTTAGGGGGCGCAGATTTCGAAAAAGATGACCATTTTGAAATCCAAAATGGCGGCCATGCATTATGTCATAAAAGTCGTCATGGATGTCGTTTTATAGGTTTTAGGGGGCGCAGGTTTCGAAAATGATGACCATTTTGGAATCCAAAATGGCGGCCATGCAGTATGCCATAAAAGTCGTCATGGATGTCGTTTTATAGGTTTTAGGGGGCCCCGATTTCGAAAATCATGACCATTTTGGAATCCAAAATGACGGCCATGCAGTATGTCATAAAAGTCGTCATGGATGTCGTTTTATAGGTTTTAGGGGGCGCAGATTTCGAAAATGATGACCATTTTGGATTCCAAGATGGCGGCCATGCAGTATTTCATAAAAGTCGTCATGGATGTCGTTTTATAGATTATAGGGGGCGCAGATTTCGAAAATGATGACCATTTTGGATTCCAAAATGGCGGACTTTCACTATGACATAAAAGGCGTCATGGATGTCGTTTTATAGGTTTTAGGGGGCCCCGATTTCGAAAATGATGACCATTTTGGAATCCAAAATGACGGCCATGCAGTACGTCATAAAAGTCGTCATGGATGTCGTTTTATAGGTTTTAGAGGGCGCAGATTTCGAAAATGATGACCATTTTGGATTCCAAGATGGCGGCCATCCAGTATTTTATAAAAGTCGTCATGGATGTCGTTTTATAGATTATAGGGGGCGCAGATTTCGAAAATCATGACTATTTTGGAATCCAAGATGGCGGCCATGCACTATGTCATAAAAGTCATCATGGATGTCGTTTTATAGGTTTTAGGGGGCGCAGATTTCGAAAATCATGACCATTTTGGATTCCAAGATGGCGGCCATGCAGTATTTCATAAAAGTCGTCATGGATGTCGTTTTATAGATTATAGGGGGCGCAGATTTCGAAAATGATGACCATTTTGGATTCCAAAATGGCGGACTTGCACTATGAAATAAAAGTCGTCATGGATGTCGTTTTATAGGTTTTAGGGGGCCCCGATTTCGAAAATGATGACCATTTTGCAATCCAAAATGACGGCCATGCAGTATGTCATAAAAGTCGTCATGGATGTCGTTTTATAGGTTTTAGGGGGCGCAGATTTCGAAAATGATGACCATTTTGGATTCCAAGATGGCGACCATGCAGTATTTTATAAAAGTCGTCATGGATGTCGTTTTATAGATTATAGGGGGCGCAGATTTCGAAAATGATGACTATTTTGGAATCCAAGATGGCGGCCATGCACTGCGTCATAAAAGTCGTCATGGATGTCGTTTTATAGATTTTGGGGGGCGCAGATTTCGAAAATTATGACCATTTTGGATTCCAAAATATCGGCCATGCACTATGTCATAAAAGTCGTCATGGATGTCGTTTTATAGGTTTTAGGGGGCGCAGATTTCGAAAATGATGACCATTTTGGATTCCAAGATGGCGGCCAGGCAATATTTCATAAATACGTCATGGATGTCGTTTTATAGATTATAGGGGCGCAGATTTCGAAAATGATGACCATTTTGGATTCCAAAATGGCGGACTTGCACTATGACATAAAAGTCGTCATGGATGTCGTTTTATAGGTTTTAGGGGGCCCCGATTTCGAAAATGATGACCATTTTGAATTCCAAGATGGCTGCCATGCAGTATGTCATAACAGTCGTCATGGATGTCGTTTTATATGTTATAGGGGGCTCAGATTTCGAAAATGATGACTATTTTGGAATCCAAGATGGCGGCCATGCACTATGTCATAAAAGTCGTGATGGATGTCGTTTTATAGATTATAGGGGGCGCAGTTTTCGAAAATGATGACTATTTTGGAATCCAAGATGGCGGCCATGCACTATGTCATAAAAGTCGTCATGGATGTCGTTTTATAGGTTTAGGCCCGGCGCAAATTTCGAAAATGATGACTATTTTGGAATCCAAGATGGCGGCCATGCACTATGTCATAAAAGTCGTCATGGATGTCGTTTTATAGGTCATGGTCATCATATTCGAAATCTGCGCACCTGTTTCAAATAAGATATAGATGCATCCTAGTAAGTCAACAACATCTATATCTACTATCGAAATGTACTTTTGATAGTAGTAGTACGAAATGTAATCTGAAAGGAAACAAGTAATGCATTCCTGTAATGAGGAATCGACATTGATTCCAATTACTAGTAATTGTAATATTCGAGAAATTGATTCCTGATTCCTCAAATGGAATTGTACTTAGTAATTCGGTATTGTTACATTTCAAAGTATCTAATCTGGGAATCGGTAATCAGATTAAAAAGTAATTTCAAGTAATCGTGGAATCAGGATTCAATTACGAAATGCCCATCTTGGACTAAGTAGCACTGCTTTCAATTGATCTTTTTGACGAACCGCGAGTTCTCAGTTCGGGGCGAACTACTAGTTATCCAGTATCCATAATCTATATTTAGGTATCAGTAAGTAACTAAATAAGTATTTTCATACCAAATAAAGATTCACCTGTAAATATTCGCTCCCTTGCTCTTATGATTTGGTTCTTTTTGCGAACATTGACACAGAGGTGGATCATTACAAACATAGTAATGTTCATGACAATACTTTGGATCAGGAGCGGCAACTCATAACGTTTGCCAAACCTAAAATAAAAAAAAGGATGTTAATATTATACAGAAAGTAAAATATAGTAAATTAAACTAATTTCTGTATTGCACTTACCAGAATAATATACGAAGTGTGTTAGCTATTAGAAGAGTTAAGCAAACATAAAGGGAAAACCCTTCAGCATCCTGTGTCCTTTTGATTTGACGATACTGTGGAATGTATGGTGCTACGCCACCGATAATCATGGCTCCAGCTGCTCCCCATCCTACTAGGTGCCCGACGGTCAACCCCAACTCATCAGAAATAATCCAATCCATCTTTAGTTTCTATATTTATAAATTAATTAACAAATTGTGCACTTTTGCATTTTACTGAACTAGTATTTAAAAAAATCATTTCTATAATTCAAGGACACCATTGTTAAAAATCAGATGGATACATTTCCTTTTTATTGTAAACACTGCCTAGATTCGTATAAATATCTTAATTATATTGTAAAACATAAGCTGCTGGAATGAAAATTGATTATTGGACTAGCTATGTTGTCATCGCTGTCATCGTATCAATTTGACAATACAACATACGTTCCGGTTCCTTACAATATTACACACAACAGAAAAAAAATACGAATTAAATCCGTTAATGAATAATAGCATTTATAATATAAAAATCAAGTTCTAGGGGAAAAATAGTTTTGTTTCTTAATTTTGTTTACATTGACCTCAAAAAGTCAGTTGTTGCACTGGTGGTTTTCCAAATTTTTGCAAGTTTACTATTTCTGAACGGTTTCGTCTTCATGTGGGTTGCGTTTAGTTGTTTCGTAATAAAATCGTTTGTGGTTTCTTAAAGTTATTACCGACATTTTCGTTAATTAAATAAATAGAAACGGTTTGTTTTATAAAGGTGATAGTAAAGTGGTCATATTTTATTTTTATCTTTTATAACGATTCCTGATACTTCAAAGATTTGCGTTTAGTTGGTCTTCTTATAGGTTCTTATTCGATTATTCGACGTTTGTCACTGTCATTGTCAATAGTGTCAATATAAAAATAGCAATAACCTTAAAATTGTAGATTAGATAAAAATATATTAAAAACAAAAAAAATAATTTGGTCAGTGCAGTCCTTAAGCATATCATAAACACTGTAAATAAAATGACAATTATTTCGAAGTTTCTCCCAAGTTTACGGAATGGAAGACCACTGCAATTTGTACCTATAGTTCTACATAAAAATAATATTACTAGCAGTCGATGCTATTCTACAGAAAAACGAGAAAGTAGTTTAGCAAAAAGCCAAGAAAGGGCCGAAGTATCCACTGATGTCCGACCTTTAGGAGAAAAGATAAAGGAGACGACTAAAACGGTGTCATATACTGGCGTTATATTGCTCGGTGTTGGGGTCACCGGTATAATTTTTTATTATGTCTTCAGGGAGTTATTTTCTAGTAACAGCGCAAACAGCATTTATTCGACTGCTTTAGAAAAGTGCAAACAAGTACGTACCTACTCTTTTATAGCTGGATCTAAATATTAATCTAATAATCTAATCAAAACAAATTCAATTCAATTTTCTAACACTTGATCCAAATTTCACATTTCATATTTATGATGCTTGTGATGGGCTGCTCGAGGTTTTATCTGACGATATATCTTACCATTTTAGGATCCTAGAGTAGAAGATGCATTGGGTGCTCCAATTAAGGGTTACGGAGAAGAGACCTCAAGACGACGTCGCACACATGTCAGTCATGCAGTGTATGAAAAGGATGGAGTCAAACACATGAGGATGAGGTTTTATATCAAAGGAATCAGGAACAAGGCAGTTGTTGAACTGGACATGAAACAGGTCAGTGATCTTTATCAATTTTTGCAAAAATGTTTCATAATGTATACTTCTTCCTTGGACCTTCTAAGCAACCATGTTTATATTAGGATTGGATATTTCGGTTCGATAACTCGAGATATTTTATTAAGGAAATTAGAACTTTAAATTAAATTACATAAGGTTCAAATTTCTTCCATTTTTTCCCGCAAGTTATCAACTTCTTCCCGCCATGTACGGATTTAGGATATATAGGATGTTAGATTTACTATAGTTTGTAAATTATCAGACAATTGTAACGTGCATGGGTGTTTTGAGTGGAACTTCTGACACTTTCATGAAAGGGCAATTTTTAATAGATACATTAAGTAATCATGTATCATTTATGTTTATAAGCTAGTTGAATAACCACAGATTAACATTTGATTTCAGAATGATTATGGCAACTACCAGTGTCGGTATCTATTGGTGCAACTAGATGACTACAGCGGCAAAACATTCATCATTGAAGACAACCGTGCTGAACTCGACCGTAAAGATTTTGCTGGCCAATTACCTACTCTTACCCTTACTCAGTGAATAACTCATGTAGATAAGTAGTGTGTACATACCTAATTGTTATAGTTATAAATTGTTGAACAAAAATTTTTTTTTAATTTGTTTATTTTATGATCAATAAAATTATGACATTAATGACAAAATTAAAACTTTAAATTAATAGGCATTATCATCTAAATATTCTAAATTAAAATATCAGCCTATTTAGTAAGTAGTCTCTGGGATTACTAACTTATTATTTTATCTTTGGTAAAATATTTTTGGGAAATTATATGATTATTTAAACGGTACAGCTTTGTAGTTACAGTTTCTTCCACGTAACTACTTCCCATGCCATCAGTAAGCGATTGCTGAAAACGAACTTTTTGATTCTATTAAAAATCCAGTAAAACACTACTGCCATAGATAGATACTGTGGCCACGCCCATTTGACCTCCTGCAGAAGGCTTGGTGTATACAGTACTAGGTTTTCAGGTATTCTTAGTCGTATTTTGATATTCATTGTTCCAGTATGTCCATTCTGGCTTCTAGAGTGTAATGTTTTAGTGTCAATAATAGCTGAAACATAAAGTAAAAGTAAACTAGAAGCTTTCGATTTGAAGTCACCTATGAAGTTATATAGTATACATAAAAGGATAAATAGTGGGTACTAAATTCTTGCTTATATTATAAATCTTGTAAATACTGTAGATTTATATTACCTTCTCTGATAAAGTAATCTTCTAAAATAGCATTTACAACATCTTTATCTTTCTTTTCCAAGTATCTGAATAAAGATGTATTATAAATAGTGTCTATAGTGTTTGGACGACATGGCAAGTGGGAGGCCTGATGTAATGTCAAGTCTCCGTAGTAAATGAATGCAGAGGGTGGTAGAGAAAATTCCTTAGTTATTATTGCCAAACCCTGCATGTGAAGGGGGCATACAGTCTGTAAAGAATAAAGATTGATTATGATATTATGCAGAATCTTATTTTTTTTAAAGTCATAGCCATATTGTCTTTATGGAAGTCATAATCATAAATCATTAGAAGCTCGAGCAGTTGTGATTGTGACAACAATTACAACTTTAAAAGCCTTGCTTTAACAGCGATGGTTTAAGCCTTTAGAGCTCTGCTAAGGGCACACTAACAAGACTAGTAACTTTTTAGTTACTAGTGTTGCTAGTGTGTTTAAATATATAGTTTGTCAAAGGACTGTCTCATTTTAAACATAGACAGAGAGAATCATACTATCTTTGTCTTACACTAGTACTAGCACCCAACAGAAAAGGATGAGTATAGTTTTTTTTTGTCTTATTTACTGACAAATTGGTTTGACCTATATTCTAATGTAAGAGAGTAAAATCTTTTTAGTAGACCTCACCTTTAATTGGAAGTCCAATCCTAAAAGTAGAACTATTGAAGCTAATGGCTTGACTTGAGGAATTTGGAGAAGAAATTTGAGTTCCAATACATCATTAGTTCCATCACCATTATTATCATGCTCATCCACCTAAGAAAATTAGACAAGTAAAGATTAAAAGTAAGACCTAAGTAAGAAAATGAGTAAAGCAAACTAACAGCATGCAGGCAAAGTAAATGGGTGGTGGGAGAGTATTTCACATTTTACCATGGTATGATTGATACAAATCTGACACTTTTTATGACTTAAAGATATGTTTATTTGTTTGGATCCATGCCTTCCCAATCATGTTGCTTCGTAAATTTACCTGAAATTCAGCACAGTATTCATCATGATCATAGTTGTCATTACCACACACTATTGGCTGACTAGGATCATCGGTCTCTGCCACTAAAAGATAGTCGTATGTAAAATGTACCACCGGTTGTTCAAAGTAACTCTGGGACTTTAACCAAAACCCTGCAAATAAGTTAGGTTAGCGCATCGGTCATACACATGTCATACTCAGATTTGTATTTGTTTTTACCTCGACCCCCGTATGCAAAAACGAATGGCAGGATAATAATAAGTCCATTTGTCAGCAATATGAAAAACATTGCTTTCGAGAGAAGGTAGCTTTTGTATTGAATTTCCACATTATAAGTAAATAGCGTAAACAACTTCATTACGATAGTGGAGAATTAATTTAGGCTATATTCCTTGATGTATCGTTAGCATTTTCTTCTTCTCCTTACTTCGTAGTAGTTTCTTAATAAATTCAATAAACATTTAAGTATTGATTAGAACAATACAACAGCAATGTTATGACATTCCGTGAATTTCGTCCGTCAACAAACATTAAATAATTCGTTGCTTAGCAACTAGTGTTGCAAGGGTATTGTAACTTTTTTAAAGCCCTCGCAGACGACGGTACCTAGCGTCGAGCTTAGTGCGGATCGATAAAAAGGCCCTCCACACGAAGTCGCCAACGCGAGTGTGAAGTCGATTTCGTTGTTAGCCAAAATCGATTCCACACTCGCGTTCGGGGCTTCGCGCTGTTATTCGCGCACGAGTGTCGAGGAAGCTAAAGACATGATTACGTGCCAGAGCGAGATAGAATATTATTATTCTGATGCACTGCGCGAAAAACTATTTTTTTTTATCTGCCTCTCTGTCGCACTTGCATATATTCAAGCGTTGCATATTCGTTGCTCCTACTTAGCCAGTTATGCGTTAGAGGGAGCAAGCGATACCTATAGCTATCTTCCACTGCATAGCTGCGTCCCTAAGGCTTGTCGAGACCTGCCACGCGTGGAAACGTAGAATTGAATCGCATGCCATTTGTTGCAAGGTCTGTAGAAGCCTTTAGTTGAAAGCAAATGCTTAGTTCACGAATAGCACGCTAGGTGGCTCTGTTATGTATATGAAAATCATGTGATTCAGATTTTTCACGTGATGGATGATGATGGGTTGGCCGGGCGAAGTATTTAGCAGATGGCGCCATCATAGCTTGCCCTGTCAATCCCTAGAATGGGGTTGGCAACTGTCAAAGGTTTGCATAGATGGCGCCATCATAGCTTGCCCCTTTTTCTATGAGATTTGACTTAAAGGGCTGGCATCCAGGGCATTAAAAAAACAAAAAATCGACACAATTCTAGGGATTGACAGGGCAAGCTATGATGGCGCCATCTGCTGAATACTTCGACTGGCCAACCCCATTGTGTATTTTTTTTGTTTTATTAATGCCCTGGGTCACCTGGATGCCAGCTCTTTAAGACAAATCTAATAGAATAACGGGGCAAGCTATGATGGTGCCATCTATGCAAACCTTTGACAGTTGCCAACCCCATTGATCATGTAGTCCCCAATTCCCCATATACATAGTTTTTATTTCATTCCTACTAATATATATTTTTGATACTACGTCGGTGGTAAATAAGCATACGCGGTCCTGGTGGTAAGCTGTGACCATAGTCCATGGACGTCTGCGACTCCCGGGTGTGTTACAATGGGCGTTGCCGACACTTTAAAAACCTGTACACTCCTTTTTTGAATCCATGGACCCATCGAATCCATACTGTAGTGTGTAGTCACTTCCCTCGAGAAAACCTTGGCAGGGTGTCATTAGCACGCGCCACGCGACTATTTAGGTTTCAGGGTGAGGGTCAACGCTGAAAATGTCAACATATCAATATCAATAATCAATAATGGATCTTGTGACTCTTGAGGCTTTGGAGACCCGCGGACAGCGTATGCTTATTAGGGCTCCGATAGTCACCCTTCGGGTACGGAACACGGAATTCTAAAGGCCACTTGAACTATAACCCGAGGTTAAGCGGTTGAACCGCTAACCCAGTGTCAAATTGTACCTACTGGTAACCATGGTAACTCCAGGTTTAACCGGTTAACCCCGGGCGGGTTAGTGAATGGTGCTAGTGGCCATTAGTAGGTAGGTATCACGTTTTTTGTTTTGTATGAACAAAGTATACTATTTATTTAATTTTATTAGGTAGGTACTTAATGTTGTTATTAAACGCATGAAAAAAACCATGATTATAAATCAAAGATGGACAAAATTTTACCACATATATCTAAATTTAATAAGGAGTGAAAAAAGCGATAGAAAAGCTTGAAACCCCCAAAACTTCTATGCATTTGACATTTTGCAAGACCTCCATCTACACTAGCGCCCCTAGCGGTGAAATTAAGTACACGCGGTAGCCCTCATTCAGTTGCCACAAAACCAAAGAGTAGGCACAAAACATGTGGCGCCGCGCCGTATCTCGCCATCTAGTTTGGCTGTAACTCGGTGGCACGATATTATCTTCTACATCAATAATTTTTCAAATTTTTGCCTTGCCCAAACTGTCACTGCGGAGTATGGTATAAATAAGAATGATGGTTTTCGAAATTTAGTAGAGTGGTTTAAGTATTGTTTATTGTGTATCCAGTATCCATGTGTATCTTTGTAACAGCTACCTACAGTAAGCAATGTAAGCATGACCCATGGAATGATTATGCTCTAGTCAGTAACTTTCAAGTAGGTATGAATAAGAAAGACAATGGCAATAAAATACTTAAATAATAGCATTATAGTTAGTAGGTACGGTTTAGTTTTAGTAGTGTCGCATTTTGACAAGGTATCAAATAAGCAAATAACTACGCTTTGTTTGAGTTACTTATATGTACAAGGTGATGCTACACCTGCCACTGAAAGTGGGATGGGTCCTACACGTTGTATAGGTCATACTGAGCAACTTTTACTATGGGACAACCTCGAAATCGCGAAAAAAAATTGACTCTCCCATACATTTTGACTGGCTGATGTTGATATCTTGTAACGGGAGTCGTGTCAATTTTTCGTCTAAAAATTCTACCATTCTCTTTTAGGTTAACAAAAGGTTAATCTCTCTAAGTAGGTACGAGTAGAACAAATTAGACTATGACAGATACTTGCGTAGTTTCATCCGCTACTATTGATACTGACTGACTGTACCACTTTTCTATTGATTATTGAGGGAGTCGCCGTTAAATCAGTTACATGATTATGCCAGCCCTATTAGTACCTTACACTAGTATTTTTACATGTCTACTTAGGGTGTGGCTTTAAAAAAAAAAGATATAGGTACATACTACATAGGTACATTGTAAACTAATATTAATGTACACATGATATTGATAACGAAAGTCTTCTTGAATATAAAGGTCCCGTTTTTTTGTACGGAATCCTAAAATATCTCCACTGACTTATTTTTCCCCATTATTGAATTGTTATCGATGTTATCTTATCATTTTCATCAGTGGTACGGCACGGCACGAGAACCTAGATCCGTTGATAATGTTACTTAACAGAAATTCTTAATTAGTGATTCGACAACAAGAAAACGTCAAGATAACAGATGAAGTATTTTTAAATTAAGTACCTACTCCTTTGGAAAAATTAAAAATGCTTCCTTCCAGAAAATAGAGATATCTCAATGATTTAGGTAAGGTAGTTTCCGTGAAAAGGGCCCCATAAATTCCTCTACACTTTATACTTCTATACATACTAGGTTGGTAGGTACTAGGTATATATTGCTTTTGTATAAAGGTATCTGGACAATGGCACGCAGGTATTATTACAAGTGTACTGACGCATTTCACACAGCTAGACTCGTGAAGTTCTGGTTTCTCTACAAGTCAGCGCACAACAACAAAAGGACTTTTAGAAACCAGCGACCCCGGCGCCTGCGTTGACAACTGACACCTAGCCGGTGAATGATCCCTCTGTTAAACTTTCGTATATAAAGGGCTAGCGAACACCTAACCGCAACATTCGCTCTGGTGTCAGCCAAGAGCGCTGTGGAAGTAATAATAAACGACGCCTCCACCAAGATGGCCATGGTCCGACGTTCTAGTATGGACAGGATGTCCTCCAGCATGACATCCAGCATGACTGGAATGGGACTTGGCGGGATAACGGGCCTCACCTCAGGGATGAGTACATTAAGCTGTATGAGGGAGCAGCAAATGACGATTGGCGGGATGCCGTCCAACTACGTGCCGGGATTATCGGCCTATTACAATATATCTAGCTTCTGTCAGCGTCCCGGACAGACCCGGCGTGGGCCCATGCAGAGGGCTGGACCGACGGCTCAGCATCGTCCCGGGCGCTCTCACAGCACCGGCTCCCTGCATCGCATGAAACACTCGATGAGGAACAGCCCCAACACGCAATACACCCATAACCTTATTTGCAAGATGGCTGACCAGAATGAACGCCGTCGCCGTCAAGACACTTTGGATGTCATTCCTCAAAGTTATTACTCACAGCAACCCTTGAAAGTAGAGCTGACTGAGTTCTATTCAAGGGATAATTCGAAAGATCATCATACTGATCAGTATGATCTGGTCAATGATAATATTTTGCCGAATCCGGTATACCGAAGAGGACAGAACTTCTTCTTCGCGGTTCGTTTTGACAGAACCTATGACAAGCAGCAGGATATGATCCGCATTGTTTTTTGCTTTGGTAAGAATAAATTTAATACTCTTCCTTTTTTTAACCGACTTCCAAATCTAAAAGGAGGAGGTTATCAATTCGGATGTATGTTTTTTTTATTTTTTTTTATTTTTTTTTATGTTTGTTACTCCATATCTCCGTCATTACTGGACCGATTTTGAAAATTTTTTTTTGATTGTATGTATATGCACACAGATTGGTCCCGTTTTTGTCAAAACCCGGTTTTGATGATGGGATCCATGAGGAATCGAGGGAACTCCTCAAATCTTAAAGGCATACATATAGTGATTTTTGTGTTTTTATCAACAAATCAAGCATATACATTCAAAAAAGTGATGAAGTGGAACTGCTGATGATGATCAGAACGGAACTCTTCAACGACGTATAGTACACGTTTGACGATTTGTCCTCTTCGTTATGTTTGTTAAGCAAGTTAAGTTTTTAATCCACATTTTTGTCAAGCTCGAGTTCTGATGATGGGATCCATGAGGAATCGAGGGAACTCCTCAAATCTTAAAGGCATGCGTATAGAGATTTTTGTATTTTCATCAAAAAATTAAGCATTTTCATTAAAAACTGTCGCATTTGATGCAGTGGAACTGCTGATGATGATCAAAACAGAACTCTTCAACGACGCATAGTTCACGTTAGGCGATTTGTCCTCTTCGTTATGTTTGTTAAGCAAGTTAAGTTTTTAAGCCAAATTTTTTTCAAGCTCGAGTTCTGATGATGGGATCCACAAGGAATCGAGGGAACTCCTCCAATCTTAAAGGCATGCGTATAGAGGTTTTGTATTTTCATCAGAAAATCGAGCATTTTCATTAAAAACTGTCGCATTTGATGAAGTGGAACTGCTGATGATGATCATAACGGAACTCTTCAACGACGCATAGTTCGCATTTGGCGATTTGTCCTTTTCGTTATGTTTGTTAAGCAATTTAGGTTTTTAGGCACATTTATGTCAATCTCAAGTCCTGAACATGGGATCCATGAGGAATCGAGGGAACTCCTCAAATTTTAAAGGCATATGTATAGAATTTTATATATTTTCATCAGAAAATCAAGCATTTACATTAAAAACTGTGGGATTTGATGAAGTGGAACTGCTGATGATGATCAGAACTCTTCAACGACGCATAGTACCTACACGTTTAGTGATTTTGAATTTCGATTTTGACTTGGACTGGGCCCCGGACTTCGGACTCGGACCCGTACTCGGACTCGGACCCGGACTCGGATCCGGACCCGGACCCGGATCTTGACCCGGAAAACCACTATGATACTTAAACTAAAAAAACACTATGATTACCATAAAATGTATAGGTACGAGGGGCGTTCAAAATATTCTCGGTATTGATATCTTACGACCTCTTCTAAAATTTCTTTCGTTACTGGCCGCTAAGGTTTATTCATTGACATTAAAAAAAAGTATAATTCGAACCGAGATGGTCTTTTGTTTTTCTGCAATTGCTGAACAAACATGAACATCATGTGCGAATTGACAATGTGAACTAAATTAGAACATCGATGCGTGATAAAATTCTTGACAAAACAGGGTAAAAATCAAAAAACCATAAAAGAGGAAATGGATTGTGTTTACCGTGAATCTGCTCCTTCTTTATCTACCATTCAAAAGTGGTCAAGCGAGTTTAAACGCGGAAGGGAGAGTATTGAAGATGACCCTAGACCTGGCCGGCCTGTAGTAGCTACTTCACAAGAAAATATTGATAAAGTGGAAAAACTTATATTGGAAGATGGTCGAGTGAAGGTAAAATCTATAGCACAAGTAACCAATCTCTCTATTGGTACCGTACATGATATTATACATGACCATCTTAATATGTCAAAAGTAAGTGCAAGATGGGTTCCGCGAATGCTGACTCGGCTTCAAAAAGACATGCGTGTAGCTTGTTGTTCCGATTTTTTTGACCTGTGCGGTGAAAATCCTGATGAGGTGCTGCAAAGAATAGTTACTGGAGATGAAACCTGGGTTCATCATTATGACCCAGAGAGTAAACAAGAGTCCATGCAGTGGCACATTAAGGGTTCAGCTCATCCCAAGAAGTTCAAGGTCATCCCTTCAGCTGGCAAGGTCATGGCCACGATATTTTGGGATTGTGAAGGAGTATTACTAATCGATTATAAAGAAGAAGGTGTAAATATCACAGGACAGTACTACGCTAACATTCTACGTCAATTAAAGGATGTAATTAAAGAAAAGAGGCGAGGAAAGTTAACCAAAGGTATTCTGCTTCTGCATGACAACGCCCCCGTCCATACTGCTCATATTGCCAAGGCAGCTATTGTTGAATGTGGGTTTAAAACTGTTACTCACCCACCGTATAGTCCGGACTTAGCCCCCAGCGACTTCTTTTTCCTCCCCAATCTTAAAAAGGATCTGCGTGGAAATAAATTTTCTGACGATGAAGCATTGAAGGCGGCAGTGGAGGAGCATTTTTACACGAAAGATAAAAAATATTTTTACGAGGGATTAAAAAAAATAATTGATCGATCTTTTAAGTGTATGAACATAGGGGGGGAGTATATTGAAAAATAAAAATATCAAACTTTTCGTACTTGTTTGTTTTCATTCTCATACCGAGAATATTTTGAACACCCCTCGTACATATTACCAAATAAAGTATAAGCGCCGTTAAGTGGGTTAGGCTAGTAGTTAGAGAAGTCGGTTTTTTTCTATTAAAGATTATATAGTGATCATAATGAGGTACTTACCTTTTTTGGTTTTGTATAAAGTCATTTTTATTAAGAACAATATTTACGTTTCAGGTTCAAAACCGAGTGTTACCAAGGGAACGCGGGTTGTTCTACCTGTCAACTGGAGCTCTCAGCAAGGTGTATTCCAACACTCACGTGACATGATGGGAATGGGCATGGGTATGGGTATGGGCTTGGGAATGCCCCGAATGCCAGATAGCAGCAGCAACATGGCTACCGCTGGATCTATAGGTCCTATAGGGCCGATGAACACGATGGGTAATATGAGCTCTATGGGACCTATGGGTCCTATGAGTGGAATGAGGGAAACTACGACTTACGGCGTTCGACGTAGTTCGTTCAGTAATGAACCTTTGCCGCTCCAACATAGTCCTCTGAGCCCACACGGGCCAATGGACCGACCTATGATCGATCGCTACGGAGGAGCGACACAGCACTCTTCCTCATTCGGCCGTAGTTATGGTTCACGGCACGGATCTCGTCATGGGTCCCGGCACGGTTCTATGCAGAACCTAGCTTCTCTCGCCCATGATATGGACAGGTGGGATATTAGCATCCAACGTCAAGACGGAAACACCATAACATTCCAAGTGCATGTACCAGCTACCGCGCCTGTGGGTGTATGGAACTGTTGGGTTCAGACCAATCGCTTAGGCCAGCGCGACAACCGCCACGATTACAAATGCGATGAAGATATTTACATGCTCTTTAATCCCTGGTGCAGGGAGGATACTGTTTACATGGATAATGAATCTTCTAGAAAGGAGTACGTGCTCAATGAACAAGGAAAGATTTGGTGCGGTACCTGGCGCCAGCCTAAGGGCCGAAAATGGATTTACGGCCAGTTTGATGACTGCGTATTGCCAGCTTGTATGTACTTGCTGGAACGTAGCGGTCTTGAGCACTCAGAACGTGGAAACCCTGTCCGAGTCTGTCGAGCTATTTCCGCAATGGTATTACATATATTTTTTTATATCCTAAATAAAATATATATTTTTTTAAAACGACCTTTTACCTAAATTTTTTTTTATCAGATAAATTCGAATCATGATGACGATGGACTGATGGTGGGGCGCTACGACGGTGAATACAAAGATGGCGTTGCTCCTCATGCGTGGACCGGTTCCGTGGCTATTCTCGAGCGCTACCTCACCGATGGTGGCCGACCAGTTGAATACGGCCAGTGCTGGGTGTTCTCGGGTCTTGTCGTTACAATCTGCCGAGCTCTAGGTAATTTATAACAGGGATGTTGCGAACATCCGCATCCGCATCCGCAACCGCGGAACTTCCGCATTATTTTCGACATCCGCATCTGCATCCGCATCCGCATAAAATCGAGGCGGAGCTTATGCGGATGCGGATGTCGAACAAGTTGGTACAGGAACGTCTTAGCGGCGGCGTAAGTGCTGGGTAATTTCGTCATTACCTATAACGAAATCGTCTAGATCCAGAAAAGTCGGCCAAGTTACTGTTTATTAAATATAACGCACCTATATTCTTGCTCAAATACTAAAAGTTTCGTTTTTTTTTAATAAAAATATACTAAAAATAAGCAGCAAAGCAGTGGTGGCCGAGTGGATATGACGTCCGACTTTCAATCCGGAGGTCGCGGGTTCAAATCCTGGCTCGTACCAATGAGTTTTTCGGAACTTATGTACGAAATATCAATTGATATTTACGACTAGCTTGTCGGTGAAGGAAAACATCGTGAGGAAACCTGCATACATCTGCGAAGAAATTCAAAGGTGTATGTAAAGTCCCCAATCCGCATTGGGCTAGCGTGGGGACTATAGCCCAAGCCCTCTCGCGCATGAGAGGAGGCCTGTGCCCAGCAGTGGGACGTATATAGGCTCAAATAATAATTATTATTATTTATACTAAAAATGTAATATTTGACGTTTTCTAAGTACCTAATCTTGACATCCGCATCCGCATCCGCATCCGCGGATGTGAGCCTTTAAATATCCGCATCCGCATCCGCATCCGCGGATGTCAAAAAATCTGCATCCGCAACATCCCTGATTTATAATTAACTAAACGCTAAATAATGCTGCCTTTTTTCCGACATAATTTGCTTGTTGGGTATTTCATAATCACAGATCTGCTTTCTAATATGAATGAATACAACACTCACTTTTTGCAGGTATTCCTTGCCGTTCGGTTACGAACTACGTGTCGGCTCACGACACTAATCGAACATTCACCGTCGACAAGTACTTTGACCACGAAGGAAACGAGGTGCCCAACGGCCCCGATGAGGACTGCTATGATTCCTGCTGGAACTTCCACGTCTGGAACGATGTTTGGATGCAAAGACCCGACTTGCCGCAAGGTGCTTTTTTTTTATTTATTCATGCCTATGGTTAAGCCCTTACTCTTAATGTAAAGCCTTTGAAGTTGATAATTACAGAACATATCTGTGAATGCCTTTGGTCTCTATCTGTCAGCATTTAAAAGGTGTTTTTACTATTCAGGTTACAGTGGCTGGCAGATTATCGATGCTACACCTCAGGAGGAAGCTGAGTCAGTCTACCAATGTGGTCCAGCCAGCGTTGAGGCCGTCCGCCGCGGGGAGGTCGGCTTCCAGTACGACACGCCGTGCATGTACAACCAGATCAACGCCGAACTGTGCCACTTCCAGGAGGAAGAGAATTCTGAGTGGGGATTCATTAGGATGGCATCGAATAATTATCAGTGAGTTCAATTACGCCATATTTTTGTTCGACTAACTATTGTCTTTCTGTAGGTAGAACTTGTCGATCAAATTAATTTCCATATTCTACTTAATTACTCAATTAACACTCGCATTCACTTGTTTGCCACAGACGTGGTATAAAAAATCAAAAAGATGCCTACCTTTTAAACAACTTTAAGCAACTTTAAGTGATCAATCTAATGTCGAATAGGTTTCTAATTTATATAACTAAGCTCGACTTGGACTGATTAGTCTTTAGGTACACGGTAGCCGTTGCGTTTCTCAAACCAGCTCTTTGACATATCTGACCAAACTTGCAAATTATAAAATGCGTGTAAACTGTGATCTCAAACAAAAACAGGATAATATTTAAGTACAGTTATACACAGGGATAGTAACAATAGGTAAACAAGCAACATCCTGTAAAAATGGTACCTATTCACTCTCCCAGAGTTGGCCGTAAGATCCTCACCAAGAATCCAACCCGCGACGATGAGGAGGGCGAGAGCGACATGCTGGAGATCACGCACGAGTACAAGACGATGGACAGCTCGTCGCCCGAGCGGCTCGCGGTCATCGCCTCCTGCCGCGGCTACCAGCGGCTGCAGCAGTATTACGAGTACCCCGACCGCAATTACGAGGACGTGTACTTCGACCTTATGGACATTGATATCGTGCCGTATGGCCAGCCGTTTGATTGTACTATGAATATCCAGGTTGGTTCGATTAATTAACAGTTGAAATGAAGTAACAGTTAGGGAAACACATTTATTATTTAGTTGCTGTTAGGTTTTACAAAGACAGTTTGTGTGATTCGCGTAGAGACAGTTTCAAAAGGAGATTGTCATGGTTAGGCTAAGAGGCGTGAGCCTTGGAAACGCTTTAAATTAAATGTTTTGGTGGGGTGTCAGTTATGCACATCATAAAGTGATCATAACTTTTCTCAGAATAAATCGCACGAAGATCGTACCATATGGTGCGTGCTGACGGCTTCCTCGTGCTACTACACGGGCGCGATCGCGTCGCGTCTCAGGCGGGCGCAGGGCGAGTTCGTCGTGCGCGCCGGCCAGCGCGAGGTCCTCAAGCTGCACGTCACACCGCAGGAGTATATGGACAAGCTAGTAGACCACTCGATGGTCAAGGTCCACGCTATGGCCTACGTCAAGCAGACGCGCCAAGCGTGGTCCGACGAAGATGACTTCCCGCTTCATAAGCCGAGAATGCAAGTGCAGGTAATTTTCGTTGCTGATTACACATGGTATCTTAAGAAAACTTTTAAGTATAGTTTAAACTTAGCTTCATCAATTGAAAATGATGAAATTGTTTAGGTGAGGAGCCAGCCATGCATAGGCCAGGAATGCTCCGTGACATTCAGCTTCCAGAACCCACTGAATGTGCACTTGACCGACTGCTACTTCACCTTCGAAGGGCCTGGAGTGCAGCGACCGAGACAGGTAATAATTCTATTTAATGGTAGTGACTTGAATAAGTTAGAAGGCTAGAGGGTATGCTTACGGTCGGTATGTTTCCAGATCCGCTACCGTGACGTGAAGCCCGGCGAGTTCGTGAATTACCAGGACAAGTTCGTGCCGCGGCGACACGGTGAGCGGCGCATCGTGGTGACGTTCTCGTCGCGGCAGATGGACGAGATCTTCGGCTGCACCACCGTGAATGTGCGAGGCTAGCACGGCCCCGGGCCCCACGCGGCCTCCCCGCGCCGCTCCCCGGGGCCGTCTTCGCCTCTAGCGTCACAAATGGAACGTTCCTACGTCTACGTGGCGCCCGAACAAGTCATTGTTCAAGAGGAACAAGTCGTTGTTCTAAAGACTCTTTAAACGTTTTTTAAGTGTTTTCTCTGAACGTATTTATAAGAATATTTTATGGGGCTGACAACCCGTCGACTGCCTCTTCGATGACTTCTACGACGACCATGGACTCGCCAACGGATATATTCTTTATGGGTTATTTTTCACGCGCACAGTTTAAATGAAAAATCAAAAAATAATGTTTATATTTTCACTATTTTCACAGAGTGTTTTATTATGAATAATCAATGCCAATAATAATAATTTGATATTACGTGTTTAATAAGGAGACCGATGCTTCAAGTGCCATATAATATTTGCTATGACTAATATTATTTCTTTATAAAAGGAATAATATAGATTTAAGATCGTATTTTAAGATTAATATAAATTAGATTATTATTATATATGATTATCTACCAATTATATTTTAACAATATTTTAAAAATACCAAAAAAAGTTGTGTTTGTGTGTTTTTGGGATCTCAAAAATAAAAAAGCATGCACTGAAATAATTATTTGTTTATTTTATTACCACTCTTTTGATAAATTAGATTAGATACCTACCTTACCTATATTACGTGACCAAGCTAATGCCCATAAGCCCTACTCTATATTATCAGTGTCACTGTCATCTTATTTTGTAGCTTGATTTCAGGATGTTTTCACAGGATAGGTACCTATCTACCTATCTAACAATGAACAGGGTGTAGGTACCTATAATTTTAATTTACTAACTGTAAAGTGTAAACTTTAACGAGTCTCGAAATAGCCTACGAACGTGCTTTGGCTTCAGTTAACTGAACAATTGTTTTACGTATACGCTACAATACCCAACACATGTGTTTAGGAATTTCAGCGACATTTTAGATATTTGTATCTACATACATTATAGCGATATTATCTATCTACTAGCAATGATGAAATCCGTTTTAGTCCTCAGTTTTTTTAGGCAGGCAAGTAAAGTAGGTAATATCATGTAATATGTACGCTGATAACATTGACAGACATAAGTAAAAGTTGACGACTAAGGTATGCCAGATACGTATGTTCAGATTAATCCGTTGTCAGATTCCTGGATACCAACCCTACATTGAATTAGGGGCAAAGAGGATAATTAAGCGTTTTATCTCATTAACATAAGTAATTGGTATTTGCCTAACTGTAAATCCCTACTACTATAAACTAAAGTCATAAAGTGCCAGTCTACAATTTGCGATGACTCATAATTCTTTAAAATTGACTCTACCTAAATAATATTTATTTTAAGGCTATAATTTACGGTTTTCTAAGGAAAATGCCAATAAAACCTTCGTCTGCGCGGTTTGATGACATATATTATTAGGTAGGTATACGTATTACGTAGTAGTAGTTCGCGGCCACGGTATGATGTCATCGTATCGTAGTAAATTAGCCAAATCCTCCGTTAAATGCGCGCCAAAGCACAGTACCTAATTAAGCTGTAAACATTAATATATGTATAACAATTATAACAGGTAGAAAACCTGCCATGACCATGACTGACTTTCTACAGATATTTTTCTAATACTTTTAGATTAGGTATAAGCGAAATTGATATTAAAATATAAAGAACTTGTTATCTGAATTGAATGGGGCGATTGTACACAAAGCTTTTGGGACTAACAGGGGCCAATCTTAATAATAGATTTAAGCAATATTGCAAGCGTCCTGAATAAATTAATTTTCTTCTTATTTTCTTCAATTAAATGAAAATTTATAAGGTACTTGGAATTCGGGGAAAGCCGCTACCGCTTTGGAGTTTGCAATTTAGTTTGAATAGTTCTTTTTAATGTCCTAAAGTTAATATAATAATTAGTACTTAGGTATTTTAATTATTTTTATCTCTTTATTTATCTTTTCTCTTAAGTTAGGGTTTTTATAATATGAATATAAAAGTAAAATATAAAAACACTTACAAAACAATAAAAAAATTTTTTATTATTATTTATTTTTGGTCTTAAGTTAGGTTATTTTATAATATGGATATAAAAATAAAATACAAAAACACTTACAAAAACAATACAAAATACTTATAAACATATTATAAAAAACCTAACCTAGGGTGCCGCCAGCAGCGGGGCAAGGCCCAAGCTGCCGGTGGTCAGGGCTGCAGAGAGAGGAACCGGCGGACTATCCGCGCCGTGTCCAAGATTATTATTATTATTATTATTTATAATCATTCACAAAATATATACATAGGTAGAAAACGTTTCCTAGATACTTACCTACTTACTTCTTATTTTACAAATGTTTTCAATAAGTCATCTGAGTTGTAGGTGAGTTATTGACCTACATTCCTAAATGAACGTCAATGGTGATTCCCAGTTTGCCAATTCCCGTAGATAATGACTCGTGCTCAAGTCACTCATTCAATTCACGAGAGAATGTGTCATTCTGGATGAGGTTTTCTGAGCGATTTATATGGTTTCGCAATTTTGATAAGAGGTCATACTGGCCACGGACCACGGAGGTAGCGCCAGACGAATCCACTCCGCGCAGACGTGCGCACGCGTCGAAAAAACGCGGCAAAAATAATACTCTTACTTTTAAACAACTAGTTAATCCGCTTCGATTTAAAATCAATAAACGAAACAGTCGCTCTTTTGTTTACGTTGTGGCAGACTACACAGTCGAGTGATCCAAAACCAGCTATGATCTAATCGTTTGGAATTTATCGTGATAATTAGTGATACAGGTGATCCGCGGGTTCTTTGAGAGTGTAGAGCCATGGGTGTAGTGAAGAGCAAGGTCTCGAGATGGTGCCCCCCGCAGTGCTGCGGCAGGTCGGAGTCTTACGACCTGCGGGATCTGCCGCGCCCGCCAAGGCTGGACACCTCCAACCTGCCCAACGGTAGGTCAAGGCTGTTTTTTTTATCGTCTCACTTTTAATCTTAAAGCGGTTTGAGATGTAGGTACCCATATAGTCAACATTGAAATTAGCACCTCGCCGTTTGAACTAAACTATGTATTCATTTCACTACGCGGCAGTAGTTAGAGGTACTTAGTACCTATCCTATTTTTTAAAGATGACGAAATGTTATCAATCAACAAAATCTAAACTTTATAAAACTTCCGCCAATAGAAAAGCCGGTAGGAATCGAGTTCTACCGGTGCTCCGACTGTTGAATATCTTTTCGGTATACTTTCTTTATTTAGAAATGTAACAATAAGTAATAGGAAATACGTTAAAAACCTATTTCTTCAATTATTTCTCAATTTTAATAACAAAACTTCTTTGAGACACATCATATTAAAACAATATATTTAAAGTGTCATTCAATAGATAAACAAGCCGCCATACTAAAATTGACACTGAATGTCAAATTACTAGTAACTTTTGTTTACATAGTTCGCAAGTTCTATTGAATGACACTTTATATCCAAAATCTATTTGGAGGAACTGTCATAAGGGATTACAGATCATCATTCGCCGCGTCGCGTAGGTAGAGTGTAGCGCCCAAGACTTAAATTTCCAACTACGTACTTCTTAAAATATATCTAAATTGTTATTTTTTGTTGTTGAGAAAACCGAACAGAAGTATAAGTATAAGTGAAATAATTATTAATATTAATTAATAAAATGAGAGCCGATGTATCAATAGATACATTATATAACATATATGTACATACTTACTTAACCTACCAAGATACCAAGTAACCTAGTCTTATTTGGGAACCGCGAGAAATATATGTCATACATAAGTTATTTACCAGCATAATATTGTTGTTTGTTGTAAAAACCTAACCGGTTCTATTTGCCATATACGAGGGGTATTCAAAATATTCTCGGTATGAGAATGAAAACAAACAAGTACGAAAAGTTTGATATTTTTATTTTTCAATATACTCCCCCCCTATGTTCATACACTTAAAAGATCGATCAATTATTTTTTTTAATCCCTCGTAAAAATATTTTTTATCTTTCGTGTAAAAATGCTCCTCCACTGCCGCCTTCAATGCTTCATCGTCAGAAAATTTATTTCCACGCAGATCCTTTTTAAGATTGGGGAGCAAAAAGAAGTCGCTGGGGGCTAAGTCCGGACTATACGGTGGGTGAGTAACAGTTTTAAACCCACGTTCAACAATAGCTGCCTTGGCAATATGAGCAGTATGGACGGGGGCGTTGTCATGCAGAAGCAGAATACCTTTGGTTAACTTTCCTCGCCTCTTTTCTTTAATTACATTCTTTAATTGACGTAGAATGTTAGCGTAGTACTGTCCTGTGATATTTACACCTTTTTCTTTATAATCGATTAGTAATACTCCTTCACAATCCCAAAATATCGTGGCCATGACCTTGCCAGCTGAAGGGATGACCTTCAACTTCTTGGGATGAGCTGAACCCTTAATGTGCCACTGCATGGACTCTTGTTTACTCTCTGGGTCATAATGATGAACCCAGGTTTCATCTCCAGTAACTATTCTTTGCAGCACCTCATCAGGATTTTCACCGCACAGGTCAATAAAATCGGAACAACAAGCTACACGCATGTCTTTTTGAAGCCGAGTCAGCATTCGCGGAACCCATTAGCACTTACTTTTGACATATTAAGATGGTCATGTATAATATCATGTACGGTACCAATAGAGAGATTGGTTACTTGTGCTATAGATTTTACCTTCACTCGACCATCTTCCAATATAAGTTTTTCCACTTTATCAATATTTTCTTGTGAAGTAGCTACTACAGGCCGGCCAGGTCTAGGGTCATCTTCAATACTCTCCCTTCCGCGTTTAAACTCGCTTGACCACTTTTGAATGGTAGATAAAGAAGGAGCAGACTCACGGTAAACACAATCCATTTCCTCTTTTATGGTTTTTTGATTTTTACCCTGTTTTGTCAAGAATTTTATCACGCATCGATGTTCTAATTTAGTTAACATTGTCAATTCGCACAGGATGTTCATGTTTGTTCAGCAATTGCAGAAAAACAAAAGACTATCTCGGTTCGAATTATACTTTTTTTTAATGTCAATGAATAAACCTTAGCGGCCAGTAACGAAAGAAATTTTAGAAGAGGTCGTAAGATATCAATACCGAGAATATTTTGAACGCCCCTCGTATTTCTCACCTATTGCCTAAACAGCTGCTACCTATAAATACGTGACCAGGGTGATCACGTCATCTTCAAACAACACAATTAATAAGTTACACATTCGTTGCACAACTCTTTTTATTTAACTTATCTATTAAAACACTGATTAAAACATATGCTAAACATTTTTAGATGACTAAACCGATTAATTCTGATGGCTAATTAAGTATATTCTCTTTTTAAATGCTCTCATTTAAATATTGACCTGAATTTACAACCTACTCAACATATTAGTTAAGTCGATTTTTTTTGCAATATGTACCGTAGTATTATATGTACCTAATCTAGCTAAGGTTACCTATATTATATCGACCGGGATATGGACCGTGATTAAGTACTTTTTTTATTGTTTTCGAGGTCCCGATATTTCTACGCAATTACATCACAGTTACATCTAGTCTAGTGAAACTAACCATCTGCTTTGTGGTCATCGAATTCAAACTCTTGTGGATCATACTAACATCGTAAAATTAGATTCATACTATGTATCATTAAGAATTTAAGATATCATTGAAAATGACCTAGATACTTATAATAAGGATGTGAAAAGTTTATTACAGTAGAATCCGCTTATAATGACATCAAAGGGAACTAAGGGAACTGACAAACACATCATATTAAGCGGATGTCATATAAAGCATAGTTGATTAACTTTTTATTTTTGTTATTTTTTCCGAATTAGTCTCGAATTCCTTTGTAAGAAATTAGCTTTAATAACCTGATACCACTTATCAACTTGTCACTGAGAATGAAAACGAAAACAACTTATACGCCACGCACGCACTAACGTCTTCGCAGGGAAAGACGTGGGGACGGCGACGAAAACCAGCGAACGTGTCATTATTACCGGACATCATTTCATGAAAATAGGATTTATAGGTCATAGTATGCGGTTTGTCACTATAAGCGAAGTTATCATATCCGACTTTTTCACTGAGAATTTTATATGAAAACCAAACTTCGCACAATAAAAATTACGTCATAGTAAGCGGTTGGTTAGTATAGGCGGAGTCATAATAAACGGATTCCACTCTAGTTATAATTCTTGTGGCCACCTACTAAAAACTTGTAACATTTGACTTTTAAAGCTTTTTTACAAACCTTATTGCTATTATGTATACAGATATAGAGGGATATATATTTTAGAAGTGAGTTTTTGAGCCAAAATAGAAAGCCGTTTCAGTCAGAAAGCAATGAAATCTGGTATCCCCATCACCACATATTGGAACACTCACATTCGGCCGGATGCCGCTCCGCTTGAAATACATATCCCGATTAAAATCCCAAAATAAACATCACTTTTCTTATGCTCTTCTAATAGGAAATCATACTACAAATAGATCTGCAGTTATCTTATTAGTAGGTATTGATTAAACCTGTGTGTTTCATATTTGCTTTAGGTGTAGGTACAGTCATAAATTGCTTCTATTATATTATCATATTATGCAACTTCAACTACATAATATACAACTGTGTATAGCTGTGTATACCTTAAATATACTTTACACATAAAACGTAATAAAAAAATATATACCTCGGCAATTCTTAAGAATGCATACAAAAGATGACTAGATAGATACATAACAATCATCGATTGTCCAGTTAATATGTATACCTAATTACCTAATACGATTCTTGTTATTCATGTCAGAAACTTATCGTTTCTATTTATATTTAACAAACATTACATTGTACCTAATTCACATAGACTACTATCTTAGCGAGTACTCCAATTAATACTAAAGTGTATTGAGTATTCATTTAATTCAGGGTCTCAGTGGTCTAATGACGCATTCGAACAAAAAAAATCTTAACTTGATTGATTTGACACTTTGCAGTGCATTTGATACGTTCATCCATAGGTACCTACTTACAAACTGACTGTACAAAGTACAAACTGTAAATACTTGAAGTTAATATAAAATCAAGTTGAGATTCTTAAAGTTCGAATACTGTTCGTTGTGTGAATTCGAGGAATGTTTGATGACTTGCCGTTGTCGCGTTAAGGTGCGCGCGCGCAGTCAAGGTGATCCAGAGCGGCGTTGGCGCGTCCTACGGCTGTAGATAGAGATACAGCGTCCGACATAATAATATAAGTGTGTGTGTGTTAGTGACGTCATTTACAACATCAAGTCAGACGAAAAAAAAACACTTCTGGACATAGCATTAAGGATTACCAATCAACCGATAGTGCGCTGTCCTCATCCAACAACGCGCGGTAATCTTGACCTGACCAGGGGGTCTAGCCAAAATGACAATTGTTTGCAGAGAAACGAAACGAAACGCTACCTGTCTCTATCGCATTAATATGAAAGAGTGATAGCGTTTCGTTTCGTTTTCTGCAAACGATTGTCAACATGACTAAGGCCCATAGATTACTGCCCTACCTTGCTGGGGGCCTTCTCTGACTGCGTCCTCCAGTTTGCGGTCTCGTGAGCATAGCTAGTTTTGAGAGACAACCAGAACTTTTCTTACTTTAAGCCAGCTAGAGAGGTAATTATGAGATAAACTCTCAGGTTATCATTGTTATTAACTATGCATGCCTTATATATGTCGGCGTTATTGACATTAGCGCCATCTGTAATTGATTATTTTCATGTTTGTCTGCGCCATCTAGTGGCGGACGGTGAAACTATGGTCTGATGATTTACGTTGACAAGCGGCTTAGCTTGTTACCTGTGTTTGCGCGCCATCTATTGGCGACTTTATTAACCATTCGGTGAATCAGGTGACCGTTGGCAGACCGGTTGGCTTGTTTTGAACGGAGGAGAGGTTACTTTCGCTCGAGCCGCCGGCTTGTCCACGCGTCCTAAGGGTGAGCTGTATCACACCTGAATCACTTTGTTTATCTTTCTGTTTATGTGTTTATTCATCTTTATGTGTTCCCTTTAAATAATTACGTGATTAAATACCGTATAAAGAAAACAGTGTATTGATAAATTAACGGCAACATCATGGAGGGCCAGGGCGAGCTGGATGATGATGGCTCGGTTTCTCCTATAATATCAACCTATAAATCCGACATCGGAAGTGGAAAAAGATTGCTTAACGCGTCCGCGACTCAGCAAAACCCTGACGTAAACAAAAGAGACTTGTCGATTTCTACCACGTTAAATAACAAGAGCTTGACGCTTTCAACTAGCAATAACAACCTGTTGGTACCCGCTGAGATAACTCAAAATAACGTGCCGATTTCTTCTGCGACCATGCAAAATATTGTGCAAATTCCTATAGCAACAGATAATAATAACGTGTCTAATCCTGTCGTTATAAATGAAAATATGGTGTCGTCTTTTGCCGCGATAAATAATCATATACCAGCTTCTGCCGTGATAAACAATAACGACATGCAAACTTTTACTACGACGAACGCTCCTAACAATGAATCTAGTCGAATCTTATCGTCATTAGCGAATATATTAGATAGGTTGACAAACCAACAACAAACAAATATGAATACAAATAATGAACTGTTAGCTGGAATATTGTCAAAAGCTGTAACTTCGTCACAACGTCCAAGGCTAAGCGATATTTATATTGCGCCATTCAACCCTGATGGAGAAGTTCCAGTTAGAGATTGGTGCGAGCACGTAGATAGAGCTAAACAACATTGGAATCTAACAGATTACGAGATTTGTACTAAGATTGCGGGTTTATTACAAGGTCGAGCGAAGACCCTCGGAGATACGTGGCTTGTAAAATCCCCACTTTGGAGCGACATGCGCGATGCTTTAGTGCAGACGTTTGAGCCTGAAGCACGATATTCAAATGATATAGTGAAATTACGCGACTTCAAGTTCGATGCGTCAAATCCGTCAGAATCTATTACACGGGCATGGACTATTTGGAAAAGAATTATGAACGGTGATAAGGAAAAAGATGCTGTCGAAGCGATTATAGGCTGTATTGATAATGAATACTTACGATTACGTCTGATATCTAGTAAATGCACCACCGTTCCTGAATTGATCTCTGTTGTGGCAACTACAAAACCCCGTGAATCTAAGAGTGGTGAACCACCAGCTAAACGGCCTAGGCTTCGTAACAGTCGAGACGAATCACTCCTCTCTTGTTTCAAATGTGGCAAGCCTGGCCATGTTCAATCTAATTGTCTCAACAGTAAGGTTAATGAACCCAAGCCTCTGTTAACAACTGATGACTCAACATTGAGCACAAAACCCTTAGAAAAGCAACCATCAAAGTGTAATTATTGTGGGAAATTAGGTCACACCGAAACGGTATGCTTCAAAAAACTAAGGGATGATGCTGACAAGACAGCTTAGGTTATAGTTAAATCTAACGTATACTTATCCGTTGCAATGCAAAATGTGGTTAATGAGCGTAAACTTAGTGGTATTTATTAGCGGAACAGATCTTTCCCTATTAGGAAGATCATAGGTCAAACTTTACCCGGAAACAAGTTACCTTTAATGCTATTCGGAGAAGGCGGTCCTAGCTACGAGTAGGAACCTATAGTGTCAAACCAACATACCACAGTCCTGTGCATTATCAGTAGTATATTCATTAAAATATGTTATTATGTAAGTAGAAGATCACAAAATACCAATCGAGCTTATATTATATTGCTTAGAGTAGATAGAGCTTATAATTGGATTCGATTCGGTGAAAGGGACCGGCTTACAGGTCATCATTACTTACTGAAAGTGGTACTGCTCAAGTACTCGTAGTTACGTCGATGATAGCAATGTGTAAGTTATAGAGCGTTCTCAGGTTTCCGAATATTTCTAGAATATTTCATGGATTGTTCTTATGCAGTTCTTAACTTTTGATGGCCGTTTCATTTAGCACTTGTGTCGCTCATTGTCGTCTTTCTCTTGTGTCACTGAGGCCGAGACTAGCTGTGGAAAGATTTGGCAATAAACGTGCAGAGAATAAAAACACCGAGAACATTTCGTGGGAGATCTACAATTTTTGGAAATGTTCTTTGGCAAATTGCTAAGTTCCTAAGTCGATGAAGATTTCATACAAACCATTGATACCAACAGATTTGACTAACGTAAAATAAATTTGGAATTAACTTAATTGACTGAATTGCGGTCTTGAAAAATAATAGGGATGTCTTTTGCATTTGAAATACCCAAGACTGAAGTTCCTACAGGGTAGGTATATAGATATTGAACTTGAAGATCTCGAAGCGGTTAGTATACCGTAAATTATATGACTTGGCACCTATTAAGCGATAAAAGGTAAAAAATCATAGTCGATGATCTTATCGCTAATGGAATAGATCAAGAAAACAGTTCAGAGTTCGCGAGCCTGTGTATAAAAGAACGTGTATAAAAGAATGGCGACGATCGCATGTGTACGGATTATACGGAATTACACGAAAATAGGTACTGTCCTCGTTAAATTCCCCTTGCCTACAATTTCAGACCAGATAGATAGATTAACTAATGCCTCTTATTTCATCTGTCATGATATGGCCCAGGGTTTCTATCAGAGAAGAGTCTATCACAAAAACAGCTTTTATTACTCCGGACAGTTTGTTTGTGATGCAATTTGAGCTTATGAACGCACTAGCAGTGTCAACATATGATAATGGCGTTTCTGCGCCCATTTTACAACTACATACTGATTTTTGTGGATGATGTTCTTAGTCCTTATAAAATGTAAAACTTTCAAAGAGTGATTCCAAATGTTGGATCAAGTGCTGAGGGTGGCTTCTCCACCAGTCCTAAGATTTGGCTAAGAGAAATGCAAGGTCTTCTGTCATTTGTGAGAGTGTGATTTTTGGCTTATGAGCAATAATGATTGAAATAAAAGATGGCCGGCAACACATACGAACGACACGCGACAGAGCCAGAAAGAATCCATTATTGAATCGTTTCGTCATCGTCATTTGTCTAATATCGTCAATGGAACCGCATGAATTACTCATGAGTTCTAATTATTGTCGCATATACGAAGTTCACGATGTTTACATACCTGGTCTATGTTACAAATAAGACTAATATCTATGCTTAACGCTCTCAAAACTCCGGTATCCATGCTTCCAGCACGTCATCAAATAATAAGTGACCAGGATACTGCTTTCAAAGCTGAATTTGAGACATAGTGTAAGGAGCACGGTATTCAACAATATTTCATAGCGCCACCGGGCTACCGGGAGTAAATCGATCCAATGTTCAAGTGCAGCGAATGATGGCAGTTTTGAGAAAAGGAATAGCTAGTAATCCGCTATTATGTGATTAATCATTGATGACTTCTTTAAAAACCTTTACATATGCTGCAGGTTAAGTCTTGTACCCGCTTAACTATTGTGCTTAATTGATGATGCTGAAGGTATCGTTGATCGCAACCAACCCGTACATAATTAATGAATCGTGGAGTTAAAGATAACCAGAGATTTGACTAAGAAAAATCGGATAAGTAAATAGATTTCAGAAAGACATATCTCGCCAAATATGTGCTAATGAACGTTATTAGATTAACAAAGTGACGGGCCAAAAGCCATAAAAAAAAAGCAAAATTAGCTTCTTGCACCCAACCCCAGAAATAGTTACAGTTGTCAAGAAACCATGTCGGCGTTCTGAGAAGCAGACGTTGTACAAGCCTCAACATTTTAATTTTATAAAACAAAAAAAAAAACATTACAATTAATCTTTTTGAATTCAACGTGAAGTAAATGTGTAATCATTAATAACTTACAACTAACAGTAAATTCTGATCAAAAAAAAAAAAGGAAAAGGTTTAATCACTGATTTTAATGCATTGCTACAAGTATAATTTACAAATCACTATACGCTAAGTAAATGTACTGAAAATCACCTGTCACGAGTAACAATCACGAGTTGTTAAATTATTTGTATTTGTCGAGCTCTTGGGGTACCAAGCTAGGTATAGCAAGATCCCTTTTTGTAAAACATTTAATCTGACATATTCACTGCAATCGCAAGTAAATATTTAAATTTCAATCTTATACTGCGTTACCGTTGTTACATAGTTGTCGAGGACAGGGGCCTCCATCTATGACAGTTGTCAGTAATGTCAGTGGAACATAGTTGTTGAGGACAGGGGCCTCCAACTATGAGCTCGAATGCTTGAATTTGTAGAGGACAGGGGCCTCCATCTTTAGGATTTGATGCTATCGCATGGTTGTTGAGGACAGGGGCCTCCTTCTATGAGATTTCCTACTGATGCATAGTTGTTGAGGACAGGGGCCTCCTTCTATGAAATTGTTGATGCATAGTTGTCGAGGACAGGGGCCTCCTTCTATGAGATTTTTGGTGATGCATAGTCGTTGAGGACAGGGGCCTCCTTCTATGAGATCACTTATGGTTGCATAGTCGTTGAGGACAGGGGCCTCCTTCTATGAGGTTTTTGATGATGCATAGTTGTTGAGGACAGGGGCCTCCTTCTATGGCATCTCTTATTGTTGCATAGTTGTTGAGGACAGGGGCCTCCTTCTATGAGACTTCTTATTGTGGCATAGTCGTTGAGGACAGGGGCCTCCTTCTATGAACACCATAGCTTGCAATGTCGAATTGGCCGAGTGGCTGATGATTGGTTTTGTGTGATAGTTACTGTAGAGCATGTCGAGCGCGACCTGCAGCAGGATGGTCGTGTCGGCGTTATTGACATTAGCGCCATCTGTAATTGATTATTTTCATGTTTGTCTGCGCCATCTAGTGGCGGACGGTGAAACTATGGTCTGATGATTTACGTTGACAAGCGGCTTAGCTTGTTACCTGTGTTTGCGCGCCATCTATTGGCGACTTTATTAACCATTCGGTGAATCAGGTGACCGTTGGCAGACCGGTTGGCTTGTTTTGAACGGAGGAGAGGTTACTTTCGCTCGAGCCGCCGGCTTGTCCACGCGTCCTAAGGGTGAGCTGTATCACACCTGAATCACTTTGTTTATCTTTCTGTTTATGTGTTTATTCATCTTTATGTGTTCCCTTTAAATAATTACGTGATTAAATACCGTATAAAGAAAACAGTGTATTGATAAATTAACGGCAACATCATGGAGGGCCAGGGCGAGCTGGATGATGATGGCTCGGTTTCTCCTATAATATCAACCTATAAATCCGACATATATGCCTTGATAGTGACCGTATAATTAATTTTATCAAATTGGGTAACGAAAGTTAACGGGAGATAAGTGAATAACAAAGACCTCTCCCTCGTCATTAATGTTGTAAATGTAGGCACGTACTGGCGAGCTCTTGGAACTCTCAGACCAATATATTTTACACGTCTATTATATATATGGCGTGTGTCTTGAATGTATAGCCTAATAGTTGCAAGTTAATCCACTACAAACAAATACATAATATGTAAGTATTGTAGCTACAGCGCAACAGCGCATAGCAGTTATGGATATCATGAAGTGATAAATAGAACGTAATATATACCAGGGATGTTGCGAATATCCGCATCCGCAACCGCGGAACTTCCGCATTATTTTCAACATCCGCATCCGCATCTGCATCCGCATAAAATCGATGCGGATTTAATGCGGATGCGGATGTGGAACAGGTCGGTACAGGAACGTCTTAGCATCGGCGTAAGTGCTAGACTGCTAGGTAATTTAGTCATTAACCAAAAAAACCTATTAGAAATTAGCAGTCAAGCGTGAGTGGGACTTAATGTACGAAACCCTTGGAACGCGAGTCTGACTCGCACTTGGCCGGTTTTTTGAAATAAAAATGACAAAAATGTAATATTTGACGTTTTTTATGGTACTATCTTGACATCCGCATCCGCGGATGTGAGCCTTTAAAAATCCGCATCCGCATCCGCGGATGTCAAAAAATCGGCATCCGCAACATCCCTGATATATACCAACATCTTTTTGTTTTGACGGCCTCCTAGCCAAGTTGGTAGTGACACTAGTGACTCTTCCTACGAAGCACGAAGTCTCCGGTTCGAATCCTGTTAAGGGCATTTGTTTGTTTATCACAAATATATGTTCCTGAGCTATGGATGTTTTTTATGCACCTAATAAAAGAATGTATGTATATACTTATAGTCTTATAACTATACCTATAAGTACATATATTACTCGTAGGTACATATATGTATAAGTACTTATATCTTCGTCTAGTACCCACAACACAAGCCTTATTGAGCTTACTGCGGGACTAGGTCGATCTACTTAGTACTTATGTAAAACTACTTAGGAGCGTAAAACTGGTGTGATCTTAATATGAAATCAAATTGACATCAATTAGTAGGTAAGTTCAAATCGGCTGGTCATGTATTAGGTATCCTTGGTAAGACAAAGAACAGTTTTGGTGACAAAGATGTGTCTGCGGTTTTGATTTACATTTAAAGTGCAACAAAGGAGTAATGGTTTAATGGTTTGGTACATTACTCTATTTGATTATGTTACAAAGTATTTGACGTTGACTGTATCTATATGTTAATTTCTTTTGTGTCCTATATTAGTAAGCAGCAACGTAACATACAATTTACAATGTTATACATGCCTATATTATATGTATATTATCCATGAATGAATGAAATCACCAGTTACGCAAGTCGTGTTAACATGTTTCGTCTTATTTACCTTAGTTCATACAATACCTACTAAAATAGGTACTATGTTGGCTTAACATATTTAAAATGTCGTCCGGTGTTTTTATATTTCGTAAACCAATATATTTTCGGACCGAAAATGGTAGTAAAATATTGAAAGGGATGCAAATACTAAATAAATACATAAATCATACCTACTAGCCAAAGCCAGATTTTTGAATATCTCTTTATATGCCAATATAGGTCGTTGTGTTTAAATGTTTGTTTGTTACATTATTTTTTGTTGATGTGTATTTTTAAGTTTATTTTTTATTTTAATGTGACTTGTATTTATTTTATATTTTTACATACCCTATGGGTATCGTTGCCTTAAATAAACATTTTGATTGATTGATTGATTGATTATTGCCATTACTATTGGACATTCAAGTTAGCTCGATAGATATCCGACTCGAAAATACCCCTAATCAGCCTACTGGGTCAAAGGGTCAAACATTCAAACACGTTCGGGAAAACCGGCGTCATTTCTGCGAGATTTAAAAAAGATAAGGATTTTGATCAATTTTTCAAGAATTTTATCAAAGAACTTTTTTGGGAAGTAGAAGAGTTTAAACCCTTAAAACTTAAAACACTTAAAACATAACTCAAACATAAGTTAACAAAATTAGGCTTTAAAGTCTATCATACTAAAAAAGTTTTTGACACAAATATCGCATACCTACAACATAACACATTTTAGGTACCTAAGTACATGTATAATAAGTATGTAACATATTTATATCATATCAATATTACAGGTATACTTACTGAAGCAGGTAATTTAAGACAATTCAAGATAGAGAATTTAAGATAGTCATCTTAAATTGATTAAATTGATATGTCTCTGTCTAACTCAACTAATTTTGGCCACCAAAATATATGTCACGGACGCTTCAGATGAAAGAAAATCAAGGCTGAAATAAAATTAAAAGCTTTATTTCGTTTCGTTTAACAACAAAAGAACAGCTAAATATTTTATTGTTTGCATGTTATGTGAAGTTGTTAATAACAAAGTCTTAATTTACATTTACGACGCTAATAAACTATAATGACGAATGTCCTGATTACTCAATAAATTAAAAACTATTCTTCTACAAAGATAAAGGATACTAAAGTCCGAGAAAATTATGTTTGTATACCCAGTTAAATGATATACATCTCACCATTCATACCTATTCATTTCTAGCACCATACGTCGCAGTGCATGTATTACTTTATGTTTTAGTCGCAACTCATACAAGATATATTATTTATATCATGTTCATGGATTTTACTTTGTGGTACAATTTGCTCTCAAGTATCAAAATTATAATTGCAGTGTTTCGGTTAAAGTGTGTACCTAAATGCTTTTTCAGTTCACTACTTAGGGCCACTTGCACCATTCAATAATCCGGGGTTAAACGGTTAAACCTGGAGTTACCATGGTTACCAGTACAATTTGACAAGGGGTTAATGGTTTAACTGGTTAACCCCGGGTTAGTGGGATGGTGCAAGTGGCGCTTACTGATGACATGGCTAAGGATCTATAAATCCTCAACTCTGTACATACCTAAGTAAATATTCTGCGATTAAATTTATTCCACTGTGTTACGAAAATTAAACAGTTTTTATTTAAGTTACATAAATTCAGCATCATTCAGGCAATGATATTATGTATAACCATAGATAGGTTATACTCATACTTGAGAAACACAAAAAATACTTCCATATTTATTTCTGTGCCTACGAAGTTATATTTGATTAATTTTCTCATTACATCCATCTTTGTCACACTCGTTGTTAAACATAAGCTCGTCTCTTTCTCTTTCGGTGTGCGGGAGCTCGTTAGCTTAGCACGTGCACATTTCTCGCTTGTCCAGCCGCAACTAAAGGCAACTGGTCCAATTTGTCACAAGGTAAGCGCTTCAATTTTGGAACGCCTATAACCTATCTTATTCAGGCAGCTGACTGTATCTAAAAGTGTGTAGTGTAGGCATATGTATTAGTAGGTAGGTACTCATACTGTCTATGTAATAAGTAAAAAAACACCCTATACGCGTGTCTCTGGTTCCTGGCAATAGAATATATGTGCATAACAAAAGCACACTATTGTTATCAATGCACATCTAGGATCTTATCCGATGTATCTATGGCATAGACTAGGAATCCTCTAGACTGAGTTTAGAGCAATTATTTCATGAAACCGATGCTGCCAAAAATACGGGGGTGCGGGGGGACGAGGTGACCGAATCCCGTGCCGTGATTGGTCCGTTCAAAGACACGGACCAATCACGGCACGGGATTGACTCGAAGATGGAGTAAAACTACCGTATGAGTGGCAGAGGGGGTAGCGTTACTATGCTCAGTCTAGAGGATGTCTTGTCTGTGATCTATGGTTCCTTCTGAGCAGGCCCACGCGGATGCCAGCCAGCGCGTGTGTGGGAAATCCTATTAAACGCTTATTATTTCAAGGCAACATGTCCCAGTAAGATTCACCCCACGACGGTAATTAAGACCAAATAGGTATATGTATCGTCATAAAAATACTAATATAAATACTAGTCTTTTAAGTTTCGCGATGCTCGAACTACGCAAGTCGAATGGTAGGTACTTTGAAGTTAAGAATATGAAATGTTAGTGACTCTAAATTCTCATACATAAAGTGGGTAATATACCTATGTTTGTAAGGATGGCGTGTAGTAATGGTACTAAATTGTAATACATTTCTTTGTGTCTTTTTTCCGCTCGAATATTTAACCGAGTGATAAAGAGTCAGATAACGAAATTTCGATTGTCGTGTTTCGCGGTAGCTAGGACTTCAGGGGCAGTGCAGTTAACATCTAGACGTTATAGCTTTAAAAAATGTAACATAAGTAATCCATAAGTTACCATGCACTATTAGGAATGATAATAGGGCAAATTGAAAGAGTTAGGTATCTCTATTCTTCCGACTTTACATGCATAATTATAAGAATACAAGTATAAAAATACGTTAGCACATCAAATAAATAGGTACCTATGTATATCTATAGGCAAGCACCTGTCAGTATACCTTATTCATTTCACTTTCTATTATGACTTCGTAATGTTCTTGTGCGGTTCCTTGTATGGAGTATGGACCATATGATTCAGTTTAGTTTATGTTCTAATTATCATGATTTACGAGGAATTGTCATTGTCATGAGGTCATCCATATATGTTAGGACAGATCTGCTGTCGCCTAACTGTCGCAGAATAAGATTGACTTTATTGTGAGTAACGTCCACCGGACCTTGATTCTGTCAATGGTTTTTTTGTTTCCGGGTGTCGAGAAGCTTTTCGCGTTTGTTGACTATAAACTATGACATCATCTGGCCAGTTACATACATACGTTCTGGCGAGATATAATCCTACGCTAAAAACAGTGCACGGCAGAATGGCAAAAGAACCGCACGTTTGTGGTAACAATTAGCAAGTGCCGGTTCGAGATTCGACCACCACGCAAGTCTCCTATGAACGTTGCTTAACAGTTTCGACTAAACTCTAGTGATGACTGCTCTATAAATTAACGGAATTTTGGAAATTATATTGATTACTTTAAAAAAGTAATAATGGAGTATTTAAAAAATTGGTGGAGGTCACAGTTTGGAAGGCGGCGTAAATTTATTATCGTACCATACCAGCCAGGTATTTCCAGGGTTTTTTCTTTTATTAATAGAATTTAACGCTGGCTGCAACTGATTTGGTTTTGTTTTATTGTTGCGTTTTTTGGACTTTTTCTACTGTTGTTATTTTGTCTGTTTCAAAGTTTTAGGAAACTAAATAGTTGATATGATTTAAATTTTCCATAAAATATGACAGTGAATTACTATTTAGAGTTACATATATATCCTCATAAAAATATTATAGCGTCTTAAAATTGGCTTGCCGCCAAACAACGACCATAATTTGCAATATTGTTTCAGATGTGACTGATGGCACCAGATTGGGTGTGCTCGCTATCCAAGGCATCGACTTCTGCAACGATACTAACGGGGAAAACCATCACACGAGCAAATTCAATCTGATGACCAGGCCCGTGGACCGCTGCCTCGTGGTGCGGCGCGGCCAGGCCTTCAAACTCGACCTTCTGCTCAACCGGCCCTATGATGCCTCTAGGGATGCGCTCTCCTTCATTTTCTACGTGTCCGGTATGAGTGTTTACTTGTTACTGGCATGATTATCATAAATTGTCCTAACGCAAGGACTGTGGGTGGGCTTTTATGATTATCATTTAAGTATGCAAATATATACCTGCAAATGTAGATTAATCATTTATTTACAAACAAGATATGTACAGTGGAATTACTAAAATAAATTAAAAACTAGCTTAAATCTAAAATAGGCCCTTGAGGCATTGTACCAAGGACCTATTTTAGATTGTACCTGCAGTATTTTGTATGTGTAAATGGCGTTCTTATGTTAGATATTGTTTCTCTAGGTACTTAGAGCAATAGGTACCAACAATTAACGGCGTATTTTCCTTAAAAATCATAGCTACAAATAAATTCAATTATTATTTATCCCTCGGACGCAATCTTGGATAAATTTGGAACATAATATACATTATCGAAATTCTAATGACACCACAAATCAGTACGAGTACAGTAGTACTCGTACCTATACGTATACGTAAAGTTTTATTTTGTCAATATATTTTATGGCTCAAAGCTAAATAATGGAATTTATATTATAATCAGAGAACATTTCATTTTGAATTGAATTTCGAAAAGCGATCGTCGTTATGAATTGCATTTCATTATTTTCAGTTAGTAGGTACTTAAACCGTTTTACATCGTTCAGCATACCATGTTCAAAATTAGTATCGACACCGCATATGCTATTGTTAATATGCGCGTTGTTTATAATGCTACAACACGAACAGGAACGAGTATTTAGGTTTAAGATATTCCCGCACTTTATTTTAAAGACATCAAGAGATTAATACACTTGTATAATTTCATAGCCTAATTTTATGAATGATTATACCAGATGTGGAGAGACGCGGACCATCAGACGACACATCAGCTGCAGTTCCACTGCTGGACAAAGGAACAGAGATGCCCGGAGCCTGGACGGCCGTGTACGAAAGTCAAATGGACTCCCACCTGATGGTCGCCGTCACGGCTTCAGCAAACTGCATCGTCGCTGCTTGGAGACTCGACATTGACACGAAGCTCAAGACTGGAGGGTCCTTGAGCTATACGCATCCACAGCCTATTTATTTGCTATTTAATCCTTGGTGCTTAAATGATCAGGTTTATATGCCAGGTTAGTTTGATAATCATGTTTATGGTTTGATTTTTGATCGTTATCTTGAGTCTCTAGTCTATTTTTGGAGCTCAAATCATTTCGACATAATCGGGTTGATTGAAGGTTGTTATGTTACGCTTCACTAGACTTATCCCGCTTATCCGATTCTTTTTTTGTATCAAATAGGTCATAGTCATCGTGAAGAATATATTCAAGAAGATGGTGGTCTGATGTATCGAGGCGTTTACAACAGAATAAAGCCAACGCCATGGAACTACGCTCAGTACGAGAAAGACATTCTGGACTCCGCGCTTTATCTAGTCAGAGAAATCGGAAAGGTAAGCTTGCAACTGGTAAAGTAAAAATTTAACCTAAATTTAGCAAATTACACGGAATCCTTAAAATAAGAAGTGACCATTATCAAATAGTCGAATACAATTGATTAAGTAGACGCTTGTAAAGTTAAGGTCAATCATAGCAAGTTTCATTTAAAAGGTGAGACGATCCGACCTCTTTGATTAGTTTAATTTAACGTATGACTATATTAGAACAATTGAAGGGATGTTTACAAAAACAACATAACTGACTACACTGGTTGACACCTGAAACGATTAACAATGTTCTTAAAAAAGTGTCAACCGCTTTAAGCAGTTATGTTGTTTTTGTAAACATCCCTTCAATTTTGTAGTCGAGTCATTGGGTAAGCATACTTTTAATTTACCTACCGTTTGCGCAGATGAAAAGAAATAGATACCTATTTCAACGTATTTACATACTTACTAGTCTTACTACCTGGCTCGTCAAGTTACGTATTACGAAAAATCTATAGTAACAATAAGTATGAGGGCATCATTTCGCACAGAAAGACCCAAAATTATTGAACATAGTAACCACTCAGGAATAAACATTTGCGCTCACGATGACACAAATGCAGACGAGGGATTTTAGGATATTCGTATGGTTAATTATGTCCCACTTCTCGATCTAAACCTAAACGTATCATTCTTAATCTTCAGGTGAAAGGTCGCGCCCGAAGCGACCCCATTCGGACAGTGCGAGCGTTATCCGCCGCCGTGAACGTCCAGGATGACAACGGCGTGCTGATGGGCAACTGGGGCGCCGAGCTCAGCGACTACGATGGAGGAACACACCCGCTCAAGTGGGTCGGGTCCCTCGCTATCCTACAGAAGTATTACACCAAGAAAAAACCCGTCAAATACGCGCAATGTTGGGTTTACGCAGGTGTTTTAACCACAAGTAAGTTGTTAAATTAGAACATTGTTGGCTATTTAATCACCTTCTTCGGTTAACTAAAGCAGAATTAGCATATCTACGTGTTAACACCTCTGTTCTCAAATAATTGATGACCCCTATAAAATTCTTCTTCTACCTACACCAAAACTTTCGTCCATTAGGGGAAGTCCGGGCATAGTGAACACCTTTATCTTTGACTTGACATAACAGAAAAATTAAACGAGGAAGAAATGAAAAAAGTATCAATAATAAGTCTTTATTTAATAATATTTTAATTTAAAACAACACTAGCCTCCAATGTTTAATAGTTGCTGCAATTTTGAACAAAACGTAAAAAAAGATATTTTATTCGCTTTGCCCAGGGTGCCGGGCAAAGTGAAACAGGCCCCCGGGCAAAGCAAATATTACTCATAAAATCTTAGTGAACTTAATAACTAAGTGAAAATTAATCAACATAAGATCATTTCAATACTATTAATTAGAAAAAGCTGTCACAAGCAGGGTTGGGCAGTATTTCAATTACATGTATTCGAAATACGTATTTGAAATACAAATTAGTATTTTGTATTTGTATTTCAAATACTACCTCAAAAGTATTTTGTATTTGGTATTTCAAATACTGCACTCACATGTATTTAGTATTTTGTATTTTAAATACTTCAAGCTTCAAAATACATTTCTATAAATACATTTTATTAAATTCTATAATCCTAAAATGTCTAATCTCTCGCACAAGCTGTGAGCCGATCGCGAACCTCCGATCCAGCCGAGATACAATTTTCATTGGCTGGATACTGGATCTATATTAGGTCAACTTCTGCGTGGAACTTTTCGTTTAAATCTAGGGGATAGGGTCATTGCAGTAGTTTCCGTCCATGCACTAGTTTTCGACGACTTGACGGATTATCAAATATATATTTCATTTTTAATTTACTACTTTTTGCGAAATCTTCATCTTCCTCGCGTTGTCCCGGCATTTTGCCACGGCTCATGGGGGCCTGGGGTCCGCTTGGAAACTAATCCCAGTAATTGGCGTTGGCACTAGTTTTTACGATAGCGACTGCCATCTGACCTTCCAACCCAGAGGGTAAACTAGGGCCGTAATTGGAATTAGTCTGGTTTCCTCACGATGTTTTCCTTCACCGAAAAGCGACTGGTAAATATCAAATGATATTTCGTACATAGTTCCGAAAAACTCATTGGTTCGAGCCGGGGTTCGAACTCGCGACCTTCGGATTGCAAGTCGCACGCTCTTACCGCTAGGCCACCAGCGCTTCCTTTTTGCGAAATATCATTGTTATATGTAGACAGATATATTGCTTAGACGCCTTAGACATAAGGATTGAAATCAGTCCAAATTTGTGCAGGAATGTAGGTATATATTCAAATTTCGTCAAGTGGACGTAAACTAGAGCTGGACGAAAACTAGCGCAATGACCCTATAAGTTTATATGAAAGGATATTCGTTAACGTTAAAACTAAATGCTAAACAAAAAAATAAATAAAGGTATATTTTGTAATTGAAATACATTATTTTAAACACTGTAATTTGTATTTTGTATTTCAAATACCCGTCACCAAAGTAGTTTGTATTTTGTATTTCAAATACTTTTAAAAATGTATTTTGTAATTTGTATTTCAAATACGTGGAAGCCAGTATTTTGCCCAACCCTGGTCACAAGTAACTTTTGATATATTTTCACTGATTTCATAAGCATAAATCTTCACGGCATTTCTGGAGACATTTTAACACAGCGAATCCACGTTCTGATAGCCATTTCCATAACGTTTGTTAGCCAGGAGCCATTATCGATCTTTTTTTGATATTTATATACCATCTGTAACAAAATATTATCATAAAAAAAAATTACCTAATAAATTCAAAGAGAACACGCTATCCGCTTTGCCCGATCCACTTTGCCCACACAGTCAGTTAAAGAAATTAAGAATTAAAAAAAAATAACCGTTGGATTATTTTAAAAGAAATGCGTTGTAAAAGGAAGAAATTTTAATAAGCAATAGAAGCATCTTGAATTAAAATTCGAGATAATTACTGTGACAAAATAACATACAATGTACTTACCTTTCAAAATCGAATATTTTGCACTAAAAACACATTTTGACTCGTCACCGACGACGCTCACAGCGACCGCTCCCTGTGACGCTTGCCTCTCATAGAGCGAAGGATCCTGAACATCATATAGGTGCGTGGTGCGACAAAGTCGAATAGTTTAGGATTGGGAGCCCGAATTCGCTTTGCCTGGGGTGTTCGCTTTACCCGGACTTCCCCTATAGGTAATTAAGTTCTATTACATTGTAGTCCTTAGTCGGAATGTCGTGTCGTCTGGTGTGTATTCTTTTTTGTTCGAGGACAGTGACAGTGGCTTACAATCTTAGCTTATATACCTGTGTTCAGTTTGCAGAGCTCTGGGTATTCCCTGCCGGCCGGTGACCGGGTACGACGCGGCGCACGACAGTCAGGGCAGCCTCACCGTCGACATCATCAAGGACGAGGACGGTAACACGCTCGACCACTTCACGCAGGACTCTGTCTGGAACTACCATGTTTGGAACGAGGTACTAAATACTAAGACCGTCTCTGTTTTTCTTAATTTACTGATAGCAAGCTAGCGTAATTGTCGATGTCATGTAGTAGGTACGATAGTAGTACTACGTTGGAACACGTCACCTAAATAATTTGATACTTATATTATCTAGAATGAGTTAGCTTCAATCAAAGTGATTGCATCTGATAGTCTGGACAGCTTCAACCGGGAGATAAACAAGTTATTCGAGTAGGTATGATGTTGCAAACGTATCTTATTAGTACGTCACTGACGTCACTCGTCAACAGTGGACTAGAGTCCGTTTACAACAATAAGTCGTCTGCAAGGTTAGCAGTTTATAATTATGTTGTCACTGCCAAAAGTGCCAAGCAGGTCGGTGCAAACTTAGCGTGGTCGGAGTTTAGAGTTTCAAATAGTACCAGTCCCAATAAATTAAAATCTGTACCTAAAACTATGCTCTTGCGTTTCAAATATCTCCCTACGGACTGCCGGTGCTTCCCAATCTGTTCCTTGACTGGAATGCGAAAGGGGTCATCTGGTTCAACGCGTCCAATTTGAATCATCCTCATTCAGTGTAATTATAAATTACACGTCAGCTGTGACGCAATACAGTTCGACAGATTCGTCATCAGCCTTGGTGCTCAATTAATTATTATAATACAGCCTGCTTAAATTTAGTGGAAATGATAATTATAAAAATCTACAGCCACCAAAGATGACTGTATTGAATGGCTTGACAACCCAAGATATTTTTAGTAATAGTAATACTTGGCGGGGAAGGTGTTTAATTTTGTATAGGGACTACGATGGACCATTTAGCTTCTTTTATTCCGCTCGAAACTAGAAAAAATATATATACATCCTGTTTTAGAATATTTGTAAGCACCTACATTTATGATGGTGACTGAATTTAAATACTTCTAGGTATGGATGGAGCGGCCAGACCTAGGTCCCGAGTACGGCGGCTGGCAAGCCATCGACTCGACGCCACAAGAAATGTCAGAAGATCTCTTCCGCTGCGGCCCGGCGTCTATACGCGCGGTTCGCGACGCCGATATTCAGAAACCGTATGATTCGGGATACGTTTTCGCGCAAGTCAATGCCGATAAGGTGAGTTGACGTTAATATGAATTAAACCGCTCTCGTTCTTAGAAGGCCGACGGGCGGATTACGTATAATTATCCTGTACTGTCAGTATAATTATTAGTAGAATGGGATTAAATACCTAGAATTCGTTTTAAAAGTCAAATGAATGTTGATAGCAGGTACGCTGCAATATCTGCACTGTGAAATCACGACATAGTAAAATTATTTCCAAATCAGAATCACTAAGACTACAAATTGTAAATTTTGAAATAATGCATGGTTTATGTTTATAAGTAGTATAGTATTTGTACGCCACTATTGGCAGAGCATGGTGAGACTACCAAACTATAATGTAAGACCATTCATTGTACCTGTGTTTTCACAAATAAAGAATCTCTCTCTCTCTCTCTCTCTCTAAGTTAACATCCATTACATAGGTACTTACATATAAATTATTTAAAGGAACTAGGTACATAAAATTGTGAAACCAAAGATATCAAATTACCTATACCTTCTTAATTTGCCTACAATACCATAAGGTCCATAAGGCTTAGGGAATAAGGCTTATTTTTACATTCATACAACGACTTAGCCATAACACGTCGTTTCATACGAGTAGAGCCAGCTGCGCATATAAAACGCTATCTTTAAGCCAATTACGAAAGGTCACCTCGGGACTTCTTTTACTAATTTTATTGTATGTTGTTTTACAGGTATTATGGAAATACTCCGGCGAAATCCAGCCTCTCAAGCTACTGGCCCGGGACACGACTGCTGTGGGACAAAATATATCTACTAAAGCCATCGGAAAGATGGAACGAGAGGTACGCTCCCTAACGCCCTGTTTTGGTTAAGCGATCTTATGATTTAACATGTTGGTTGCTTCGATAAAACGATTAGGCGCTGTGTTGTGAAGGGCCTTAACCTGTTTTTCACTATAACCATAGAGAAATATAGTAAGACAAGAGTGCTCTCCATACATCAGTTAGACTATTAATTTCAGTGTCTACATCTAGCATCGAGTAGCGGAACTATCAGTACTGATACTTGACAATAGATGTAGCACCGACCGGAAAGTCTTATGCTGTTGAGTCTTATGCTCGATGCTAGATGCTAATAGTCTTTTTGGTACTAAAACTGATGTATGGAATGGAGTGAGCAATCTATGTATTTTTTTCTCTATGCTATAACACATCTCGAGCACACTCATCGACACAGTTAGTAAACCATATTGCAACGACATAAGCGACTCTTTAACGATACCTATGATTGATTTGCAGGACATAACTGAATCATACAAATATCCGGAGCGCACGTGGGAGGAGCGCGCGACGATGGAAAAAGCTCTGCGTCGGTCATCCAACATCTTTGCTCGATACTACCTCAACGATGCCTTCAACGATGTGGTGTTTGACTTCGAGCTGAGAGACGATATCAAGATCGGGCAGAACTTCAGTGTGGTGAGCACTTTTAGTACTTTATCTACTTACCTACCCGTGTGACCTTAAATTTTAAACTCTGTAAAGTCGCTAAGTAGATAGATCTAGCTGGCGTAGGTACTATTCATTTAAGGAGAATGTTTAGTCGCTTACCTACCCAGAAGATTTCAGTGGGTATTCCTACCTTAACCTGACATATTATGAATCCAGAATGTGGCCGGGTCATTTCTCTTTAAAGGGCATTTCTCAGGAGGGCCATTTTTACGTGTCCGGAGCAAAAAGTTATTGAATTTACTGTTCAATAAATCTGAATTAATTCAGGCATGATTTTCAGCATGTATTCTGCCTGGGACACTATCAAACTATTTATTTATTATTTATATATAACATTAAAAAAATATCCAAATGCGAAAAATGATGTTCGGTGGGCCTGTCCCGCGCCCAGATATTTTGGAACAAAAAATTATTACTCAAGATGGGGCATTATATCGGAGTTATTATCGGTGTTCACGCATAAGGTATTAGTTAACTGATCATATTCTTTATATCAAAGTAATGTGTTTGCTCAACACATTGAATAAAACCAAATTTACGATGTGTCCCGGGCTATTGACTGATTTCGGTGTAATTTACAAACCATGTCGGTACTCTTACAAAGTTGTAGACCAGGAACTCAGTGGCTCAAACAAAGTATGCTTTAGTTGTGCCTTAACCATTGAATAAAGTAGAGGTGCAGTCACAGTATACTAAGGTAGTTTTTTAAATGTTTCTCTGTCATTCGGTGGATTTGGTTCTATGTTTTTTTGAGATCGGTGGTGCAATATTCTCCCACAGTTTTAGTGCATTTATCGTTATGCAAGTGATTAAGAAATCCTCGAAAGTACCTAAACCCGTCATTATTACGTCTCCTCTGTATCATTCATACTATTTCTGTAATTGCTAAAAAGCGATTAATTTTGACATCACTGGTGTTGATTTCCTTGGTTTCGGTGGATTTTTTGACCACCGATATCAAGAAAGTGATCACCGAATTCAAATCCTGCTTTGTAAACTAGTTTGTTGTACTTTATTTTCTAACTTATCACACCTAAAAAGTTCAAGATACGCTTTATAAACGTAAAACTATGCTTGTACGTAAATTAAGTCATAGTATAAGTAAACAAAATCACTAGTTTACAATGAGTAGTGTTTTTTTTCACGAGACGTATGTTGAAAATCGTAGACCCAATGTTTCTTTCTCTCTTTTCGCTGTTGTCTTGATTTATCTTCAAACCAATTGAGTATATTATGTGAATTTGTCCTCTGTATCACTTGAGACCCTACACCACGATACCTTTAAACGTGTCAGCCATATTAAATAAATGCAGTTAATCCCACTTCGTTTAAAATAACTTGTGTTTTACATACTATGCAAGGTGCACCCACAAAACAAGGGATTACAAATAAAGTGGCCTTCTATTGTCGATATCGCTTCAAAGGCACTGAACGTACCTACTGATCAATGTTTCTAAAGCATAGCCATGAACACAAATTCAACATAGCCAATGTTTTAACAATCCTCAATGTCTGATGTATTTATGTTTAAATATCGGAGTTACAATTTAGCTCAAGTGTGTGAGGGTGCAGGAGATCATAATTAATAGGTGATTTTATCTTTAAGCATTAGTCAACAACTTCAAATAGTTCTAAATTGAGGGAGTTCACACTTTAAACCTCTGTCATTCAAAAATACTGCATACCTATTTATAAGTCTAGCAAAATACTTGTTTTCCGTATTGTTTACATTGTTTTATAAGTGCATTAAATATTTCTGAGCATTGAATACCACTCAAAAGTATCTTGTTTATCGGGTGTAGGTAACATAAGTTTCTTATTGACGAGTGTGCCGTTGGATTGTGTGAAACAAACATTTTCTTCTTCATAACACTTATGTGCGAATTTGTGGTCGACATGTCTGAAACTCGTTTCAGGACCATACATCGCCCTATTGTATGAGGATAGTCAATTAGTGTGGGATATCTTCTAGAGATGTTGTTTCATAAGCCGCAACTTGATTATTTTAAAATCTTGAGTAAACAAAGGTACTATTTATTAAATTTATGTAAGCTATGCTATATCATTAGCCTCGCTACATCGCTTATCATAGTTATCATCAAATAAGAATAAAAAATATTAATAAATTATAATATAATTTAGACATAAAATTGAAGTGTGATTTCTGTGTAAGCATTTTTGAATTCGGTGACGCAAATTGATTTCAGTGCCTGCACATGATTTCGGTGTTTTTTAAATCTCAAATATCAAAGAAACTATAAGGTTCTAATGGAGGCCTCCACTACCAATATTTTTTATATTAAGGCTAGATTTTAGGAAATAAAGTTGTGTATCAAATAAGTAAAAAATAAAATTCGGCACCGAAGTCAGGCACCGAACGTCATCTCTGAGAATCGCCCTAAAATATCTTGATTCCTATATGAACCCACGCCTAAGGCTGTCATTTTGAGGGAGACTTTACTCTTAACAATGAAGGAAACTACTTAAGGTATTTATTATGTTTCAGATCCTACACATGAACAACCGTTCCTTAGAGAGCAAGCACCAAGTGAAAGGCGTGCTGCGAGTAGACACCGTGACGTATACGGGCAAGTCTGGCGAGTCCGTCAAACGACAGGAATTCGACACGACGCTCGCACCCGAGGCTAAGGAGCAAGTCACCATGCTAGTCACTTTTGACGAGTACTACAAGCGACTCGTAGATCAGGTGAGTGAAAGAGATGTGCCAAAGAGTAGGTAGAATACCTACTAGGCTAGGCGTGTACGTCAAACGACAACAGCTCGCACCCAAGCAGGTCACCATGCTGGTCACCTTCGATGAATATTACCAGCGACTTGTAGTTCAGGTAAGTGAAGATTATTCAAATGAACAGCGATGGAGACGAAGATGTGTTAAAGCGAATTAAACACGTATGTACGTGACACGGTGATGAACTTATCAAATTAACGAGGGAACTAAATAAAGGTGGCTGCAGTCATCTAGCCAGGTGGTGTCAGAAGTTGGATAAAGGATTGATCTAAATAAGATATTATTCTATCAGAAAACTTAGATACGCAAGTAGCCTGCAGATCAAGTATTCAAGTTAATTAAATGCCGTTCTTTTAGAGGGATAATCCTAAGTGTAAGGCCTGAGTGGACGCTCGAAGCGGAGCGTTCGGCGGGGCGTGCAGCGTGGCGTCGGACTCACAAGTGATTTGAGCAGCGTGCACTAAGGCCGCTCCTATACGTTTGCATATGTTTAACATGCACGCCGCACGCCCCGCCCCGCTGCACGCCCAACATGAGCGTCCACTTAGGCCTTACACTTACTCAAATCTCCAAACGATTTTTTCACTAAGGTGCAATCATCTTTCAGGCATCCTTCAATATCGCCTGTCTCGCCTCAATAGTGGACAAGAACTTCGACTTCTTCGCGCAGGACGACTTCCGGGTCCGCAACCCCGACATCAAGATCACGGTGGAAAGCAAGCCGGTGTCGCACAAGGAGTTCACGGTTACAGTCAAGCTGGAGAACCCGCTGCCCATACCGCTGAAGAATGGAAAGTTCTACATCCAGGGCCCGGGATTGGATGAGCAGCTCAAGATCTCTTTGGATGAGGTAACTTCAGTTTCAAATAAGGATATTGTTAAGGTTTTTGTTGTTACTTATTGAATAAACATAGTATCTACACATACTTAATCATCTACTTACATGAAAAATTCGAGAAGAGGGATAATGTTTTCGTAATAAAACCAAGGCAATATTTGGCGACAGGTTAACTAAAGGTGATCCGTACCTAAATATGCATATATGGGATTGTTTTTTGACAAAAGACTCCTCCAAGGTTTTTTATAACAACCCAACCCTACGATCTTGACCATACCGCTTAGCATAACTTGTTTTGTCCATGCTTAAAATCGCGCTTGACATACGGAGTTGCGCGCGACAATTAGGTGACGCATGTCATGTTAATTGCTAAGCAATTAGATCATCAGTTTAATTTAAATACGACTGAATCTTAATATTAAATATATTAAAAACGGGTCACTCACGTATTTAATATGTCTTTGTCTCACGGAAGTTTTGTTATTAAAATCTTAATGATAACTTACAGAACGTGCCCCCCGGGGAGTTCGCGACCGCGCAGTTCCAGCTGACGCCGCCGTGGGCCGGACGGCACCAGATCTCAGCCAAGTTCACCTCCAAGGAGATACACGACATCGACGGCTTCCTCGTCCTCATGGTCGCGCCCCCGGAGACCAACGGATACTCGGAAACAAACGGATTATAAGAAAACATTTGTGCCGTTGAAAGAACTCGCGAATATCAAAGTATTATTCACTTTATGCACTGTGTAGTCAGTACCGGCCCGAGCCCTTGATCAGGGTAGAGCGAAATCGGGTTTTGGCGCCCTTCGTTGAAGTTTTCAAGCGTATTTTACACCCCCCCCCCCCCCTTGCCACACTCGCGTCTTTTAAAACTTTTTTGCCATTTTGGCGCCCCCCTTGCCATCCGGCGCCCAGAGCGGCCGCTCCACTCGCTCTACCCTAGATCCGGCCCTGTGTGTAGTGTGTACCTACAGTCGACGTCACACACGACGTAAACATATCTTATGTTTACATTTTATGCCTTACAAAGGAGTGTGTCCTGTGTGCCAAAGTGGCCAAATATGTACCAAATATGTAGCAAATATCCGAACACATCATTATTTCTATGGTAACAATGGTGTGTTCCGAATTTCCGATACCTAAGCTAAGTCAAACCTAATTATACCTATTTGGCGACTTTGATGCTGATTTTACTTAGGTCAACCTGAATCTACTACAATAATTTCTTGAAAGAGGCAGCGAAAACTAAAAGTGAGAGAATAAAATATGTAAGTGTCAAAGTATGAATCGAACTATAGGTCGTTTTAGGCATCACAATTACCTATATGTTAAATATAATTAACTACTCATAGCCTCCGCATGATCGTCCGGCGATTTAGTTTTATATTTTGTCAGGACAAAAAGGCAAGTTCGTTCTACCATACATTTTGAATTTCAGGCCTTTTTCTACTGGCAAAGTTGGCTTGCCAGAGTAGGTACATAGTCAGCGTCAAATATATTGTAGCAGCCAAAGTGGCCAAATAGTTCGGTGTAAGGAACTATTTGACCACTTTTATAGCTATAATATATTTAATGCTGATTGTACCTATATAAAATATTATGATATTTATGATATGACAATTTAAGTAGGTAGAATAGCACTATTAATTCGAATATCTGAGTTTTTATCTTCGGTGCATAATAAAAAGCTTTAAATGTGTTTTAGTTTTTACCTTACTGCCTACAGTCAGGAGCGGAAATAAGCTAAGCTAACGAAATGTCCAAATGAAAAAGAAACCTTTTGAAAAAGAAAAAATTTGAAAGCTTTTCCGCGAAGCTACTTCTCTTGCTGTCTGTACAGTCAGACAATGTAAATATATTATAGCTGCAAAAGTGGTCAAATAGTTCGTTATACCATATTGATATATTTAGTATGGTGTGACGAACTATTTGGCCACTTTGGCTGCTACAATATATTTGAAGCTGACTGTACTAATTCATTCTAGTTTTACTTAATAACATAACTTGTATTATAAGTCAAGTCTAATATACTTGTAAGTATTATTTATGAAGTGTTTTCCTCAGTTAAACGTAGGTTAATTAATAGGAGAATAAGTATTACCTAAGTAAACTAAATATTTTTTTATTAATAATAAATACTACAAAGTAAGTACCCGCAAACTGGTATTTCATTCTAAAAGTAGTCGAAATCAGAAAACTAAAAGTTAAGAGTAGGTACTTTATTATTGGACTTGGTAGTGAATAGGAGTATTAGGTACAGTCAAGTTCATAAATATGTATTATACATTTTATCATATTATTGCAATGGATTAAGGTAGAGAAATGTAGGTATACCTCCATATTTGAACTCGGCTGTACTGAGAGATGATTCTAGTTCAGCTTATTTTCTTGAGTTCGACCGACTTTAGCTATCCTAAGTATCCTAAATAACTTAACAATGCCTACAGAAACGAAATTATTACATCATTAAACTAAATTAGATAAGATCGGGAACCTCTGGATTATCGATAAAATCTGGTGAAGGTTCTTTTAGCTTCTGCTTTAGTCTCGGATCGATAAAATCTGGCGCCTTCCTTTGTAAAGTCATTTTAGACAGATCGAGCGCCTTATCAGAGGGGCCTATTTCTAGAAATTCTCTCTTCGACTGACCTGAACTCTCGCGGCAGTCGGTTACGTGGTGTTCCGTGTACAGTTGAGCGTTTTTTGTAACTTCCTTTTTCTGCGCCATCTGTGCTTTTATGTCTACATTTAATCGTGGCATAGTCACGACGAGGTGGCCGGTTATCTGCGAGCGTTGTGCCGATGAGTTAGTAGTACTCACCTCCTCCGGTAGATGGAGCTGAAATAACTTTCCCTTAATCGTAGCTCGAACATAATTTGGCTGGACATCCACATCAATTAAACTGGTGTCTAAGTGTTTGTACACAGCTAGATCTAACACATATTTTTCAGGGTCTGAATCGGAGAATACGAACGGTATTTTAGCTTGATTTATGTTGAATGGCCTTCCATCGGGAGCAAAGAATTTGTACTGCCTTTTTTCCTCCGGTTTCTTTTCAGGTTCATAACTTTTCAGCTTCAGTTGCCGCATATGCTCCATCTCATAGCGGACCTCAGGGGAATGCTCACATTTTTCTGCGTAAAATTTTTTATTTCTCTCGTCTGGGTCCATATCTTTGTATTCATGTTCCCATTTATCTTTTATTTCGTGTTCTAGTCGAGCTTTTTGCTTTCTACGCCGGTGTCTGTACTCGTTTTGTTCAAACAATATATCTTGTCTTATTACTGGTAGATTTTGCAGGGCTTTAATCCGGTCTGACCGTTCAATTTCAACTCCGTCAAGGTAGCTGAGCTGGGGTAGAGTTCCGATTACGAAGTCCCGATAGTTATCATAGTCAGTGCAAGGGTTTCCAGTAAGATATAAATTCTGAAGATTATACAAGCCTCTAAGGTTTTCAACGCTGACTATTTCACCGATAAAGTTGAGTGTTAAGTCAAGTTTTTCCAATGATTCGCATCGATCCAGATTTTCTATGATTTCTATGTTATTGAGAGCTAAGTTGAGGTAGTTGAGGTGTTTGAGTTTGTTCAAGTTTTCTATCTTGGCGATGAGGTTGTTCTGCATGAGCAGGATCTTGAGCTTGGGGCACCAGTCCTGGATGTACTCTATCTTTTCTATGTTCTCCTGGTGGAGGGCGATCTCCTCCAGCGGTGCCAGGAGCCGGTCGTGGTGTTCTGCCTTTCCACGAACCATTTCCACTGTTATTCGAACCATTATTATTTTACCCACAAATGTTCACGTTCCGTAACTTGACATAATACATGCATAATACTACATTAAACAAATAAACAGTGTCATCACAACCGTTACCATGGTAATGTGACAGCAAAGTTAAGCCGTCATTAAAAACCTATTTGAGTTGCCAATAGCTAAAACTTATCAGTTTTATAATTTTTTACAAGAAGCAGACATAGTGCCATAAGACATTCGCTCCCATGTTAACCTTTACATAAAGCAAAAATTATGCGTTAGTAAACAATATTTCAAACTTAGTGCCTACCTATAGTAAAGAACTACATGTAGGTATCTTATTTACGTTATAACATAAAATTATAAATGTTAAATGCTCGACTAACTTGTTAATTACAGCGTGAATTTACTTTTTATAATATCTTACCACAACGTTAACATTTCGCAATGTTTTAAATAGTTCCAGGATTAGTCCTATAACTACATCCCCTTGGAGCATTTGTTTTGTTAATACACATAATTAATAATTACTTAATAATAACTGTTTGTGACCTTCAGCGACCCTAGTACATAGAGACAAACCAAAGAAAGTCTGCAGTGCTAGATTAAAAGTAGTTTTTAAAAATCAGTATGCGACAACACCACAGAAAATGGATGAAATAGTCTTGATACTTGTGAAATTTCTACCATATTTACCGTCTATGAAAAAATTAAGCTGTATGGTAAAATAAATTTCATTCCAACAATAGATGTCACTATTAATATGTAGACATATACTAATATTGATAAATAATATTGGGAGAATGTGACATTTGGCTTCATCAAAATTAATAAGGTTTTGTAATATCCGCGACGGCGGTAAATAGGTACAGAGGGCCTACCGCGAACACCGAAGTTCTCAATATGCGAGCATCTTTCTCTTTTACTCCCATTAAGGCGTAATTAGATTGACAGAGAAATTGCCCGCAATTTGCGAACTAAAGTTTTCGGAAAAACGAAATAAACCATTAAAACAATAAACATATATTAAAAATTAATTTTAGCTTTAACTAGTAGGTACCCATGCCGTGAGCATAAGCATGGAGGTTGTGGGTTCGAGCTCAAAACCCGGCTAGTACCAATGAGTTTCTCGAAATGTTAGAGGAAGTTCATAAGTATGCCTATACCTATTAGGTGTGTTCAATTTGCTGTGAAACCTTAGTCTAAACCAATATTATATTATCTAAGTAGGTACATATGGTGAAGTATTAAGATGTTTCATTCCACTTACCCGTCACCAACTCCAAATTTTGTAAACATTGTCGTTTTTCAGCTTGAATCGCCTCGTGCTGACTTTTTACAAGTGTAAAATTATTCGTCATGCGGAAAAGTAACTCCCGCACGCCGGTTTTGTAAGGTTTCACCATGTTTATTCCGTTCATCACAAAACACAATGAATATTTAAACGATTTTGACAAACACATACCATAGTGCATGACGTTTACTGACTGCTTAAAAAACATTGCCATATGTAGTTTTTTAATTCGATGTCAAATTATTGCGCTGCAGACTTTCTTTGGTTTGTCTTTAAAGCATAATTACCAGAGACCTCTTTTAAATTACATTATTAGAGCGGCCAGTAATTTTCCTGTCAAACATTAAAGATAATTAATTAAATAAGTACGTTGCATAGTTATGGGGAGCAGAGGGGAGAGGGGAGGGGAGCAAAGGGCACGCAGTGATAGAATCTACAAGATCTCGAATTATATCTCTCGATCTCGTCGGCCGGTAATCCGTCATTTAAAATTCCGAAGCGGTGGCACGGACTGCTCAACTCAACCGTACTAAATTAATATTGCCGTGATGTAGAGGGTATTAAAATATTTTAAGCGACGCCATTTATAACTATGGCGTTCAGATATCACGTCGCAGGGCTCAACATATTTTATTCCTCGAAACTGCCAAAAGACAATGAGAGTGAGGGATTAGTATCATCAGATACTCGTTTTGTTGTTGTTCGGTGGTAAAAAACGGAGTTGAAAAACAAGAGACGTTCGGATGAAATAAGGCATGACAGAGGGAAAGACGGTGTTATTAGTGAAGGGGCGCCCCGCGGTCTGAGTGTGTATGTTTAGGGCTGCGCTGCGGGACGCCGAGTACGCGGCGAGACGCGCCCGCTTGCCCACTTATTGAAAGCAGCCAATTTAAATTTGTTATTTAAACAAACACTCGCCAGACAGGATAATTGAAATTAGAAAGGTAATTCGTGTTGAGTAAATTTATCACCTCTGAAGCTACTGACCACTATTAATAGTATTAATAGTGAGATGTTGTTGATGGTGTTATTATTATTAAGAATACGTATTGCACAAGATGCACATGGCACAATGGTGAAATGTAGAATTTGGGCATTTCAATTAACTACAAATAGTAGTACCTACTTTAGAAATAGGAATAAAAATACATACAAGTTTTAACTTCCATCGAAAATCTTTGTTATGTAGGTACTCTTTCTCAGGCTTTAAGACAAGTTTTCTTAGCGGTATATTGCTCTACTTGCCTTTTAAACTTCTTTTGTTCTAATGTTAACCAATATTTGGACATTTTGGACTATCAATAGGTATGTATGTATACTTATATTTCTCATTACATGTTGGGCATCACACATTACACTTCAAGTTCTCCCCTATTTGGCTATGAGCCCCATGTCCATGTCACATGTGAGCCCACAGCTTAATCCCCGAGTTTCCTGGTAGAACGACAGATGGCGCTAAAAAGCAGTATAAAGAAAATTCATGTAAGTAACTACGAAATTTATTTTCAGTACCAGTGGCGTAGCTAGGCGTGGGCGAAGTGGGCCGTCGCCCACGGCCTCGCGCCTCAAAAGAGGCCTCGCGCGAGGCCCCTTCGGTCACAATGAAAGAATAGGGCCTCGCAGATGCGATTTCGCCCACGGCTCGATTAGTTCACGCTACGCCACTGTTCAGTACTAGCCAAGTCATACTTACGGGTTTCAATAAAACCTTGCTAGGTGGGTCTACCGCTCCGCTCGCATGGGAATAGGTCTGTGTCTGTACTGTAGGTATCTGCATTGTGACTGTGGAATATTGCATTTCTAAGTAGGAACGTACAATAGACTAGAGAATAGGAACGTAGGAACGTGCAGGTCAATGTACGAATATCCATATGGAAAGAGTCTCAGCTCTAATCGATCGTCTGATTCGTCTCTAAAAATGTCAAGCATAACATAACATAATTGACCGCCTTCGAAGAATAGAATCTGTCATCTGTCACTTTGATAAAATAAAACTGACCGTTTTATTCTGAAAATATAGCAGTCGTAGACCATCTATTATTAATTACTTCGTATTATTCTATGTGTTCAGTTTTTCTCCGGAGTGCTGATTTAATTATATATGTAAGTACGTATGTTCTTACTGTTACCATTGGATTTGTGATTAAAATTGTGCCTATGTGTGAGTGTGTTCAAGAATTCGAGAGCGATTCGTCCATGTATTGACTGTTTTATTTCTTAAGGTCAGATCACACCAAGAAGACCCAGCGGCCATCAAGTAAGTTCTACAATTTCTTTTTCTTTAATGACTTTTTCTTAAGATCATTAATTAGGTATCACGACATTAATATTTTTGTTATAATGGCGACGACTTTAGCATATAAAGAAACAATATTACTACCGGTAGGTACTTTAATTTTAAGACAAGTTATGATAACGGGTCTAACCTTAGGTACTGAAAATATAAACTATTACAAAAGTACATTTTAACAATGCGCCCTGATTCATAGATTCCAAATTTTGACCATGGGTTGAAAATCCGTAAAAGTTGTAAAATATGAAATGCTTCTGATTTAGTAGATACGTATTAGGAATTTTTTAAATTAAGTACCTCGCTTTCAAAGTTACTTCAATGCAACATTATGTTACTAAGTAAATTCGTAAGAGTTAAATGAGAGGAAGTACTTAAAACAGTTTATTCATTTGCCAGGCACTGAAAAAAGCTATTGCCAAAACATTGACTTATCCAAAGTATAGGTAGATGTTACATCTCAAGTTTTCACCACACGCATCTCAGGTAGCTCGAATCTTTGTGTCAGACCAGTCACAACACCGTCGTCAGCGGCAACTGATTTCTGTAAACGATAAAGGTTTTTAGGTCCGGGGGTGTTTTATCTCGTGTCTGCTAATTTGCCGTGCTAATGAGATGTGATGTGATTTGTTTTTTGCTCGTTTTGGTTTTTGCTTTTGAGATTTATTGTTTTAAGATGTTTGGGATTATATGACTTAATTAATTTAGATTACATTTGTGTGTCTTTTACAATGTTGACACGTAACTATTCGATTGAATTTATTTTGAAGCGATGAAGTCTGGATTGTACCTATGTACCTGGTCTACCTAATTACGCCTTCTTTTTGGAGAAGTGAAGACGTCGTTTCAGAATTAGATCTTGTAGATAGATACATGCTACATGATTTCTCCGGAATTACTAATTTAGCTGAACATAGGTATATAGAAGTCATATGCGGGTTAAGGTTAAAGCAGGTCTGTCTGCGAATGAAAACTCACTTGCTTCTTTGGTTTAGTTAGAAAGTCGTTCCTTTAATTTGAAATTTTAACTTTGGATTTCTTGTTTCAATTTGTGTAAATCGAACCTAAAGGCAAATCTCAGTTGCGCGGATTAACGTTGGCTTTTCTAGTACGTTGCGAGTTTGATGACACGCGATGAGAGTCAAGCAGGCTAGCCGATAGCGGGCAGCGGAGCCAGCGGAGCGTACGCCGCAATCTGATGTCGGCATCTCGCAATCAACGATTCGTTCCGGCGGGGTGAGGGGGGCTGGTCCATTCTCACGTAAATAATTACCGGCGAGTCTCAAATTACAAGGCGCCGCGGTTGCCGATACATATTCATCACGTGTTCGCGCCGCGCGTGACAGCTTCTTCAGGCTGCGGGCGGCCAGGCTATTCCCATCATGAGGGATAGCTACAGCACTGGCCTAAAAAGAACCAGTTTAAGATTGCCATATCAAATCCTGGATGCATAGTAAAGGAGCCTGGGGCCCGTCAGCTAAATCTGGAGGATTGATTTTTACGAAAGCAAATTAAACTTTTTTTGTAAGTCATGTACCATAATAATATATATTTGCCGAAATAGGACATGCACGTCTCCCGTAAAAATCTCAAAGTTATCTGCCTCTCTGTAGTTCAAATCTACAAGAGCAACAGAAAGCCAGGTACCTAAGTATTTTCGATTTTTCTATGGTAGGCTCACAGTTCCCTGCGATCTTGACCAGATTCGCGAATCAACATTAGAGAGCTACATTTTCAGGCACGAAACTTTCAGCAACTAGGCGCATAATTATTATTTACGGGTCTTATTATAGTATTTATAAAGAATCCTTTCTCGGTAAGTGACGGGAATATGGCCAGTTCGCTTCGTTGCTCACACTTCGCGGACTTTCTTGAAGCGGACATGACTTAGGAATCTTAGGATGCATCAGATAGATGTTCCCGAAATATTGTTTTGTTAAATATTATTAAATACGAACACGCAGAAAAACAGGAATTACTAGTTAGCTGGAATGATGTGAGGGTACCTCTGCGCTATTTCATGGGCAAGGCGTAGGTACCTAACTATTATTTACTGTGCAATAACGAACTAAATATTAACTCAAAGTTCCTACAAAACCCCTATAATACCTAAGTATGTAATATGTGGTCCTACTAATCCTGCCATTTAAATCGGGACGTTATGTGAGGTACTTTCTGAGGTGCTGAGGTTCTTTCTTTGACCTCACAGTAATTAACAATAACTATGTATTGGTGACAAACCTGAGTTAGGTAATTGGCAGACCTAAAGATTCGTACTCATACTTAAATCAATTGATTTCAGTGCACGTCCCTAGGTACACTTTAAGTGCGATTCTTATTAAATCCCTACCAACAGAGTTTCCTACACATAAATTTGAACTAGTCACATACTTAATGCAAGTTTCCTATGTATTTATGCCCTAACCAAAATTTGCATAAAGCTTAATAGTGGAGCATCGCACATCCAGCCGAATTTGTAAGAGGCTCGTGGTCTGACGGTGCACATAGCGAGGAAGGCCGCCATGCCTATTCATGAGGTGCAACGGCTGCGAGCCCCGCATTTGAATAAATACAATTATGTAACTTGTTTGTTTTACTCGACCCACGGCTGCGACCCGGCGGGACGCATTCCTCCCGTCATACAGACTCCGCAACCCGATATCCCCAGTCTCCGGAAATCCCATTAAACTGCTTAATAGCCAGCAATATTGAAAATTTCGCAGGATAATATTTCTCCTGATCTTAGACTTCTTAGAGCTATTCTGGTGATAGAATACCTCTTCTCTGCGAATTGAATGACAAGAATATTAAGCGTAGAGATTATAGTCTGGCAAAAAAGAGTAGAAATTTAATTCTACTCTTTTTTGTCAGACTGTAAGTTGTTACGAAAACGATCAGCATTGTTTCACGTGAATGAGCAGCCTTAACCTGACTGTTAGAGCTGCCTGTTTCAAAGTCTATCGTCTGTTACACATACAGTAGGTGACAACCTACCTGTTGTACTTACTAACTGTTTTAATGAGCACTCACTCAAACCGGACCCACTGATCGACTCCGGCCGGAGTAGTTTAACGTTTCGAGCTCTTCCATCTCTCCGGATATTCCATTAAACTGCTTAATAGCAGGCAGATGTAATATTGAAAATTTCGCATTTAGGATAATATTCAAATTGCGATTGATGGTGATATTCGGCAGCGGACGGCGGCGACTCAAAGGCCTCGCGAGCCGCGCTGTTATTATCCCACCACCATCGGCTCTCACCTATCTTATTTCTTTTTTCCAGACGCCTTCGTCTCCCTTCTTTACCTCCCAACCGAGCGAGAGCTCCTCTCCTTCACTTATACTGAATCCCTCTCGTGGGCGTTCCCTTGACGATTTATCATTTAGCGTTGCCTACAGACATTATTTGAAACGCATCAAAATCGAGCTTGTAGAAAATTTGTCGGCAACAAAATTAGTACTTCTCTCCGAGTGCATAATTTATCGTTTATGCCACATCCGGCGCTGCGAGTTCTAATTAGAAATTCATTGACGTTGATGATATTTCGTGCTGTGGTAGATAACGTTATTAATTCGATATTGATTACCTCCCCTTCCATGCTCATGACATTCATCTGTCTTTGAAACTGGTACTTTTAATCGCGTTTCGTGTATTACAAGCTGTTTATAAACATGCACCACGTTTCATTTTAATCGTTTGCAATTAAGTCTGTATTAAGTACCAACTTATGTAGACTTATGTTCACGCCAGTTGCACATGAGTAGAGATACCAACTATTTACTTACCAGACATCATTCTGTTGCTTGAATGTCATAGATTTACCTGCTATAGTTTTTCCGTGCTTGATTGATAGGCAATTTTTTAAGAGACTCCTTGTAAAAACATCACAAGGCACAAAACATTTAAACTACCCCTATTGCTTTGCTACACGTGTATCGCTACCCTATGCAAGTAAGTACGCCAGTACCTCTACGTCTACTGTAAAAACAAACATTCAAAATAAGATGATAGTAACTCATAGGCTACTTTCATGTTGTCGTGTGCCTTTACGATATTTTTTACTTGTCAGCACTATGCAAATCGAGCCAATAACTTGAAACATGTCGTGTATTAACATAAAATATGAAATATTTCATTGTCACGGTCTGGAGTGGCAAGGAGTCCTCGTATGGGCGGAGACCTGTCTCGCGAGTCTCGCACGAACAATGATCATTCCATCTCATTGTTCACTAATAGCCAGCCTTAAACAAACACCTTGTTGGTATGTGAGTTAGTAGCTTTGTTCTGGGCTCATTAAGCTACGAGGAATACAAAATATACGTCACTGTAGAGCTACTACTAAAAAAGTTAACAATAAGAGCGCAGTGTTAGGTAAAAAACAAGCTTAAATTTTGTTTTCATAGGTAAAAAATATTTAACAACATATTTAATAGCATTAAATCCCCTTAATTTCGGGTTAATGATGAACTAAGAAGACTTTCAAGATGGGTACCTAGTTTTTCAGGCTATTTATGTACATACTTATTAAAAACAAAAAAAAAATAAGGAAATGTTACTTAATTTATTGCTTATTAATGCCACTGAATTTGCTTGGCGAGAACTGACCTAATTTCCGATTCCGGTACTAATTTCACTGACGAAGCACATTGACATTGGCACATAAGTTCTCATCCTTCTTCCCTAGGTATCTCTATAGATGTGCACAGCTAAAATCACGCTTGTATTACAAGTTACAAGCTTTTGAGAAACGGGCCTCAGATCTTAGCCTTAATCATTTTATTGGCAATCGAAATGGTCTAGACGAACTTAACTGTTTCCCCAGTAGGTAAGAAAATTGTTTTTCACTCCGATCCCGAGTTAAGGTCAGATGTCAGATCAAAAATAACTTCGCAACATAACAATAAATCATACATAAACTAATTAGGAACAGTAGTTATGATAGCGATACGTTACGCGGTCTCCTAATCCGATTTGTATGCCCCCTGACAATGGAACAAGCCGAATGTTTATTTGCACAAGATATTTAGCCACTTCCCCACCGGATCAAACGGACAAAGGCGAGGGGAGCACGGCGAATAGATAAAGTAAGTGAGGCTAATAGGAGGGGCGGAGATGCGAGATCTATCTACAATAATTGTGTGACTTAGAGGGATTATAGAACTTGAAACGACCGAGTCGTAATCTAAACTTGGGGCCACGGGGATGTTGGTTCGTTTTATTATGCTTGTAACTTACACGGTAAAGCTGCAATCTGTCTATAATCAATGGGTATGATTGTAGTGGTTGCAATGAATTAGCTATCTAATTCAAGATCGTTAAAGAATTGTTGTATTTACAACTACTTAACCCGGTTCCCAACGACTTGATTATTTTGAAATAAATGAACAGAATTTGCTACAAGTCACTAAGAAAATGTACGTAAGCCACGGTTTTCTGGTTGACACTCAGTCGCGATACCAAACCTATGGATAGTTAATCTATAGTTCGTTTTTTTAACATTAGAAATAAGGTAAACAATCTTGATGCGTTTTTTAATTCAAACACACACATTTTAAAAATAAGTTACGGTAAATATGTAACAATTATGAATCTAATACGATCTTTTATAGTCTTCTGCTTTCGTAAGTAATAGTTATTGATTTTTAAAAAGTGTTTTTCAATTAAAAGTCATGTCAAAATCGCTTACCTTCTTTCAAGTTCTTTCTAATGCTAAAAAAAACGAACTATAAATCTTAACGAACATGGTTTATAGGTAACCTTAAGACAAAAACAAAACTAAAAAGCGAAAATAAACTCTTACATCAACATATACTGTATAGTTTCAATACAATCTCCTCGTTTTTTGAAGTCTGTTAAAAATAATATGTTTTGTATTTTTATTATACTTAAAGCAATTCAGTAATGTCCATTTTTTCAATGTAAATTTATAAAATACTAAATCATTAATGTAATAATTTCTCTAATAAAAAAAATTGCATGGACTATAAGTAGTAGTTAATTAGATATAGACACTCCACCAAGAATAAATTCTACTTACGCTATCAACTTTCAACATATACCAATATAGTACCCATTTACTATTAAGCTAAGAAGTTGCGACACGATAAATCAAGCAAAATACATTTAAGTTCACGATATTGTCGTGTTGTAGTTGTATCCGGAAATGAAATTGCAATAAAAAACAAAGACGTCTCCTCCTTTGTTGCACCCACAACACGACCATAAATAAATCGAATTGTTTAGCCATTCAAATACCCCAAAACAACATTAGGGCTGAATGAGTAAATTGACACTTTGTCACCGTGGTCGAGAAAAGGCACCATGGGCCTCGGGCAGTCGGAGGGCATACAGGAGACGCCACGGGGGGCCCCATGGCCTAGTCCTCATTTTTCGACTTCAAATATCAACTTTTTGTCACCATGTTTTTAACGTTTGGTAAATTATCATAAAAATATGTAAATTTTTTAGAATGGTTATCAAAAAGACGCTAGTTTTGACTAGCCGATCGATTACTTGTCGATCAATTTCGTCTCTATTTCTTACAATAGAGTCGAGTGTAAATTATTATGAGGTGTTATTGAAAATTTCTAAATTAGGTAAGTACTATGTGTACTTTAAATTTTTCATGCGTAGAAAAATGTAAGTTGTTGTGTCTATGTGTAAGTTGCTGCCTGAAGCATGAAGAAGTCAATTCGCCTAATACACAATCCGTCCGTCTGTCACAGAATTTGTAAGTGATTTGCTGCCATTTCATTTTTTTTATTACTTTCTTGATACTTTCTTGATACTTTTTCAATGGGCATATGCCAATCGGGTTGTTTAGATTGCACCGTTTAAATACTAAAACCAAATAGTTATCTAAACGAAGGTAAATAAGGTCATGCGTCATGCACACAAGTCTATGAAAATACGATTGCTGACATTATGCCAAAAAAGCAAACAAGCGGCAGCTGTTACGCGTAACTTGTGAAGTTTATTATTCCATTATTTAATTTGTCGTTACATTGTGCGCTGCCGCGGGTAATGTTTCCGTATTTATGATTTACATGCGGAATCCGGACAGAAGTCAACTTCTGACAGTGTCAACATGTCAGAGTGACAATGGCCGTCACATGTCAGGCGCTGTCAATCGCGGAGCATGAGAAGGAAGCGGGCCCGGGGGACCTCGTGGGATCAACGGTACCGGACTGTCAAAAGAATTCAAATTCGTTAACGAATTCCAACGCTTGATGAAGGATTGGTCCCAAAGCGAGTTTTAGTTTGCTTCTTACTGGAAATTGTCGGACGATTGAAAAAAATAATTATTCTCTGGTCCTTGTAAAAAAAAGTTGCTAGTTATTTATTAACTAAAGCTGCTCTTTAATATTAATACAAACGATGTTTGTTCAGTTATGTGGCTACTGGCCAGCCTATTCTATTAAATACCAACACAGTGGTATTTTATCATTTACGTGCGGTGCGTAAGTACAGACAGCCGGATAATATTTTAAACTTGTTAAGTTCCATTCTGGGCTGCCTATTAAATATTTTAATTTACGATCTGTGTACACTGTGATGATGTATAGACAGTTATTTTCGCCCCATTTGTAGCTTTCATTGTGTGCGCTCACACCCAGTTGAAAACGACAAAAGCTAGTGTAGAATACGAAATGGTGTTTGTATTGCGGGACGAGTCCGCAAACACCGAGGGCCGGAGGAACACAATAACTGATTAATGGCCGGGTTTTGTTATCATTCTCCGGTCTTTTACGCATTTTGTGGCATCGTTTCACGGTTTAATTTTATCAGTTAAGATAATGAAAGACCGTGAAATTTTTCTTAAAACGCAGCGCGAGCCACGATTTTATGTAAAAAAATTGAAATGGCTTAGGTTTTTCAAAAATTTACTATTAGACAGGTACTTAAAACGTATTAACGATGAGCCATAAAATCAGCTCATAAAGTGAAGTGTGCGATGTTGGAATCCACATAAAAGTATTAGGTTATGGGAGTTGGTCGGATGGATTGGGGCCTGCGCAGCGTGAGAGTAGGTTTTTTGGCTATTAAACGCGCGTTTTTTGTGTCGCGCGTTAACTGTCGCCTTATCGCCGTGTCGAGTTGTCGACGCCTCCACCGCCTCCGCGGCCGCCGCAATCAAAACACCGTTGAGACGGTCATTAAAAATGATATAAAGGTTAATTTACAGTGTTGCTGCGACCCGTCGAGAATCGAACGCGGTCGCCGATAGCGTCTCCATTCCAAGCGTTCATTAACATAATCCTATTGTTAGCGATGATCGACTAGTGTTAGTAAGTATAGTATAGGTATCTAAGTAGTAGATACAATACTTAGTGTATATCTAAAAGAATTAGGAAATTTTAAATAGGTAGGTAGGCACTTATTTTATACCTACGCAGGTAAAATATCCATTCAGAGCAAATTCTTTTAATTTATCTCGATTATCATTTCGAGTACCTACATAATTTTAAATAAAGTAAAACTTGTGGTAGCTAAATGATGTTATTTGATAACCGTAATATAAATAGGCGGTTGAAACATTATGCACTTAATATCTTCATCTATATTCATTATCAATAAAAAAATAAAAAAAAAACAATAAACCTGCTAATTAAACAAAGTATCCGAATCGAAATCTGATATAGGTATTTTGCATGACAATTGCAGTTTACGTTTTGCAGCGAAGAAGATTACGGCGCAAATCCCGTGTTACCACAGGCAGGGCGCGCAGCGCCACGGGACGCACCTTGTTTACGAGTCTAGCACTTCCACTACAATGATTTACGAACCATAAAAACGGGGACACAACGCATTAAAAGATACAAAAGGTGCTAAAGAAAAAGTAATATATTTTAAGTTGGAGCGAACGGATATAAAAGTTTGGTGAAATATATCAGCTTTAGTGTTGTGAGTGTTTGTTTATAGGGCCGATTACGCACGCCTCTTCACGCGTAGCGCTCAATGGTGACATTCGTCACGACCGTTCTCACGTCCCAGCTTTCCTTACTTACTGTAACAAGATATGTGACGTTACGCTAATGTGAGGCTTCAGTTCTTTAGAGGATTAGGTAACACACTTAGACTTTTTATACACTTCAGTTATAATATCAATTAGGTTAGGAATATAAATACTCGCAATTTACGAAGGGCCGTTGTATTCAGCCACCAGCGCAGAAACAGGGACGTAAAACATTTAACGTTGGCGTAAAACGGCAAGCGACCGCAACCCGACACCTCGTCATCGGCCGATCCTCGTTAGTCTGCGCCATTTGTTTTTTCAAGGGACCTTTCACCGGCTGCGCCCTGGTGACGACGGCACTACCGCCTTACACAAAAAATCAGCTAAACGGATTCGTACGCAATAATCTGTTGGGATTTATTCCGACCGCGTCGGCCACCCACGTGGTACCCGTATTTCTTCCTGAACGAGCTAACTTCATTATTGTGGCGTGAGATACAATAGTTAAGCGCACGATTTATAAGGCCAACACGTTGACTTCTGTTTATAGCTGACGGGGGGGAGCGGAGGCGGGGATTATGCGTCTGCGCAGGGATTTATAGCCGTATTCGATAAAAGCTTAAATACTCTCAAGTGGGAATTATTCAATGGAGGGCGATTGTGCTGCTGGGCATTGTGTGGCCGGCGCGGGAGGCGCTCAATGGGCCGCGGATGGACGCTTCGCGTGCCTCCGATAGCCACCTCTTCTATCGAATCAATGTTCTTAAGACTGGCCATACTAGCATACCTCCGACCACTTTTTTTGACGTAACAATTGCCTGTGTACATTTTTTCAATTTGTTTAAATTACAAGTAAGCCGATAACTTTTATCACGTCTGTAAAAAAAAACAACTTTCTAAAAATCAATAGGTATCTAGTTAAATTTTCGCAAGTAATTTGATAAATCTCTCGCAAAATCTGAATCACTCGGTCCATTAGAAAGTGCTTAGGCTGGCAGTTTAAACAAGCTCAGTAACACGAGCCAGCTTAATGAGGGATTATCGCCCATTTCCCAGGTTTCACCTTACAAATCGCCCGACCACGCGCGCTCGATGGCCACGCGTTCGTCTACAATAGCCTTACAGATTACCGGCGATTTTTCCTGCGTGTTTGGCTTTCACGATACTTCATCTGTGGGGTATATGGGCATTTAAATATTTTTGCGTAAACGGCTATTGTGATCAGGTGGCCACGAAGATAATCTTCGACGAGGACGTCTTAAAACCTAAAGTAAATCTAAACAATGAACCACGTATCCATATCCTAATCATATTCCAATAATTTCTGCCCTCACTACCCTGATGATTAAGATAAGATAAGATAAGATAAAGATAAAAGATAGTTTATTCAAGTAGGCATAATTACAATGCGCTTATGAACGTCAAATAAAGCTAGGTAGACCGGCTCCAGCCCTACACCTCTGAAGATTCCCGAGAAGATTTAAGTCCCCCTCAATTGGAGGAGGGTATCCCAATATGGGACCGGCAACCAACTCGGCGGGACACATCTTTTCAAAAAAAATACATCTTATAATTAACATGCATTACGAGAAAATAAGTAAAAAAAAACAATTTAAATTACTATAGAATTCATGCAATTATACACATAAGGTGTAATAGACATTTGATAAAAAAAAATATACATAATATGTTTGTACATGGAATCATACAAATACGTAGCTCTTTCAGAAAACATATCAAATTCTTACAAAAGGAAAAGAAAATAAAGTTATTAAAATAAATGGGAAAACATATATAAATCTACACCTATTCTAATACTATTAAGTACCCTACCTACCTACTCGTATGAAGTCTAAACTACAAAGTCGACTAAATATTTTCTTGTACTTAGTATTTACTTGCATCTAAAATATTAAAGATATCTGATTTGCACAAATACTAACTGTATCGAAAAGTTTACTTCATAGAACTTTTGTAGTATACCTATTGCTTTAATATAACAAATTAGCTTTTTTGCCAAGCCCCGTCCACCCTCCGACGGTATACATACGTTCAAACAACAAAGCTTCTTAATCTCAGATTACCCTCTAAAAATAGGGACCCCTACCTACACCCTAGCTCCCTGCACACGTAAATCACTTTCTTTTTAAACCTCTTGCTCATGTGCCTGTGGAGTGTGGGTGTGGCTATCATGAGTGGCTTCCTCCACGTGTCTAGTTATAAGAAATTGTAAGAATAATTGACTGGGCGAGCGCGAAACGTCTTTGTTTCAGCATGAAAAAAACCTTGTGCATGTCCATCCGGATGTTCGCCTCAACAGATTGAATTTCGCAATATATTCCCGTGAAATTTGCGAGCAGGTTCGATATTTACCTATATGGATTTTATCGACCTTGAGTGTGCGGTGTCTAAGAGCCTGTTCACAATTCGGATGTCGGATACGACCGCGAAGAATAAACATTTGCTTTTTAGGGTTCCGTACCCAAAGGGTAAAAACGGGACCCTATTACTAAGACTCCGCTGTCCGTCCTTCCGTCCGTCCGTCCGTCCGTCCGTCCGTCCGTCCGTCCGTCCGTCCGTCCGTCTGTCACCAGGCTGTATCTCACGAACCGTGATAGCTAGACAGTTGAAATTTTCACAGATGATGTATTTCTGTTGCCGCTATAACAACAAATACTAAAAACAGAATAAAATAAAGATTTAAGTGGGGCTCCCATACAATACAACAAACGCGATTTTTGACCGAAGTTAAGCAACGTCGGGCGGGGTCAGTACTTTGATGGGTGACCGTTTTTTGCTTGTTTTGCTCTATTTTTTGAATACGCGAATCCGCGCTCCGCGCTCCGTGCGCGAATCCGACTCGCACTTGGCCGGTTTTTTTATACTAACCATTAACCAATGTTACATTAGATTAAGTATTGTTAGACGAAGATCTATTTACGTTTCTATCACGGCTATGATAGGAAATATATATGGGTTTAAATTTATAATTTTTCTTTTCCAAACAGCTCCGCGGTTTTCAATTAGTATTGAACTTGATGCTGTGAACCATAATTGTGCTGGTTGGGTGGTGGGTTTTACGATACCTGCAATAATTAACGCCATTTGAAATAGGTACACCGAATACCTGGGTATACTATTTTAAGCACCTATTTAGTTTTACGTATCTTAAAAATCTACAAATCGCCTCCACTTGCTCAGTTTTTTTTTGCAATGCATCATACTTTACGACACGCGACTCTACATTCACAAGGGCCTATAGTAATTCATTCCGCTGTAAGTGAAATGAGAGAACAACGCTGTTCAGTTCAGGCGCCGACCGAGTTCATGTGCGCCAATTCTAACTTTAAGATACGTCAAATACTAGAGATTGAAACGATATGGATTGGATATATCAGTTATCCCGGTCCTGAGCCAATCTCACCCAGAAGTGACTCGCAATCTTCCGAATACCGTCCGCCCTACGAGCCAACGGACGCCAGGCACTCCTTTCGCCTGAAAGCGGCCACCAGAGGTTTATAGAGGTAGTTTATCTAACTAAGTGGAAAACATTATAGATACCTAAATTAAATCTGGAGATTTTCTTGACTCTTAACGTAATTACCTAATTACGTAATGTAAGATCATAACCATATATTTATATTTATGTAAGTAAATAATTTGTGTACATTTAGGAATTTATACAGGGTGCTTCCTGTAACAGGAGCAATAAATTAAACTAAAGGCTGTACTCCTCAAACTGACCAACATTTGTTCAGCAACTTTTAAAAATTATGATTCCTTTAGACTTTCTCTTTTTCATACAAAATAAATATTGCCTTCAATGTACGCTGACATCAGTGTGTTTGACGTTGCTTGTCACGCTTTAAACATAACACAATTTGCAATACATTGCGTCGTAGAATAAACTTAAAGTGTAATAAAAATCAAAACGTGAGTTATTTTCAAAAGTTGCTGAACAAATGTTGGTCAGTTTGAGGAGTACAGACTATAGTTTAATTTATTGCTCCTGTTACAGGAAGCACCCTGTATATATATATATATATGGTAGAAATAATCTGAACACTATTTTAGTCTTAAGAGAATAAAATATGTGCTCAATGAGTTAACTTTGAAAAATTTACACCAGATACGCGTACGTTTAAATATCTGCTGTGGGCGGTATGTATATGCTCGATTTAGGGTGAAATCACATCTGTCAGCATCGAGCCGCATTTTATATATGAGAAATCGCTCGTAAGTATGAAGATGCGTACGCATGCGGAAAGCTGAAAGCATGCGTACGCATCTTCCTACGATACCAAGCTAATAACTGTATCCTCTTCGACATATCATCTGACGAAGACTGTAGGTACATACAATACATACTCATTTACCACAGAATAAAAACCTATATCCACATCCACAATAACCCTCAGGCCTCGACGAGCGCGCATTATTTGAGAACACATGAAAAATACTGCGTGCTTAAGGGGCAATAACTCTCCCCGTGAGACATTAAGAGGCATTATGAGGCACTCGGATGTTTTTCAATTTGGTGAAATGGTGTCTGCAGTTCGCCTTTATGACAGCTAGTACTCGAAAGGTGGGGTACCTACGAGATTTGTTAATACTTCTTACATTTGGTAGAGTGCCACTTACATTTACAATAGGTATGTTTTTTGTTTCGAGTCGTCATTCATTTTTGAATTATTTGTAGATAGGTACCTACTGAGGTATTTGAATCGTTATATGCTGTAGGCTGTAGGGGACAATCACACAGTTAAAGAACCAAGGCAATATACCTACCTAATAAGTAACTTTGCCAATAAATACTTACCTACCTAAATTAAAAATATCTAAATGGCTCCAAAACAGCGCTTGATCACTTACTTATATCTGCTTAGAGATTTCTAAGTTTAGAGATTTCTAAGCACCTATATGGTTATTAGGAAATTAGAACTTCTAGGGGTAGGTCGGTAATAAGTAAATGCTTTCTTTGTTTTGGAATAAGTAACCTATGTTGTTAATAAGAGACTATGAAGTACCACAGTCGTGCAAGTTCTCAATAAAAATTCGAGCAAAACCAATAGAATTCAAGAACCACCTAACGTCGGAAGTCGTAACTCATTCTCAAGATCAACACCAACACAGCTCGTAAAACTGCGACTAGCGGTCGGAGGCTCGGAGCCACATCGTAGTACGGACATCTATTCTTTCCATTTAAACTTTTTCGCCTTTGGAAACCAGTATTCGCTAGGTGCACGACTGGTGCTGCCCTCATTTTGGCAGACTTTCTACGTTAAATCTTATGGAGTAAAATTAGTTCAAGCGGCTGCCGCTAGTACTAATGGCGGCCATTCCATAAGATTACCTGTGTTTGTGACTATCAGCGCCACTTCCCCCTCCACCGACTTCGCACCTTGCCAATAAGGTATTTAAATCTAACTTTGAACACAGTAACAATCATGCAATCTTCTAACCGCGACGAAGAGGCCTAGAGAAAGGTCATCCATTAAATATTTTGAGTCGGTAAAGTCACGTAGTGACTATTTTCATACATTATTTGTAGTTTCGATTAACGTTTTCTATCAACGATTGTCGACTTGGATGGCCCCCGAGATTTTCGAGACTGCGCTTAAAATACTCTAATATATCAGAAGTGTGATTAAAATGTCTGCACTCCTATAATTACCTTATCGCATAAATCCAACGAAACTAGGTAAATAACTGTGTCGACGTCTCTTAAAAGTGAAGACTTCAAAGACTATTTACACGAACTCTAGCATAGGAGAGCACTTTTAGACTGGTCATCTTACGACCAAGCGCTGGGGTAAGTGCTGAGAATACCTTATTGTTGCGTACACGCAATTTGCGCAAAGAGCCCCCCGCTGTAACCCATCTTATAAAAAAAGTTGTACCATTCTATGAACTTCATATACAGTTACTGTCTTTCGGTTTCAAGCACGCGGGCGCCCATTTTTTCAATCTCAAAATTGAACGTCAAAACATCTATGAGGCTTTTGAATACCAAATATTTGTTCCGAGCGGAACACACATGGCGACCACACAGATATGACTTTTCGCCTAAAAAGTTAATGAAATACAAATCAGCTACACGTCGACCGTGAAATGGAGTGTTCAGCCGACGAGTGCGGATAATCAATAGGTTATGCATGTGTGACAAAACTTGTGACTAAGATATAGATACTTACCTAAAGTTATTCAGTATAATTGCAAACATGGGGCATAAATCACGAAAACATAATAAGTTTTTTAATCCATTGACCGACTGACCGATTTGGCCGACTGTGGGTACGTCTTCTTCGTATGACTTGTAACCTATAACCCGCCCAGAGACCTATAAAAAGGTCTCCTGTTCCATTCTAATTTGAACTTTGTGTTGACAAAATAAAATTTAATTTTGCTTGGCAAGGTTTGACGTATGGGCGGCTAGAGGAGGTTCATCGGGTATACCTGCCTTAAGTGCTTCTACTATAACTCTAATAACTCATAACAAAAGGTAAGTACTTACCTAGTCACTACCTCATTTTCTTCTGTGGATGTTAACATTATAGAAATAATTTTTATACAATTCGATGTATGTGTTAACATTGTTAACTATGGGTATGCTCATTTGTTTGATTTTTAGGGTTCCGTACCCAAAGGGTAATAAACGGGACCCTATTACTAAAACTTCGCTGTCCGTCCGTCCGTCCGTCCGTCTGTCACCAGGCTGTATCTCATGAACCGCGATAGCTAGACAGTTGAAATTTTCACAAATGATGTAGGTATCTCTGTTGCCGCTATAACAACAAATACTAAAACTAAAATAAAATAAATATTTAAGGGGGCCTCCCATACAACTACAACAAACACGATTTTTTTGCTCTATTTTTTGTTGATGGTGCGGAACCCTCCGTGCGCGAGTCCGACTCGCACATGGCCGATTTATTATTATTTAACCTTTAGAATTTTGGATACAACTTGTTTTTCGCTCGCTTACTCGTAAATGCGTATGTATTTGCAGTATTGGTGTAAGCGTCCCGAACGACCGTCATAATCTGAAATCTCTAGGTATCACTTTCAGGACCCTTACGTAGTAGATGACGCCTATGCATTCAGTGAGACGAAGTGAACATGATATGGGAATTGAAATAAAATACCACTCGTATGATGGCTATGGTTCAGTGTTACAATGTCACGACATTCCTCACTCATTATTTTTTATTCAGAAACATATCACAGCACAGGTTCTGGCCACAAAAACGCCATAAAGTGTCATAAAAAATATTGCCAACATCTCGCCGTTTGAATATTTGAATAAAGAATAAGTGAACATAAAAAGGCTGGCTGGTGAGGAGCAACAAATTGCGCGCATTATAAATGACAAATGTAAGCGCGCGCGGTGTCGTGTTGCGGCCACCCGCGCGCCCGGATTAGTTTCAGCTTACTTTCCTGCTCCCTGCCCTTGTGTTCCTGTTACATGCGCAAGCGCATGCTAGCCAAATAAACGTCTAACCAGTGTAACTATAACCGCGAGACCCGCAATAAACATCTGTATTTAAATCAAACTATGCTGGTTGGTTCAAGTCTCCGATTTACTTGTGCTCGGTAACCGATTTGAATGACACCCTTGTTCCCTGCGCCGACGCACCGAAATAGCGCCCTCTGCCCTTCACGTCTGCAGCTTGGTTGGGACTGCCAACGATACTGTATAAATAATTTAATTTTGGAAAACGTAGGTCCTAAAAAAGTAAGTGCAGCTTGTTTGAGCTCGTGCTATATGCTGTATGTATGTCTGTTAATATTAACAAATTACAACAAATTTCCTTTGATGCTGAACATGCTAGGTACCTACAGTTTATTACGTAAGTAGGTATCAAATATTTAATCCGATCCTCCGATGGTCCCAATCCGGTAGGTCCAGTGCATGTAGTAGGTACGTACACATTATGAATGAACTGCATGGACACCTTAAAATCCTTAAATCAACCTATCTATATAATTAACTGCTTTCTTGTCTGTGGCGTGACTTTTTCTATAAGTAGCTACCTCTACTCGTACGTAAGTACAACCTACTGTAGGTACAACTTATGGTTACCTATAATATATTATGTGACACTAATAACCGGATGTTATACGAAACTTTACGAAAGTGTTATAATGAGGAAATTGTGTATGGGCCCATATTTAGAGGTCAGGTCAATCTCACCACATTTAAGCGCACAACAAATGGTAGTGTTAATTTATTAGTAGATTATTCTTCTTCTTCAATTTAACGCAATAAAGTTTATTCTAGGTGGGGCATCGGATTAGGGAGAGGACCTCTAATGCTCGCGCGGGTTCGTAAGGTGAGTTCGACTAAGATCGGACACCGGGTAAGATCGTATGATTCAAATTTCTGCCTGTTGCGGGGCTTTTTTTTAATGCTGGCAAGGTGATGCAATGCGCTGTTTTGTTTTTCTATTAATCTAGACACGCACAGTACCTAGGTACGTGATCAAAGTATCAAGTTGAGAAATAGTTAAAAAATCATAACAAATTTTGGTATTTACAAAAATGTAAATAGTAGTAAGGTAGGTAGGTAACAGCACTAACAGCTAAGTGTGGCTGCGGGTTAACTGTGACTGGCCTTCACATTGGGGCCTATTAACCTAGGTCTATGCTCTAACTAAGCGATGTCTACAATCAGTACAATCTACATCAAATAAAAAAGATACTACTATGTATGTACAGTAGGTACCCACGACCCTCACCCACCAAAAACAGTACCAAATAAAATTAACAATTTGCCTTAAGGTTGACTGGTGGAGAATGCCTCATGGCATTAAGTTCGCCTTTTCTACATTAAGATGTTTTGTGTGCAATAAAGTTAAAATAAAATAAATAACATTTGCAATTCATCACTTCTTTTATGTTTAATTTTTTCGCCAATTACAATCGCATCGCGTGCTTTCACGAATTTTTATCACGTTTTCTTGTGCCGCTCCGGTTTTCTAATAAAAAACCGTTCAGAATTTCCCGCCATTACACTTCAACCCTCGCGCCAGTCGCGCTGCACTTGGCTTATGGTACGGTGCATTCATGCCTTACCCCGCCTCGCTCGCACTCGGCTCTATGTCGCAAACAGCGCTCTACCTCTCTCGCTCCCGCGTAGTCATCTGTTTTATGGGCGGCGCAATCATTGCCATGCGCGCGCGTTTTTACTGCAACCAAACGGTGTTTATAAATTTTTCTTTCAACATCTTTCAAGCCATTGCAATGCTGATGGTGTGTCTTGTATTGTTTGACATGTTGGTAATTAAAATATATTCTTAATTAAACTGATTATGAAAACGAATTGTAAAACTTCAGCTACAAAATTGCTCAAGAATACAATTTAGTTATAATGGAAATGTTCTCAATTTCTATTAACATGCAGTTCAACAACGTTACATTAATTTGAAAATTTGAATAATAATCGTTGCATACAAAAGTATAATTTTTTTAACGTGTGCGAACGAGAGGTATGTAGGTGGGGGGAGAGGCGACAGCGGGTAGCGCGTGTATTCGCCGGGGGAAGGCCCCGCCTGCGCGCCCCGCCCGCCGCCGCGCCGCGCGGCTCAGTTCGCGCTCGTCGCCACGCTACCCGTTCGTAACGGCTCCGCACCGCTTCCAACTAAACATACGCGAAAAAAATGTGTTCCTTATTTAAAAAATAGTGCGTGCGGACGTTAATTATTTCAAATTAAAAGCAAAAATGTTGACGTGATTTAATTTGTAATTAGAATCTTATTGGACTTTTCTTCAGTGGACAATGATTTTAAAACGGAGACAGTCGAGTGAAATGACGGTTTGCGTTGAGTGTTGATGGATGTGGAGACGGAGGGGTGGTCGCGGGCCAGGATGGTGGCTGAGGAGAGCAAGGCCCGCGCCACGGACTTCAGCATCGCGGCCATCATGGCCCGCGGGGAACCGCGCAGCCCCGTCGCCGTTTCGCCGACGCGCACTGGTAAATTATACAGAATTTCATATACATATGTAGGTGCCTAATGTAAAACTGGAAAAAATACGTACGATTTTTTAAACTCACGCGTCTAGACTATCTATTAGAGAGTTGTTAGAGAGATGCCTTAACTAGATAGGTATTTATATCAACTGTAAAATTAGCGTTGCGCGCGGAACCCCGCGCGATGCCGCCGGTAAACGTAGGAAAGAAATTAGGGAAATAAATCCTACCTATCTTTATTTAAAGTCTATTTTACTACAGATATATTCTTTACTGATGTCCTACTTTACATAAAAATATTTACCTTAATTTTGAAATCAATTAGGTAGGTTCGTAAGTGTCATTCTATGGAACTAGCTAATTATGTAAATAAACCGACATATGGAAATTGTCTCTGAATGATGAATTTACAAGACTTTTGTTTACATAGTTAGCAAGTTCCATAGAATGACCCATTAGTGAATTTAGCAAAACTTTGCTTACGGTACCCTAGGTAGGTATACCTCCTTAACCTACCCTTATTTATTTGGATAAGTAGATATTGTACAATTCTCCTCCATTTATTTACATCGCGTGGTTGTGTTTGTTTTTTTTACAGTGATTTTCATTTTATGAAAGTAACCCTACTTTACGTAACCTCCTATACTTATCCTATTACAACCTCGTGTGTGGAGTTTGTCAAATAGTACGTAAAAGATATCGGCAGATGCCGTATCTTACACTACAGTATCTCCTAATTATCGCTCCGTCTGTGATGGGCTTTATGTTTATTTTAGATTAGGTATAGTTACCTACCTATTCCTGTACTTACCTACCAACATAAATAGAAACCAGCTGACAAATATTTATTTAAGTAGGTAGGCTAATTTTTTTTTTCTTGTTAAGACAATAGTGGACGACCGCGTTTTCCATACAAACGTTGTTCCAATTTTCCGCAATTTTTACACAATTTCTTGTAGGTACCTATAGGAAATTTTACTATTTTGAATTTTGTCGAATTTGTGATCGTATTATAAAGAGTTAGGAGCAAACAACATATGTATTATAAAAATCAAATGGCGTAATAACAATTTCTATAATGTTAAAATCCAGAGAGGAAAATGGGGACTACGTTTCTATGGAGAAGCGGTCACGTGATTTCGTCCCCTTTCCTCTTAAGAGCGACTTAGTAGGTACCTGACTAGAAATTAAATATGTCCTCTAGTGTTAGTTTAGTAGCTATAGTAAACAATTAAAAGAAAATAGGTAAGGTAACGTACTAGTGCTTAACATGCTAATGCCCAATAGATGACACCCTGCTGTCACCTCTTTTGACAATTACTTAAGTTTCAAGATGGCATGTATTGGGACCACGTCGAGCACCAGTACGTTTACCTTACAGTTATTTATTCATTTACCTTAACCCGTGGCACGTAAAGTGGGTTTCTAATGTAACTATACTCGTTTAATAATTTAATACTAAATATACTAATACCTATATACTTATCTGTTATATTTTATCCTCGAAGGATACATTACGGTTGATTTACAACCAATTAATCCCTATCAATCGGAAGTGGATTTGCAAAAAAAAAAACATTACAACCGGATGTTAATGATATACCTATTAAGGATTTATGTAGGTACCTGGCAAATCGATGCGTGTTAAAATCAACTGAAATAACGCACGGTTTGTTCAGGAGTTCACTTCGCGCGGTAAATGTAGGCATGCTAAGCTAAAAGTACATCCGTTCGGCCCCAATTTTGGGGAAAGCCATAAGCCGCGCGTGGCGCTGTCGCCACCTAGCGGCCATATCTGTGCTGATCGTAACAGACGCGTTTTGTTAGAGAGTGAGTCTTCTGGACTTAGTACTATTATTTATTCTGTGGCTCAGTCTATGATGTATACACAGCCAGAGCCCGTACCATGAGTCATTGACAGTGTCAAAACTGACATTTACGCTTTCGAGAACGTAATTTACTTTCTATACGTCTCGTTTGCACTAATATGCACGAGTACGAGCGAGATGTATAGAAAGTAAATTACGTTCTCGACGGCGTTTATATCAGTGCCAAACGATGGTAGCCGTACTGTAGTCAATCTGGGTTGCATTGTACACGCCCAAATAACGAATCACAGTGTTCCTATGTCCATCTCCTGTACCGTCACCCAACTTAACTTAAATACATAGCTATGTACTTATGTGAAATTTCAACTCAATCGAATATTGGGAAGTCGGTCTGATTTCGTTTTCAAATTTTGACCCGAACATACATAAGCACATGCATACTACATACAAACATTGCAAGTTAAATAAGAGCAAATAGTGTTAGCACTTAGTAGTTAGTAAATCGTAAATAGGTTTGTCAAATTATTGAAGAAAATCGGGAAAGTTTCACATCAATCAACGGTCCAAGTAACCACTTAATAGGAAGTGTAACTGTAGGTAGGTACTTAATTGCTTAAATTAAACTAATGTATAAATAATTGTTACTATTATTGTTATACGAGTATTAGTGTTATTATGTTACGAGTGGTTCCTAAGAAACCTATAAAAGTCCCGAGGGGAGTACAAGGGTTTGGATGCTAATTGGAGCCTCTGCGCCGGCGCAGGCCGTGATTCACAAAGCTCAGGCGAGTCAACGCTCATGGCAATCAGTTTACAGTGATCTCGACCGTAATTATTGCGATAGTTCCAATTTAAATTCTCTTACTTTACTTCTTGCACCATTTTTATTTCATCTCTGTTTAGCCCTATGGTTGACTGGTAGAGAATGCCTTTAGGTATTAAGTCCGCCATTTGTAATATTTTTTGTATTTTGTGCAATAAAGTTTAAATAATTACATTCAGACTTATCTGAGGCGGTCGGTCAACAAGTTGCGCGGTAATTTTCTAGTACTGTCGCCATCAGATATATCGGAGCGACTAAGGCGCTCACAAATATCTGAACACGCTGTATTGTCAGGGCGTTAGAATGCGTGTTCAGATATTGTGAACACCTTGGCCGCTCCGATATATCTGATGGCGACTGTACATACCTATACATTTTTACTTACAAGCCGTAGATAACCATAAGTAATGTTTTCTTACCAGCTTCTTCAGTTAAATGGTAACCTAACTAGACACCTTTCCTAAGGTATGTAAGCAGTTTGTGACTCTGTGTACTTGTTATTTGGTATTGGTCTACACCAGCGGTTCTCAATCTTTTTCTTTGACGGAACCCTTTTGGAAAGCGAAATACTTGATGGAACCCTATACTACAATAAATCAATAGTTTTTAGAAGTGTATTTTTTTATTAATAAGCATAATTCTAAATTCTTGCGGAACCCCTGCAGGGGTGTCGCGGAACCCTAGGGTTCCGCGGAACACACTTAGAGTATGGCTGGTCTGCTACACTTTGAGTTTAGATTTTCGTTTTGTTATCACTATAATTTCAAATGGCAAATAATGAATAAATCATAATTGTATCATCTTGGGTCGTCCCATTCGTTTTTCGTCAAGTTCTTAAATTAGTCCTATTCTGCTTTCGTCACTCATTCTACATTGAAAGCCACCGACGATTATGACGAATGTAGAATGAGTGACGAAAACAGAATAGGACTAATTTAAGAACTTGACGAAAAACGAATGGGACGACCCAAGATGATACCGGAAAGATCATCTATTCTTCTTATAACGCCCAAGAAGATGATGAGAATATTTAATGTAAAAATAATAACAAATAATACAAGAACGCAGGGAAACTTATTTATGGTCAATATGGAGAAAACCGTCTATCGGGTAAGACCGTCTACAAGCTCTGACGTCGTTTCCAACTCTTGCATTAGTAACACATACTCCATGCACTTACAGAAGGCACTTAGAGAAGAAGCGATGCTCTTCCTTTCTCACTGTGTTTGAGCGAAGTACTTATTCAAATACTAGAGTTCTATGACGATCTTTATAACCAAAACTTTTATATGCCGATCTTTTCCACATTGATAATACTGTCACCAAAATCCAGCTAAGCTAAGATTTCAGAGGGTCTACCGCAAAAACCGAAATTCTCAAATTGCGGGGACATTTTATTATATTTTTTTATAATTAATGGGCTTACTCATGGCCACAGACTAGCCGAGGCGAAGACGTTGCCTACGATGGGGCGAGCCTGCCCAAAAGGTGCCTATTCACCCTTGATTTAAGGTTGCCGGGTTATATGTGCTCGGAAATATAGACGCCGGCAAGGAATTCTATTCCTTGGCAGTGCGCATAAGAAAAGAGGAAGCAAAGCGCTTCGTGCGAATTAGTGGAATATCTACCAAGTAAGGATGGAAACCGGCCGTGCGTCTAAAAGTCCGATGGTAGAATGGGGACGGTGGAATAAGCTCATGTAGCTCTTGAGCACACTCCCCGAAGTGCAACCTGTAGTATACCGACAGACTGGTGACTTTCCGCCGATGGGCCAAAAACTGAAGCTTACCCGTTAGCTTCTTGTCACCAATCATCCTCCTATACCTATTTCTCTTATACCTACTCCAATGAAGGCGTAATTAGAGTGTCAGAGAAAGATGCCCGCAATTTGCGAACTTCGATTTTCGCGGTTATAGCCCAGAGCGCAAGGATTCCAATTGGACTAGCTTCTAAGGAATGACACGATAATCGCATGTTAGGTTTTCTTGATCCTTAAGTCCTCATGTTCTAAAATCTAAATCTAAACCAATATAATATAGGGGCGCTATGCAATTTCTGGATCTCAAGGTTACAAGTTACCTTAGACTGAACTTTCAACAGCGTTGTATTGTAAGCAGAAAACGACCAGGTCGTGTTGCAGCGTTCGTTGTTTCCGATTAATTGCGTGGAACGAACACCGGTGACTGTTGCGACACACAAATTACTTTAATACAATAAATAGTCATAATGCCTTGTGTTACTATATGTTTGTGTTTGATTGTTTTCGGAAACGTTTTAGAAGTGAAAACTTCTTTAGTGGCGCTGTGCACTTTTTGAGGTGGGGAAAAAATGTTAAAGTCGCGAGAGATCACGTGACCGTAAGACGGACACGTGACCTGATCGAAAAACGGTTACATGTAATGTCATTGAGTTTTTCTTTATTGATTTAGGTAAATGCCATCTAGTAAGTTTCGCTCTAACTGGTATATAATATAACTCGAGTACTAACAGTGATGTGCTTAGGGGTTTCAAGTAATGCGACGAAATAACGCTAGATGGCATTAACCTCAATTATAGGTACATAGTGCATTTTGCACTAGTCATTGAGTTTTCACTTCTGCCGGCACTCCCTGAGTGCAAGTGTAGGCCTTTGATTTTTTACTCAATTTGGCGACCTCGATAGTAAAACCTATTATACCTAAGTCAATTTAATGGATAGTATATACCTAATTTGGTAATGTTTTTCGTTTTGATTGTATGCATGTTTGAATGTCTGTCTAATCTTTCTGAATCTACTCCTCAGCTTTTTGTTTTACCCAACTGCTTCTTCTATTCAATAATTGTATGTTCCTACTTACTGATATGAATTAACTTGTTGGTGTTTTAGACTCTTGTCCTTTCCTTGTTCAAGCACTTATGTTGAACTCTGATCCGTATTAGAAGAGTTATGTAGTTATTCACTCTCGTGCTGCATTATTATTTAAATGGATGTGTATAAGTATTTCATAGTACCTATAGCGTTTTGATTGTAGATTTAAAAGTTGACTAAAAATCATTTTTGTCACTCGGTTTGACTCTAACAAAGCATTACTTTTATATTTTATCATAGCCAGAAGATGCGTAACTATTTGTTTATCTTTAGGATTTTTTATGTGCCTTGTAAGTACGACTTTGGTCCAGTACAGTGTTTCCGTTAGTAAGTAAGAGGTACCTTATTATTAGCTGCTATGCGAGTTTCAATATTAATATAAACGGGTGTTATCGCTACACTTTTCGTGTTTTTTGCTCTTTTTGCCCATGTGTCGACATGCACCAGTCATTTACCGTTGCGCTCTCTCACTGTCTGACGGCAAAAAATATGCTAACTATGTTTTTCACTCGATTTCGCTCGCAAGAAACATATTTATCCCCTGGGAGAAGGTTTTCGAACGATTTTACAAATGTTTGAACGCGTGTCATTGTTCTCTTTGGAATGCTGACAAAACAGATGACAGGCATCAACATTGTGAGTTCCTTAAAAATCAAAATATTTCTCTAGTCTATGTTGGTTACATTTTAGACTCTATAGTATCGAGCTAAGGTCTTAATTGAAATACGTTTAATTTGAACTTTGACTGTGAACTTTAGACTTGTAACTAACTTCGAGCTCGAGACGAAGGCTTTGAATATATTCAAAATTAAGTAAGAATTTCTAATAACCTTACACAGCTGTTAGGTACAGCTGTCTTTTTAGGGTTCCGTAGCCAAATGGCAAAAAACGGAACCCTTATAGATTCGTCATGTCTGTCTGTCCGTCTGTCTGTCCGTCTGTCTGTCCGTCCGTATGTCACAGCCACTTTTCTCCGAAACTATAAGAACTATACTGTTGAAACTTGGTAAGTAGATGTATTCTGTGAACCGCATTAAGATTTTCACACAAAAATAGAAAAAAAAACAATTAATTTTTGGGGTTCCCCATACTTCGAACTGAAACTCAAAATTTTTTTTTTCATCAAACCCATACGTGTGGGGTATCTATGGATAGGCCTTCAAAAATGATATTGAGGTTCCTAATATCATTTTTTTCTAAACTGAATAGTTTGCGCGAGAGACACTTCCAAAGTGGTAAAATGTGTCCCCCCCCCCCCCCTAACTTCTAAAATAAGAGAATGATAAAACTAAAAAAAATATATGATGTACATTACCATGTAAACTTCCACCGAAAATTGGTTTGAACAAGATCTAGCAAGTAGTTTTTTTTTAATACGTCATAAATCGCCTAAATACGGAACCCTTCATGGGCGAGTCCGACTCGCACTTGGCCGCTTTTTTTTGCTGAAATAATGACATTGATTGTGAAGTTCATAGTTCAAACGACATTCTGTTAATAGTCCTATTTGAGCCTCTATAAGTAAATGGATATCAAGTACACTGTAAAATTATTGGTGATGTAAATTTATATATAGATGGTCAACCAAATCTTGTTAGTAAAAAAAGGCGCGAAATTCAAATTTTCTATGGGACGATATCCCTTCGCGCCTACAGTTTTCAAATTTGCCGCCTTTTTCTACTGACAAGATTTGGTTGACCCACAGTATACTTAATGTTTATTTCTTCATTCGTACCTGTCATAGATGTCAGTGTTTTGTTACAATGAGTAAAGTCTTGTAATGTAATGTATTTTTTTACATCCTTTTTATTTGTCATACGACTCATACGTGTAAGTACCTATGACAAGCGCTAGTGTATGTCCATCGCATTTACGTATTGCTGCTAAGTACATATATATGTATGTATAAATCTGCTTTCATCGTAACTAACTTATTGTTGTCATCTGTTGTATTTTTAACATAAACGCAAAAACAAATATATTTTTAGATTGTTTATTTATTTATTTTATTTTATTTACGATAGCCTGAGCTCGAAGTTGTTGCTGAAATAGGAGCCATTCATTTCATCGTATGATAAAGAATATACATATTAGTGTCTAGTACAACTGGTAAAAAGATAAAGCTTATAGGATAATCTCGGTGACGACACATCTGTTTTTCAAAATCCTTGTTAATGTTATGTAATGTAGTTGTAGGTAGTTTAATGTTATGTTACTGTAGGAGAACCACGGATCTCTCCATATTTACATTCTCAAATTATACGTTTGTCAAGGCCTTTTTTAGGTCATTTGGGTACCCATGGATCCTTCTCTCCAGTACTCTTTACTATCCTTGACTAAACATAGAAAGTAAAATAAAATAGGTAGGAAAAACGTGCGAAATTCTAACTTTGTGTGACGGATCGATCCTTCGCTCCTACTTATTTGAAATGGCTTGCCGGACTATACTTAACCTAGATTTGTGCTCAATAATCGTGTTTTCGGTAGGTTCAGTGTCGCGGCAGAGTTCCCCCGCGTCGCTCTGCTCGCCAGCATCCAGCTGTCGGTCACCTGCGCCCGAGGAGGACGTGGAAGTCGACGTGGAGCAGTGTTCTGACGGAGAGGACGGCTCCGACCACGCTGCGCCTTCCCCTGCACCATCCTCAGGTATAAACCGTCAGTGAGATTTTAGCTGTGCTGTAAGATAACTGAATAGAGAAGACCGCATCTAGTTGTCGGTCACCTGCGCCCGACGAGGATGTGAAAGTCGACGTGGAGCAGTGTTCTGGCGGAGAGGACGGCTCCGACCACGCTGCGCCTTCCCCTGCACCATCCTCAGGTATAAACTGACAGTGAGGTTTTAGCTGTGCTGTAAGATAACTGAATAGAGAAGACTGCATTTACTCCTAGTTGTCGGTCACCTGCGCCCGAGGAGGACGTGGAAGTTGACGTGGAGCAGTGTTCTGGCGCAGAGGACGGCTCCGACCACGCTGCGCCTTCGCCTGCACCATCCTCAGGTATAAACTGACAGTGAGGTTTTAGCTGTGCTGTAAAATTGCTGAATAGAAAAGGTCGGATCTAGCTGTCGGTCACGTGCGCCCAACGAGGATGTGCTAGTCGACGTGGAGCAGTGTTCTGACGGAGAGGACGGCTCCGACCACGCTGATGCGCCTTCGCCCGCACCTTCCTCAGGTACCTAGTGTTAGTTGTACTTAGCACACATATGCTAAGCTTTGGTGTCGCTAAGGTAGCCTTCGCCCGACAACAACGTGGAAGTCGAGATGATACTATGTAGTTTGAAAGAACGTGTAGCGAACTTAATTAATTAAGTAATAAAGTTGCCTAACTGAAAATAAGTTAAGAAAAAACTACAGTTAATATAACTAACATACATGCCAATTTATAATAATGCGGGTTATTTGATGTGGCAAATTTCATACAATGTTGCAAAAGTCTCGGAATTAGAGACGTTTAATGTTCCTCTTACACAAAATTAAGCGGTTATAAAAGAAAATTCAATTTCTTGAAAACAGCTCATAACATCGAAAATTGCAATTTATATGCCATATGCCGCTTTTTATGTAGGCAGGCTTTGAGATATACATCATAATTTTCGTTATACTTAATTATTAATTTCATCTGTATGTTAATTTGTAGTTCTATTAAATTATATCTTCGCCTCAATCTGTTTCATGATTTCTAAACTAGTAAAGATAAGCCTTTTAATTCATTCATTGTGATGCAAAAAGTAAATTGAAGTTGTGATTAGAGCTACTGTTAGCATAGTAAACAAGCTTTCTCACAATTTACAATTTGGTTCTCACAATAATGTGCGATTGAGTGCGTGTAGATACGTAGATATCGTCATTGTCGGTTTTATATTGCATGATACCAGTTTTGAATGACTTACGGTTAGTTTCACTAGACTTATAGCTTATATCGTTACCCGTGAACAATATGCGTTTAATTGCGTCGAAATATCGGGAGCTCAAAATAATACAAATGGTAATCAAATCACGGTCAATATCCCGGTCGATATAAGTCTACCGGTGTATATTGCATGACGTCTAAAGAGCCGAGTGCGCTCAATTGTATTCTAGCTGCTCAATAGTCTGTCTGTCTGTTTGCTATGAATATGAACCGACTTCTGATGCGAAGCCATCACGTCGGTTTAACCGATTATGGTCGTGTTCGGAAATTATCACTTAAAATAATGCGAAGTGCCCTTTTTAGGGTTCCGTACCAAAAAGGTAGGTACCTACAAAAGGAACCCTTATGGTGCGACTCTGTTTATCATTAATTTGACTAACTAACACATAACATAATGATATAAATGGCTTGAAATGCTGGCCATTATTTGATGTAAAACATATAAATGGCTGGAAATAGAAACTCATTTATTACTAACGATTAACTTTATAAAACCAGACAGTTACGTATAAAATAGAAGGGATACTAGTCCTTTTATAGCGTACTGCATGTTATTTCAATTTTATTTGTGTTAATTGGTTCAATTATAGAGTGTAATTCTATGAAAAATTATATCTATATTTTCTAAACCACACTGACACCTATTCGTATAATTATGAACGAGTAAGAACTAGTATCGATAAGTATAACGAAGGTGTGGAAACCTCATAGGAATCATCTACAAGAATATGTAACTTAGCACTGTACTACCGAAGAGAAGCTTATGATCCTACAGAGTGTGGTTTTGGTAGGTAAATATGCACCAACACGTACGATGTCCAAGACAACTTAGGGCCACTTGCACCATCCCGTAACTCAAGGTTATGCGGTTAAAACGTTAACTTAGTCTCAAGTTGTACTGGTAAATCAGGTTTAACCGGTTAACCCGGGGTAAGTGGAATGGTGCAAGTTGCGCTTAAATGTGAATCTTCAACTCCCCAGAGCTAGGGGAGCGCGACACGCCGTCCCCCGCGCGGCCTCTGCCTCCGGCCACATCCTGCAACTGCGAGGAGCTGCTCACGGTAGACTGCCAGCTCGAGACCAAAGAGCTCTGGGACAAGTTCCACGACCTCGGCACCGAGATGATCATCACCAAGACTGGGAGGTAAGACAAATGTCCTCTTGCCAACAAAAAAGCTATTACCGAATAGAAAAGCTTTTTTAAGCCAATCCTTTGGCATGCAGATGTACATATTTATTTTATAGTAAGAGTTCCTTGGCAATAACGTTGCTATTTCCCAAACTTGCACTAAACTGGCAGTACGATTTATCGGTGAACCAAATTAAGAAATTACAGAACTAAAAATACTTATAGATTAGTGATTTTTGAAACTATTTGCAGTAAATACGGAAAATTGTGGTAGGTGAGTGTTTTGTGTTTTTTATTTGCAAGCGTTAGATAACATTGTGAAGCTAAAGGAAAGAAGCTGAAAATCATGGATTACGTTTTGTTATAGAGTAATCAAATTTTATACAAAAACTGGAATAAGATAAATTGTTACAACAACAAAAGAAGATCCCGGCAATTTGCAAGAATTAATTTCCTCATCAAGCTAATGCAATCTTTCACTTCGCTAAGATCAGAGTTAAAAATAAATTAATTCACTCTAAAATCGCCCCCGAACAAAGGGTTCATCGGAATGAATTGATCAGGCAAAGTGGCCAATTCCGGAATAATTACTTCGCGAACCGGCCGTCCTTCAACCCTTTAACGAGATAAATTAAAAGTACATTTTTTCCTAACCGGCGGCGTAATGCCGGGCTATAAATTCCCAAAGCCCCAAAGACAACAAACTGTGGGGGGAGGGGAAGATGTTTTTATAGTCACGCCGAGAGGTTTATCTAAATAATTGCGTAGTCGGCGGCGGTGAGCGGAAAATTGACATTGTGTACGGTCGGGGGTTCGAACGGAGCAGGCCCTGTGTTGCCATTCTTTACCGAGCGCAGGCGCCGCGGCGCTTGAGTGGCAACAACCAGTACAACTGGAGCTCAAGATCCGAACCAACTATATGGATATTGAGCTTTTAGATACTGGTCAGCAGAGTATAGATACTAGCTGGCCCAGTCTCTAGGGACTCATGCAATATTGTAATTTCTACTGACTTTTAAATGTATCTAATTTCACTCGTGCTCCGTATATTTTCTGATACAAATAACTACGTTTAACGCGCTTTAGTTTTATACGCTAAAATTTATCATGTCTATATTCTATATTTATCTTCTGTAACAACTTCGTTTATAGCTATTTTATTTGATGCTGTTCATAAATTTATCACCTGCGAGGAAGCGTTCTATAAAGACATTGTCGTCGCAATTACGCCAATAAAAGTTTAAAAAAAAGCGGCCAAGTACGAGTCGGACTCGCCCATGAAGGGTTCCGTATTTAGGCGATTTATGACGTATTAAAAAAAAACTACTTGCTAGATCTCGTTCAAACCAATTGTCGGTGGAAGTTTACATGGTAATGTACATCATATATTTTTTTTAGTTTTATCATTCTCTTATTTTAGAAGTTAGGGGGAGGGGGGGGGGGACACACATTTTACCACTTTGGAAGTGTCTCTCGCGCAAACTATTCAGTTTAGAAAAAAATTATATTAGAAACCTCAATATCATTTTTGAAGACCTATCCATAGATACCCCACACGTATGGGTTTGATGAAAAAAAAATTTTTGAGTTTCAGTTCGAAGTATGGGGAACCCCAAAAATTTATTGTTTTTTTTCTATTTTTTGTGTGAAAATCTTAATGCGGTTCACAGAATACATCTACTTACCAAGTTTCAACAGTATAGTTCTTATAGTTTCGGAGAAAAGTGGCTGTGACATACGGACGGACAGACAGACGGACAGACAGACAGACATGACGAATCTATAAGGGTTCCGTTTTTTGCCATTTGGCTACGGAACCCTAAAAATACTACAATGTTAGGGGTAATATTTCAGTTTTTATGAACAAATGCAATTGGCAAAGGTGAAACTAAAGAAAATAAACTCGGTGACAACATTTTTGGAAGCCATGTTACAAGCTGTCAAAAAAACAAAGGAAATGCACTGTTCCACATTCCACTAAAAAAAAACTAAATCTTGACAACAAACAGCTACCTAATAAAGGACACCGCAGACTAGAACAAAAGCGATTAGTGTAGCAAGTGTACGCAACGGATATAAGCCCCTATTAGCCCCGTGTCACACTGGGGATCGCAACAAGTGCAGTTAGTCTAAATCACTAGCCGGTACTCGCCGGATTCTATCTCCAGAGAATAGGGGTTGCACCCTCTGATACATGTAATGGAACTGTCACATCTTGATACTGACGTACTTATACACATTTATGTACTAATTACACGTTTTAGGGATGCGGATGCATGTCTGCATGAAAGCTAAGTCCTAAATGAAAGGACTGGTCAAGTTACTCAAGTTATCTGAGTTAGGTATCATTTTTATTTGGTATTAGTCATTTTTGTCAAGCGCTTAATGTAGAAAGAAAAAATAAATTGCAGCCCCTTTTCTGCCGCCCGAAAACTCTCCTCTCAAAGTTCAGGTTTCTGAAACTTATAGACAGACATTCATACAGGACAGATTCCACTATAGTAGATGCAAACGAAACTACCTAACCACCGGGGTCGTAAAACTTCTCATTCACACTTGTGTCGCGTGGTCGTAGGCAGGGTGAGAGATGATATGACCCGGTCGTCAGTTTGGTTTGTGTCTACTATGTATAGTGTCGGATATTGCCAAATTCATAACTATACTTAAAATAAAATATTTTTTAGTGTTTTAATAAGCTTAATAAACAAACCGCAGGTAAGAAGTATAATTAGTAGTATTCATCTGTAAATGTTAAGTCTGATATTCATATTTCTGATTAATGACCATGGTCAGAGTGAAAAAATGAATGTATAAAGTAGCTTAAACTAACGGGGCTACTGTAAATTATGTGTGTCTATAGAAATTGAAACGGTTATCGGTTGTTTTTCTAAATTAAATGCATCGGAATGCCTACTTTGTATAATTAAGCCATTAATTTTCAAGTAAATGTTTGTAGCGACGCGTAAAGTATTTGGTCAAAATAAAATAAAGTATCAAAAACGTGTAATCTTCACACTGAACAAGAGATAAATCAGCAGTCTAATCAAAATGGGATATCAGGGACAAATTTCACGAGGGAGGGTGGCGGAGCGTGTTTTTAAATTGCTCTACAATGTATTGTCTATTAATTTTGCTGGCGAATTATTTTGTCTTCCGCCCCTGTTTATATTGTTGTCAAAATAACTTTTGGGCCTTCGTATAGATAAGTAATTTGATTTTACGCAGTTCCTTTTTAGAAATATTGAAGGTTTCGTACGTATCAATAGGTACCTATCAAACAAAATGCCAATCAATGTACAGATTTAGTGACAAATCCTTTACCATCATCATCAGTCAGCCTCAGTACAAAAAGTACCGAGGTAAAATTCTTGGTTCGAGCTTGCAAATTTATCAAAATTTCACCTCAATTGACATCATTCGATATCCGTGAAACTTGCTTGTTACAAATCAATAACTAATATTTAAAGCCCCGCCTTTCAATAGTATTCTTTTATTTTAATAGTTAAGTAGGTAGGTACCTACTTAACTTTGCACAATAAAACTCCATTAAATATAGATTGACATAAAATGACCTGTCAGCATTTCCCACATTAAAATATACCTACAAGTCTAGATTTGATGTTTTTGCGCTACCGCTCGCTCGATAATACCCAGTCTGAGATGACATATCGATATTATCGCCCGGCATGCCGCGGCACTAGCGGGCGAGAAATGTCCGCCTGTCGCGATTTCTTTATTTTTGATTTTTTCCATTTGTCGTTTTGATTTACAAGCGGCCACTTTACTGCCGTGGACTTTGTTACAGGAAACTAACTGGCGGACGATTTATGCTCCACCTTTTGGGACAATGAGTTTGTCCAAAATATTTGAATGTTAAGCCATAACGTGCTCATTTTACGTCCCGAAGCGTTTATATGTTAACAACCTTATAGCTATATTTCAAGTTGTGGTCGAGTGAGTTGGGAATAATGCCTCGTGCTGATTGGGAACGGACAATGTCTCATTTGTCCTTACTTTATTTTAGCGCTGTGTATATATGTGTAGTTTGCTAAACCCTTCCGTAATCCGTATAAACATAAAGTCCATCTAAGCTAACTTTGCACTGACTTGAATAGAACAAAGTGAGGAGTGTCATTATAAACGTCACATTTTCATAGAGTTTTAACATAAATTATGACAAAGCCACAATTTGTTGTCACTATGACTATCAAGTTTCAATTGTAATCACTAATTCACCCGGTCACGTCAACTTTTATTTCTCACATATTTGATTAATCTAAAAACACATAAAAGCTCAACGTAGACTAATAAGAATTATTTCAATTACGACACACGCACCTACGCTTTGAACATTCTACATTATAAGCTTCTGTAATGAGACACAGTTACCATTACAATTGAAATATCCTCCTCTGTTATTTGAGCGCCGTATAGCCTACATTTAGTGTAAGGCCTGAGTGGACGCTCATGTTGGGCGTGCAGCGGGGCGGGGCGTGCGGCGTGCATGTTAAACAAATGCAAACGTATAGTAGCGGCCTTAGTGCACGCTGCTCAAATCACTTGTGAGCCCGACGCCACGCTGTACGCCCCGCCGAACGCTCCGCATCGAGCGTCCACTCGGGCCTTACAGATAAGCGTCTCCGAGTGCGGAACGCCCGGCACCTGACCTGGCCACCTTTTGATTAGCTTCCACTCCTTTGTGTTCCAAAGGTGTTGACCGTTATAAAAAATACAAAACTTAAGCCATTTAACAAACAATATTTAGTGCCGTTTTGACAGTTATAGCAGTCAATGATTACTGTCGATTACGAGCGGTTATATCCCCGTTTTTGCCGCTAGGGCGTTCTCCAACAGGTGCCCGCGTTAGCTTAATAATAAAAGCGGCCAAGTGCGTTCCGTATTTAGACGATTTATGACGTATAAAAAAAAACTACTTACTAGATCTCGTTCAAACCAATTTTCGGTGGAAGTTTACATGGTAATGTACATCATATATTTTTTTTAGTTTTATCATTCTCTTATTTTAGAAGTTACAGGGGGGGGGACACACATTTTACCACTTTGGAAGTGTCTCTCGCGCAAACTATTCAGTTTAGAAAAAAATGATATTAGAAACCTCAATATCATTTTTGAAGACCTATCCATAGATACCCCACACGTATGGGTTTGATGAAAAAAAATTTATTGAGTTTCAGTTCGAAGTATGGGGAACCCCAAAAATTTTTTGTTTTTTTTTCTATTTTTGTGTGAAAATCTTAATGCGGTTCACAGAATACATCTACTTACCAAGTTTCAACAGTATAGTTCTTATAGTTTCGGAGAAAAGTGGCTGTGACATACGGACGGACAGACAGACGGACAGACAGACAGACATGACGAATCTATAAGGGTTCCGTTTTTTGCCATTTGGCTACGGAACCCTAAAAACGCTCCTACTATATATAGGATTATTCTTGTGCTTATAGAATGAACATACTAAATAGATAAATCAAAATGTTAGTTTTCTTTTTAATTACTAGACTCTGCTCGCAACTTCGTCTGTGTTGCGTTGATAAAAACTATCCCATGTCCTTTCCCGGGCTTCAAGCTATCTCCATCAGAATTTCATCGGTTGATCGCTTTAAGCGCGAAGAGGTAACAGACAGAGTTTACTTTCGCATTTATAATATTAAGTGGGGATAAATGTAACCCAACCCAAACGCAATGATATAACCATAGATAGGTTATACTTATACTTGAGGAGCACAAAAAATACTTCCATATTTATTTCTGTGCCTACGAAGAAATTTGTTATTTTTGATTAGTTTTCTCGTTACATCCATCTTTGTCACACTCGTTGTTAAACATAAGGTCGTCTCTTTCTCTTTCGGTTTGCGGGAGCTCGTTAGCACGTGCACATTTCTCGCTTGTCCAGCCGCTTCTAAAGGAAACTTGTCCAATTTGTCACAAGTTAAGAGCTTCCATTTTGGAACGCCTATAACCTATCTTGAGTTATAAATCATTGCCCAAACGTAACTAATATAACAGAAATAAAGAGTGACCCTAATAATTACTTGTAAGCGGGGTTAAACTGTTAACCCAGTGTCAAATTGTACTGGTAACCATGGTAACTCCAGGTTCAACAGGTTAATCTCGGGTTAATGGAATGGTGCAAGCGGGCCTTAGTGATTAGTGCTCCTATAGTGTGTGAATGCGTGTTAGTAGCAAATCTATGAACGCACACCAAAGTGTAGCATATAATTATATCCCGTGAGAGCCGATTGCACCCATTGTCAGAAATAGAAATTACCAAGGAACGTCAATGAGTTTGGCAAATGCAGTTGGTGCAGTTCGTAAATAATACCAGCGGTCAAAACGCCGATATATCTATTCAGCCTAATGTGGAAGAAGAAACAAAATATGATACATTATACTTTGACAAGTAAAGGAAATCGATTTGATCGCTTTTTCCGTGCTACATAGTTAGGCAAGCATCCGTATTTTTTGCACTCATCAATCATCAGTATCTACTAATTACATAATTTGCCTGTATGTTTCTTTTTGTGTACGTGAGATACGTAGAGGTGTTGAGGCCTTTCGTGTTGCGATCGCGCACGCTCAGTAACGGCTGCGATGCGCCACTCGATAATACTCTCTCAGAAGTAAAAAGTAGTAAGTATCTATACTAACAGAAACATGATTGATTTACCATTGGTGGCCTTTAACTCGTTGCAATAACGTTTATGAATAACCAGTTAACTGTGTCAACGACAAGACATTAAAATTCCCGCTTGCGTCATTGTAAAATTAAAAGTGCGAATTCGATCAGCCGCTACAGTGCAATAAAACGCAATTATGTACTCTTAATTGGCCCACGAATGCCGTGCACTTTTTAAGGCCAGGTTTTTTGAAAGTGACTTGTTTGTTTAATAATTTACAATGAAATAACTAATCTTTTTTTTAAAGGCGTGTAATTATAAGTACCTAGTTCAATCTAATTTGTTTATTTATTGGTTCTGTGATTGGTTCAAAAGGTGATATAATAAAAAGTCCTTTATCGTATCACAAAGATAATTAGTTACTCGGTGTTAGGTTTATTTATATTCAATGGCTGTCTCTATTATTTGTAACTAAGGCTAGGCACGCACGAGAAACTTGTCTCCGCAACTATTTTATCTCTCACATCAAGTCTAAGTGTAGTATGAAAGTCCGACAGAGACATAAAAAAGTTGCGGAGTCAAAAGTTGCTCGTGCGTGCCTAGCCTTATTTATTAAAACATATTTGAATATTTGAAGAACTTAGCCTTAAATTTGACAAACACTACTTTATTTGCCTATAAAATATCGGCTTTGTATAATAAATACACTTGTTTCTTTTCAATTGATGCTTGGTTATTGTCGTATGTATTTTGCAATATTTAAAAGGAATTTTTATAGTCTATAGTCTAAGCACGCGATTGAATTATTGTTAGGTTTGTTTAAGAAATAATACTTACAGGTGTCCATTTTACTACCCTTAATTTATTTTGTCATAAAAGCACCTACTTACCTTTAAGGATCGCTATAATAAGCAATAAATTCGTGACATTCCTTCGAGATGATCTGCCAGAGTGAATAGATACAGGGCTTGAACTCCCACTACTCCCAGTCTAGTCCAGTCCAGTCTGCTAGAGAACGCATTTCGTCCTCAGCTGTCAATAATTTCATAGAGATTCCGCGTTAGCTTTTGTAAGTCTTGAATGAATGAATACATCTAAAGCCCTATTCAATTTATAAATATAATTCGCAATTTCTTGACTAAATATCATTAGCTCCTGCTTCCATTAACGTCAAAGAGAGAAAATGAAGTACACAATGCAGTGCGGCCTACGCGCGTCGAGCTGTCAGCTACCGAGAGACGCTTGCGCAAGTAGCATATCAAAAGGGTCCTTACGTACGAAAAGATTGCTCGAGGCGATTGGCGGTTACATAGAATAGCGTGGTATTTGTATTGAACCTTTATTTATAGTGACCTAACCGCCAACCGCTCTTAGGTCCTTTTTGATATGGAACAACACAATTATGCATCGCAACGAATTCACGCTACTATAGTTACCTATTCATCATATTGATTATTTGATTGTCATTTGTTCTACTTGCAGACAGTGTTTACCTGTACGGTGAATGTCAACTGGAGCAACATTTCAATGTTTTTGTTAATAAGTTAGATAAGGGACAACTTGGGATTGTGATGTTGAAACTTTATGATTGTCACAGTGTCCTATTTGTCACAAAGATATGAAAGGATAAGATGTTTCCACATTGCATTGTTTTCCTCGGTATTAATATGACAGCGGGCTAGGTAAGTGTACCGTTAGTCTAAGGTCAGGAAGCCAGTACCTTTTTAGGTATTGGTTATTAATGAAATGCTGACTTGTTAATATGCAATTAGTGTTTACGCTGTTCCCAGGCTTCGTAAGGAATGCAATTTAAATTTAACCACAGAATGAGGTCGAATAAAGGAGATGCATCAAGAGAGGGTGTTCATTTAAGAGCCATTAACGCCTAAACATAATAAGCGAGTTTAAATAATTACGCAAAAAGGTGTAAAAGGCTATTGAATACGGAGATGCGCCGGCGTTGAAAGGCTGACGGATGACGGAGATTGATTACGTAATCATGGCCAACGGGTGATTTCGGGAATCTCATAGAGAGTAATCATCATCCATCTCACGCCTCGTTGATGCCACATTTGGGAGATTCATGGTGTTTTGGCCGGTCTCCGAGACCATAAACTTTGATTGTGGTCGGACTCCCATTGTAGTGGTCGGGTACTTGGTTCAGCCACTTTATTTACTCAATATTTGTTGTGTTGGAAATTTAAATTACTAATTTGTATCTATTGAAGCTTGGCGTGTATGGCAGGCGTCATATACCTAAGTACAATTTTACATTTGACGGTTACAAATTGTTGATAATGTAGGTATGACAACCGTCTCAGAATAAATAAACTTTTGTGTAGAACATTTTGCCCTTGGTCTGACATGATATCTAATTATGTACCTATTATTAAAAAAAGTAGGTAACTTGTTATATTCGTTTTGTTACTTATATAAAAACTAAAAGCTTATTTTGGATTTGGTTTAATCAGCATTAAATAGACAGTGTCAGGCAGTGTCCAAATAAGTGTCACAACATATTTGGCCACTTTGTCTCTATCTGTTAGGTATTACATGCGGATTACACCATTATCTCTCCATTGACGCTCTCACATAATAATAAAGCCATGTAACGTTTGGTCTGGAATTATAAACAACAGTAACACATATGAAAGGCTCAGTTCTTATAGTAACAAAGGCAGTATCTGGCGGCTGTCGACGCACAATTAGCTCTCCATTGTGCTGCGTGCGCGGGCGCCGCTCCTACGCCCATTGTGCCCAATCGCGCACTCAATGAGATTATCTACCTACCATTATTAGCCGATTCGATGTTTAAATAGCCTGTGATTTCATATTGCCGTGTATATTACGAGATTCATTGTGATTGATTGCTTTAATTCGCCTAATAATCGACGTATGCCGGGAGCTTTCTTATGAAGATGATCAATGGCTGTAGTCATTCTTAAAATTACAAAGACATTAAGACCTCTATTTTACTTTCAAACTTTGGCTTATTAAGGCTTGATTCGGACATGGATTAAGGACATAACCTAAACGTCATTGTACATACATACATATAACTAATCTTGGAATGAACTCTAGGAGAAATAGTCCCGATGCAATTCATTCGAAGTATTTATGTATAACAATAAAAGAACAGAACCTAAATTATAATGAATGCAGAACAATCCGGCTCGGTGAAGTATTGTTGTAGTTAAAGGTATCTTTGAAACTTCGTTAATTATTAATTGTGTGAGTCTGTTCTAGTTGTTCAATGCCCGACAATGGTGGCGGCTTAATTTTTTCGTGAACACTGTACTTTGACGGCGGTAGGTGAGAGTCCAACTGAGCACACACTCAGGGTTGTTCATACACATCACTCTATCGTCAGTCACGGGCTGACCAATATAAGGATGATCTTTTATCACACATAGTTATACTGATCTTGAAGATACAGTTACATGGGTCAGTTACACCTTTATCAGTGGGAATAAACCATGTGTATGATTCTGATTGCTTCCCAAGTGCGGGCAAGTAAGCTCACAAGCGAGCCTCAGGCGAATCAATATTGGGTTCCCCGATTACGCACAGTTGTTACATATCCCAATATCAAGGTTAAACTGGTCCGCTTCAACGTTTTCTCCCTGATGTGATGGGAATACTCGGTACACGGTGTGTGGCACAATGTGCGCGTAATGAAGTGGTCCGCGAGGGGGCGGCTTTGTGTGGCAAACGAGGCATTGTACGCGACCCGCGACCCGGCTCGTTACCTCGCGACCTCCAGCCCCGAAACTGGACACTCTTGTTAGCGGCCTATAGAGACCTCCTCCAGGAGAAACCGATCGTGTTGACTTCTACAAAAGTTTCCCGTGTGGTAATTTTCTATCACTAGAGCTATTATAATTATAATCTGTGACTACAGGAACATAGCTGACCCTCAAATCCTATTAGGTGTCGAAACAATACACGTTTTTCTGACCTGTTTTGGTTACTTAACTGGAATTTCTTTTTTTCAGAATATTTTTCCTCATGTCTGTAGGATAGTTATCTAGGTAGGTATGAATCGTTATCGTTTATCGTAAACACTTTTTTCTTAAATTTGCATGGAGCTACAAAATCATACTCTTCTTTTAACGTTTTCCCTGGATAGTTATTCTGAATAAACTTCCATAGTCTGTTTTTATAACTATAAAGTACTACCTACGTCATACATTTTGTATGCAAGAAACAAATGAGCGTTCCATACTATTTCTTATGAGCAGTACCTACTAAAAACAGACTATATATGTTGAAAAATATCCATATATTAACACAAACATACATTAATACATCGGGTGTGGTAACTTTTTCACAACATTAATATTAAAATTACTAAACACAGTTAAGGAGGTTAAACTGGCGTTAATCTACAAATCAAATTGTTTATAAGGTCGTCCTGTGCACATTTCTACATGCCTACTTACTTTTGCTATAAGTACACTTGTCTAGGCGTCTTGGCACTTCGCGTCGTCCAACTAATTACCTCTAATTACTTACATTCCGTTATCGACTTTTTCCACTTCAGCTCTGTACTTTAATTTGTTATAATATAACACAAATTGATCTTTGTCCAACTACGATAGAAATGTTTTTGGTAATTATGTTTTAACAATAACTGAATTTAACTGCAAGTATTCACGTGCGCGAGCTTTGAATCTAGATCCCTTGCTATATACATGTTAGGCTTTACTTTATTAGTATTCATATTAAATTTGTATTGAATTGAACATTCGTTTCTGAATACACCGCCTTGTCATCTGCCGAGTCACTAATTAGTTCAGTTCGTTAGCGCCCACACAACGCGACACACGGAAGCAATACTACAAGACAGTTGCACCGTTAACTTTTTTAATCGCAATAATCACCGCTTCAGGCAATCAAGTAAAAAACCATCTCGCTCTCCCTTTCACACCGTACACGATATTAAAGGATAAAAACCACATTAAGCTTCGTCATGTGGTGTCGCTTTTTTCACGTAGCTGAATTTTCACAGCCACCCCTCGGCTCGAATAAATTATTTTTATGTCGATTCCGGGTGGCCAACTAGAGTAACAAAAACGTAATCGTTACTCTGTTTGTCGCGGAAGTAAGGGTTAGCCGCTGAGTGTGAAACAGACAGATGCACTGCGAGAATTTAAAGTATTTCCGCTATTTTATTGCAATCATTGGAATTAAAATTGTTGCCTATCAAATATGTAGGTATATACGTATCCAGCCTTTTATGTTTTATGTATCATGTGTTAAACCTAATAAGCTATTTTGTATTTGTATATTTTTTTTTATACTTACGCAGTAATATCGACCGTATGATTAGAACATCACAAATTGAGATGCCTGCAATGGATTTTCATACTAGTCCAACATGCGTGCCACACATTAATCATAATCGTTAATCATAATCATAATCGTTTATTACGCTCTGCATTGCATATCACTTAGGGCACTTAGGCTATGTCTTAATTTTATTCCCTTTATTCTTTATTCTTTATTTCATTGTAGTCATGTTCATAATACAGTAAGGTGTTACAAGTCCCTTGTCCGTTGTGTATCTCGCCATACCGAAATATGTACCTACCTGTTGTTGTGTGCCCCAAGTTACTAAATTTAAACCCTTATGACTGGCCTTAGGAATAACAAAAGGTACATATTTATACCATTTGGGTCGGTCCGGTAACGTTCGTCTAGGGGCCTGATTCGGATTTTGTAATAGACATCTATTAGATATCTTTTAAACATCGCCAAGATACGATAACGATATGTTTAAAATCTAACCTGTCAAATTTGACATTTCCGCGATTCAGGCGGCGTATCATGGTCGCATTTTTATCACTTGTCATGCTATGCGTCACTTTCGCACTTACCTATTTGTTAGAACGTGACAGCCATGGTGACAAATGTAAAAGAGCCGGCCATCTTAGCCCGACTGGAGATACTCTTGAACGATTTCCACAAGATATTACTTAGAGATCTAATTCACATCTAATAGATATCTAACACGATCTATCGTAAAAGTGACATTGGTTGAAGGAATTGCGCTGCAAAAGAGAACTAGTTGAAATCTAAACTATAACGTATCTAGAATGGATCTAGTATACCTGTCGTCTCTTGTGAATATCTTGAAGTTCGAATACGGCAGTATGTCTTAATTTTATTCCCGTGTCCGTTGTGTATCTCGCCATACCGGAACATGTACCTACCTATTGTTGTCTGCCCCAACCCCAAGTTACTAAATGTAATCTCTTATACCCGGCCTTAGGAATAACAATAGGTACATATTTATACCATATGGGTCGGCCCGGTAACGTTCGTCTAGACCACGGAACTACGTAAATAATGATCGGCACGAAAGTAAAGTTTTCGTACAAATGACGTCTAATGCGACCAAATTATATTCGTCGCCGGGCACCGCCCACTGATGAAGACATTATTTTCCATTTCCGCGGTGCTAAGTCGATAACTCGAAAATGACGGCAATTCGTAGCAACGAGCGGGCAATCTGTCGGCACGTGTTCAACTGTTCATTACCGAATCATGGGACTTGAGGCTTGGTGTTGTGTCAACCTTGAGGCAATTTATGCCACGCAATGTCCAGGGGGCCTAGCCAAGATGACAATCGTACATCGACAAGCGCCAAGCGAAAAGTAAAAATGTAGGTATCGGGATGACAAATGTCACGATGCTACGAAAATTCACGCGACTATTTCCATACATAATTTAAGTTTCGATTGTCGTTTTCTAGAAACGATGGTCTTGTGCTTGTGAAGCGCTTAAGTTAGATCCAATAAAGTAGGATAGAGTAACGTACTAATTCTTACGACATTCTGAACAATAAGACCACTGCAATGCAATATGCTTGGGCCGCCACAAACGAAAGCGCAAATATTTCCCAGTTGGCGCTTTGAGATATTTGAAAACAATCCGTGATAATCTGTCAAACGAATCATCATTGGTACCTGATACCTATGACATTGAGCTATTTATCGCACTATGACTATGACCTAGAAAATGCATTTTAAGGGTCGCGCGACCGTTAAAGAAGTCATTAGTCTAAAATATGAAATGTGTTGTTCCATAGGGTTACGACAATGTTATTGGTGACGTCACGCAAGCCGCTCGTCAGGTTTATTGATATTGTTTTATTACTGCTTTATAACTCACTCGGGGTTGACAAGTTACGAGGAAAATACACGCCTGTAGACTTATTGTGGTTGGTTGAAATGTAGATATCACTGTCATGTCTGTATCTGATAAGAATACAAAACGGAACGTAGCTTGATGTGGGTAGATATAAAACCATGCCCATTTTATTACTTAGTTACAATTTGACTGCCATACATTCTTACGATTTTACAGTACGTAAACCCAGAAACAAAGAGAAGAGAAGAGAGTAAAATATACAAAGTACAAACAAAGAGTAAAATCATAATATGCGTTAGGTATGTTATGTTTCATTTGAAGAAGAAACTGTTACAGTAAATATATCAAATAATATTCATTTTGAGCCAGAAAGTCTTCGTGGAAGACATTGAGAATACTGACATACTACACCCAAGGCTTCGCATTTTCAGTAATACAACGACTCGGCGGTAGGTACAAGCATATGACGTGAAAGTTCACGTAGTCGACCCCTATTTCCTGAGCGGCACGTAAATATGTTTCCCAATAGGAGCAAGCGGGACGCACATCCGCGGTTTCGTACATCGCCACCCGTCCGCGCCTGTAACTTCGTAATTTGCCTTTCTATTAGAGCGAGGGCGTGAAAAAAGGAAAGCGTTTACGGTGTGTTTAATGGGAGCGAGAGGGAAGAAATATGACCGCCCGTCGGGAGAAGGGAAATTTTTGGTTTTCGGAGAGTTTTTGCGGAGATGTGTAGAGCGAGGGGGACGGCGCTAGCTCCCCGAATAATTAGCGGAAGTCGTGGCTTAGTTTTCCCCCAAGCGGGAGGGCGCGGGAGGTTCCTCTATTTGTCGTTTAAGAGTTAATCGGACGAGCGATTCGTCACCCTCGGGAGAGCATATTATATCTTTATTATGAGTGTCGGAAACGACTACCCCGCGGGCGATTAACGAAATCGTGATTATTGATAACTTTCTTTACGACTTGGCGGGCTCGACACGCGCCTATATCTTTATAATAACTTCGCGACATTAACATAAAATCCTATCTGATACCTTAATCAGAGTGAACAAAGTGCTTACAAAACTTTTGACGAACTGTTCTTTTTAGCAACCTGTCTAGTAGAGTTTAGATTGCAACTGTGTACTGGTTCATTGCGTAGTGTAGAGGTAAGTAAGTAAACAAGTACCTAGGTAGCTCTTGTTCACGTAAGATAGAAAGAAGATAGAAAGACGTAAAGTTTTCACATTTTTATTACCTTATGCATTCCTTGCATTCAAAATAACGCGCCTAAGTCCCTTCTCTCACGAGGCTACTCTCAAGCGATTTGTGTTTCGTACGCGTATCCTACGTGTCGCTTGTGAGTACCCGCCATATTTATTTCCTACGTTTCGCACACGACGAGACGCGTCAACGACGCGTTTGATATCAGTCGCACGCTACTGTCTTGCTGGTCGCACGCGACTCGAGTCGTATACGCGTTGTATACTCAAGATGGCGGCGGAACAAGCTTTTAATATAAATTTGGTTCAAGAGGTGGAAAAGTATCCATGTTTATATAATTATAAGCTGCCTGATTATGTAAGAAAAGATGTGACACAAAAGGCGTGGCTTGAGATTTGAAAAAAAAAATCAATTTGACAGGTCAGGAATTATATTTTTATTTCAATTAAATGTATACACAAAAATTGGACGAATAAAGAATTGAGAATAGAGAAGAAGATTGTCTTCATCGCTGGAGTCACTAGACATCGTCGTACGAATGTTGTTCGGAATGTTCCGAAATGATACAAAATAGTCTCATTTGCGTAGCACCGTGTGCGGAAACGAGTAGCATACCAGTAGGCGATCATGGTTTGCATCTCAGTCGCGTAGCTTTTGAATAGTCTCGTGAGAGAAGGGCCTAATACTTCCTATGAGAAATACCCGAGTCTAGTAATTTCTAAAGTATTCAACACTGTATTTAAATGAACCAATTTGACTTGAGAATATTTCGAAAGTCTGAATAGTGTTATTTGTTCGTTGTACTGTTGTGCACATGGCAGTTATTTGTTTATTTGAAAAGGTCCGTGGAGTATCGGCGCGTAGTGTGTTATTAGCGGAGGGGAAGTGACAAATGCGGTAGTAAACACAACTCGTGCGACTGTCAATTAGCCGTAATAGCGCGACATATGCCCAGCGACCAACTTTTATATGTGTTGCCCTTTTTACGATACAAAATTATACGGCGCGGTGATATTCTACGTAAGTTTCGCACTTACATAACGCAAATGTTAAGCCAGAGACGAGAAAATTATAAATACTGGCCATCTTCCGAACGGACTGTATAACTGCATGTATCTAATGTTTGTATATACCAAAAATGTTTTTCATTTATGAAATAGCAATACTTAGTCGCCTTCTAAAAGGCTATATGAGAGAGCATAAAAAATATGGCTCACCTACCTTTTATAAACAACAGACATAGAGCATAACAAATATCTGTACAAAAAATTGTGGCGATTAACGCAATCTGGAATACATAATAGTGTAATTATTAAATAGTTTTCATTATTCACTAGTCTTTGGTTAGTTAGTTATTATTGCGTGTAACAAAGCTCAGAGCATCAGTTTTATTGTCAGCTTTGTTCCTGCGTTCCACGTCTGTTAGACGTAACTTTTTATAGTCCTTTGATTGGTCGGCCGCCATCATGGCCGCTATGTCCTGTCGTTCGTATCTCTTCATCAATTTGCCGGTTTATGAGATGGAAATTCTATTGATAATTCACTTAAATTGCGTCAACTACGTGTGATTGATTTTGAAGTGTTTGCGGTCACGTATTGCTTGCTCATTATAATCTGCTCAATCTTGCCTTGATTTAAAAATCTTTATGATTAGCTATTACTCCAGTCAAAGAGTTGTTTGAAATAGAGGTGTTGAAAACTTCATTCTAGATATTTTGTATTATTATAGGTGTCCTCAAACATGAAAAATTTTTAATGTGAAGACGCAGTTAAGACAATTGCGATATTCCCAGATATTAACAACGCGACTGTTACGAACTTTTCAGAAATCATCGCGGTTATGTGGGATCTCTAATGATAACGAGTATTAGTAAGAAAAGTCATTTAAATCTAAATAAAAGTATCAATGCAGTCTCTTGGGATTGATGTCAATTTGATTTGATCTATGGAGTGTTTAATAACAAACAACAATAATTAAACTACCTACTTTTGAATCATTGTAGTCTGTAGGTAAGTACATGATGTCAAGCATCGTTTTCTATGTATTTATGTATTTGTATATTATATATGTCGGAGGCAGATCGTAAAATCGGCCATATCGAGATATTCCTAGGCATACCATGAAACGCCGCCATTTCATGATCTGACTAGCGACTACCAGCCATATCGTTCAAACATCAACGTTTGACGATTTGCCTAGCGACGTTTAGGCATATCAAATAAGTAGGGTGTGATATTCCTAGGCATATCATGAAACGCCGGCATTTTATGATCTGCCTAGCGCGACCATCAGCCATATCGTGCAAACTCAAGGGGTGATATTCCTAGGTAGATCATGAAACGCCGGCATTTCATGATCTGCCTAGCGACCACCAGCCATATTGTGCAAACCTCAATGGGTGATATTCCTAGGCAGATCATGAAACGCCGGCATTTCATGATCTGCCTAGCGACGACCAGCCATATCGTGCAAACCTCAAGGGGAGATATTCCTAGGTAGATCATGAAACGCCGGCATTTCATGATCTGCCTAGCGCGACCACCAGCCATATCGTGCAAACCTCAATGGGTGATATTCCTAGGCAGATCATGAAACGCCGGCATTTCATGATCTGCCTAGCAACGACCAGCCATATCGTGCAAACCTCAAGGGGTGATATTCCTAGGCAGATCATGAAACGCCGGCATTTCATGATCTGCCTAGCGACGACCAGCCATATCGTGCAAACCTCAAGGGGTGATATTCCTAGGCAGATCATGAAACGCCGGCATTTCATGATCTGCCTAGCGCGACCATCAGCCATATCGTGCAAACCTCAATGGGTGATATTCCTAGGCAGATCATGAAACGCCGGCATTTCATGATATGCCTAGGAATATCTCATCAATTATTTTACGATGCGCCCGGTATGAAGCTAGGAATATCAACGAATACATTGGTCTGACCGATCTGCCGCCTCTTTTATAAGGCAGATCGTGATACGCCTGGGTTAATCTTAGTCAGATCATGAAATGGCGGCGTTTCATGATATGCCTAGGAATATCTCGATATGCCCGATTTTACGATCTGCCGCCGACATATATATCGTTGTCTGAGTACCCACAACACAAGCCTTCTTGAGCTTACTGTGGGACGTAGTAAATCTATGTAAGAATGTCCTATAATATTTATTTATTTATTTTTATTATTTTAAATAGCCTGCAAAATCATCGCTCATTGACTGGTCTAACGAAAACTGAAGCTGCGCCGACTTAATGGCAACCAATCAGCGCAAACGAGCGATGCTGGTAATTAAAACGGATCGCCTTACCGAATCAATAGGCCTGCGATAAGGCAATTAATTGCACATGCGTCCCCGAGGTGCGCCGTGCCTGATTCAATCACGGCCCCTTATCAACTCACACTGCCAATAGGTATTTATGTGTCAAATAACCTATAGGTATAAGGACATAAATAGAAATAATTTACCTACTAATTTGGTCTGAAACGAATACAAATACATATATATACGAGGGGCGTTCAATATATAATGAGAATGAGATGCAAACTCTTTAAATATTAGGAAAGTAAATACTGGCCGGTAAAGCTAATTTACCTAGCTGATTGCCCTGAAAAAAAAAACAAATTGTTTTTTGTTTAAAAAAAAATACGGCGATTTCTTTGCGATGCTATTGAGTACGTTAGCGAAAATGGAGAAACTTGAACTGCGCGCCGTTATCAAATACTGCCGTTTGAAAAATTTTTCTACGGACCAAGTCAATTTAGATTTACGGGACACTTTAAGGTCTAATGCTCCTCCGTATTCGACAGTCGCACGTTGGTGCGCCGAATTTAGACGTGGAAAAACATCGACCATGGATGACCCCCGCTCCGGACGCCCTACTACAGCAGTAACTGAAGAAATTGTGAAAAAAGTCGAAAACTTAGTTTTGGCGGATCGTCGTGTCACGGTTCGTTTTATTGCTGAAAATGTAAAGATTTCAACGGGGAGCGTGCATAATATTTTACATGAACGCTTGGGTATGAAAAAGGTATCAGCGCGTTGGGTACCCAGAATGCTTACTGACACACAAAAACAAACTAGAGTCGAGATTTGTCAAGAAGCTTTGGACCTGATACAGCAAGACCGGGAACTTTTTTTGGCGCGATTTATAACAATGGACGAAACATGGCTCCATCATTACAACCCTGAAACGAAACTGCAGTCTATGACATGGAAAAGGCCATCATCTCCAACTCCGAAGAAATTCAAGGTGGGCCCATCTGCCGGTAAGGTCATGGGCTCTGTTTTTTGGGATGGTAAAGGGGTCGTAATGATTGAGTATCTCGAGCATGGAGCCACTATTACGGGCTCTTTATATGCCAAACAAATAGCAACATTGCGCAATGAGATCCGTGAAAAACGGCGAGGTAAACTCTCGAAAATTGTGTTGTTCCATCAGGACAATGCACCGGCACACAAGTCCGCCGTTGCAATGGCTGCAATACGTGATGCTGGGTTCGATATCCTTAAGCATCCTCCGTATTCACCAGACCTCGCCCCTAGTGATTTCTACCTATTTCCGAGATTGAAGGAATACCTAAGAGACAAGAAATTTGAAGACGACGACGCGGTAGTCGCTGCAGTACAAGATTTTTTAAGTACTCAAGATGAAACCATTTTTAGAAATGGAATTTTAAGTTTAGAAAAAAGATATACTAAGCGTATTATGCTAAAAGGTGACTATGTCGAAAAATAAAATTACATTTAATAAAAGTTGTATATAACATACTCATTCTCACTTTTTATTGAACGCCCCTCGTAGAACATGAAAATTCATATCCACCAAAATGGTTGCCACTGAGTAAGTGTCATGGCGACAGGCCGCGACGCTGATTTTCTAACAACACCATCTTGCTAATATGAAAAAAAAATGTATTCAATGAATGAGTTTCATTTTGTCAAACTTTTCACACAAGACATGTTAGGTATTAGCCGTAATTACATGGTTTCAGAAGCTATAAAATGAAATTACCAAATGCCTTCAAAATGATGGTATGTATTTCCTTTTGAATGAATAAACTTTGTAACTTAAATACAATTTTCCTTTACTTTTGCAGTCGGCTAAACAGACGTCGCATTCACAAAATGGCATCATTACTTATTGAAATACATAAACTAAGCAATAAACTCTACACCTTACCACTGTCGCCAGGTTAATGTTTCGAAAACACAAATAAACTTTTGTATGAGCGCAAGTTTTTTCCGCAGCACCGTGTGTGGCTACGGCAGATAAAGGGCGGCCAACCATTTACAGAGTTTAGTTTCCACTCGATAGTAGATCGCGGCGGGTGGCTCCTGGGAGTTCTGGGAACGAGGTGTAGAGCTATTAATTATGGGACAATAGCCTTGTCAACCTCCTCCACAAAGGATTGCCTCAATAAGCTGCCGAGGACAGATCCTACACTTGCTGCTATTGCTGCCATACTTTGTTGCAAAATATTGTGAATGTTCTGACTAAAATAATCGCGGATAAAACGATAAAATATTAGAACAGAACTTTTTCTTTAAGGATGTTTTTCCCAAACATGTATTTCATGACAAATGTTAAGAACGATCTAAACGCAAATCTAGCAAAATATCTAAGATTTTTTTAAATATCTACATAACCTATTCATTATTTGTTGTATTCATTTTATTTCTTATCGGTTATTGTAAACTGTTTAGTTTACATAAATGTGTGTGTAGGGCCACAAAGGTGTTTGCGTTGGCATTCGTCACGGGGCGCCGCCCGAGGCGCGGGCGCCATGATTGATGATCCTTCCACCAGCAGAAACCGCTCGCGCAGATCCCAAACCGCGCTGCAACAAAACTACTACAAAATAGAAACACCACTGTAAATGTAAAGGGACATTCCATACAACACGATCGAGTTAAAGTCCTTTTCAAGCTCTAATTCTTAATAAACGGAAACTTGACACAAAATATTCCGAGTATTTGTAAACGATCAATGAACGTACGATCTGGTAAATTTATTTTACATGGAAACGGACAGGTTTATTTATGGTTAGTCATTAGTTAATGCAGGTATTTGCTCGGTGGTATGTGGATTACACATCTGGATGTGTGCCCTTTATGTCAGCCCGACATGACCACGAACCGACCCTAACTGGAGTTGCCTGCTATGTAGCGTAAACAAGTAAAAAGTTATCATGATAGAATTCAAATTAAAAGATTACAAATAGCGCTTTAAACCACGCCCATAAAACCTACCGTTAGAAGCGCTATAACGTGTCAATTTGAAATAGTGTTTCATCGAAATTCTTGAGAAATCCGTGTAACACTAAACCTACATATTTCTGTCAAAGCTACTGGAGAAGGTGTCAAGAGGAAATATTTTGTGAGCGCTGCGTAAATTATGGATTGTCATAGGTTACGCGCCGTAACATAATATGCGGTCCGATGTTGCACGATAGCCGGCGATATATTCATAATCTCCGGAGGGCTTCGTAAATAAAAATTATTTCATATCGGAACCGGACAGGTGGAGCGTCAGGTTACCCGACCCGCGCCCGCGCAGTGTTCCCTGTATTCCAGTTATTTTTTTAGTGTTGGAAACTATTGTAATGCTATCCAGTATAAATTGGACCCCGAGCACGCATAGCTTATAGGTAACATTTAAACTGGTGCGCTTGACACAAACTCTCTGGAAGCGATCAGAACAGTCCTCATTAATATTCGGAGCTCACACGAATTAGATCGCCATATCTACAGGTGCAGCCTGTCTCGTCAAACCATCGAATTTGGAACACGTCATGACATTATCAGCCCCGTAATCCTGCTGTTTAGTAGCTAATAGCACTCCAATAAACGGATACGATTTGGTTTGCTAACATCGTTTTTTGTTTAGCCTTGTTCGGATAGTTAATCAGCTTGAGGTCGGTTGATCGATTTGTGACTATGAATGATGGATTTTATATTTTTATTTACTTAAGTCAGTTGGGGTTTTTGTTGAACCTGCTATTACCTGCTGCTTAATTTTTGTACAGGTTTTAGGTAATTGAATCAGGGCAGCTCCTATATAAAATTACTGTTGTATTGTATAGCTAAGGGAGAGTCAACATAAAGCCGCTCCTCTTGTCATGTCTCACAGAAGTAAATGACAGACCCTCGACTTGTAATCCCGCACTGCTTAGCAATTAGCGTAGGCCTAATGAACTCTATTCCGGATTTGATAAGTTTTAATGTCTCAATATTGCGTGTCCCGAGGTCATTCGTCGACCCTCGGCCCTACAAGCTGGAGGCATGTCTAATGTAGAATAAACACTCACGAGCCTACGGCGAGTGGTTCTTATCTGCCGCCGTAACGCCGGAATAAGCGCTCGATCCGTAATTTACACATTTAACTGACATACACGAACTCACTCCCTCACCGCAGCCCTCGTTGCCCACCGAACTGGAACCTCACATAGGACTCACATAAATATACATTAGATGTTCATATTTGGCCCTCCGGCAATTGTTTACGCCTATGTAACGTTCTACGTAATTTGGACTGATATCTCATTATAGCTGCTTAACTGTTCGTGGTTATTATTTTATTATAGTAAATTACGGCCCAGCTGTCCTGTAGTCAAGAATTTATAGAGTTTATATTCATATTTCGCTTTGTTAATTGAAAGGAAATTCAAATTGCCGCGCCTTAGCTCGACGGACTCCGGCAATTAATAGAGATATTTTCAATCCATCGGATTACAAGCGGATAAGTGAGTTGTCACCGAACGCAAAGTGCGTTATCGGTGACGGATCTATGTCCTCTGGAATTCAATTGGATCGACGCTTACAAAACTTAATCGTATAACGTATTTTACCAGATTAGACCTTATTTCAATACCCTGAGAATTTAATGTCGCAGTTACAGTGTCGTGGAGACGCGACCCGGTCGCGGCGTGTCGCTCGTTTTGTAGTCGTCGCCTAATCTCGCGCTTAGCTAACCGTTTTGACAAGACTTGATGTAGCGGCAAGATATTTTAAATCGGCGGTTATCTTTTTGGAGCTTTTGCGTCTGTTAATTCGTCTTTAGACAATTTAATTTTATATCTTACAAATACAAATATATAGGTGCATAAGTTATTATGAAAGTGGATAATGGAACTCTTCATAAGTGTTAAGTTTTATACAGTGCTCTACCTCTATTAAGATATCTTTGATATTATTAACACTAAGCAATGCGTATTTCAAGTGTATTTTATTTAAAGTGTAGGTATATTGAAATGACATGGCCAGGTTAAGAAGAATTTAATGCACTTTTGAAACAATGAATAGCTTACAATTGTGATGTAATTTCAAATCGTTTTCTATCATCTCCAAATCTTCCATCAACCGACTGCGACATACCAATGATACGATCAAGGCAAAGAGACCGACCACCGCCAGTGACAGCCACAATACAGTCGTTTAACACGCTCGTCGCTTTTGGAACGTCTCCTGACAGCTCATCTGCTTAAATACAAGCCGCTATCCGTACTTCTGTATGAAAACGACTTATGTCTGCTTCTATTTTGAAGACTTGTATTCTTTTACGTTGTGGCGGTGATTCAAGCTACGACACGAGATGGAAGCGTTGATTGATTCTTTGATGTATAAAATTGTACACGTTTCTCGTAATAGAGCTTATGGTATCATGGTATGTGATAAAAAAGATCGACTTTAATTTCCATTTTACAGTCTTTAGCACAGCGAAGCGATATATACTCGTATAGACTTATAATTATGAAAATACAGCTTTTTAGTCTTATAAATAACACTAGCTTTTTAATTTTAATACAACGTCAGTCATACACGTGTCGTTGTCAATTGAAATATCGTAGGTATCTTGGCAAGAACAAGTTACTGTTATTTAAGTACATACATCAAAGAAAACAATAGAAGCAAACGCTAAAGCATCAGTTTTATGTTCGTCTTTAGGGCTAGATTCGTTATTAGCTCTAAACGGTGGATGCTCTCACAAAAACAGTTGAATGAATGTTATTGTAGCGTAGTGCGCGAGGCGTGTCCGCGCTTCATCGATCCAGCGCAGCCTCAGTTTCTCGACGACGTCTCTCCCCCGCCCCCCGCCGCGCACCCCCGCGCACGTTAGCGCCCCGACCGACTGCATTTACCACCCCCCGTACATAACTACCCCTACGTACTTACCTACCTGCCACGTCTACGTGAATAATATTTACACTAAAACGTTCTGGCACGCGCTGCATTCACAGTTATCCCCAACTATGAAGGTATCCTATTATTATAAATGAGATCATGCGTTTATCCCAAAGGTTTATTTTATACGAACGACTTCCCATTATGTTGTACAAACATATTATATCTATGTTTTAGTATGATATCGTTTTCGTTTCCTTTGGCTTTATTGAATGTAATTAACTGGATACGCTGTGTACGTCGCAATAGTTTTACGATACTAGTCTTTAGTGTACCTACTTAGTAGTTTATTCCCTGAAAACAGCCTGGGAAGTCGCTGTACTACATAGGTATACATTCATTAAAAAAACCATTGCTGTTTATGCCTCTTTTTGACCGTCCTGTAAGTGATATTCAGGTTATATGTGGATATTGTAGCTATAACTCTCTTCTGATAAACTTATTTCCGTGCGCTCAGAATAACCTAGATTCTATTGAATAAAATGGCGACCCAGTAAATTTCAGTATAGTGTTTACACGGCAATTTGGAGGGAAGGTGTTGATTGGCCGATCGTGGCAACTCGAAGTGTGCAATTAAAGCACTTTACATCTTTTCGCGAGCCTTTTGTAAAACATTATCTGCGTTAAATAAATTACGTCGTGATTTTTATTCACTTCCGGTAGGTAGTTTCGTGATTATATACTTGCCTTTTCAGAATAATACAAACATACGATGGTCAATGACGCTTAGAGTACTGGAAAAAATATCTAATGTCTAATTCTCCCTTATTTATAAAACTTAGCAACCTCTTACATACGTCTGTTGATTTTTTTACTCTTTCTAATAAACGGAAATATCAAAATGACGGACAGGGACAAACGATTATCAACAATTTGTTAGATGAGTCAGACGTTTATAAATTACGCTATATAAATATCTTTTTCTACTCCCGTACTTTTATTTGTCATTTAAAGGGTCGTGCACACACCTTTAAAACCCTACTTTATAGTTGTCAAGACAAGTCTTCAGTCTATTCCCCAAAAAAGAATTTGTACATTCACGAAGTATCTTTTTGGCGATACTTCGTGTAATTAAATGTCATCTCTGACAAATAAGTGAACCATATAGAAAGTAAGTATGTTTTTTTTTTAATTTCATTCATTCATTCATTCTTTTTCGGTCCGTACCCTCCAGTTTTACTACTTCTTGAATTAAAAATATTAGTTAAATTTACAATTTTATTTCAAAGTAAGTGCTTGGTCGTAGAAAAAGTATTGTATGCAACGTTGTTTAACTCAGTCAAAAAATACTCGTGGCGTCTTTATTAACAATTTTCGGCTTCGCAAATTGTTACCTCCTTTTGTTCGCCTTTTTTGACCTCTCTTAAACAACGGTTGCATAAAATACTATAACTGTACCTCTTTAGAACTGATGCTACATTGCATGAAAGCTTGTTTTCATAAAAGGTACTTAAATAAAAGGCAATATTAACGGAAACAATACAAACTTAAATATTGCGTGCTAGTAGACGCGGAAATCGTAAAAATTTAACACGCTGCATACAAATACGACATAATCAGACAACAAAGTTACAGAGGGCCTACCGCGAACCACGTTCGACGTGTTGCCTCTCTGTCGCACTTGTGAATTCGTACGTAAGGGTGACAGGGAGGCAACACGTCGAACGTGGTTCGCGGTAGGCCATCTGAGCTGCTCACTGTGGTAGGTAATCCAAAGGATCTTTACAACAACTATTTTGCAAGGTTTATACCAGGGATGTTGCGAATATCCGCATCCGCATCCGCAACCGCGGAACTTCCGCATTATTTTCAACATCCGCATCTGCATCCGCATCCGCATAAAATCGATGCGGATTTAATGCGGATGCGGATGTGGAACAGGTCGGTACAGGAACGTCTTAGCATCGGCGTAAATGCTAGACTGCTAGGTAATTTAGTCATTAGCCAAAAAAACCTATTAGAAATTAGCAGTCAAGCGTGAGTGGGACTTAATGTACGGAACCCTTGGAACGCGAGTTCGACTCGCACTTGGCCGGTTTTTTGAAATAAAAATTACTAAAATGTAATATTTCACGTTTTTTATGTACCTATCTTGACATCCGCATCCGCATCCGCGGATGTCAGCCTTTAAAAATCCGCATCCGCATCCGCATCCGCGGATGTCAAAAAATCTGCATCCGCAACATCCCTGGTTTATACTTGCCAAGGAATGTCATTACTTTTGTAGTACTTAGTGTAAGTAGGTAGTAGTAAAAATAGAAATTACCTAATGTGCTGCGCACTTCTGCGTAACTTTGCTGAACGGTAGCAAAACATTAAATTCTCGTCTGATTGACAATACTACTATTAGTGGTCTAAATAAAAATTGTCGGATATAATATTATTTATAAGTTTTCATACTTGTATATCTAAGCCTCTGTAATTCTCTGTTATGCTGTTTTTTTCAAGTTTTATCAACACTAGAGATGGCCACATTTTATTCCAAGATCGTCAGATTTGTCGCTATAAATCACTTTATCAGTTAAGGTAATACTCGTACGACATTAGTGGTCTAAATGAAATTTGTCGGGTATCGGAGCGCCATGGCCATCGATCATCCTTAATGGCGCCCACTAACGACCACGGCCATGCTCTAAAAGAGCCTATGTGTAATGTTTGGACCTAACATACTATGTTTTCGATCAGAAAGGACTCTGACACGCTGGACGAGGCTTCGGAACGCGTACAGACACCGTTTCAATTGTTTCTTTCGATGTTTGTTGATCATGTTAGAGATACATTTAATGTTATTCTACAAAGTCAATTCACTTGACAATCAGAAGATGTTTATTTATTTATTTTATAGTTTATTTATTTATTGACTAACTTACATTTACAGTTAAACCAGACATGTAAGTTATTAAACATAACAAATTATTTAATTACTTAGTACTATACTATAATATACATGACTAATAAATTTAATACAAAATTATGAGGGTATAGTCGTGGCCCGTGGGTGTGGAGATCGACTCCAAATACCGAGTTGCAGTGGCTAGGAGTCTTGGTTCCTTCTGTGAGAATATGTCTGTCTGGGGGTCGAAGAGAAGAATATTATTTATGTATAAAGTATACATTAGCAACATATATAATATACATATTTCCAGCGGTTTTATTTTTGGATATTGGTTAATATGTCTAGAATAATATCTAGAAGCAGTATTGAATGCAATTTTCTTAAGAATATTATATGTACTTAGGTATGTTTGATGTCAGACCACATCTACAAAATATGCAATATTAAAATACCTATATAGGTATTTGGTATATACCAAAAATAAGATTCGTTTAGGTGAATACAACATTCATAAAATTAACATATTGTAAATCATAAATAAACAACAACCATGATGCACAGTAGTCCGAACATGTTTTAAATGTACGATTTATCATTGCCATGTCAACCACCGTAAAGCATTCCGAAGGAATATTTGCAAATAAAATAGCAACTACAAATAAAACCCGTTTGTTAAATCGGTATACAATATTAGTTCTGATGACGGTTGGAAAATATGTTGCTATCATGTTTATCCATCACCAGCTAAGATCTTAACTTAGATAACAAAGATATATGTATTTAAAGGAACTTGCAAATATGGCGAATAATATTATATTATGCTATAACGTTTATAACGTATGTACGTTAGGTACTTCGTTTTGTTATGCATTTATGCAAGCGAATTATAATTTTATTATTGGAAAGGGCATGTTCTGCATATGTATGAGAAGCTCATAAAATCAAGACTAATAAGAATATTTCTAATAATTAAGTACTTATATAAAGGCATAATCTTCCGTTTATACATATTACTTACATGTACTTGTAAACCGCAACAACGCAATTACGTTAAATGAAGACAGTCTGTCAAGACCTCGTTTTCTGCAGCAATTTATAAATCATTTGAATTAAAGTTCCATATGCAGTACGATTAAAATACACGACACCGCCGGCGAACAGCCTAAGGCTGTGGTAGTAAGTAGCTCGGTGAGCGGCCGCCATTTTTCACAAGTTAATTGAAACTAGTGAAAAATTGTACAATGTACAGACAGACGACCTGTGCATCGCTAATTACATCAGCAGACTCCGGCTAAGTGCTGATATCAATCTTGATTCTTATATGCGCATGCTGCCTAAGTGGTAACAGGCCTTAATGCTCCTTGAGTAATGCACAACCATCACCGGCTCCTACGAATATATCTGCAGTGTAACCTGAATAAATGGAATCTTATAGGATTATTAAAGTTATTAATAATATATATCACATGTCAGGTTTACAAACTATTCGGCCCATTTGCAGAGGTAATTAAGAGAGTTCGTACGATGTGATTGATTTAAAATAAATCGTGGGATTCAAATTATGTACCGACCGCGACAGTCCGATATCGTTAGAAAACTTAGAAACTTAATCTTAGAAAACTCTAGTCTGCACTGATTTAAATTAAACTACTTAGTCCTTTTATCCAGGTTTCTCTATATTAAAAATATTGTAATGTAAAGTAAATGTACGAGGGGTGTTCAAAATATTCTCGGTATGAGAATGAAAACAAACAAGTACGAAAAGTTTGATATTTTTATTTTTCAATATACTCCCCCCCTATGTTCATACACTTAAAAGATCGATCAATTACTTTTTTTAATCCCTCGTAAAAATATTTTTTATCTTTCGTGTAAAAATATTTTTTATCTTTCGTGTAAAAATGCTCCTCCACTGCCGCCTTCAATGCTTCATCGTCAGAAAATTTATTTCCACTCAGATCCTTTTTAAGATTGGGGAGCAAATAGAAGTCGCTGGGGGCTAAGTCCGGACTATACGGTGGGTGAGTAACAGTTTTAAACCCACATTCAACAATAGCTGCCTTGGCAATATGAGCAGTATGGACGGGGGCGTTGTCATGCAGAAGCAGAATACCTTTGGTTAACTTTCCTCGCCTCTTTTCTTTAATTACATCCTTTAATTGACGTAGAATGTTAGCGTAGTACTGTCCTGTGATATTTACACCTTTTTCTTTATAATCGATTAGTAATACTCCTTCACAATCCCAAAATATCGTGGCCATGACCTTGCCAGCTGAAGGGATGACCTTGAACTTCTTGGGATGAGCTGAACCCTTAATGTGCCACTGCATGGACTCTTGTTTACTCTCTGGGTCATAATGATGAACCCAGGTTTCATCTCCAGTAACTATTCTTTGCAGCACCTCATCAGGATTTTCACCGCACAGGTCAATAAAATCGGAACAACAAGCTACACGCATGTCTTTTTGAAGCCGAGTCAGCATTCGCGGAACCCATTTTGCACTTACTTTTGACATATTAAGATGGTCATGTATAATATCATGTACGGTACCAATAGAGAGATTGGTTACTTGTGCTATAGATTTTACCTTCACTCGACCATCTTCCAATATAAGTTTTTCCACTTTATCAATATTTTCTTGTGAAGTAGCTACTACAGGCTGGCCAGGTCTAGGGTCATCTTCAATACTCTCTCTTCCGCGTTTAAACTCGCTTGACCACTTTTGAATGGTAGATAAAGAAGGAGCAGACTCACGGTAAACACAATCCATTTCCTCTTTTATGGTTTTTTGATTTTTACCCTGTTTTGTCAAGAATTTTATCACGCATCGATGTTCTAATTTAGTTAACATTGTCAATTCGCACATGATGTTCATGTTTGTTCAGCAATTGCAGAAAAACAAAAGACTATCTCGGTTCGAATTATACTTTTTTTTAATGTCAATGAATAAACCTTAGCGGCCAGTAACGAAAGAAATTTTAGAAGAGGTCGTAAGATATCAATACCGAGAATATTTTGAACGCCCCTCGTACGAGTGCTCGACATGCTATAATGCCCATTAGATGACTCCCTGCTGTCAACTCTATTGACAATTACTTATGTATCAAGATGACATGTACTGGGACCGTGTCGAGCACCAGTACGTTTACCTTATGCCTCCAAGAAAAAAAATTGATTACTGTGCCTTTCATCCGTGTAAATCTGTGATAGTCGTATATTATGCCTCATGAGTCATGTCATTAAGTCAGATGTGCCGCATGCGTAATCGATAGCAACCGTGCGTTACGCGTAGTTTGTCTTACCTAATTGTAGTATTGGCACTAAATACTTCATGCGGTAAAATAACTAGGTTGCTGCCTATTTATGATTTAGGTTAAGTACCGTAAAATGGGGTGAGAGGGTCAAATTCAAACCTCGATAACATTTTATTTTTACATATGAAAACTGAATGGTGTATATATTAAGTGTTCCGGACGTTTGTATTTTAGTTTTTATTTTATTTTGGGTAGTTCCATTTCATAACTTTGACGATAAAGAGGAAAACCCACCTCACCCCGTAGTGCCTCGTATTTGGGGTGAGAGGGGTTTTCATACAAAGGTGATTTTGGAAGATTGTTGGATCGTTTTTTTTTTATTATGCGTATTACTATAGCTCCATTTTAAATTGGAATACATTATTTTTGTAGCAGTAGCCTTAAAATCCCTTCTCACCCCCCTCTCAAACCTTCTCTCCCCATTCATAACCCACCTCTCCCCGCGAAACCTACTCACCCCGTTTTACGGTACCTATTTATTTTATTTAGGTGTTGTGGACAAAAATTGTGGGTTCAAAGTATTCATATTCATACCTCGGTTGTGCTGTATAGTATAGAGTAAAAAATCGTCTCGAAAAAAATTCAAGAACATTACTACAAATTCGGTCAGAATCTTTATCATACTCAAACAAGAGGTTAAGAGGACAGTGGACGGCCGCTTCTTTATACAAACGTAGTTCCTCTCTGGATATTACATTTTTTTTTTTTTAATAATAATAATTTATTTATAAACATCATATTACAGTGATTGCCTTAAAGACTAGAAACTCTGCTTCCTAAATAGGTATAACCTGTACTTTAGGGTAAACAGCGCTCCTCCCCAGAATATTAGTTGTAGGAGATGTTTATATTTTATACAATTTTTATACAAAAAAGAGAAAAAGACAATTGAGAATCATTTTAAATCATTAATACAGAAAGATTAACTTATAGATCTAAATCTGAAGCTGGTGTGTGTGTGTGTGTGTGTGTGTGTGTGTGTGTGTGTGTGTGTGTGTGTGTGTGTGTGTGTGTGTGTGTGTGTGTGTGAGTGAGTGAGTGAGTGAGTGTCTATGCAGAAAAATTGACTTAAATGTTAGTTAAGTAATTATATTACATTATGTATATGTAGAGTATTTTTATGCCATTTCGGTAGTCATTTATTACCTATTTAATTAGATGCTAAAAAAACGAACTAATTTTTGGAAGTTACGTAGGTACAGAACCTTATAAGGGTTAAATGTCCATTGTTCTCAACAAGCTGATTAGTGATTATTCTTATTGAAATGTTACATAGGTATTAAAATTCTGTAAAAATAATTAACACGTAAGTGTAAGATTTTATAGCACATAAGAATACAAATTACTTATTTGCTAAACGCAGAACTCCGTAATTAGCTTGTTAATCGCAATCGACTCGTAATGTCGGACTAATTTGCAGTTGTAAAGTTGTAAAACGTGAATATACCTATATAAGTATGTAAACATCGCGTTACAAAACGTTTGTATTAAACATAAACGAACTGATGACCGTTGAGGTTGCATAGCTGCAGCAGTTTGGTATCTCCGATGCACGCGGAGCGCTGACCTCATATTCCCATCTTTTACCGCGAATTCGCTCGGCGCGGCGAACCAATTTTGAGTGTGATCTAAGATTCAAATCAATTTCGCTAAGGATTTACAAAATCTCCTATTAGTTTACCAAATTCCATGTAAATTTTCCATGTAAAGTTCTTCTTAGCTCCCCTTATTTTCTCTTTTTTCATATTTCCCTTATACGATGGTTTTGATATACCTACTGTTTGTTTTAGTTAGGGTCTTCCCACACATATCGACGCGGAATAGCCAATAGCCGATAGAAAATGCTTTATGTCTACGCAATAAGAGCGAAAAAGACGTCGTCGCGTCTTAAGGCGTAGGCCGAGTCGAGCCTAATCTACGCAAAACGTTATATGTAATTGGTATTTCTCATAATATAAGTAGTACTTAGCTACACATAAGTAGGTATTACGGACCTCAAAGTCACATTTATACTGGTTCTTCATAGGCACTTGCCGAGCGTCTACTTACTCGCTACGCGTGGGGATGAACAGTCCAGGTCGCTGCTGCAATAAAACCCACCAAGCGCGAACTCGTTACGCAAGCATCGTAATAAGAATGCGACGTTTAATAACAATCCCTTTAATAACTACATCGCATTATAACATGAAAACGCTCCCTATTAACAAAGCAACGTGAGTGTAATTTTACAACGAAATTATAAAGTTATATTGTAGAGAAATTGTATGTCTCTGTCAATAACGTAAGTAAAACGGACATTGGTATAAAAAGCTGCGGTGTCAAGGCATTCGCGTGCAGAGTTATCAACTAGAAACTAGCTCATAGACCAGTATATCGCTACTGTCCTTTTACTCATGGTTGTTGCGGATTCCGAAGTCATGTTACTCTGGTTTGGCGAGGCCTCGACTCTGCCGCGCTGCAACCCCTGGCCCGTAATTGCAAGAGAGCTACGTCAAATAGCACGGTTGTGTTCGGGTTGTCACAGGTTGATTAACGTGCTGCGATCGTCGGCCGCAAGTAGCAATTTGTCGATCGCACTTGCTATGTCGCGCATTGATCTCGTACGGTCAACGTCAAAGGTTTACATATTTGCACCTTATTCCATTGCGATAAGGCGTAAAAACTTACAAATGGTCACGGACTCCTGGAGATTACGGAACGTGCTCTTACTATCCTGTAATAAGGTACAGGAGCATTTTGCGAATGTAGCTCGCGTAACAGCTAGTGATGGAAAGGGCAGCATACTGCGTTCCTAGTTATATTTTCCAGTATTCTGTAATATTTTTGAAACAATATAGATAGCCTGTTTTGAGCCCGCTAAAATGCGTCCGGTGCAAAATAAATATCTTCTATCAAGGATTTCCACAACGGCAATTCGTGCACTTAGCCTTCGAGTACGGTTCCCTAAGACCTTTACCAGATCATCGTCGGTCTGTAGTTTGAAATTCATAACTCAATTTTTCCTCGAGTCGGTAGTGTTCCCGGGAATATACCGGGTAACTTCACATCACTACCCGGGTAGCAACGGACCGACTGCGCTAATGCAGTAATAATTGTGCACGATATCTCCGACGCCATTATGTTACGCTGATGCGATAATTGCAGGCCCGCCGACAGCCCCGGCGTGCTTTTTACCGCGCATTCGACACAAATGTAATCTTTATTGGATCGCAATTCATTATGTGGATTAATGAAATATGCGATGGTGCAAATATATCGCAATACTCACACGTAAATAGGCTCAATAAGTTACTAGGTACCTAATAGGAACAGCTTGTTAACGAAAATCTTAAATTGAACGGGTAGGTAATGGACTTTCGACAAAACACATGCTAGGCAAATTAATGGATAGGTAAATATGCAATTCTTAAACGCTCAGAAGATGCCAATTAGTAGGTACCATATTTGAACAAGGTATAATCTATATAGGAATTATTATACTTTTATAGCTGTAACCAAATATTTTTTATCATCCTAAAAAGTCGAGAAATTATGGTTGACGTTTATATAGAATTTAAAATTCCTCCATTTTGTTAATTTTTATCAAAGTATAGAATAAATTAACTCGCGTAGGGTAGGCGGTCTCTGCAGATACCAAAAGGACGAGATGAGACGGTCATTAGCGAAATGAAGCCATTAGGAGCGTGTAAAACAGTTAATTACGACGGGTAATCTCCTCCGAGATGTTGCCAGTTATAATGAACACCGGGTAATGACAGAATATTATTCCCCATTTCTAAGCCTATGGTTTGTTTTATAACTTCAATGTTTTGTCTTGTTTTATCTGGAGGCACATAAAGAAAAAAATATGCGTTTAGAGACTTTAGAGTCTCGAACTTCTAAATCTAAGAAATAATTCGAATAGCAACTAAAAACCGTGTGAGATATAAGGAGAGTTAGACGAAGGACTTTCACGTTCGCGCCGCAAGGTTGTTAAGTCTGATAAATACCGTAAAATGGGGTGAGTAGGGTCAAAACTGAAGTTCAAACCTCGATAACATTTTATTTTTACATATGAAAACTGAATGGTGTAAATAATAAGTGTTCCGGACGTTTGTATTTTAGTTTTTATTTTATTTTGGGTAGTTCCACTTCATAACTTTGACGATAAAGAGGAAAACCCACCTCACTCCGTAGTGCCTCGTATTTGGGGTGAGAGGGGTCTTCATACAAAGGTGATTTTGGAAGATTGTTGGATCGATTTTTTTTATTATGCGTAGTACTATAGCTCCATTTTAAATTGGATTAAGTACATTATTTTTGTAGCAGTAGCCTTAAAATCCCTTCTCACCCCCCTCTCAAACCTTCTCTCCCCATTCATAACCCACCTCTCCCCGCGAAACCTACTCACCCCGTTTTACGGTATTTATTTCAAAGTTATTATCCGCATGACCCATTTAAACGTTTTTAATGTTTTTATATTTGAAGCGAGGTATAATTTGTTTTATCAACTTAAACATGTCAGGTATTAAGTGCTAATGTTTAGTTGTTCGGAATAACGTTTTATTTGCATGCAGTAATTCAGCGATATTGCGATAATTATAGACGCGCGGGGAGACCTATCACGTACCTACGGACGACGTGTCGGACGGATGTTAGTCGCGCGATAATCGCTGCGGACAGCGCGATTATCGCGTTATACCTGTGTGCATTCGCGGGGATATTTGATCACTGTTCCTTGGTGACTAGTTTCACGGTGGTTAATGTTTCACATCACTAGATCACTAAGAGTATTCCGCTGATTTTCACTTCCTTTGATTCTGAAATACCTCCTGCCTCTTCGCTTGGTGTGCGTATAATTTTATTAATATATACTTATTCTTCATGCGAGTGGTCGCTTAAAAGTATGCGTGGTTGTTTTGGCATTTGCCTAGTGAAATACTTACAAGCTTGTCTATCCCTAGCGGCGACACCGGGTCTCGGCCGCCCGCCACGCACTGCCGCATCACCTACGTAATTGATGTAGAAATTGCCCAGACTCATGCACGAAACCGGAATATCTGCATGTACACGCCGTGTCACGCGAATACATCATGAGCATGAGAAATGGTTTAATTGTATATCTGTGCGTGATGTATCGGGCGATCGACAATCACTACAGTTTATATCGCGTGTAAAAACAGAGATTATTTTATTAACTTCCCACATTGTTGTTTATGAAATTTTTTCCGGTTAACGAATGTATAGCAATGTGCGAGCGTGTTTTCGATACGGGGATCAAATGGCGATAAATTAAAGATGAATTCAAAATGCTTGCGTTGCTTGATAATATTCTTGTAGTCGTAATCGTAAACTTTTTGTTAGCATTTACCAGAGGAGAGCGGAGTTACGACCGTATTAAAATAATCTATAGGTATCTAATATATTTTTATTTGTATATTTTCTAATATATGAACGCTTTTTTCCTACACACCTGTCATTTTTAGGGTTCCGTACCCAAAGGGTAAAAACGGGACCCTATTACTAAGACTCCGCTGTCCGTCCGTCCGTCCGTCCGTCCGTCAATCCGTCCGTCCGTCCGTCCGTCAGTCCGTCCGTCCGTCCGTCCGTCCGTCAATCCGTCCGTCCGTCCGTCCGTCCGTCCGTTCGTCTGTCACCAGGCTGTATCTCACGAACCGTGATAGCTAGACAGTTGAAATTTTCACAGATGATGTATTTCTGTTGCCGCTATAACAACAAATACTAAAAACAGAATAAAATAAAGATTTAAGTGGGGCTCCCATACAACAAACGTGATTTTTGACCGAAGTTAAGCAACGTCGGGCGGGGTCAGTACTTGGATGGGTGACCGTTTTTTGCTTGTTTTGCTCTATTTTTTGTTGATGGTGCGGAACCCTCCGTGACTCGCACTTGGCCGGTTTTATATTCTAGATCCTCTATTTTCAGAGTATAGACCAACACGGGTTCTTTAAGGGAAAAATTTAACAACCACTTCTCTGCAACGACAACGACTTTTAGGTATAACGAGCTGCAAAGCCTGCAAAGTTCCTTAGACACATTATATATGAACGGGTTCATTAATGAAGTTATCGTGCACTTTAGCAGCACTTTAGTAGGTACAGCATCAACTACTGGTTCATGTTCGTTTGAATGTACCTACCTATTTATCGGGGTGTAGATGGCGGTTAGAAGTCGCTATCGATCAGTCGTCGGTTGCGTGACGTCGACAGGCGACAATGGGACGGGCGGTGATAATCCTACCGTCCGCCCATCAACACCCGCGGGCCTCCAAAATTCTTGATACGACTAACCTGCCTAATACTAAAATGCTTTCGATTTTGTGATCAAATGTCGTCGCAGGTACGTCGTAGGTGTCGTCGTAGGTCGTAGGTAGGTAGGTCGTGTTTTATATATAAGAAGAATTGGGCTTGTTAGCACCCAATTTGAATAGGTATGTATACCTTGGTATAATACATTGTAATTATCAGGTTTCATTCCTTAAGAATTTATTGATAGAACCCTGAGCTGCCTTACTCATCAAAATTAGTGGCGAGTATAATACCAACTATATAATATATAAACATATGTCCGGCAGGGAGATCCCTTATCGCCAAGAATTTTTATCACCGTCCTACAAAGTATAATGAAAAACCTGAACTGGAAAAATAAAGGAATAAACATAAATGGACACTATCTAAATAACCTCAGATTTGCTGACGACATCATTATCTTCTCAAAAACTGCCTTTGAACTGGAAGAAATGATTAATGACTTATGCACTGTAAGCAACGAGGTCGGCTTAGAACTAAACAGGTCAAAAACAAAGGTTATGACTAACAGCATACCAACTCCCATCAAATTAGGAAACACTACCACCTTAGACTACGTAACAAACTACATATATCTAGGAAAACAAATATCATTAAGTAAGACCAGACATATCGAAGAGATAAATAGAAGGATAAACATATCGTGGAACAAATTCTGGAGCAATAAAGAAGTGCTTAAATCAAACCTTCCTATCAACCTTAAAAAGAAAGTTCTCGATACCTGCATTCTACCTTGCCTTTCGTACGCTAGCCAGACATGGATATTCAACCAATGCACAAGGAAGAAAATACAAACATGCCAAAGATCAATGGAACGGAGTATTCTAAAGCTAAAACGACTAGATAAGAAACGAAACACTGATATAAGAAAAATCACAAAGTTGCAGGATGCTCTACAACACTGCAAGAGGCAAAAATGGAAGTGGGCAGGTCATGTGGCTCGCATGCAGGAGGACAGATGGACAAAACGAGTCACGACCTGGAAAGGACCGCCTGGCAAAAGACAACAAGGGAAACCTGTGGAAAGATGGATAGATGAAATAAAGAAAATAACAGGCAATAACTGGATGACCACGGCAAACAACAGAACTACATGGAGAAAAATGGAGGAGGCCTTCACTCGCTGAGAGGTCCTTGATAATCCCTACACGTTTAATTTGCATGTAATTTTTATTTATGTTAACCTATATTATTAAGGAATTAAAAGGCTAAAATAAATAAATAAATAATACCAACTAGTCATTTAACGATGTGTTTTTATCAGATCGTTTGTATTTAAGTCACACCATCAAATATAAGCATGCCCGTAGATTTACGAGGGCGAATGCGTTCTGACAATAGCTGCAGTTAAGTTTAGTGCGGACCGGAAGCGTCATAAAACTCGTCATCCTCAGATTCCGGCGATAATCATTAGGAGCGGCTTGTTAATGCTAACCGTTTTATAATTGCTTCTTGATACTAATTAACATTATAAGAGTCCGTTACGGGCAGACGTCCAATGCCAGAAAAACAAAGTGTACTCGCAGCGGTCTGACGAAACGAATAGGAATTAGGAACTAACAATGTTCATGGATCTTAGGCTGTTATTGCGTTTCTCCTTCCCACAACAAAGTTGTGTGCAATTTTTGTGCTTAGTGAAATTACAGTCAGCCATCTAAACGAACACGCGATCAGTGTAATTGTACAGGAAAGAGAAATATTAAAAAAACGATGTTCACCGATAAGACAATGATTGTAAGTACTAACATACTTAATAGAGCTGAAACAATCATTAATCAATGTGTAACTTGTCTTTATTGTCGGCTATCAACCATCCGACCCGATATCGGATGTTGTCGGATTATCACTGGTGCTAGAGAGTTCCCCATGGCATCAGCTCCTTCTTTTTGGCTTATTGTTATCTTTTGAATAATAGGTAAACATAAAAAAATAAGAAATAAACTTAAAAGGCGCTTTTAAAATTTTTGCTTCTTTGCGGTCATATCTGACTATCTGACATCTACTTGTGCTTTTTTGTCTCTGCCTGGCTGCAAAATAATAATAACTTATATTGCAATAATATAATTGCAAATTTGCTACTAAGCAAGGGGTCAAATTGCTTCGCGGTGTGTTTGCTTGATTTATCTTCGATCTCCGAAAGTGTGCATTTTCGATGCACAAGCGGTTTTATTCGGGGGGCGATAATAAAACAAAATAACGCCAACCAGCCGCGCCATAAAACTTTAATGTGCACCCTTAAATCATTTTCCGACTAACTTCCCTCAGCCACTTGCCAAACTTTACTATACTAAAGGGTCTCAAGGTGGCCGGTGGTAACGATTATATGTTTTCAGATAAGTATTTAGGTATATATAAGTATTTGCGAAACTAGTTCGGGTTAAATACGAAAATGCAACCTATTCTACTATACATTTTGTTTACTAAATATAAGCGCCTAACATTGAATTTGATTAAAGTTGTAGGCGTAGAAAAGGTCAATTATAACTGTTAATTACCAAGGAACGCGAATTAGCCTAACCTTCTTAGCACAAATTAGGTAATAATGAGCAGGCAATGTGTAATGTTACTAGTAAATCAACGTGGGTTCGGAATACATTCCTCTATAGTCCAGTCAAGTCAAGTCGAGCTGGGGTGGTTAGAGGAGCGCTACCTCGTTTCACGCAAAATAGGCACAATGGTTGTTGATTTGCGGAAAATGCCCAGAAGCACTAATTAACTAACTAGTCCAGTCGATGCAGCATTCTCGAAACATTGGTCAAATAACAATAGTTGCCATTGCCAGTCCCTAGAAATGGCTGAAGAATAAAAGCTGTGGGTATGAATCAGACTGTGTGATCATAACACAACTTCTAAATCTATCTACATCGTTTAGACCTTTAAAAAATGTTAGACGTGCCAGTCTTATCTCTTCAGTGTTCTCACTACTAGCTAACTACCTACTTTAAATATTGGATACGATTTATTGTTATGAAGGTCCTATGGCAAAAATGTCCGCACTTGTCGTTGACTGGCGTAAATTAAACACCAGTCAACGTAACACGACACAAATCCAAAACAAAGAAGGAACATTTTTAATTAGCAAAGCGTTTTCCCGCGTGCGGCGCGGCGCCCCGCGGCGCGGCTACTTTACGCACATTGCGTTGAGGTCGTTAACTAAACGTCACTTTTCATAATATTTATGTCTCCATTATTTTTCATGTATAACGACATCGTAAAATTGAAATTTCGCTGATGAAGGCTCCGTATATTTACGATTTAAATTAATACGTACTTATAAACATGGAAATAAATCAACGCGCTCGACACCTCAACAAATCAGAGTAATCAGACAACCAATGTCTCGGTAGCTAAAAAAATGAAAATACACAACGAGATTGAACGACAAGATAGCTCGAGACGAGACCCTCCGCGGCTTGACAAAAGTAATAAAATGAGGAGTTCCATTTTGCACGATTACCCGGGAGACGACAAAACACGTCAAGTGTCAATTTGTATAATTTACAAAGGAATTAAAATGGCAGTTTGACAGATGACAGTTAACGTGGCTCATGCGCGCCGGGGCTTGGACGCGCTGGGGTCCTGTTCTGAGAGATTTACCGTTTTATTTACGTAAATACGTAGAGCTATAGCTACGGGAATGACGCGTTAACTAAGTTGAAGGTCTTGGAAAATCACAAAGATAATATGTTTTTTTAAACAAGTTTTTTTTTGAGATTATACATAATGTAGAATATGTACTTTATGTCTGGCTAATCCCGAGAGCCAGAACGGTGTTCACATCTCGGCGGTGTTATGTTATTATTTGCTGTGAACAAAACGATTGCATTCGCCGTCTGATCAGCAGAATACAGCAGTTGTACTTTGCGAAAATTGAAGCAGACTAAGTAATTGCACAGCGGAAGATTGTTTCATCTACTTCACACGAGTGTAACTGGATATTTGTTTGGGATGAGCTGCCGCGTGCCGACGTAACGTGACGCGTGAGTGACAGCTGACGCGGCGCACGCGACACTAATGTGCGAATGCAGGGGGGCTACCGCGAACCACGTTCAAGGTGTTGCCTCTCTGTCGCACTTGTAAATTCGTACGTAAGTGTGACAGAAAGACAACACATCGAACGTGGCTCGCGGTCGGCCCTCAGGATAGGACACGTCGCACATTGCGTGGACGAATCCTAAGTACTATTAGGTGAACAATCTAGGGCCCGATTCGGATTTTGAACTAGATATCTATTAGACTACATATGTTTTTCGATATAAAAATAAATAAATAATAATAATAAGAAAATAAATTATACTGTAAACTTGCAATATTATAATGTGTAATTGTAAAGTATAGTACCTAATGCATGAAATGAAATATTAATTTAATTAAGAAATGATATGTTTGTTTATTAAGGAATAAAGAGGCTATATTATTATTATATTATTATCTATTAGACATCACCAAGATACGCCAACGATATTTTTAAGATCTAGCCTGTCAAATTTGACATTTCTGCGATTCTGGAGATACTCTTGAACGATTTTGAAACGATCTTATTAATACGATAATTTAACGTAAAAGTGACATTGGTTGCCCGGATTGAGCTGCAAAAGATATCTGGTTGAAATCTAAACTACCAGGTATCTAGTACATATCGTATCGTTCTCTTCTCTAGAACGGATCTTGTTTTCCGAATACCGCGGTTAGTAATGAATTAGCTTTAAACAGCTTTTGTTGCGATTGTACTCCCTTTTCACAGTAAAAAAATACGAATTGCCTCCAAACTGGAAAAGCTTTATAAAATAGTTAAATCATTGAGACCAGATTCACAACATAATGTGCATATTTAAAACACTTAAATAGGGTAACTGCTATAGTAAAGTTATTTGCCACTCTTAACAATAAGACTTTGCCTTGTTTCTTTCTGGTTTGTTAAGCGTATTTTTAATTCTTAAGTATTTCACTGCAATACTTCTATAGCTAGCCGGTTGAAATTCACAACTTATCACCTTTAAGTATAGTCATTAAACATATAAATATGCTAATGACTATGTAGTTGTGTACGGCAACTACGGCAATAAAATAATGATAGCGCCCGGTTTAGACAACGTTGTAAAACTATACATAAATAGGAATATTAGAAGGTCACGGATAATTGTAGTAATTAAAAATGAATGCACTGAGTTTATCTACCTACGTCTATAAACTGCAGGTTAAGCTTGTTTTTATTACTGCCGTATCTATAAAATCTAACACAAGCTACATATATTTTCTTATATAGGTATTATTACTTAGAAGGATTAACACCAAACTCAAACTGATCAATCTTTCTGACATATTATTTTTGTCTTCGGTTACCGCGATAGTTACTCATGAAATAAAACTATTATTACGGATTATTATTATTATTTTATTATTTGTATCTCCTTTTTTGGGATCACGGGCCTATAAATCCCGGTCTTTTGATAGGCTTGCGTGGGGATATAGATCCAACACGTAGAGGCCCCTTGGAGAGATTTGATGTCATGTAGAACGCCTGCTGGAACCCGTTCACAGGTGCAACAATAGACACTCATGAACCGGTCGCAGCAGGCATTGGGACTATTGTAGAAAAAGTAAACAGTATATCGGTCTATGGATTGAAGTTTGGGTGGACAATGAGACTGGGCTATTGTAAAGAAGTCCGGACACCTGCCATAACAATGCTAACACACGTTATCGAGGCAGGTGGTGACTCGCCGCTGACTAGATGGGCCCCTGAAACTGTCGTCGTAAAGACGACCAGGGGCAACATCGGTGTGAGCGGCTCAGGGGTGTCGAGAGGTGTACACCGCTTTCTACCCAGTGGCTGTAAACAGCCACTGTGCCAACTCGCGCTTACGCAAATTTCACTTCCACCCCTGGAGCATACAGCTCTAACGACTCCTCTCTGGACGGCCAATGAAGGCAAGCCAGAGCCGAGAGTCCTGCGGGTCCCCTTGGGGTCCACTCCGACCGACGAAGACACGCCGGAGACGGAGACCCTGACCGACTCTCTGGAGCACTCGGGTCCGTGGGGTCGTTACTCCCCAACAGCTCGCCACAAGCTGCCCTGCGGGCTTATTTTATTATTATTATTATTTATTTAATACCACAAGAACGGTTACAGTATACCAATTACACCAATACCAATTACACTTGCTACTATACAATTATATCAATAGAATTATAGTTTATCAACCACATCAAGACATCATTAAAAATTATACAAATATAACAACTATAACAATAAACTCTGGCATATTACAACTATTACAAGTATTACATTCATCATCTATTTTATCACACGTTCATTCACTCTCACAATAAACGAGGCACCTGGTCATTAGTTTAGGCCACTTATCCATGAAAATATCCACTTGTGGATTCGTACGCAGGAGCCCGTTGAGTGAGTTGATCATGTCGCACAGCGGCGAGTTGCGACGCGCAGCGGTCGCGCGCGGTCCTGTACCGTCCCACAGCTGTAGGTATGGTCGCCGGCGAGAGTTATTCGGAGGCACAACTATACAGTTGAGGACATTGTGCAGCTCCATACTGTTAGTTTTGTTGCTAAGCACCTTACACACTGTTACCAACCGCTCGCATCCTCTACGAACCACCAAAGAGTTAAGACCTAGAACGCCAAGTAAAAACTTAGTCGGATACATAAATGGATAATATCCATAGAGCTTTTTGTATATAAAACGCAGGAACGCTTTTTGGACCTTTTCTAAACTAAGCTTATACTTGGCCTCACTAGGACTCCAGACACAGGCGCTAGCCTCCAGTTTGCACCGAACTAGAGCCGTATAGAAGAGTTTGATGACGCTGCCATTGTGAGAGTCCTTAACGTTCCTCATCACGAAACCTAACCTCCGATACGACTCTTTGGCGAGGCTATTAATGTGCTCATGGAATGTGAGCTCGCGGTCAAACTTGACTCCAAGGTCTTTAACTGAAACTACACGATTTATCGCCTGAGCGTTTATCTCATAGTTAAAGCTAACTGGACGTTGACGACGTGTAAATGTCATTATTTGGCACTTGTTGTTATTGAAGCGAAGTTTGTTCGCGACGCTCCAGCGATATACCCGATCGAGATCCTCCTGAAGCTTTAAGCAATCCGACTCCTGCTCGATGCCCATTACCAGCTTGAGGTCATCCGCGTATAGTAAGCATTTGGCGTACTTCAGGTCACTCACAAGGTCGTTCACCATGATTAAGAAAAGCAGAGGTCCGAGGCTTGATCCCTGACTTACTCCCGATCGAGTATGGTACGGAGATGAAATATAGAGTCCATATTTGACAAATTGTGTCCTGTCTTTTAGATAGTCAGCAAAAAAAACGAGCAGTTCGTGGTTGAACCCTATACCCCATAGTTTAGTTAGAAGTACGTCATTGTCAACGGTGTCAAATGCTTTCTGGAAATCGAGATAAATTACATCAGCTTGGGTACCGCTATCAAGACACTTACTGATACAGTCAACATGGATCAGTAGATTAGTATTTACTGACCTGCCTGACCTAAACGCGTGCTGGGCGTCGCAGATGAATGGATCGATTTGTCGGTATATCTCCTTGTGTAAAATAGTCTCAAAAGTTTTAGCTGTTGAGTTGAGAACGGCTATTGGTCGATACCCATCCACTCTTACCTTATCATCAGTTTTCGGTATAGGCGTGACCCGGGAAAGTTTCCACGGGGATGGGTATGTTTGTTTTGTAAGCGATAGGTTGAAGATATGACACAGCGGTTTGGCGAGGATACCATCGCAGGCGCGTAGGATGTATGGCGGCACTCCATCGGGTCCAATTGCACTGTTAGGTTTATTATATCGTGTATATTGAATTTATACGACCTCCCGACGTTTCGGACCCTTTACAGCGTTCGTGGTCAACGAGTGACTGAGGAAAAACTAAAACTTAAAATTGTAAATAAAAAGTTTGGTTTCTTGTTTTTTTTTTTCTGAAGGATTAATAATGCCGTAGAATATTGAGAATAATGAGACCGCTTCGTTGGGGTCTAACTCTTATTTTAAATGGAACATTATTTATTTATATATTACAGCACCAGCAATCTGTTAATTTCTCATTTATTGACCAAACACTGTTAGGAAACTACTTGATATTACTCTTATAATAAGAGTAAATGGTAGTAACAAATAGTCGTACTGGAATACATTTAAGTATATTGCTTATATATGTATATGCTAATTCTTTGGGGTTTTACACCGATGCTTATACTCTTACCACGAGCAGATTTGTTACTTTGTCAAGCAAATACCTAAATTAGGTATAAAAGTAAATTATGTTTCTTATAGTACTGTTATACAAACAATTCTCATTGGTATAAATAAATAAATATTGTTTATGAGACAATGTTGCACAAAGCGACCTAGCCCCACTGTAGGCTCAATAAGGCTTGTGTTGTGGATAACTCAGGAAGAAACGTTTGTGATGGACACACAAATAAATAACCATACCAGGATTTGAACCCGCGACCTCCTGCTTTGTAGGCACGGTCGTTAGCCAGAGGAGGCAGAACCTTTTATGTAGGTATGTAACCGTAGTTTGACAAGAGTACCTTGTCAGTGAAACATAGGCAGAGAGAATCAGCTGTAACTCCAAAAAGATTAGGTTTATTTGTTTTATTATATTGTTACTGACAAAAAAACAATTGCCAGACTACTATAGGTATGCTTTTGGCAATAAAATATGAGCTGATTCATTTGTCAAATTCTCGTGTATTCGTAATTCGTATAGGTGGTCCATCTGTCAGTCCCTCGTGACGAATCGGTTTTTTGCCAGCTCTAAGGTGTTAAATATTTTGTCACAAACGGTCACGGATATATTTTTATTGTGCTTGCGGTTGATGTGTCAGAATTGTGGGTGTTCTTAAAGTATCCGCTAACAGTTTTGTTAGTTTATGTGTTTTTATTACCTTAAAATTGTATCAATATTTTTATAAGGCATGCATTACCTACCTTTTATTTAGTTCTTGCCTACATAATTACACAACTACTTACTACATTGAATATCATGATAATATTTGTAAGGTTTTAGTTTGCACCATTTTTAATAATCTGAATTTGGAGGAATTCAATAAGCCAGCAAGCTCACGCGAGCTTAAAAAAGGCATGACAATTTTTTTGGAATAGAAGCTATGAATTTTAGTGTTTAAGTTTAGACGTGGGTTTAGACATGTTAAATATATGTGTGTCGAGTTATATTTATTTTAATTATATTTCACATTAAATAAACACAAATCGGAGTTAAGACATCCTCCACCAAACAGTTAGATATATTTATAGTCTAGAAGCATGATCGCACGGTTCAGTGGATCCATATTTATAAATACATATACAAAGGCCACGCCTGTATCGACATACTGCGTGCTAAACACGGGCAATTAAAGGCTGATTGATAATGCCATAATTCATAAGACATTTTTTCCCTAACTAGAAAGCTGTACACCCATATTAAGCAGTATTCTATTCCTTGAATTTGTCCTCGCAAATTAGTTTTTTATTAATTATCGGAAGCCAATTAATATGCTTGCTAAACGGAGTCGGTTCGAGCACAGTAATTGTAACAAAAACGCGGCATATTTTAACACTACGATACATAATGACGTCGTAGCGGCGCGCACGCACGCAATGGACGTCATTTCCATCGCTTAACGAACATGGGCGAGAAGATCCAAGATATAAATGCGCACTTCGAATACGGGTAGTTGTTACGGACATCGAAATCACGATACACTGGTCCATCAGATACTCGGCTTGCCCGCGACTTGCACAGCCAATGGAACCCACGGCCGGGAATGCATCAACAGCCCACAAAAACTCGTTACTACCTACTTTATTAGTACACTTCAATTCCACAAATTAATGGAACCTAACAAACAGTTGATTCAACTTATCCGGTTCGAAGGACCAATGTTAGCGGAGCGGTGGTTATATAGCTGGTTCATAGAGGTAGAAGAAGAAAAACTCCGTCTTGTAGCCACAAGCATATTTTATATAAAAGGAAATGAAATTAGCACATACAATTAGTTAGGTGTAAAAATATGTGAAGGCAATGTTTTTATGGTTTCCATGGTAACGAAAGTAAAAAGTTCTGTTGGACTTGCCAACAATAATTATATTAATTATATACTCGAATGATTTTAAATATTTGTAAAGGTTACGTTTAATATTTATAATGAAATAAATTACGTTTGAATGTATGTATACAGGTACTTAGGTATTTATTATTATGACAAATGAGGTGCAACAAGTATGAAATAATCCATAAAACGGAATGATATGCGCAAGCTGTTTATACATATTTTATTACCACGATTTTACGATCTATAAAATTGCTGCGCGTCTGTTGTGCACACATTGAGTTCAAGAATTTATCTACAATGAAAATGTATACTTATATCATTACAAAAATATAGACGCAAAAATGATTAGAAATTTCTAGTCAATTTAGAACATGAAAAATTAAAACATAAATTCAAACCGTCAAGATTCCATGGTTCACAGTTCACATACATGTTGATACAGGTGTACTTGTATATGTATATACCGATACATACTTAATAAAATATCAGAATGTCACAAAATCAATACTGAGTCTCAAATATTACTACGACTACTACTACTAAATTCAGGTACGAGCTTAAATAGTGGCCAAATTGTAAAATTTTCGATTCGATTTTTTATCGAGCTAACTTTATGTTTAAAAATGTGGTACTTATTTGGTTGATGAATTTTGAATTTAATTGAAATCGATATTTCACAATTGCCTATTATTATTAAATGAAACAAGCGGAGAGCTATGAACGAACACACATTTTATTCCAGTAACGGTAAGACGGAAGTGACATACATACATGTCATAGATAACCATATGTAATACCAACATACACAGTTTATTTGATGTTACCATACAGAAATATACTTATCCTAACACCCCAACTACAGCAAATAAACCAAACTTTCAATATATAGGAGTAAAAAAAACTTTTATTAACATTGACTAACTCCCATAGCTTCTATACATTTATAATGTTTAATTGCACATAATGCTTTTGTTAATACGTCAGCAGGCATAGCAGTAGTTGGCAAATAATTTAAATTAATTATTTTATCATTAACTGCATCCTTCACAAAGTGATAACGAATATCAATATGCTTACTCTTTCTATGACAACCATAATTTGCCACCAACTTCTGTGCACTCTGGCTATCATTGAACAAAGGTACAGTATAACAATCACCAGTAATTTCATTTTTCAAAGCTCTGAGATACATAGCTTCTTTGCAAGCTTCCGCTATTGACATCAGTTCTGATTCCATACTCGACAAAGCGACTGTCCTCTGTTTTTTACTAAGCCAGGAAACAGCTGACCCTGATAATTTAAAACAAAAGCCGGTATAAGTCCTCCGGTCTACAATATTACTAGCCCAATCGGCATCTACATATCCTTCTAGCTGATTGTGAGCCTTTTCTTTTACATACATCAAACAAAAGTTTTTAGTTTTGCTTAAATACCTAAGTATTCTTTTGGCATAATTCCAATGATGTTTAGTATAACATTTGTTAAATTGACTAAGAAAACTAACGCTGAAAGATATATCAGGCCTAGTCATCACTGATAAATACATAAGTCCTCCAATAAGGTTCTGATATGGAATTTCTTTATCACAAATTTCTGATTTATCTATACTCAATTTACATTCCATTGGAGTATTCGCCTCTTTACATTTAGACATATTAAATTTTTCTAACAAATTGTTTATATATTCTTCCTGGTCTAATGTAACAACATTTGCATTTTTATCAATTTTAACACGCATACCCAGGCATTGCTGAACTTGTCCTAAGTTTTTAATATTAAAATTAGAACTCAAAACAGAAACTAATTTGTCTGTCTCTTCTTTACTGTTTGAATAAACAAAGAAATCATCGACATATAATGCGATAATAATTTTCACATTATCATTCATTTTTGTAAACACACAAGGTTCTAACTTACATTTTTTAAAGCCTAATTCACACAAACATTTTTCAACTCTTTCATACCAAGACCGAGATGACTGTTTCAAGCCATATATAGCTTTGTTAAGTTTAACAATCACCTTTTTCTTGTTAATATCACAAGAAATATCTGGTTGATACATATATATGTCCTCTTTGAGGTAACCATTTAAAAATGCGGTTTTAACATCTAGATGTGTAACATCAAAGTTCAATTGCACAGACAAGGCAAATAACAGTCTTAAAGTGGAATGTCTGACCACAGGTGAGAAAGTGTCATCATAGTCTATTCCTGGCTTCTGCGTGAAACCTTTAGCCACTAAACGCGCTCTGTAACGCACACTTTTATCACTGTTAACTTTGATTTTAAAAACCCACTTACACTGCACTAAGGTTTTACCTGAAGGTAACTGTTCCACCGGCACCCAAGCTTGATTTTCTTCAAATGCTTGCAACTCATCCTGCATAGCGTCAATCCATTTATCCTTATCTGGCCTAGACAGGGCATCCTGAACAGACACAGGATCACTGATGTAGTCAGGGTTTGACGAGGTGCATATGTTAGTAAATCCATAGCGCTCTGGTTGCCTCCGGACTCGTTTAGTTACTACTTCCACTGATGCAGGCTCCTCTTCTGACTTCTCCTGCTGTAATGTATTGTCCAAATCAGATATTGCATTGTCATAATCAGACTCTACAGAAATGTTCAGATCTGAGTGATCAGGTTCACTCCTACTCATGACTGTCTCCTGCTTTTCGTCACAGGCAGTTTCCTGTTCCTGACAAGTATCCCCAACTGAAACTGATACTCTGTCATCTGAACAATTCTGATAAGTATCCCCAACTAAAACTGATACTCGGTCATTTGAACACTTCCTTTCAGTATCCTCATGTATATACACATCTCTACTTGTACTTATACACTTTTTAACGGGATCATAAATTCTATATCCCTTGACATTTTCTGGAAAACCAACTAGGATGTTTTTCTTTGACTTAGTGTCCCACTTAAGCCGCTTTTCTTTGGGTACATGAACCATAACCGGGCTGCCAAAAATCCGGACATGACTTAAATCTGGCTTTGTATTAGTCCAGAGCTCAAACGGTGTCTTGTCATTTAATACTGATGCAACTGATCTATTTTTAAGATAAACTGCAGTATTAGTAGCCTCTGCCCAAAATCTTTTATCTAAATTTGCATCAAATAACAAACAGCGAGCTCGTTCAACGACTGTACGTATACTCCGTTCTGCCAATCCATTCTGTTCTGCCGTGTAGGGATTAGACTTTTGATGCACTATGCCTGCTTCCTTCAAATAAGTCTCAAACTCGTGGCTACAGAACTCAAGTCCATTATCTGTCCTAAAACACTGGATTTTCCTACCTTTCTGGTTTTCAACCATGGCTCTAAATTCTTTGAAACATTTAAATGACTCACTTTTTGCTTTGAGAAAGTAAACAAATACCATACGACTATAATCGTCAACAAGAATCAGGAAATACCTTGATCCGCCAATTGAGGTAGTCTCCATAGGTCCACATACGTCTCCATGCACTAACTCCAGTATTTGGCTGCTCCGTGTTCCTGTGTGACTAAATGGCAAGCGAGACTGCTTCCCCTCACAACATACGGTGCACGTATTTTTGCTGATATCTGATTTATCACTGTATGATATACCCGTAACTGCCCCATCTCTCATCAGGTTTAATGACTTCATATTCAAATGTCCCGTTCTACGGTGCCAAACTTCACTACTTGCCGGCGAGCTTGACGTAAATAAACAAAGTTTACTTTCATCCATAATCAATTTGTATACACCGTCGATTAAGTCCGCCACAGCAACAAGTTCCTTGTTTTTGTTATAAACAAAGCAGTTTTTCTTCTTAAACTCCACTTTATTACCGTTCTCAACTAACTGGCTAACTGATATAAGATTCGTGCTAAGGTTAGGTACGCACAAAACGTTTTTCAATGTCACTTCGTATTTACATCTTGGAGTCACTGTCACAATATCCACATCTCCCGAGCACAATACTGGCATATCACTACGATTAGCTGCTATAATCTCCTTTACGCTGGGTGTAAATGATGTATTCTGGATCATGTTTACATCACGTACAAAGTGACCACTTGCGCCCGAATCTATATAAAAGTCCGTTTTGCCGTAGTTCCCGCTCATAAATACTGCCGAAAAAGCGTGTGTTTTCTTTATTTGTTCCGGTTGCTGACTACTTGCTTGGCATTGATTCTTATAATGACCGTAAGATTTACAGCGGTAACACTTTATTTTCGACTTATTATCACCATTGTTATTGTTGACATTTGCCACAGACAATCCGCCGCCATGATTCTTTTTCTTGTCAGAGCTACCAACTTTCAAGTTTTTGCTGTGGTAGTGCTGCCCTCTACTCAACAATGCGTTGCCAACTTCACTATCATCGACTGCCAAGTCGATGAGTTTCGTTTTTATGACATCTGCAGTAATGGCGATTCCGGAATGTTCAATTGCCATTATCATTGGGATGTATTTTTCAGGTAATCCAGCTAACATCAAGCACCCGATCCACTCGTCGTCCACGGAAAAACCGGTCCCCGATAATTTCTGAGCCGTCTCGATGATTTGTGTAACATAATTTTGCATGGATTCACAGTTTTCGAGTCGAATCGAAATTAAATTGCGCAGCAACGTTATTTTTCGGGAAAATCCAGAATCATCAAACAATTTTTGTAACTTCGTCCACAAATCCTTAGTTGATTTTGCTTCCTTTATGTGAACATACAGCGACGGATCGATCGTTAAAATCAATTTTGCTTTTGCTTTTGCATCACTTGTGGCTGCTGATGCGTCGGGTTCAGTCTTTATTGAATCTCCCGTGCCTTCTAAAATCAACAAATTCTCCACTGCAAAAGCCCATTCCCGATAGTTCTCACGTCCCTTCAACTTAGGAACGTTGGTCAGGAACGAATTTGAAGCCATGATGTTGAATCACGATTTCACGAACCACTTTTGAAAAAAAAACAATGTTCTGGCACTAATTTGATGCTAGCTACCTAAAACTAACTTTTAACTATTCCCTAATGGGCATAACTGGGCCCAAAACCTATTATTAAATGAAACAAGCGGAGAGCTATGAACGAACACACATTTTATTCCAGTAACGGTAAGACGGAAGTGACATACATACATGTCATAGATAACCATATGTAATACCAACATACACAGTTTATTTGATGTTACCATACAGAAATATACTTATCCTAACACCTATAAATGTCAATTTAACGTACGTAATAAAGCTGTGTGCGGAAGAGGAAGGCAGGTTTCGCGCCTCGCTTCGGAAGCGGTTGTCCTTAGGTAATCATTCCCTTAAATTACCGCCCTCTGCTGCTACTGTCGCAAACTGCGGTCTGCCACAAACCTATACGTAAATAAATAATTGCAATACAAACAGCGACTCTGACCTTGCCTCCAAGGGGACACTTCCAACCAATTTATATAATTTCATACGTAAAATACGAAAGTAAAGGAAGCGTCGTGTATGCGTTTCTAACCGCAAGTTATCATTGGATAACGTAGTCGTATAAAAGACTTCAACGATCATTTTTCTTTACATATCGCTACGGTTCGGCAGAGACACATCAAAAGACATAGTTTTTATACAAAGTTTCGCATGTATGTGTACTGTTTTTCGTTAGTTGTTTATATTACAACGACATAATCTATACTATTGACTTTCTTGCTGATCACATTAAATAGCGAAGGTGAGAGGGGCAGATAATAATAATTAACTTTGTATGAAGATATCTGTCTGTACTATTTATTTGTCTGCATTCTAGGTTACCGTTAACCATTTTTAATAAGCCATATTTTGACGTTGTCTCTGTCGTGGAATTTCATCACTTGCAAGCTCTAAATGTTCCCAAGGCGTCCACACCCTGCTCGCTATCATGCTTGTAGAATAACGGTGAATAATATTTCAAAGTTCGCGCAACTGTGTTCTGTCGACTCCACTGTAGATATTCGGTATTTGTTAAGCTTATCCGAGGGCATCGCGGACCGACGTTTATTAATGAATTATGTAAATACGCCACCGACCGACGGCACTGCCAGCTTTATTACTCGTGAAATGCCACTTTAATATCGCAATTGTTACCTTTGTTCCACCAGCATTGGCTTTAATTGCTCATTGAAATTAATGGTTAAAGTAATTCTTTTGAAAATTTGCCGTCATCGGCTGTTTTAAATACAGACTTGCTGTTCGTATTTTCAATGATTTCTTGTGTGATAAATATTTAATTAATATCGAGGATCATTTTCGAGCTGGTTTCTGTGCTGTGACTGGCTGTGACCTCATTTACAAAGTCAGTGTTTCAAATAATCATCAATAAAAAATTGCTTGAATGTAAAAGCGTAACATCTTATTGTATTTGAAAACGCGAATAAGTAGTACATTAAGTTATATTTAGGCACTTGGTCACTTTGCCAGCTAACACTTTGACAGAATAAGGGCGCTTGAATGATGAATGATGTTGAGCGAGCTAGTGCATAAGCAATCCCGCTACCTCGCTCAGGTCTCTTTAATGCTCACCCTTAGAAGCATGTTATTATCAATAAGTAAATAAATATTGAAAAGCAAGGTCGAGTGATCTCATGTGCTGGGATTGACGAGTATCGAGCTGGTGGGTGTCGCATAGAAGCTGCGTGGATCGATGGTTATCCATGATGGATGCGTCTCATTACACGGCGCGCGGTGGGTGGCATGCGCGTCGCGACACTCGCTTAACGACACACTCATAAACGAGGTTGACATTTACGGACTTATTGTCGAACCCGAGATCCCGACTCGATACGGAACCATTCAAAACACACCTTAATACGATTTATTTATGACTAGTGCTTAACTCGCGACAACCTCAATACGCCTGCTTTATCGACGTCGTGCCTCGCGCGGCCTCCGAGAATTTTATAGTTCTTTTCTATTTATTATTATCATACTTTCTTATAAGAGGGATGACATCGTACCGTGTTTTATGGATGCTAATAATTCTTTCTTTCACTCCTGGATTTTATTGCAAGCACTTAAGAAATTCAATAAATAAATTCCGATTATTATACCAAGCTCGTTAGTCATGTTTGATGAGTCTTTAAAAATATGTCATAATCATAATCGTAACATATAACTAGCGCAGGTCTGACTGGGGGCGCCCGCCGATTGTCGATCGTCGAACAAATTATTTGACGGTTATCTAATCAGACAAGCTCCGCTTGTTTGGGCTCGGGGCCTTACAAATGTGCCGTTTAATATTTAATGAAAAAATTAAAGAAACTCCTCGTAAATAAGCAGTGGCGAGATGTTATCGTGACGCGGGCAGGAAGCGCTTCAGCCCATTTAAGGGTGAATTAAAATCGAATACATCATATTTGTTTGATTTCCTAGTTCGCGTTTCACCCTATAATTATACAAGTCACCGCCCGTGCCCGGATCTTGGTCAGTTTTTGTGGAGATGCATTAATTATCTTTTTTTATTGCGAGCATGTGTTTTGGTCTCGTAAAGCACTTTCGAACTTTTTGTGTTCTTAATGTCTAATTTGGTTTTCGGTCGGTCCTTATGAGGTCATTAGCGCGAGGGCCGTTTTGTTGGGAGCCCACAAATTTATAGTTGAAATTTTTATGTTTTATGCCGTTATAATTTGTCGCAATAACGTTAATATTCCATCCTATTAAACGATTATTGCTTGAATTTTAATTGCAGTTGCATTTAAAACCCCCCATAATAAAATATTACAAAGTATATGTAAGTACATATATCTTGTAAATTTATAACGGATTCCTTGAAGTTATGTGAGAAGATTAAATTGTTGTTTTGAAAGAAAAGAAGTCAGTTCTTTCAACAAATGAAAACGTTTTGTTTTAACAGTTAAACTTGTTTTTTTCCTTAATCTATAGTCATTGGATATTATTGAGACAGTTTGTTTTATCTTCCAGTGACTCGTGTAATGGATGGAAATCGGTTGTCAGGATTTTATAAAACAACCAAATACCATTTTTCTACTTCTCCATATCCGAATGACACAAACCGGTCAGCTGCTAGCACCAAACGTGTTAATTGAATGGTAGGTTCTAATGTTTCTTTTTTTTGTTACAGGCGCATGTTCCCGACGGTGCGCGTGTCGTTCGCGGGGTGCCGCGCGGAGGCGCGCTACGCGGTGCTGCTGGACGTGGTGCCGGTGGACGGCAAGCGGTACCGCTACGCCTACCACCGCTCCTCGTGGCTGGTGGCGGGCAAGGCGGACCCGCCCGCGCCCGCGCGCCTCTACCCGCACCCCGACTCGCCCTTCTCCGGCGACCAGCTGCGCAAGCAGGTCGTCTCCTTCGAGAAGGTCAAGCTCACCAACAACGAGATGGACAAAAATGGACAGGTATGTTTATGACAGCAATGACATTTGATGCTTACTCAGTAACATCCACATTGGATCATGGTTCTTAATGTGCCATTGCCATGTGGGAAAGGTATAGGATGCTATTAAGGCTGGTTTTAGTGTCACGCGTCACGCGGACCGTCCGTGCGGATTGCCAAATTGTATGAGAAAGCTCTCTGCGCGGACCACTCTAAATACGCTCCCTGAACTTAATACATATTGGTCCGGTGCGGAGCGATCCGCACGGACGGTCCGCGTGACACTAAAACCAGCCTAAGAGCCGCGCACAGAGAGTAAACTGGAGTTTCACGATCAGAGTTTTTCGTTCTTAATGTAGGTAGCTCCTAACTATAAGTACTATATATAACGCATACAGGAGGCGTTCAGACCGCGGCGGTCAGAGAGAACGCCACCGTTCTGTGTCCGCCAAGACAACGCCAGAACGCCGTGATGTAAACCGTCAAAGTAAAGCCTGTATGATTTAATTTTGTTGTCATTATCTACAAAAATTGGGACATGAAAGCTGACGAGAAGCTTGGCTTGAAATTAGGACAGTAAACACAAAATTATTTTAAGTTTTTATTTATTATATAACTATATTAAACAAATTATAATTTTAACATTTTCACATGAACAAAAATAACGCAAAAAGCGCTTCAGAACCCTGCCCTTCAATACTTTCGTGTCCCACGGCCTACTTCCTTTAACTTAAGCGGTGGCAATTTATAGAATTATGGTTAAAATTGCCGAGGCCGGGACACCTCGGGCGTCTGGAGAGTGTAATGAGTGCTCCAAATGAGTCGCACATGTCGTGCGACAGCCGGCTACGCGACCGCTTCGTAAAGCTGCGCGGACGCATCGATTTACACTAAACCAGTATATCCGTGATCTCTCATTACTTGGCTGTAACGTAGCTAGGGCTCAAGTTATACCAAACAAATAATCCCGGTCGAGAGTAAATGTTTTGTAAATTACGTAGCAGGTGCTGCGGCGATGCAAATGTCACTAATACCGTAACCACTTTTGAAAGGACTCTCGTATACTCCGTTACAAATAGAAGGATTCCTAATATGGATCTTAATTCAATTCTATAAGGACTACACTTGAATTAAAGCTGAACAAATTAAATAGGTGTTGTACCTATTTGTATTAGACACGAAGTATCATATTTTACTGGCCGGTCTATTTGCTAAGGCTTGATTATGTTGCCAATGAATGTCACAGTCGAACAGTGGCGGTATGTTAATTGAGAATTAGAGAATGACACTTTGGCGACAGCTCTAACAGCAATTAGCCCATTTAATAATTAGGTAGGTAGTTTTGTTTATTATGTATGCAAGAATTAGTGCAGCTGCAGAACATACACCATTGGAATTTGTATCTTGCAACGTCATTTCAAAACTTGGAAATGAATGGGAGTGTGCTAAAACAGTTCAGGCGGCCTATTCTGTGGTAATAAACCTTATTTTTTCTGTTATTTAGGTCGGTCGCCCGAAAGCCAATTAGGTGTTGTTTTTCGACGAGCACCGTCCATCCATCACCGCGCCCCGCCTCTGACGTTCCGTTTCGTTACCCCTTTGTCCTCTACGACCAGTACCACCACTGGGCTTAGTTCACGACTCAAACATAACTGCCACCTGGGTTTTTTAACGAGATCTTTATCAATATTAAATCATACCATTTCTTGTATTCGGGGACTCGTACAATTTCGGTCCCGAACCGTAAAAAGTCTAATTAGCAATATTTTATCAAACACGAAATTATTGTGGGTCACTCGTTAATATTGGTAACAATGTATTATCGGCCACGCAACTCGTCGCCGCACGCACGGGCCGTACTAATTGTGGAACAAAAACTCCATGAAACCGACGAATTAATCATCGGCCCACGACTTAACTATACCTGTATTCGAATAATACTAAAATAACTGCCGCATTCATAAGCCTTGTAATTTCTTAACCCTGCTAATGCTGGCCTATTTGAGCTTATAGCGGGACTCGCTCATAACACGAAGGTAACGAGCCTCCAGGTGCTAGAATTATTGCAGCTTGATTATGACCATTCAACGACTGCCTTGTAGAGTATAGTACCTACGTCAAATTATGCATAATGTTGTAAGCAAATATTCTTGTCTTCGCTTAGGCTGCGGCTTGTTAATAAATGTCATCATTTTGTTCCGTATGATATATTATGAGGAAAATAATAGTGTACCCATGATGAGCCAAATGCGTTAAGCTTAGAGGTAGAGCCATTGTACTCCGAAGCGTAATATGCCTATTACCTACAAGTTTACCTAAACTGTGCCGTTAGGTTATATAGCTATAATATACAGGTTATATGTAGTAGCTTGTTGCCAAAAATAAAATTCAATGGTTTGTCGAAGTTTATATTAAGTTAATCAGTCAGTTCTCAGTTAGCCAGGTACAAATAAATTTCTGTCTCATTTACAGAGGGTCCCATTAATAGAGGTGAGAATAGAGCATATATTTCAGTTATAGAGGTAGTTAATAAGGTTTTTGTAATTATCTTTAAAAATAAATAAGGTAAAATATTCCTTGTCCCTAAATTTTTATCAAGTCTGGTAAATATTTCTTTGAATTTATTTTGAATGATTCTCCAAAGGATAGATTTTTTCAATTAAATTTGATACGGACTTAATTGCGTCTTAGAAATATATTAAATGAAAATTTGCTTATTCGTGTTACTTATCAAGATTTCAGCTTTCGTTTCGATAGTTTCAACTACACAAAATAACTAAATGAAACTTGAAGTCGTTTAGACACAATTAAGCAAATGCGGAATTTGTGGATATACGTTAGAGTTAGTAAGAATACGGAAATTGATCAATAAAGTCCAACTTAGAGAGGTCATAGATTGACGTTATCTTAGATACAGAGGTCAATTCATATAAAATTCTAAAAAAACAATTAGGAAAATGTAATCTGATATATACAGTCTCAGTAAAAGAGGTAAAATACACTCTCTGTCTCAATTATAGAGGTAAATGTGACTATAAAATCACAACAACTAATCCCAGTTATAGAGGTTCGTTTTATCTCACTAACAGAGGTAATTCAGTGCTAAAGTGTCGGGACCACACCAAGAGTCTCAGCTATAGAGGTTTCTCACTTATCCAGGTCCCACTTAACCAGGTTTCACTGTATGTAGTTTAAGCTGAGAAAAAAAAACTACAAAATAAAACTGTAGACTACACAGTATAGATGCCCTCCCGATAAACATTTTTACACAGCAGTTTTTAATTTAATCTCAGGTTGTTTTTTTTTTCTTTGTAATTAGCCACCTATTACAAGCAAAATTCACCTTTTTAAATTTTTGAGCATCCTACCTAATTGTTTTTCCCTCAAGTCTTAATAAGTTTGTTTACTTTTCCTTTTGTGGTTGAGCCAAAAATAGGTTCCATAAGTCATAGATTATACGATAATTAATGGTAAGGAGCCCGATAAAATCGGAATGACCGCCGCGGGCCACACGTCGCATAATCCACTTATTTCATTTTTCACACTGGATATTATATCGTTACGTTCTACCATCCGTGTATTTACTTTGAGTTAAGTAGATGTACTACGGGTTCAACTAGCAATTAAAAAACACTTATCAACGTAGTGGCAACATCTGTGGTGGGTTGTAGCGACAAATGGCTGTAATTTACTCTTTATTTAACTTTAATCAATCAGCGCCTTTACATTGACACCGAATGTAACGCAATTTTCTAGTTTGAAATCCGTGCCAATTATGAACTTGAAAGCAGAGCAAATCTATATTCGGTATAGGTTGCTTGTGGTACGACACATTATCAAAATCAATCACCAAAAGTTGCCACAGTGCATGTATTTTTATGTTAGGTGAGTCCTAAAATCGTTCGCATGGCTTTTATTTTTTAATAGGAACGGTGTAACTTTATGCCGGTCGTTAGCCAAAAGCCGATGCCATTAACGAGGTTGTCGCTGCTGGCTTTACATTCTCATCGGCGAGCTGCGAGCGAGAAAGGCTAATTCAACCAGTTCATCGTGATATCGAAATACGTTACAACTATACATTGTTGGAGAGCGTTTTTATTATACAGGGTGTCTCATTTAACTCGGTCAGTATGGGAAAGCCTGAAACTATAAGACATACGAAGATCTGTTCTTCGATGTCCATGTCATCGATTTTAATAAGAAGAAAAACTGCAGTGATACATTAAAAAAAAAACCTGTAAACTCAGCTCGGAAATCGAACCCGGTTGTTTTGAAAAAAAAAAAAACTTACACTATTTCTATTTAGATATTGATTGTGTAGGTCTTAAGCAGTAAATGACTCTATGAAACATGATGTCTAAAATGAATAAAATGCATTATTTTCATATTCTTTAATTTATTTTAGCAAGTGTTCGAAATGACCACCGCCTTTTTATTATTTTGAGTACAGGTTTTTTTTTAAATGTATGAAGGCAGTTTTTCTTCTTATTAAAATCGATGACATGGTTCCTAAGAACATATCTTCGTATGTCTTATAGTTTCAGACTTTCCCATACTGACCGATTTAAATGAGACACCCTGTATACCAATTTGCCAAAACTAAGCAAGCAATTGAGATGACATCGCTGAACCATTCGTATAATTCGTATCGGTTAAAATGTGCTCTTTCGTCTCGTCTGAGCTAAACCAGTTTATGTGTGATCTTTGAAAACGCATCGTTGCTGCGGCTCTCGACATCACAGTTACTGGTTTCTTTGGAGTCCATTAATATCATTTCGATGCTGGCCAGGCTGGCCTCCTGATCGTGCTTTGCCTGTCCATGCCTACACCTGATACAAAGTACATTTCATTAACAATTCGCGTATAATTTATTACAGCATAGTGATTTTGATGACTCGAGTTTACAAGCCAATAAAATTCAATAAAACCCTCACTGTTCTTAATGAACGTTAATCTCTATTTAGACAATCATTTTGAGTGTTTCATGTTTTTAATAATTAACGTTTTCTGTCAGAGATAAGGTGGTTATTAAAACAAATATCGTAGACAGGTGATTCGAGGCAGTGGTTATGTTATGGGTAAGTGTAATATAAATTAATAAGTTATACGTCGAGGTGGCCCCCCGCTGGCCCGGCCATTAATTCTCATTGGTAGTGATAGCACGGACGAGTCAAGTTATCGGGTAGCCAGTGTAACATGATCTTTGAATTTCTCGAAATCGATTCCAAATGCAAGTTGGCTAAATTTCGAACGGTACGATACCCTACCAAGGAACTACCTAATCTTTTGTTGTATTTATTTACTTAGGTACAGTGGGCCAAGAATGTGGTCTACCAGTTTTGACAAAAGTTACTGCGAGATCTAACGATCGCTAAGGGTAACATTCCACTTCTGACCGCAGCTGCACTAATCGTACTGAACGCGTCGCTGTTACTGTCAATTTACCATAGTAAAACGAACAGTAGTGCAGCTGCGGTTGGAAATGGACTGTCACATTTAGGTTGACAATTGTCACTGACATAATATGTCAATCAACCTTGTTGGCTCATGACGTTCAAACGAACCTCAACCGTGTAGGGTGGTAAACCACATTTTTGGCCGACTGTACCTATTTTTATTGATTTATTTGTAAATTTATTTTAAACACGAATAAAGGTGAAACACAAATCATTCAGTGTATTTACCTAGTTCATCACCTTTCATTTGATACGCCACACGTGTATTGTATGTACGTGAGTGCATTTTACATACCCTTTACTCAACAAAACATTATTACGAGTTTTTGGACCACAATTATCTCTTGAATAATTTGCCATAAACGGGACGACTAAATTAGTTAATCATACATCGAGATACTTACCTATACTGGTTTATTGGAAGCTTTGCTCTCTTGTGCGTTAGTAATGACTCCTCAGGTAGGAAGTTCGCGACCCGCGCTACACCTCCAAGTGTCCACTGTCCCACACACTCATATATTAGTATAATTACAATAACGATATATTGATACCAAAAACGAAGGCGTGTAATGTTTGTTGTATTATCTGACAAAGCTGTCGTTTATTTGATTGAAGGGCACTATCTCCCCTTTACTATTTTGAATTACTGTCGTGTCGTAGACTAGTCATAATGTTAACTCGATCAGTAGCAGATTGTTATCTAGGTATATTTATTAAAATCATAGAAGCAATTGTACAATATTTTTTTGTTTAAAAGATTTCTCGTTCGTGATGAAACAATTGATTCCTATTGTTCCGTTGTTTATTAGTACTGGTATTAATCTCTACTGTAACTGTAACCTGCATAATTATGTAAAAATATTGAGAGTAGATGGTATTATCATGTCTTTATTATTTATTTATGTGACTGTTATTGCAGTCTATAACTATAATATTTACTACTCGTTGCTGTTTAAATCTATAGTAGGTAAATAGGCTAAAATTAGAACCTAATCTGCATTTAAACTTCACAAATAAATTAGATTTCTAATTCCGTAATCCTTATTGGGAGACACAATTAATCTTATCATTTTTATTTTATATTTATAATGTAATTTTTGACGATCATGTTGAGAAGATAAACATAATAATTTTGACGAACATAACTGAACTTATTTACCTAATAAAGAATTAGGTAAGTTTTGATCAATATCCTAAAATGCTCAAACCGACCTGTTAGAGTCTGTTCGGAAAGAGAAGAGTCGCGAAATGTATTGGGCCCCATACATTCCACGACTCTTCTCTTTGCGCACAGACTCTAGCCTGTGTAACACATAGTTCGCAAGTAGTAGTACATTCAAACAATTTTTTTTGAATAATAATAGATACTTACCTACTAATTAATTAGGTAGTTCAGGTTACGTATACATACTAGTATCCTGTGTTACTAAACTAGTAGGCAACAATCAACATTTAATTTTTATTATTTATTCAATTTAAATTATCGTGGTACTCGGAATGGAAGAGTTACGCTGTTACCATTCAACAATACTAAGTAAATACTATATAGCTACTGGGCTTAGTGTCAATTACGAACTATCTGTCTATAGCTACCTAACTAATATAAACGATTGCATAAAATAAGTCAATACAGAATTTGATTAACAGTAAAATCACAATATTTAGTACGCGCCCTGGTTTCATCGCAGGCATAAAGCATTAAAGCAACCTGGGTTTACATTTATATGAGCAGCTTTAGACTAGTTTAGACCAGGGTTCTCTACACGATTGGAATAGGATTTCAGACCTGAGCCAGCGGAAGCGGGCGAGCGGCGGTGTGCGCGGCCTGCTCAGTAGGTTTTATTGCTTATTGCTTATAATTGGGCGTTTACCCCCGGCCTGTACGGGTTCCTTGTACCAACACGAACCCAACCACATCGTAACTATGAACTACAGAATATCGGCGCGATTCGGGAAATGAATTAGAGATTCACTAGATATGAAATAGTAAAGATATGTGACGTTCCACGGCAAAAGGTTCATTATGGCGGCTGGCGCTTACGCTATTATTAACGCCGCTCCAATATTCAGCCGGGGCAATGGTACCTTTTGCAGTGGAACGTCACATATCTTTACTAATTCATATCTAGTGAATCTCTAAATCATTTCCCGAATCGCGCCGTATGATGTAGATCAATGTCGTTTTTCACACTGTCCCGTCATTTTGAACCAATTTGTATTATGCCTGGCTGGTAAAATTAAACAAGTTCTGTCATGAACAAATACAGCTTTAAATAAAGTTGAACCATTTTAGAGTACATTGTGAAAATTCGAACAATGCGTTCCAAATAATAATAATGATTGATTCAAAGCTTCGCTGGAGGGTCTGAAGGCACCGCTTAGATTTACGGGCAGTTGTCATTCGCCTTGTGGATCCAAGCGCAGGGTTGTCACCTGCGGTATATGTATTTAAATTAAGAAATCGTGAATAGTCTTTTGTGTGTGTACGTTTTGTTGTTGTGTTTTATCACTGTGTAATAATAACTATATTCGTATAAGCCCTTAATAAGGAACGGCATTTACCACCATGATATATACTTTATTTAAAAATGGTGATGTTTAATTTTGCGAAATTGCTGATATCCTCGTTGTCAATATAAAATACATGTATACTTGTGTAGTCATTGTGCATAGGTATGTTATAGTCTAAAATTCAATAGTATCTGACACACTGTGGTGTAGTATCTACCCACAAAACACTATATTATTTAATTTGTGTAAGTGTCAACCCTAAGGCGACGGGCGAAGTGGACAGGAGCACTAAACTCGCCATTTTATGGACCCCAACTAAATCGTTTGTCTCATTATTTACTTAACTTCGTAAAATCACAATTATTGCTAATGAACTTTGCTTTTTATCCATACCAGCGTTTTCATATGATTTTTGTTTAGGGTAAATTGGCAACCTTGGGCAAAGTTGCCAGTTCTTGCGACTACACCAAACTTTAAAAAAGTGACTATGCTAAATAAAATTTTCCTTTGTGTAAGTAAATATTAAAACCCATTTTGAATACCTATGTGAGCGTACTCGTATATTTTGCTTTCGCTTATTCCTAGAGAAAAGTAGGGAACCCGTTTTACACTTATTTGCTATAAGTATGAACTGTTAGATATTATATCTACAGTTTCTGCGTCAGACGGATGTCCCTTTAACCAAACCCGTGACAGGAACTGGCACTCATACGTGGAATGTCCACTTGTCCAGCATGATTCAGATCGCGATCCAGCACATCTAACCGCCAGCCACGATCGTGCATCAATCAAGCCCGTAACAGCTTTAGGAAGCGAGAGACCGCCGCAGGGGGCGCACAGCGACATCACATCTCTCACTTCAATTTGTTGCCTTATTTGTTTTCTCCTCATTTCAAACTTCCTTTTTTAAAAATCTTCTCTTTTTTTCATTCCGAGGTGACGTTAACGCGCCTCCCCGACGGGCGGTGACGCTCGTCCGCCTTAAATGACGATTTACCAGTATTTCATCCTATGTCACTCTCTTTACGATCGAGTATTTTATTTGGATGTATTTTACTGCCACCGTTATTATGACGAACGTTATATTATTACAATTGGGAACTTGAGACGGTTGGGTTACGGTGATAATAAAGGTTTTTACGTGTTTAAGTATTGCATGGGCTTTGATGTAGGTTGTAGTTGTCAATAAATAACTATGTAGTAGTCCAGTGTGAGTAGTTTTGTTCTCTCATCTTGTTTTAATATTTTGTCATACTGTTGTTCATAATTATGCATGTAGCGTTCATAATTAATGAAACCTTAATTCCAAGTAGGTAAGTCTTTTTGAATAGAGATTATCATTTTTAATATTGGAAACGAACGATAATGACTTTGCCGACGTGGGGTCATAATGTTTCTTGTATAATAAATTAATACCGCAAAGTAAGAGTTGGAAAACTAATGCAAATACAGCGACATCCCTTACTTTAAGAGATCATTTCTCATCGCTTACTTCTGTTGACTTAACCTCGGCGGCGCTGGGAGGACAGTCGGTTGCATAAGTTTTGTAGCCAGTGATCAACCTAAATACATATCGTCAGGCGACAACCAAAACTCACTAATTACTACCACAAGTTAGCCATATTAATACCTAAATAAGGTTGATTTTTGTTTAATGTTTTTTTAGTTAATTAGTGAGTTTTGGTTGTTACCTGACTATATTATACATAGTTTATTTAAGGTACGACCAAATATTTTTCTTTGCCAATTACACCAGCAGAAAATTATATAACCTTAGTTAAAATATGGACCTATTTTTTTCTTAAGAGCACTCAAACATGGGAACGACGTACTTAGGTACCTAAATAAATTAATGAAATTGTTTTTTATTTCCATTTAAAAATGTTGGGTATTGAATATGGGGGTATATACAAATTAATATAATTGTACTTGAGGGTGGGTCGAAGCTAGGCCGATCTGTCTAGAAATATACGTACTACTCCGCACACGCCGTCTTTTATTTATCAGTGGCTGACGAGGATATTATTTAAATCAAAATGTCGGTGGGGAAAATCAGGGAGTTCGACGTCCAAAGTGGTAGCTGGAGATCATACTGTGACAGGCTGGAGAGCTACTTTGTCGTCAACGACGTGAAAGATGAGCGGAAGTTACCGACATTGATTTCGGTAGTCGGTGAGACAGCTTACGAATTAATGGTGAATTTGTGTAGCCCTAAGAAGCCGGCCGAGCTGACCTTTAAACAAGTTGTGGAGGTAATGGAAAAACATCTGCAACCAACTCCTTCGGTGCTAGCAGAACGGTTCAGATTTCGTCAGTACCGACAGGTCAAAGGTCAAACAGTGGCGCAGTACGTGGCGGAGTTAAAAAAGATGGCACGGTTTTGTGATTTCAAAACGACGTTAGACGATAATATGCGTGATCAGTTTGTGTGCGGGTTGTCAAGTGATCTTATAAGGCAGCGATTGTTTGCGGAAGGTGAAATAAATTTTGCGAAATCAGTGTCATTAGCGTTATCTCTGGAAGCGGCCGAGCGGGATTCGGTAGCGGTCGAGGGGGGAGGCGGCGGGGCAGCCGCAAGTGGCTCGACAACAGAGACTGCAGCAGTACATAATGTTCGTTCGGCAGCGGCGGGATGCATGGCGTGCGGTGATTTCCGTCATGAACAGGCTCACTGCAAATTTAACAGTTACGTGTGTAGTCGGTGTAATGTAAAGGGGCATTTGCGTCGCATGTGTCCAACCATGGCCAACGGAATACGCGAACAGGCCTCTTCTTCGCCTAGAAGTAGTGCTAGGGGTGGCGGTACAAGGGCTTCAGCCGGTTATGGCCGAATCGGAGCCACCCGTGGGCCGGGAACAGCGGCCACGCCCGGCGGCAGCGGAGCGCGCGGTGGTCGCGCTAGAAACAGCTGGGGAAACTCGCGGGTGCACTGGGTGATTGAAGATGGCCAGCTGGACCAGGAGGAGATACCGTTCGGGGTAAACGAAGGAAGCGAGGAGCCCATTTACCAAATGAGCCTCGACAAATACAAACCGGTAAGGATACAAGTTATGGTTAATAATAAGTTAATGACCTTTGAAATTGATACGGGTACAGCCTTAACATGTATAAGTAAACAGACGTATGACACCTTGTTTAAAGATGTACCGTTACAGCCATGTAATATGTCTTTAAAGTTTTATGATGGTACCGTAACGAAACCGTTATTAGGTTTTATTGTAGGCAATGTGCAGTACAAAAACATAGATAAAAAATTGAATTTATATGTCCATCAGAGAGGTACGACTAGTTTATTAGGGCGGCAATGGTTAGCCGAATTAGATATTGCAATACCTAAGCTGTCTTCATGCGAAAATGTTCTTACGAATGATGTAATATGTGATGATAAAATATCCGATGTAATTTCCAGGCATAAAGAGATATTCGATGGGACCTTGGGTGCGTTCACCGGCGGGCGGGCTCGGCTGCGCGTCCGGCCGGACGCGGCGCCCGTGTTCTGCCGCGCGCGCCCCCTGCCCTACGCCCTGAAGGGCCGCGTCGACGCTGAGCTCGACGCCATGCTGCGCGCCGACGTCATCGAGCCGGTGGAGCACTCGGACTGGGCCACGCCATTGGTAATCGTAAATAAACCGGACGGATCGTTACGGTTGTGCGCGGATTACAAATCCACATTGAATCGCGTTTTGTTAGTAGATAAATTTCCGATTCCTAAAATTGAAGACCTGTTTTCCCAGCTTAGCGGTAGTAGGTATTTTACTAAGTTAGATTTATCACAAGCCTACAATCAAATTATATTGGAAGACGACGGTTCTAGAGAGTTAACGGTAATTAATACGCACCGGGGATTGTTTAGGTATAAGCGTTTAGTATACGGTCTCGCATCTAGCCCGGGTATATTCCAAAGAATCATGAGCAATCTTTTGAAAGATATCCCTAACGTGACTTTTTTTTTAGATGACATTTTGATAACGGGGGATACTTTAGATTCACATTTATGTAGCCTTCGGCGGGTATTACAAAGATTAAGTAAAAATGGATTAAAGATAAAAAAACAAAAGTGTTCCTTTCTGGTACCAGAGGTTAAATACCTGGGATTTGTGATTGACAAAAATGGGGTTAGGGTAGACGAAGACAAAGTTACACCAATTCTAACAATGTCCCGACCTAGGAATGTTTCCGAACTTAAGTCGTTTATCGGTATGATAATTTTTTATGGAAAGTTCATACAAAACCTGAGCGAAATTTTAGCTCCGTTATATGAATTATTAAAGAAACAAAGGAAGTGGACGTGGTCGGTCGATCAGGATAGGGCATTTAACACGATAAAAAAATTGTTGAGCGAGGCGCCGGTTTTAGGACATTACGACGCGGAACGGGAACTGGTTGTCACCTGTGACGCGGGACCCTACGGCGTGGGCGCCGTGCTGGCCATGCGCGGGCGCGCGCGCGGGGCGCCCGACACTGTCATCGCCTACGCCTCACGAGCGCTCACACCGGCCGAGCGCAACTACAGTCAAATACACAAAGAGGCACTTGCTATTATATTTTCAGTAAAAAAATTTCACCAGTTCCTTTACGGTAGGCGGTTCACGTTGAAAACCGACCACAAGCCTCTCGTGAGCATATTTGGACCAGGTTATGGTATACCTAGTATGACTGCGAGCCGTTTGCAGCGTTGGGCCTTAATTTTATCGGCATACGACTTTGATATAGAATATGTAAAATCGGATGATAACACCGCGGACGCCCTTTCGCGACTCATAGCGGCACACAAGTTGACGGGTTCCGTAGATGAGGACGGTCCGGAACAAACTTATTTACATTTTGCGACTGACGCGATGCTTTTGGATTATAATGCGATAAGTAAAGAAACTCGTAACGACGTATTGCTAGGTAGAATTCTTAGTTATATCCGGGACGGTTGGCCCCAAGATACAGACATAAAAGAATTAAAACCTTTTTTTAATCGTAAATCAGAATTATATACTGAGCTTGATTGCGTCATGTGGGGTCATAGGGTGGTGGTGCCGACGGCATGTCGCGAGCGAGTTTTGCGAGAGATGCACGATTCGCACATGGGGATCGTGAAGACTAAAGCGCTGGCGCGTAGCTATGTGTGGTGGCCCGGCCTGGACGAGGCCGTGGAGGATATGTGCCGCGCCTGCCCCGTGTGCGCCGCGGTAGCGGCGGCGCCCCCGCGCCACGCACCCTGCCCCTGGCCATACCCCAGTCGTCCTTGGGCTAGGATTCATTTAGATTTCTTAGGTCCAATAGCTGGAACAAAGTACTTGGTACTTATAGATGCGTATTCTAAATGGATAGAAATAGCAGAAATGTCGTGTTCAACGGCTAAAATATTAATTCAAAAACTACGAGACTACTTTGCTAGGTTCGGCTTGCCTAAACAGATAGTGAGTGATAATGGACCTCCGTTTTCGAGTGAGGAGTTTAGAGTTTTTTGTTCAAATAATAAAATCGAACAATTGTTTTCAGCACCATACCACCCGGCCTCTAATGGGGCAGCTGAAAACGCGGTCAAGTTGTGTAAGCGTGTAATTAAAAAAGCGATAATGCAGAATATGAATACAGAGACGGCCTTAAATAGATTCCTATTAATGTATCGTAACACCCCCCATAATACCACGGGCGAGAGTCCGGCTAAGGTTCTGTTAGGGCGTGCGGTGCGCACCCGGTTAGATTGTCTTAAACCCGATCGAGAACAGAGGGTTACCGATCTTCAACGCCGCCAGCGGGACGCGGCGGGAGGAACGCAGCGAGCACTCAACGTAGGCGACTTGGTATGGTATAGACGGTACAATGTAGGGAACTCACAGGGCAAGTGGGAAGCTGGACAGGTATTGGAACGGATAGGGGAAACCGATTACACAATAGCTAGTTCTTTAGGAGTTACACATCGGCATATAAATCAACTAAGAAAACGCGATTCAAATGGGGAAGTCCGGGAGCCTAGACCGCGTAATATGGCATTGAGTTATCCACCGGCTCGGACGCCCTTGTTGGTCCCAAGCGAGGAGGCGTCGAGTTCAGGGTCGGCGGAGAGTGTCAGTCGCGAGGTAAACAATCCACCAGAGGACGCGCGGGCAGAGCCGGAGTCAAACCCGGAGCTGGCGCAGCGTCCCGACCCGGACGCCGCCGCTGAACGCACGCGGGCCGAGCGTTTGAGACCCATGGTGAATCCTCCTAGACGTTTCGGTTTCGAGGACATCTTTTAGTGATGTTTCATATTTTTGTATCTAGAGACTTTCTAATGTTTGCTCATTATACCTAATATACATGTATTTCTAATTAGCATTAATAATAGATAAATAAGTTGGTGCCTAGCACCTGTGTACCTACTGTTATACCTAGCTTTGTCTTACATGCAAACATGTATACGTTCCTTGTCGTTATTAAAATAAGTTTTAATTTCGCCTAAGCATGTAAGAATTATGTTTCATTATACTTGTAGGAAACGGTTGTGCCTTACTGTAAAAAGTTCACTTTATAAATATTCCTTGAACACGATTGTACGTCTTTGGTATGCATGCTATGTTTATAAGATGTATAATAGTATTAGTCTTTGTTTTCAATTAAAACATGTAGGTACCTATTCCAACTGTAAACTTGCTTTAGCCTTAAGGAAAACTTAATAACTTAACCGTATTGTTTGGCACCTGCAACCAAAGTAAACTAACAGTCAATACTATATCTATACATAGATGTACTTATTAACTTAGTTGGCATAAGTTAGAAAATAAGGGTGGAGGTGTTGGGTATTGAATATGGGGGTATATACAAATTAATATAATTGTACTTGAGGGTGGGTCGAAGCTAGGCCGATCTGTCTAGAAATATACGTACTACTCCGCACACGCCGTCTTTTATTTATCAAAAAACACCTGTTAATAAAATTATTAACAAACCTTGTCAGACGCGACTGTACCCGCCGTTCGCCCACACCCGATCTGTTGACATACTGTAGGTATTGAATGTTCGCAAGCTATTAGCATAAATAAAGTCATACGTTCCACATTTTGTGCTCCATAATATCCCGCCATATTCCAATTTTTATGTAACACACTCACTGCAATATTTTATTGCACGGATCACGACCTCGTATAACTTGTTGAATGAAAACAGTATAGTTTGGCATACCTAAGTACACTGTTTGCAACTTTGCCCGATGGCAAGAACGGATTAAAATGTAAAAAAATATCTTCATAGTTGTATCGACACTTGGTACTTACATCAACTATAGCTGTAAGTATTTGGTAGATACAATGAGAATCATGAGCTTTGAGTTCAATATTGTAGGTACATACCTAATTATACCCGCCGCAGTGCTATTACATATTTTAGAAGTAGAATGTGCGCTCGATATTAGCGTAAAGTCATAAATTGTTCCGATTTTTATAACACACTACAATATTTTATTACGTGTATCACATCTTTGTCAAACGAGTTGAATAACATACTATATATAGTATACGATCCGATTTAGTTCGCGTTCTGAGCAAAGTATTAAACATTAGTACATTACTACAGAGGCCGGGACAAAAGACATATAGACTATGTAAACTTATATGGCGAAAACGACAGTCAGACGGATACAAGGCGAAAAAATCAAAGATACATGAAAATACTCGGGTAGTAAAAATACACGACTCGTGTAAAACATACGCGTGATAAAGATAATAGGTACGCGAATAAAGCTTGCTTTTTTGTCTAGAACTAGAATAACAGTGTCCAAAAGGTTGGTCCATCTACCAGTCAGGCGCTACGCGGTTAGGTACAAATGGGGCGACATGTCGAGCGACGCGAGGTGACAAGCCGACGTAATCCGTCCTTCAACTCATTGACGACCTATTCACTCAAACATTTTACCTGGCACAAGTTGACCCTGGGATTCATAAGGACTAGACGTCATCAGAAATTACTCTGATACTGGTTTGTCTGAAGCATTGCTCTCGAGCGTTATGAATGCTGCCTCCACAGACACTTCGTTCTACCTGCCGTTTGCTTCTGATCATGGTATAATAATATACTCCGCCTGGTACTCTCTTCCGACCACGTGACTGACACAAGCCTACGTCATCATGCGACAGCGCTATATGATAATATGCGATAGCGCTATATAAAGTGGCAATGTTATTGTGACGTAGGCTTGTGTCACTCTGGGAAGAGAAGACCATGTTTTATTAGACTATGCTTCTGATAATGTTCAAAACAATTTCTGTAAACAGCAGCTGGTTGGCTCTCCTTATTTTAACAAGTTACTAGAAAAAAACGTTCAGTGACTTCACGGTTATTTTAACAATTAGTTGAACCAGTAAAAGTGTTTTGTGTGTATGTATGCATGTAGGTACTTACCTACTTACGACTTTGTTCCTCGTGCAATGTTTTTCCATTAATAGATATGTAGTCTGTCTAAGAAGCTAACTTTGCACCAAATGGAATAAAACAAGTGAGGAAGTGTCATATAGGTACATTTGAAATTAGTGATTTGTAACACTGTCATTGCAAATGGCATGCAGAGTTGGCTTGGTCCGACTCTAGTTACCTATGTAATTTAAACGGCTTTTTCTGGCCAAAGTCTAGGCAGTCTCCTAATACATAGTTAGGTATCTATCTAAGCAAAGTAAGTAATCATGAAAACATACCTACCATGATAAATCTTTAAAAAGTTATGTCATTTTGTAGTATCATGCATACATTGTGCACGTTATTTGTGTTATATCGACGCGTGTTTACACTGTTTACTCTTTAAGTACATTAGTAAGTTAAAATCTAAATTATTGTATACAATAGGAACAAAACCCTGTAAAGCAACATCATCCGAAAGTTATGAAAAAAACCCTTTTGACGCTTTTTTAAAAATATCAAATGAAAGTAAAGTCTTGCCCTCCCGGGCAAGCCCTACCTTTTTCGACTATAAACAGAAATTAACCTGGTAGCAGAAAAATCTTATCACTAGACGTACGGAAAGAAGGTCTAAGGCGCAGTTTTTAACCTCAACGCTCAAAAAGAAAAGCAGTACCTAATACATACCTAATACTAAAACGTTCGTACGTTGAACTATAAACACAAGCACACAGCGTGGCGGGCCGCAACCATCTGGCGATGGTAACGTCGCCCCCACCGGCGGCCATTATCCGCTCCTCCTAGCGGCCCTCCCACCGCCCCACCGCAATTAGACCTATCTGGCCCTTTCACCGACCCATACATTTCCTTACGGCCCGAATATTAAAGATTAATATCGCGTAGCAATGTGCCGAGGGGCCTCGGGTGGGTTGTGCGACCACATCCCCTCAGAGCGATTCGTGTCGTCGCCTACATCGTACGTGACGCTACAGCTAAGATACCTTTCACGAAATGTGAACGGCACAGACAGTTTTTGTAGCCGTAAGTAGGTTACTTATTATTGTTGTAGACTACTTCCTATGGAACGTTGTATTTATGTCAAGCTATTATCATGCGATATTGCCGTTTATAACTTATGATATAATGTCTTTTCAATTTCATATTTTGTAATAGGTACACTAGATTTGATTAGATATAAACAAGATAGCGCATAAAAATGTGTACCTACGAGGGGTATTCAAAATATTCTCGGTATGAGAATGAAAACAAACAAGTACGAAAAGTTTGATATTTTTATTTTTCAATATACTCCCCCCCTATGTTCATACACTTAAAAGATCGATCAATTATTTTTATTAATCCTGCATAAAAATATTTTTTATCTTTGGTGTAAAAATGCTCCTCCACTGCCGCCTTCAATGCTTCATCATCGGAAAATTTATTTCCACGCAGATCCTTTTTAAGATTGGGGAACAAAAAGAAGTCGCTGGGGGCTAAGTCCGGACTATACGGTGGGTGAGTAACAGTTTCAAACCCACATTCAACAATAGCTGCCTTGGCAATATGAGCAGTATGGACGGGGGCGTTGTCATGCAGAAGCATAACACCTTTGGTTAACTTTCCTCGCCTCTTTTCTTTGATTGCATCCTTTAATTGACGTAGAATGTTAGCGTAGTACTGTCCTGTGATATTTACACCTTTTTCTTTATAATCGATCTGTAATACTCCTTCACAATCCCAAAATATCGTGGCCATGACCTTGCCAGCTGAAGGGATGACCTTGAACTTCTTGGGATGAGCTGAACCCTTAATGTGCCACTGCATGGACTCTTGTTTACTCTCTGGGTCATAATGATGAACCCAGGTTTCATCTCCAGTAACTATTCTTTGCAGCACCTTATCAGGATTTTCACCGCACAGGTCAATAAAATCGGAACAACAAGCTACACGCATGCCTTTTTGAAGCCGAGTCAGCATTCGCGGAACCCATCTTGCACTTACTTTTGACATATTAAGATGGTCATGGATAATATCATGTATGGTACCAATAGAGAGATTGGTTACTTGTGCTATAGATTTTACCTTCACTCGACCATCTTCCAATATAAGTTTTTCCACTTTATCAATATTTTCTTGTAAAGTAGCTACTACAGGCCGGCCAGGTCTAGGGTCGTCTTCAACACTCTCCCTTCCACGTTTAAACTCGCTTGACCACTTTTGAATGGTAGATAAAGAAGGAGCAGACTCACGGTAAACACAATCCATTTCCTCTTTTATGGTTTTTTGATTTTTACCCTGTTTTGTCAAGAATTTTATCACGCATCGATGTTCTAATTTAGTTAACATTGTCAATTCCCACATGATGTTCATGTTTGTTCAGCAATTGCAGAAAAACAAAAGAACATCTCGCTTCGAATTATACTTTTTTTTAATGTCAATGAATAAACCTTAGCGGCCAGTAACGAAAGAAATTTTAGAAGAGGTTGTAAGATATCAATACCGAGAATATTTTGAACGCCCCTCGTACTATCTAACTCAAAAAACCTGATGATTGCGTCGCAAGGGAGCAAAATTACATATTTAGGTCGTGGGCGTACTCATTAAATCCTAAACGAGGCGAAGGATTCTATAACAGAATTCTGATCGTAGTGAGGGATCCAAGTTTTAACGCATTGGAAATAATTTTGCTACCATGTGACACTGCTTTCATCTATGAAGCAAAATATTATTTAAGCTAAAAAATACTATCTAAACAAAAATAAAAATAAATTGAGTCCCAGAACAGAAAAGTGCCACTTCGATCCCTCCTAGCAGAGAAGAAAAAGCGTTTTTCCGGATAGGTGGTGACATGAACAATATTTTTCCGTCTATGTAAACCACTCGTTATCTGGTAAATGTCCTAGAGGATTTTATTTCTAAAAAAATCCTACAAAAATGACCTTGTCAAATTGTCATATCATAAACTATGTACTTTCAACGTTGTTCATTACCATCAAGACAAATAAATCCATATCTAATGACTACTAATGAGTAATGATGTAGGTACCTACCTAAAGGTAAATATGTTTGTGGTCCGCGATGAATGACGGAGCTTTAGGTGGTAATGGTAAGTAAGTAATGCATTAGGCAGGTGCTATTAGAGGCGCGGGTCACGCCCGTAGGCATGTCCTATCAAAACATCGAGTTGAGCTAATACATAGTTAAGTTAAACCCAATATATTTAACAACAATGCGCAATCGGCCAGCATAATAAATTAAGTACACACCTATTCTAGTCCTTAGAACCTTACGGAAGTACTGATTTAGCCTTTGGGAGTTCCTTCCGCACTATGATTCCGTTGCTGTATTCTTAATATAATAGGTACCTACTCATTCGTATAAGTATTTAAGTATATAATAATTAATACAGAGAGATTTTACGAACACCCATATTTCATCTCGTGTCTAAAACTAACTTTTGACAAAATACTCTGAAATGTCTGGTCTCAAAATGAGCCGTGGCGTAAAATTCATAAAATTTTAATTGAATTTTTACACATGTAACAGTAAAACTCGCAATAAATCATAACCAGACAGCTAGATCTTAATCAACGCTACCAAGGCTCAGCCATGAATCGACACTTTTGCCGCCATTAAAACAATTTCATAACGAGACAGTCGAATTAATTAACCTATGGACGTTAATTATCTCATCAGAGTGTCGAGAACAATTCAGTTATTTTATAACAAAAGAGGGTATACGTATAAAATACCTTACGCTTATATGTCCTTTAGGAAGGCCGCTACAATTTGCCGGTAAGCTTATCGGCGCGTCACATCTCGACGAGGCCAATTAATTACTACAATGTAATGAGAAATCACCGACACTATTATTATAATTGATAGCGTGGATTGTAATTAATGGGAGCCCTGCCCATGGGCGCGGGCATTAGCCAGAAGTCGGACATCGGAGACAACGGCTAAGATTGTATCGACTGTTTCGTATTTGACTCAGATTATCTAGCTAGCCAGTATTAAGGAACGCTATAACTCAATTGTGTTTCTATTGAATTCTACACGACTTCATTGAGATTTTGTACAGGTAGGATTTTGGGTAGCTACAGGCTTGTAACTAGGTAATTATGTATCTGACGAATTGTTTCAGTCTCTTTTTTGAATTTCATTCTGTACCTACATCCACCAAATATTGTTGTTAATTTCCAGTGGAATTATCGGTTTGTCTGATTTGGAAGCAATTTAATACCTCTTAAAGTTCACGAATGAAAACCACCTTAGCCAAATTAGGTCTGGCTTGACTTCGAACAGACTCCACATACCTATTTCAACTGTAACTACCTAAACAAAAATAATCAAAACAATAGAAGTTGATAACACAACGAAGTTGAGAACTAACGAATTTAAACGAAGAGTGTTCCATTACTCCCAATGACCTTATACGGCGGTCATTTACACACATGTCCGTTTGAACTCCTCAAAACTCCACAAAATAATCCCGCATGCCTGTCTAAACGTAACGATTGTGATAAGCTACTTAAGTATAATGACGTGGCCGATTCTCGGCATTAACGTGGTCGTGAGTGGTGGAACAGCTGCTCTCATGTGAATTAGCTGATTTGCATAATTTTGGCCTAACTCGGAAAGTTAGGGAAGCGTTATGCTTTATGTCTCTCTTATCATGTAACATTTGTAAAGCTGTGCGGTATCAAGTTTTATGTATCAATTTTATGCAAGATTAAATATTAATGGACCTGTATGTAATGCAATTCACGGTCATTATTAATGACTCATTAACATGTTTCCCATTTTAATGCTATTTTGTTTCATAGTAATTAGAGTTCTTATTTCAAAGCAATCTCTAAGAATTTATTTGACTTTCAATTTTCAGAACAACAAATGTTGACCAATAAATAAATCAATCAATTAATTACCGACAGTCAATCACTCCATGACCGTAATGAAACCCAACATCAATGTTTTCTTCTACTTTCGAGGGGAATAAAATAAGAAGTTAGCATTTTCTGGAGGAGTGTTGAGCCGACAAATTTTTTTTTAAATTAAAATCTTAAGAGACACTTGCCATGTTAAGAATTGATAACATCTGAAATAGTTTCTTGTCAAAAAAACTCTAACAAAATCCTATTGTTCCCCAGATCGTCCTAAACTCGATGCACCGGTACCAGCCCCGCATCCACCTCGTGAAGGTCCGCGACGGCGGCGGGCCGATCACGGACCTGACGCGCGAGCAGCACCGCACCTTCGTCTTCCCCGAGACCGTGTTCACCGCCGTCACGGCCTACCAGAACCAGCTCATCACCAAGCTCAAGATCGACTCCAATCCCTTCGCGAAGGGCTTCAGGGATTCTTCGAGGCTTACGGACTTTGATAGGTGAGTTGATAACTCTCTTTGTCGGCGCTATTCTGGCACACCAGTGTTACTGCGCCTTCGTCAACTCGTCGAGTCTGCTTGTTTTTACAACAGTCATGGCTTACTTAGAATCTCTTAAGAGTCAAACGAACGAACGTTACGCTCTCATTTTGTTTCTATGGCGCCGGCTAGGTTCAAGTTTGACTCTTAAAGGATCTAGAGAATCTTTAAGGCTTTGATCGAATATCCTACTACTGTTTTCATCGTTCATTAGCAACTTGACAGTAAATAATATTTCTAACTAATTAAAATAAGTTGTACAAAACTGTAAAGGTGACGGACGTGTCCGTGTCCGACCCATGTGTTCTCAAAAGTGGACCGAATCGATGCTGCGCCGCTCAGGGCAACTTTGATAAATTGGCAGGTTATTAGCAACAGTTGAAAGGCATTAGGTCGGCCGCCCTGCAATTTGCGCGGCGAGCGGCTTTAACATGAATAAAAGATTAAAAACTCCACCTTAAAACACAAAAGTCTCAAGTGCCACAGCGTTTGCTATAACATAAACCCAATCGGTTTTCAGTTACGTGTTCTTCGCCTGATTGCGACTGATACGCGGTTGAATGCTGATCGCGGCGCCGATTTAGGGATGCGCGTTGTTACACGCCGTATCTGCTTAATCGACTTTCAAAATAATCGATATCTACTTATACCTATCTATTGAGTTTTGTTTTTAATTTAAATCAGGTATTGGGCTTACCGGGAGTAAAACGCCGTTTCATAGCGTATATAGCGTTCAATAAATATTGATTAATTTTATGGGAAAGATAATGTCAAGTCTTAATTTACAAATGACATTACCGTCTGGAAAGTCAGTCATTACCGAGAATAATAGTCATTTAACAGCTATTTGTTTAAAAAAATTCTGACACAGAAGTTAGACCTGCCGAAGTAACCGGTTTTTAAATTCACTTTTCAGTTTCATGTTCAAGTTTCATGAATGTCATGATATTCTCAAACAGCTACAGGTAGGTACTTAAATCAACAGTCACAATCTAAAGCCATTTCCATTACTCTGTTACATATATTGCTATTACACGTATAACTAAATAGCGAGCTTCGAATAAAGTAGCAACAACCCAGTGTTACACTAAGAAAGTGGAGCGATACCGTGGGAAGTGATCGCGCATTGTATTCGATCGATCTGATTATTAGAGAGCGGTAATCGACATAAAAAGCTCTATTTCGCACAAGAAAGCATAATCAAAACTGACATTTGTAAAAAGTTATTATTACATTGCTGATAGTTACATGGACAGTTGTAACGTTTTCTCAAAAAAGTACTACTTTACTATATCGATTGTTAAAATACTTACGTTACGTACCTAATTATGCATTTTATGCCAGTAACAACCGATAAAATTGTACGTTTTGGTTGAAAATGACACATTTACAGCGTGTTTCGAGAAGTTTCCGTGATTAAGTCGAAGACTGGCGATGGCCGAGGCGAGAATTTGCCGGGAGGCACCGAACGGGCGTTCCCATGAGGCGACCACTACTATTGGACATTTATATACATTATCATCATCTTCCTCGCGTTGTCCCGGCATTTTGCCACGGCTCATGGGAGCCTGGGGTTCGCTTGGCAACTAATCCCAGTAATTGGCGTGGGCACTAGTTTTTACGAAAGCGACTGCCATCTGACCTTCCAACCCAGAGGATAAACTAGGCCCGTATTGGGATTAGTCCGGTTTCCTCACGATGTTTTCCTTCACCGAAAAGCGACTGGTAAATATCAAATGATATTTCGTACATAAGTTCCGAAAAACTCATTGGTACGAGCCAGGGTTCGAACCCGCGACCTCCGGATTGCAAGTCGCACGCTCTTACCGCTAGGCCACCAGCACTTCTCTACATTACTTATATATTAAGTAAATACGAAAGCGATTAAAAAAGGGAATGAAACCTACCTCGCTTCCAGCAATGGCAATTTGGCGTTATAATTGTAGTCTACCAGAAAATTATTTCTAAAGCAGACACTGCAAACAGACATGTTATATCGGGGAAATAACCCTAATATCACATGTCATGTAGGTATAGGTGCAGAGGCGCGAAGTGTGTGCGAGAGCCAATAGTAGGCTCGTGCGGCGTGTGGAGCTCACGTCAACGGCGGCCCGCGGCTCGCGGCGGCGCGTAATCACAGGGCGCGCAGCTCATTATGCCCTAAACGACAAATTAAAGCGCATTTCTATTATCTCCCATCGGTGTGATGTGTACAAACCGGTCCACACGTGTATTACTGACGGCACAGAATCCAACGTTCAGCCAATTCAGTTTAACCATCAACTTGAACTCTGTTATAAATGTGTGGATTCAGAGTTTCGGAGAGCGCGCTTATAGTGGTTGATATGAGCGGGGAAGCGATCGGAATAACATACCACCGGTTATCCTGCGAACAGCCCGCTGAATTATGCAAAAATAATTATCTTTCCACATTTAAACTGCATAGAAGGTCGTTTAAGTTAAACTCAAGAACGTATAATTTTCTCACATCTTGGAAAACATAAAGTTTTAACGGTTATATTCTCGCTAAGTACTTTTGTTATGTATTGTCTGTAAAATGATTTTCTATAATATTGTTCAGTTGGAGATTTTATGGTTAATTGTTTATCACCATGTCCAACTAATAGATAAACTGTTAAGTAGTAAATAATAACAGTTACATCAATTTATATCGATCCCGTCGCTAGGATACGGCATACATAAGTAAATAAAAGTTAGGCGCATTCTTTGACTCATAAAAACAGGATGGGATAAAAACAGTGGACTAAAGCTTAGGTTAGGTTAGGTTAGGTTAGAGAAATAGGTAAAATATTTGCATAGTGAAATGTCACTATGCAAATATTTTACCTATTTCTCTTGAACTTCAATAGCAGATGAGTGGTAAGCAATTTTATGCACTTGTAGGTTCCTACTCTCTGTTATGCATTTCAGTAAACGTATTTATACAATTGCGGTCTAAAATGAATGGATTCTCACGCCTTGACAATAGAGTCATGTACATACCTACTTACAGATATTCGAGAATATTGTTCACTCCGATACACCTAATGGCGACTGCAAGTATACAATAGTGTCAGCATGAACGGCACAATTACCGGGCACCATTATCTAATCTTCGACACGACACGACACTCCGTGACTACCGATTTGTATTAATTGATAGAGCGGCGATGAGCGGCGGTGATTGACGGCTAATTCCAGATGTTATCGCGCAATTACCTACCGCTCGGCCGAGCTACTGCGCGTACCCACGCTTTCACACTTACTAAGATATATACCTTTATTATATTCTTATGGAATGCTAGTAATTAACTCACCTTTGAAGAATTATTTCAAGAGATTATGGCATTTTTCGAATACACCAAACCTGCGAAGATAAAATAAATAAATATTAGGACATTATTACACAAATTGACTAAGCCCCACGGTAAGTTCAAGAAAGCTTGTGTTGTGGGTACTCAGACAACGATATATATAATATACAAATACTTAAATACATAGAAAACAACCATGACTCCGGAACAAATATCTGTGCTCATCACACAAATAAATGCCCTTACTGGGATTCGAACCCAGGACCGCGGCTTCACAGGCAGGGTCAATACCCAAGTACCCACTAGGCCAGACACGCTGATAAAAATCATGATTAATTTCTATATTGCAATCACAATGAATCTATTGTTGAGAATAACTTAGATGACGAGATTTTATAAGCTTTTATTTAACTTGCAATGTTTGTTTGTAATATATGTTTATTCGGGTCAAATCAGTATGCAAGCTAAATTAAGATCCAATTCCGATTATTGGATTGAGCTGAACCTTCACATACATTTGTAAATGCAATGAAATATATGGTACCACCGAGCTGATCTAATGATGGACACAGGAGGTGGATCTGTGATAAAGCAACGCAACCTAATTGTGTTTGTTGGGTTTGTTAGAATTGTCTTGATAAATATTAGTTGCCTGTTGAAAGTAAAGTACAGTCAGCGATGAAAGCTTGTATCAAAATATTTTTATTTTATGAAAAAAAATACTTATTTTTGACTTAAGTACCGACATACGCTGTGTACCTATTGTGTTATTTTAGCGAATGTTTAGGTTGCATGAAATTTTGAAGTTTATACCACACGACGAAATTATAGAAGTATCACTTTGCATGGCAGCCAATCATTCACAAATCATTTTATTCTCAAGTATATTTATAAACTACTCGCTAACGTAATGTGAATTCTAAATTCGTAACAATTAAATATGTGTAATAAGAGGTCAGAATTACAATGGTTTCCCTGGAGCGACAACGTTTTGTAAAAGTAAACAAAAGCCCGCTTACACATGTGTTTAGTGTGCAGGAACGGAGGCAGCAGATTGAAAGCCGAATAATTAAAGGCTAGTATCAGATGAACTTGCTCGACGTGTGCTACTGTGCACTCATTCTATTGCGGTGCAACGATTACTCTTAATTTAACTTTCTTCTCGTTTTTTAGAAAGTCTATATCAGTTTTTTATATGTCCGCGTATGCATTGTGTGAGTTGCTTCCGTTTTACACGCTACGTTTTTTCTTAGCCTTTCGATAAACGCGTTTAAATCGGTAATAAGTTATATGTGTATATGTTTTGTAATTCCAGTTTATTCATCAT